>NC_042624.1:34670655-35270655 GCF_901001135.1 Rhinatrema bivittatum | reverse complement strand
AAAACACTTGACCGACCCAGTGCCGTTTCAACTTGAGAGATTCAGCATGAGTCAGACGAGTTTCTTGCAACAGGGCAATGTCCGCATGCTGTGAGTTTAAGTAGGTAAGAATCTTCTTCCGTTTGATAGGATGGGAAAGACCTTGTACGTTCAGAGATACCACAGTAAAGGAAGATATGGTATTGGTCATGATTCATGTAATAGTAGGATAAAGAAGCCCAAAAATAAAATATCCTCGTAGTAGCACACGAACTAGAGAGAGACTAAGGAAGGAAGAAGATAAGAGAAAGAGCAAGGGAGAATGAGAGTAAGATAGAGAAAGAAAGGAAAGGAAGACCAAAAAAGAGGAAAAAAGAAAGCAAGAAAGGGAAACGAAAGATATCAGAGCGTGCAAGCACCAGAGTGCTATGCTGGAAAGTCTCGATAAGGAGACCTGTGATGGGTGTCTAGGTGGATCACTGACCAGGCCAAGCGATCAGCTCCGCTCACTGACAAATCAAAAAGTGATTCCATTCAGGAAGGAAAAACTCAGAAGGGGAGTAACATCAGACAATCTCCCATCTTCTTTTGTGTGGAAGAATACGGAGTCGCGCTCTCCGTATAACAAAAAGACATGTAGTGGTAACAGTTCAAGTAATCATAGTTTGCTCATTTCCCAATGATAGAAGAAAATCTTCCAGCTCCTGAGGCTGTTGGTATATTTTCGTGTGATTAAGATGAGAAAGCCGCATTTGCGCTGGGTATAACAGGCCATATTTAGCTCCAATACGCTGTAAGCGCGGGCGCAAGGCGAGAAAGGCCTTGCGTCTCACCGCAGCATCTTTAGCTAGGTCCGGGACAAAGAGCACATTATGGCCATGATGTTGCACGGGCGCTTGAGCTCTGGCGGCCGCCAGGATTTGTAAGACTTGCGGATGACGCAGCAGTTTAAAAATAATGGGCCGCGGGTACTTGGAATTAGGAATAGGCCTGGAGGGCACTCTGTGTGCCTGCTCAATCTCCAGGGGCTGCTGAAAGACAAGGTCGAGACTGGAGGTAAGCATTTTGGTAATAAATCCAGTAATATCATTACCTTCTTCACCTTCTGCAACGCCAAGTATTCGGATGTTATTTCGGCGATTCCGGTTGGATAAATCTTCAAAGCTGCTTTGCAAACGCTCCATATCCTTTGTAAGCTGGGGTATGGACGCCGCTGTTAAGAGTAACGAGGAGACTTGCGTTTCCACATCGTCCAGCCGGGAGCGATATGATTCTAGCTGGGTAGAGACCGCTTGCACCTCTCCCCTAATGGCGTTAGTAGCGTCGATGTTGATATTAATTAAGTCTTTTAGTTGCCGCAGTTCAGTAAGAACTACGTCTGCAGACGCCATTACTTTGGACGGCGGGGCCTTGCCTGGTGACGGAGGATCAGCCTTTGTCCTTTTGGTTCCAGTCGCCGCCGCGAAAGCCGCTTCTATTTTCCCGGTTTTGCTAGCAGCCATCGACTCCAGAGATAGTGAGAAAGCCGTAGCAGCAAAAAAGAACGCGCTGAAAGGAGAAAGGAAGCGAAAATTCCTTTTTTATTGGAAAACGTGGAGCGGAGATACACGCTTAGGCGGCCATTTTGATCTCAGCGCTAGAGCGCCCCCCCCCCCCTATATCAGTTTTCTTTATCAAAACATCTAAAAACGATATTTCTGAAAAATTATGATGCATAGTGAATTGTATGTTAGAATCACATGAATTAATCCATCTAATCCGTCTCTTCTCCAAGCTGAACAGCCCTAACCTCTTTAGTCTTTCCTCATAGGGGAGTTGTTCCATCCCCTTTATCATTTTGGTTGCCCTTCTCTGTACCTTCTCCTGTGCAACTACATCTTTTTTGAGATACAGTGACCAGAATTGTACACAGTACTTAAGGGGCGGTCTCACCATGGAGAGATACAGAGACATTATAACATTTTCCGTTTTATTCACCATTCCCTACCTAATAATTCCTAACCTTCTGTTTGCTTTTTTGACTGCTGCAGAACACTGAGCTGACGATTTCAAAGTATATGATGCCTAGATCTTTTTCCTGGGTGGTATATGATGCCTAGATCTTTTTCCTGGGTGGTAGCTTGATAATATGGAACCTAACATTGTGTAACTACAGCAAGGGTTATGTTTCCCTATATGCAATACCTTGCACTTGTCCATAGTAAATTTCATCTGCCATTTGGATGCTCAATCTTCCAGTCTTGCAAGGTCCCCCTGTAATGTATCACAATCTGCTTGTGATTTAACTACTCTGAATAATTTTGTATCATCTGCAAATTTGATAACCTCACTCGTATTCCTTTCCAGATCATTTATAAATATATTGAAAAGCACCGGTCCAAGTACAGATCCCTGAGGCACTCCACTGTTTACCCTTTTCTTTTTAATTTTTAATTTATCAGTTTAACAATTACACAGTCAAGTATACCTTGAAAGAGCAGAAATTAAATGGCATAGGAAATTTAACATCTTAATATTCTAAATGTATTACAATAAGTATTCATAAGCCTTCTTATTTCAAAGTCCTCAAATGGGGGTATCCAATAATATATGAAGGCTTATATTTCCACACATTCAAATAATAACCAAACAAAGAAATTCTGGCTTTCCCGACTGAATGGAGTTACCATGTCTCAATATCAAGGAACATCACAACTTCTAAGGAGTCACCACTTCATACCCATCAACAGTACTTCTATCCATTATAAATTTAGTGAGTTGAGATGGTTGAAGGAAAATATATTTTACATTGTGATATGTAATAGAGGTGTGCATCCGTTTTCCACGTATTTGTAATCCGCAACATATTTTTTGCTATCTGTTAAATATGTGGGGAGTTGAAACGCATCGCGACTCCCCACGTATTAAACAGATTTCTGTTTAATTCGGCCTAAATAAAAATTTAAACCCCCCCACCCTCCTGACCCCCCAAGACTCACCAAAACTCCTTGGTGGTCCAGCGGTGGGGTCCAGGAACTCACTCACACCCTCGGTGCTAGTTTCATCATGGCGCCGATAGCCTTTGTCACAGGGGCTACCGGTGCCATTGGTCAGCCCCTGTCACATGGCCATCGGCGCCATCTTGTGCTCTTACCATGTGACGGGGCTGACCAATGGCACCGGTAGCCCCTGTGATATAGTATGGGCAAAGGCTATCGGCGCCATTTTGAGTCCTGGCCTGGCGTCGGATGGCAGGTCACTCCGGGACCCCCGTTGGACCCACAGGGTCTTTTGGCCAGCTTGGGGGGGCCTCCTGACCCCACAAGACTTGCCAAAAGTCCAGCGGGGGTCCGGGAGTGACCTCCTTTCAAGCCGGCCGCCCGATCCCAATACTCAAAATCGCCGTCTCACCAATACTCAACATGGCGCCGATTGCCGTCATAGTGAGGGCAAAGGCGATCGGCGCCATTTTGAGACTCAAAATCGCCGTCCCGCCAATACTCAAAATGGCGCCGATCACCGTCATAGTGAGGGCAAAGGCGATCGGCGCCATTTTGAGTATTGGCGGGACGGCGATTTTGAGTCTCAAAATGGCGGCGATCGGCGCCATTTTGAGTATTGGGATCGGGCGGCCGGCGTGAAAGGAGGTCGCTCCTGGACCCCCGCTGGACATTTGGCAAGTCTTGTGGGGGTCAGGAGGCCCCCCCAAGCTGGCCAAAAGTCCCTGTGGGTCCAACGAGGGTCCCGGAGCGACCTCTTCCAATATAAAAGTATTTGCTAACGAATCGAGTTAGCAAGGGGATTTCTGGGGATCGCTTCGGCTTTTCTTCCAAGCTACTCTGCCTCCTTGGACTTACCAGAGGTACCCGCTCCTCGGGAGCCTCGCTCTCTTTTCTTTATTTCAGATTGCAGATAGGAACCGGTACTCGCTCCTCGAAGGCCCATGTTCTGGAACACTCTGAAGATTCTCTACTTCCTGGAAGCTATCACAGATGCAGACATTTGTGAGTTACCATTGCTCTCTCAGAGCTTTCCCTGGAACCAGGTACCCGCTCCTCGAGGGCCTAACCCTTTCCAGCTACTGAGCTTCTTTAAGAACTTATGTGAGTTTTGTCATCTAGTTCTGGCTATGAACACAGCCTACCCTGTCTACTCACTATAGTTTCTCTACAGCTCAGCATCCCTGGAATCGCTGTTCCAGTACCTGAGGGACTTCAGCCCTGCTGGGCATATCAGCTCACTACTGCCACCTCTGGTGGTTCTACTAGCCTGTCTAATAAAAGAATTATCTGTGTCTGTCTCCATACTCAAGCCTAGCCGGTGGTCCCTCTCAGGATATCCTCCTGGGAGCGCAGTCATCTGCCATCGGCCCAAAGATTCACCTATCTACATTCCTCTACAGCTGAGTACCCTCTCCAAGCACTCCACTGGTAACCGATTGCTACTCCTTCCCATCAGGAGTCTTCAGCAACAGATTCATAACAGATTGCTCCAGTCTATACCTTAACAGATTTTTACTACTCCCTCTACAGGAGCTGAGCATATCAGATTGCTAACTCATCCTTCCACAGGAGCCAGTTCATAACAGATTGCTAACTCTTCCCTTCTTGCAGAGTAGAGCATAACAGATTGCTAACTCCTCCCTCTACAGGAGCTGATTCATATCAGATTGTTAACTCCTCCCTTCTTGAAGAGTAGAGCATAACACTCTAACACTAAATTTTCAAAAGGGAAACTTTGATAAAATGAAAAAAACTGAAAGGTTCAGCTGCATAGGTTAAAAGTGTTAAAGAGGCATGGACATTGTTTAAAAATACAATCCTAGACATGCAGTCCAGATGTATTCCATGCATTAAGAAAGATGGAAGGAAGGCAAAACAATTACCGGCATGGTTAAAAGGTGAGGTGAAAGAGGCTATTTTAGCCAAAATTCATCCTTCAAAAATTGGCAGAAGGATCCATCTGAGGAAAATAGGAAAAAGCATAAGCATTGTCAAGTTAAGTGTAAAGCATTGAAAAGAGAGGCAAAGAGAGAATTTAAAATGAAGTTGGTCATAGAGGCAATAATTAAAACTTTTTAAAATATATCCGAAGCAAGAAATCTGTGAGGGAGTCGGCTGGACTGTTAGATGACCGAGGGGTTAAAGGGGCTCTTAGGGAAGATAAGGCCATTGCAGAAAGCTAAATGAATTCTTTGCTTCCGTGTTTACTAATGAGGATGTTGGGGAGATACCAGTTCTGGAGATGGTTTTCAAGGGTGATGAGTCAGATGAACTGAACCAAATCACTGTGAACCTGGAAGATGTAGTAGGCCAGATTGACAAACTAAAAAGTAGCAAATCACCTGGACCAGATGGTATGCATCCTAGGGTACTAAAGGAACACAAAAATTAAATTTCTAATCTATTAGTTAAAATTTGTAACATATCATTAAAATCATCCATTGTACCTGAAGACTGGAAGGTGGCCAATGCAACCTCAATATTTAAAAAGGGCTCCAGGGGTGATCCAGGAAACTATAGACCAGTGAGCCTGATGTCAGTGCCAGGAAAAATAGTAGAAACTATTCTAAAGATTAAAATCATAGTGCATATAGAAAGACATGGTTTACTGGAACACAGTCAACATGGATTTTCCCAGGGAAAGTCTTGCCTAACAAATCTGCTTCATTTTTTGAAGGGGTTAATAAACATGTGGATAAAGGTGAACTGGTAGATGTAGTGTATTTGGATTTTCAAAAGGTTTTTGACAAAGTCCCTCATGAGAGGCTTCTAAGAAAACTAAAAGTCATGGGATTGGCCCAGAGGGAGTCACCACCGGTGTAAAAAGGGCAGAGTGAGGGCGTCGAGCAGCAACAAACTCAACAGTACCCCCCCCCCCCCCCCCTTCAAAGGGCGATCTCCTCTTCGGGTACCAGGCTTAGGTTTCAAAGGATGCGCGAGGTGAAACTGATGAATCATCTCTTTATCCAAGATATTGGTCTGAGGTTCCCAAGTGATCAAATCGGGGCCGAAGCATTCCCAAATCAGAAGGTGTTCAACAATCTTGCCTCTGTAGCGAATATCCAGAATCTCTTTGATCTTGATTTCTAATTTGTCTTCTGCAAAGATGACAGATGGATTTTGAGATTTGGAAGAATCTTTCAGAGTGTTATTGATGATATCAGCAGCAATGGGTAGAGCGGCTGTGGAGGTCACTGAGGAATTCAGTGGAAGTGGTATTGTTGAAGAAATGTCCAAATCCACTTCTAAAGGTGACTCTCCAGTAGATGTTGCTGGATGAGAGGTGGTAGAATTTAGCAGCAATAGCTAACTGCTATAGACGCCACTTAGACTTCACCAGAAGTGGCGATGTTGGGGTACGTCCAACCCCACTTCTAAAGGTAACTCCTCAGTGAGCCACGGGATGAGATGTTGAATTCAGCAGCAATAGCTCAGCTGCTATGACATCACTGAACCTTCAGTGAAAGGGACGATGTTGGGGTACGTCCAACCCCACTTCTAAGGGTACCTCTTCAGTAATGAAACTGGATGAGGTGTTGACTTCAGCAGCAATGGCATAGCTGCTATGGACTTCATAGAATCTTCGACAGAAGTGGCAATGTTGGGGAACGTCCAACACCCACTTCTGGATAACTCTTCCGTAGATGAAGCTGAAAGAGAGATGGTGGCAGCACCAGTAAATCAAACAGGCTGGTAGCTAGAGATATCTTCTTCGGATCTAATTGTGCTGTAGTACTTCAGACACGACTTCTGAGTGAAACAAGCGTAGCAGATATCTCTAAGTTATAGTCCGTAAAGACGGTAAAGATGTAGAGCTCCATCTAGCCATGGCGAACATAGTAACCGCTATGAATATCAGCAGACAGTAGAACTGCTGTGGATGTCATTAAGATCCTCAAGAGAAGTGGCAATGTAAAGGAACATCCAAAGCCCACTTCAAGTTGTGATGCAATAATGGATCCTATAATTTGATGAAGTGACTCCTCAGGTCTTCCACAAGACGTCTGAGAATAGGGTTGCCTCCTGTCCCTGAGTTCAACAGGGCAGGGGTCCGAACCGTTACTGGTTCAGAGGTCACAGAGACTAAACAAGAGAGCGGAGGAGATAACGCAGTATGGTCCAAGGACAGTCCTCCCGTGGGACTTGGGCCCGTCTGTTTCCTGGACAAATGGGGCATGTAAAGACGTCATGGCCGGGCTGACCACAGTACATGCACAGGCCGCGTTTCTTCCGAAATCTTCTCTCCTTTGAGTGACCAGGACCAAGTTGCATCGGTTCATCTTTATCAACAGCAGGAATTGCTGGACCCATCCGAGGTGCAGGGGTACTGACCTGTTTCAACCCAGTTAACACCTTAGGCCGGAGTTCCTTCACCTTGTCTCGGAGCCGACAAAGGCTATCAATTCTTCCAGCGAGACAGGTGTCTGGCAAGCGGCCAGCTCATCATTCAAGTGGGTATCCAGGCCTCTGCAGAAGAGAGTCTTGAGATATCTGGGGTCCCAGCGAAGTTCCACTGCAAGAGTCTTGAATTCTATGGCAAATTCAGCCAATGATCTGTTGCCTTGCTCCAAGTCCACTAAAGCAAACCCGGCAACAGACAAACGAGCAGAGTCATCAAAAACAGATTTAAACAAGTCCATAAATCCTTCTATGTCCTGAAAATTAGGGTCCTTGCATTCCCACAATGTAGATGCCCATGACAAGGCTCTCCCATACAAGTATGACAGGATGTAGGTGGTATTAGAGAGACTCGTGGGAAACAATGAAGGGTGTAGGGTGAAATGCATGCTGCACTGGTACAAAAAGCCCTGAGTCTTCTGGAGTTCTCCGGAGAAGCGACTAGGAGCAGCCAGTGGAACAGCAGTCTTTAAAGTTACCTCCTATAACTGAACTTCTTGTGTAGAAGCTGTGCCTTGTATCTTCTGTGTGTGAAGCTGATGGAATGCTGCAGTAAGCTTCTCCAAGGTTTCTTGCTGTTCTGAGATGCATTGAGTCAAGCCCGGTATAGCCTGCAAAGAGGAGAGGTGTGCCGGGTCCATGGGGTTACTGACATCCCATACCTTAAGCTGGATTCCCAGGAGTACTGCTTCTCCATTTTAAAGCCGGATCCACTGGAGTTAGCAATCTGTTATGCTCTACTCCTCAAGAAGGGAGGCGTTAGCAATCTGTTACGAATCGGCTCCTGTAGAGGGAGGAGTTAGTAATCTGTTATGCTCTACTCCGCAAGAAGGGAGGAGTTAGCAACCTGTTATGAACTGGCTCCTGTGGAAGGAGCAATCTAATATTCTCAGCTCCTGTAGAGGGAGTAGTAACAATCTGTTAAGGTATAGACTGCGGAGTTAGCAATCTGTTATGAATCTGTTGCTGAAGATTCCTGATGGGAAGGAGTAGTAATCGGTTACCAGCAGAGTGCTTGGAGAGGGCACTCAGCTGTAGAGGAATGTAGATAGGTGGATCCTTGGGCCGATGGTAGATGACTGCGCCCCCAGGAGGATATCCTGAGAGGGACCACCGGCTAGGCTTGGGTATGGAGACACACAGATAATTCTTTTATTAGACAGGTTAGTAGAACCACCAGAGGTGGCAGTAGTGAGCTGATATGCCCGGCAGGGCTGAAGTCTCTCAGGTACTGGAACAGTGATTCCAGGGTTGCTGAGTTGTAGAGAAACTATAGATATTGAGTAGACAGGGTATGCTGTGGTGTTCATAGCCAGAACTAGATGACAAAACTCACATAAGGTCTTTAAGGAAGCTCAGTAGCTAGAAAGGGTTAGGCCCTCGAGAAGCGAGTACCTGGTTCCAGGGAAAGCTCTGAGAGAGCGATGGTAACTCACTAATGTCTGTATCTGCGATAGCTTCCAGGCAGTAGAGAATCTTCAGAGTGTTCCGGAACATGGGCCCTCGAGGAGTGAGTACCAGTTCCTATCTGCAATCTGAAATAAAGAAAAGAGAGCGAGGCCCCCGAGGAGCAGGTACTCCTGGTAAGTCCGAGGAGGCAGAGTAGCTTGGGAGAAAAGCCAAAACGATCCCCAGCAATCCCCTTGCTAACTCGATTCGTTAGCGAATACTGAGACCTTTTATATTAGAAGCAGATGACGTCATCCCAGGCACACGCGCACACACTTGCCCTACGTCATTAGGCAATATGGCGGATCCACAGCGTCGTGCCAGGCCAGGGATGCTGGAGGGAGACGGCAAGAAGATGCCGCGGCAGCCAACCGTCCATCAGACTTGGAGGGAGTCACCACAGAGGTAAAAAGGGCGGAGTGAGGGCGTCGAGCAGCGACAGACGCAATATAGAGCTGGAGATTTACTTATTCTCCTCCTAGTTATTAGTTTAAATTTGATCATGTTATGAATCTATGATTACTATTGTCAAGTGGCCCCACCACCATTACCTCTCTCACCAAATCCTGAGTTCCACTAAGAATTAAATCTAAAATAGCTCCCTCTCTCTTTGGTTCCTGAACATATTGCTCCATGAAGCAGTCGTTTATTACATCCAGGAACTTTATGTCTCTAGCAAGTCCTGATCTTACATTTACTCAGTCAATATTTGGGTAATTGAAATCTCCCATTATTACTGCACTGTCAAATTGGTTAGCTTCCCTGATTTCTCTTAGCATTTCATCATCTGTCTGACCATTTTGACCAGGTGGTCGGTGGTATACTCCTATCACTATACTTTTACCCAACACACATGGGATTTCTACCCATATAAGGGCATATTTTCAAAGATTTACATACACCGGGCCTATTTTCAAAAGGCCCTGCAGTGCACGATAAGCCCCGGGATGTGCTTATGTCCCGGGGCTTTTCTGAATGGGCGAGCAGGGGGTGGGACGGGGTGGGGCAGACGGTCTGGGGGCTTGGCCGAGCACTCCAGCCCAGGGGGATCGTGTGCCGGTACTCTTCCGGCGCACGCAAGTTACGCCTCTAGCGGGCGTAACTTCCAAAACAAAGGTATGGGTTTTTTTCTTTAGGGCTGGGGGGCTAGATAGGAAGGGGAAGGGAGGGGAAGGTGGGGGGGGGGAAGGAAAGTTCCCTCTGAGGCCGCTCTGATTTCAGAGCGGCCTCGGAGGTAATGGGGAAAGCCAGCTGGTCTCCCCCGAGGGCTCGGCGCTTGCAAGGTGCACTACTGTGCACTCCCTTGTGCGCGATGACCCCTGATTTTATAACATGCGCGCGGCTGCGCATGCATGTTATAAAATCGGGCGTACATTTTTGTGCGCCGGGTAGCACATACAAACGTATACCGCGTGCATACCTTTTAAAATCTGCCCCATAGATTCTACTGAGCATTTAGTCTCTTGTATGATCTTTATCCTGTTGGAGTTTATACTATCCCGGACATAAAGTGCCACACCCCCACCAAGTTGATCCTCCCTATCATTGCGATATAATTTGTACGCTGATATAGCTCTGACCCATTGGTTATCCTCCTTCCATCAGGTCTCTGAGATGCCAATTATGTCAATCTCATCATTTGCTGCTATACACTCTAACTCTCCCATCTTACTTCTTAGACTTCTGGCATTGGCATACAAACATTTCAAAGCGTGTTTTTTGTTTGTATTAACAAACAATTTGGATAATTTGGAAATATTTAGTTCAGGTGATTTTGTACATATAGGCACATGGACTACGTTTGCTTTTATTGGAACCTCTATGTTGGGAAGCCCTAACTCTCCTGTTTTATTAGTATCCTTCAAGGATACATTCCTTAGAACCATGCACTGCTGAGTGACTGTCAGCTTTCCCTCTTATTCTAGTTTAAAAGCTGCTCTATCTCCTTTTTAAAAGTTAGGGCCAGCAGCTTGGTTCCACTCTGGTTAAGGTGGAGCCCATCCTTTCGGAAAAGGCTCCCCCTTCCTCAAAAGTTTCCCCAGTTCCTTATAAAACTGAATCCCTCTTCCCTGCACCATCGTCTCATCCACACATTGAAACTCTGGAGCTCTGCCTGCTTCTGGGGACCTGCATGTGGAACAGGAAGCATTTCAGAGAATTCTACCCTGGAGGTTCTGGATTTCAGCTTTCTATCTAAAATCCTAAAGTTGGCTTCCAGAACCTCTCTCCCACATTTTCCTAATTCGTTGGTGCCCACATATACCATGACAGCTGGCTTCTCCCCAGCACAGTCTATAATTCTATCTAGGTGACACATGAGGTCTGCCACCTTCACACCAGGCAGACAAGTTACCAGGCGTCTCCTCACGTCCACCAGCCACCCTGCTATCTACATTTCTAATAATTGAATCACAAATTATGATGGCTGGCCTAACCCTTCGCTCCTGGGCAGTAGCCCTGGGAAACTTGTCCTCAGTGCAAGAGGACAATACATCACCTGGAGAGCAGGTCCTTGTTACAGGATCACTTCCTGCTACATCATGGTAATGTTCTTAAACTGGTAGATCTTTCTGGTCCAAGGCAGCACTGGGGCTGCCAGACTGGATTTGGGATTTGGCTACTATGTCCCTGAAGGTCTCATCAATGTACCTCTCTGTCTGCCTCAGTTCCTCCAAGTTTGCCACTCTAGCTTCCAGTGATCTGACTCGTTCCCTGAGAGCCAGGAACTCTTTGCACCGAGTGCACACATACAATCTCTCACCGGCGGGTAAAAAGTCATACATGTGGCACTCAATGCAAAAGACTGGAAAGCCCCCTCTTGCTGCTGGACTGCTGCTTTAATCTTAATTTTGTTGAGTTCCTAGTTAAGTTTAGAATACTAATGAAGTTGGAATTAGACTACTTTAAATTTACAGGTGTATTTACTAATTAATCTGCTAGTTAAGTTTAGGACACTAAGGGAGTTGGAATTAGAGTACTTTAAATTTACAGGTGAATTAACTAATTATTCAGCTAGTGTCCTACAAGGGGATGATTAAACTTTCAATAAGGGCTGGTACAATAGTATGATTTAGATAAGAGCCTGATTGATTTTTAATGAAAAAGTGTCGCTTGCCTAAAAATCAAGGGTTGAGTTGGTGGGAAAGACAGACACTAGAATTAACTATCTCTGGCTTGCTTATTATCTCAGACACACACAAACTCTAAAGAATATATCCCTCTATTTCACTTTTCTCCAAACTTTTATAAGTCCAAAGATTTCCCAAAGCTATACTTACCAATCCTCTTTAACCACCATTAAATTGATCTTTACTCAAAGAATTGAAGGGTTTGAGATTCGTGCACCGGTATGTGTGTGCTTCTAGTCCTCAAAGGGTGCGGGGCCTCTGGAAGCTGGGGCTGTATAATTCAATCCCTGGATCACTTGCAGTGACCTCTGAACTCCTCTCCCGGGGAATGCTGGGAGCAGTATGCAGATGAAGTAACAGTTATGGTGAGTTCTCTTGACAGAATATTCAGAGGATCTGGCATAGAATGAGAAGGGCCAGAGAGAATGGTGAATAAAGATGTGAAGCAAGGAAGAAGCCTGGAGGGATATTGTATAATTTAATAAGGTTTGTTTTTAACATTTCCAGTTTCCTGCCAGAGATCTTTTGAGATGTGTGAAGGTTTGTTGTAATAACACTTATCTCCACTTATGATTTTTCACATACATCTGAATTTCACAGACTCAGGACTATTCCAAGAATAAGGGAATATTATGATAAACTTCTTGCTTTTGACATGAACACTGAACATATAGGAGGCAATTTTGAGTAGCCCACATACTTTGTAATGTGATTCTGCATTTTTAGCCCATACACAATGCATGCCAGTTTTCGAAGGGAAATCATGGCGCAAACAAAAGTATGCCGGATTTTAATAGATATGCGCATAGCCGCGCGTATCCTTTAAAATTCGGGGTCGGCGCGCGAAGGCTGCCCAAAATCGGCAGCCTGCATGCGCCGAGCTGCACAGCCTGCCTCCATTCCCTCCTACCCCCCACATCTTCCCCTCCCTAACCCACCCCTCAGCCCTATGTAACTCGCCGGCCGGCACGCGATTACCCGGCCCTGGAGCTGTTTCGGAGGCCTTGGCCACCCCCGGGCTGGAAGCACGACCGTGGCCCCGCCCCCAAATGATGCATCGCCGTGACACGCCCCCGTCCCGGGGCTTGCGCGCACCGCTGAGCCTATTCAACATAGGCTCGGCGAGCACAGGGGGAACTTGGGGCAGGTTTTCGGGGGTTACGTGCATATCTTACGCGCGTACCCCTTTGAAAATCTGCCCCCATGTGAATAGGTTATTTCATTTTCATGAGGGGTAAGAAATTCTATTATTTGACACAACACGATAACATATAACACAACAAAAGAGATATCTAAGATCTATTTATTTTCCTAATATAAAGAAAAATAAAACACCTTAGCAGCATCTTAAAATGCCATTTTAAAAATGTCCAAAATGGTTATATACTAAGGGGCAGATTTTTAAAAAAGTATGCGTGCGCGTACTTTTGTTCATGCAACCGTCGCAAACAAAAGTATGCCAGATTTTACAAGATACGCGCGTAGCCGCATGTATCTTTTAAAATCCGGGGTCGGCGTGCACAAGGCTGCACAAAATCAGCAGCCTGCGCACGCCGAGCTGCGCAGCCTGCCTCCGTTCCCTCTGAGTCCGCTCCGAAATCGGAGCAGCCTTGGAGGGAACTTTTTTTTTGTCCCCCCCCCACCTTTCCCTCCCTTCCCTTATCTAACCCACCCCCAGCCCTAACTAAATCCCCCTCCCCTACCTTATTTTGTTGAGCTATGCCTGCCTCTGGCAGGTGTAACTTGTGCGCGTCGCCGGCTCCCTGCCCTGGCACAGGCCGCTGTGCCGGAGCACTCGGCCCCACCCCCGGACCGCCGTCACGTCTCTGGCCCCTCCCATGGACCACTGCCACGCCCCCAGACACGCCCCCGAATGCTGCACCGCCCCTGACACGCCTTCCCAAGCAAAGCCCCGGGACTTGCGTACGTCCCGGGGCTTTGCGCGCGCCGGCGGCCTATGCAAAATAGGCGCACCGGCGCACAAGTGCCCTGCGTGCATAAATCCGGTAGGATTAAAGTGCGCAGGGCTTTTAAAATCTACCCCACAATGAATGTTTCTTAAAGCTGAAATTTTAGTAAAAGTGCTGAAACCACTTTGCAACACTTCATATAATTATCCCAATCTACGGTACATAATTACTTGTATAATCAGTGCTTAACATGAGAAGAAACTTACAAGCATGACATTTCTATTCTGTTTTAAATGGGGATTACTTTTAAGCAGATATAGAACCTAGAACATTTCAATGGACTTGATATTTAAGGCACATTTAATGGCATTTAAGTTTTAATCTCCTTATTGATTAAGTATTAACGTAAGCTTCAAGTAATTCAAACAGCGATTATATAAATGGGAATTGTTTGACAATAACAACATAAGTATAGCTAATTATTTCTTTATTCATGAAATATGAAGTCATTTTAGTGTATTAGAAATCCAGGGAGAATCTACTTTCTGAAGCTGATGTGTTGGATAAAAGAATCATCTAATTCTCATTTTATTAATATTCCTTAACCTTGAAAATCATTCTTGTGGAGATATTGTTCATTCAGAGTTACCAATGAGCTGGATCTGAATGGTTAAGAAAAGCTAAATTCAGATTTTGATAAGCCATGCAGCATTAATTTGAGTCAGAGACCACTGAAAATTGGCATGCACTAAAAGTTTATCAGAGATACTTTTCAAATCTTTAAGTTTAATTCCTTCTACTGCATGCATGCAAACATTCAAAAGATAGACCATAAATGGCATATTCAGATCCAGAATGATCAAGCATATTTATCAAGAAGATAGGTTTATATACAACTTACTGTTAAGGAGGAGAGAGGGAGAAGCTGATGAGTGTCGTGCATGCTTCGGAGGCCTGGTGATTTTGGTTTCTGGCACTGTAGTTGTGAAATAAAGATTTTTTTTTTAAAAGTGTGATGGGGATTTACAAGTAATTTGTTTTAGGTAGGTTTATGATGTGTTGTTGGACAAAAGAAACAAACGGCAAATAAGGGTAATTTTAATTTGGTTGCTTAATCAAGGTTATTAAACAAAAATAAAGTATGCAGTGGTAAGATCTGAGGATTTCAATAAAATTGAAAAGAAAAACACAAGAAGAAACTCTGAGGCATATTGTAGTTTTGGGTGACTCGTGGTGAGTATTGGGTAATAATAACTCAGAGTCACAGATGTACATCCCACTTAAGCAAATTTAAGAAAATGATTACACATTATTATTTAAGGGACTAGCTATATACTATAGATGTTTTTTCTTTTATTGTTTATCCCCCCAATAAAAACAAAAAAGAATACATTTTCCTGTACTTTAAGATAATATTAAATGTTGGATTGATGGTTGGAAAACCAATGGTTGTGGTAAATCTTGCTCGCTTATGTGGAGGGTGACAAGAAGTCCAGATCATTTGGTAGAAAAGGGTACTTCTTCTCCAGTGGCGTTCAAAACTACATCCAAAGGAGTGGGATCCAGGGGAAAGAGGAATTGAGTTAGATTTGTGGATTGGTTGCATTCTAGATTCATGCAACTTGCAGTTGCTTTTTCTAATTCTGTTGTGTCTCCTAAGAAGAAGCAAAACTAGTGACCAGTCTTCTGTGGGATTAATGAGTTGCTCTTTGGTTCTTCCAGCAGAAGTTTCATCAGGCAGCAGTTGAGATCATGGTCAATAAGAGGAAATCTTTGACATAGAAACAAGATAGCAGAAAAAGACCATATGGCTTATCTAGTCTGGCCAGCTACACCAACTGCTCAGCTTTACAATCCCTATCACTTCCTCAAAGATCTCTGTATTAATCACATTTAGATACTGTCCTTGTCCCTACCACCTTCATGGGGAAGCTGTTCCATGCATCCATTAGGCTTTCTGTAAAGAAAAATGTCCTTAGATTACTATTTATACTCTCTTTCACCCTCATCTCATGACCCCTTGTTCTAGAGCCTCCTTTGTGTTGATACCTTGGAGATATTTAAATGACTATCATATCTCCCCAGCTTGCCATTCTCATTCTTTCTTTATTTGATTTATATTCTGCCTTTCAGACACTTCAGAGCAGATTACATTCAGATACTGTAAGTATTTCCCTGTCCTCAAAGGGCTCACAATCTAAGGATCTCATTTACTAAGCATTTTTCCATAGTTACAGAATGGGAGAAAAGCCTTAGTAAATCAAGCCTTAGGTTTGTACCTGAAGTAATGGAAGGAGAAGTGAATTGCCCAAAGTAACAAAATCTCTAAGTCTTTCCCCATATGCTTTAGAATGAAGACTACTGACCATTTTATTAGCCTCCCGCTTAAAGGTGCGGCCTTCAGAATTGTACACAGTATTCCAAATGAAATCTCATCAGAGACTTATAAGGGGCAAAGTATTTTATCTTTTTCTGCAGAGAATTACTGTCCCTATGAAGCAAACTATCTTTCTGTCCTTTGCCATCACATTATGCACCTGTTTGGCCACATTAAGATCAACAGATATAATCACACTTAGATCCCTTACTTCTTTTGTGTTTTGAAGAGTTCCACCACTATACTGCTCCCTTGGGTTTTTGTAGCCAAAATGCATGACTGTATTTTTTAGTATTACATCTTAGCTAATAACACTCTAGACCATTCTTCGAACTTTACTAGATTCCTCCTCATATTTTCCACACCTTCCTGGCTGTCTGTATTGCAGATTTTGGTATCATCCACAAAAACATAAAACTTTCCCAATAATCCTTCTACAATGTCACTTATGAAAAAGCTGAAAAGAACTGGTCCAGGGACCAATCCCTATGGCATACTTTAGTTACATCCCTCTCCTTAGAGTGAATGCCATATCCAATACCTGTTTTGCCTTCTACTCAACCAATTTCTAATCCAGTCAGTCACTTTAAGGCCCATAATAAGGGCAATCAATTTATTTATAAGTCACCTATATGGAACCATGTCAAAGGCATCACTGAAATCCAAGTACACGATAGTCATGGGGTGAAAGATTGGGATGTCTGCTCTGTGCTAGCCGGTGGAAATAAGACACACACACAAAGAAATACTGGCAGATAAGTATATATACTGTATATTGGAAAAAGCCACAGCAATAAGCAGGCAAGATAGGCAACAACAATAATATACTGATAAGAAATATTATGAATATATATGACCATAGAACCATTTATGAGAATGATCTGAGAGAAAAATAAGATGAAAGAAAGTTAGTTAGTAGTTATAAGGATATATGCTGCTTAGCTTGCTTGGTCTAGCAATCCTATACTGTCGAGTGAGTTCTGGTCTCCTGTTCTGGTTTACTTTGGACAGGCAGGGCAACTCTGATGGTCCCTCTGAGGCTCAAGCATTGGCTCCAGCTCTCCTGGGACCAGAGACTTCAGCACTGGGGTTACAGTAGTTGTCATGGACTCATGTCAGGTCGGCAGCCATGTCATGACTCGGTGGTCAACTCTGTGCCATCTGTTTGTCATCAGGCACCTCTTTTTATGCTTTCCAGACCATATCTGGCCTCACGCAGGTGCAATTCTGGTATCTTTGTCCCCTCTGCCCAGCCATCATCCCAATAGGAAGTATGGGGAGGGAAGGCCTATGAGTTACATATTACATGTCATTTACACATCCTTGTCTCATCTCTCTCTATACCAGAAACATATTTCCTCATTCTCAGTTGACAGAACCACTATAACTACTTCCTCTTTTTGATCGTGAAGTATTTTCTTAATGTAAGGGAAATATTTTTCTCGTTTTAATTACTTTAAAGAAAAGCATATAAAGTAAAATTTCAGAACAGTTTCTGTATTTTAATCAAAATATTATAAGACTGTATTTCAAGCAAGCTACAAAACTTCTCTTCTGGTCTATTTTGGTCTTATAAATAGTTCCTCATTTCTGGACCCCCAGCCATTCTGGGCAAAAGTTCAGTTCTGGGCATATGGCCAGGCATGGTCTACTTCCTTAATCTTATAGTAACATATGTATCTACTGAAACAGTCACTTCCTAGCCATCTCAATACTGTCTGCTTTTAAATCTGAAATGGTGACTGACTTGTCTTTTCTGACAAAAAAATGCATCCCTATTAACCTAAAACCATAATGCTGCTTCATATGTCTAACACTAACTACGAGATGCCTATTAATCCTAATGCAAGCAATGTCTCAGTCTTCACTTGCAAGTTGTTTTTACTAAGTAAAACAATTAGCAATAACATTTCACAGAATCTATGCAAGTGGTATATATATGTGTGTGTGTGGCCCTTGAGAGCGATCCATTTTATGTATGGGGCTTACCTGTCCATTCTGCATGTTTCCATCTAGATGTCTTTCAGAAAATCTGTCCCTCACATTAATACAACTATATCTAGCACTCTCCCCTGATACGTCTCTGGTCACCCAATCAAAGAAATAGATCAGATTTGTCTGACCAGACCTATCTCTGATTAAAACATGTTGCCTTGGATTTTGTAATCCATTAGATTCCAGAAACTGCACTGCCCTCTCTTTTTGCAGTGATTCTATTAATTGTCTCACCACTAGGTCAAATTAACCAGTCTATAGTTCCCAACTTCCTCCTGCTTTCATATCTGCTTTCTCCAGTCCTTTGGCACAATTTCAGATTCTAAAGAAGCATTGAAAAGAATAGCCAGCAGCACTGCTAGAATTTCTCTAGGCTTTGCTTAAGATGTATCCCATCTGGCCCCTGTTAGGCATCCTATCTGCGCTTGGCCCACACATGGGTCTGCTCACCTTGCTAGTTCCCCAGCGGCAGCCACGAGCTCCTCCAGGCCTCGGTATCCCGTGGCGGCGGTCGCCGGGCCTTCTACTGCGCGCCAGGCCTCACGTCAGAGTTCGGCATCCTCAGTAGCGTTGTCCATGCCCCTATGCATGCGCGTGCAGACTGCCCGGTCTCTTGTAGGGCCAGGGACGGCTCCTAGCTCTGCGGCGCGTCCTGATTGAATGTACTACATGAGGAAGTTCCTGCCTTCATTTCCTTGCCTTGGCAATCTGGTCGGCACTGTATGTGTACTAATTTGCCTTCACGTTCACAGTCTTGTTCCAGTCTTGTTCCAGTCTCGTTCCAGCCTTGTTCCAGTATCCTCCTGTTCCAGGTCTGTCCTTGTCTTCCCAGGTAGTACCCTTGGACTGATTCTCTGGTACTGACCTCTGCCTGCTTCATTGACCATTCTGATCGCTGCCTGGATTCTGACCTTTGCCTGCCTTTGTGACCTCGTCTGACCTCTGGAACATGACCCCTGCTTCGTTGACTACTCTCAGACTGATTCCTGGTATCTGACTCCTGCTTTGATTGACTTCCCTCAGACTGATCCTCGGAACCTGACCTCGGCTGCCATTGACCACACCTCCTTGATTCTGGCTCTGTCCCTTACCTTGTTATCACCTATGCTGTATTGGCCTTCTCTGATACTCCAGGCCTACAGTCTAGTGACCGACCGTGCTCCCTTGCTACTGGTGGGTACACCTCCCTACTTCCTCTCTGGGAGACCCTGCGAGGCCCACCTAAGTCCAAACAGCCCGGGTCCCCAAGAGCTCCACCCGGTGGGACCGCGGGCTTTCAGTGGTGAAGCTCCTCCTAGCCTCTGTCCCCTCCTGTGCTCCACCCCCTGGGGGCAGGGGCTCCCTGGGCCCAACCAGGGAGCCATCCTACACTGCTCCAGGAAAAGGGTTCACCTCCAAGCGCAACAGGTTGCCGAGGCCAGGGACTCGGCAGAGTCTCCCGCCTCCAGGGCCCTTCCGTGTTTGGCCGCAACAGTCCAAGAACATCGCAGAGCTTTGAAATCGCTAGCCTCTTCGGTGGAAGAGCTTCATTCTCAGTTGCGAGATACAGCTCTGGCCAATCCCGTGGGTCTATCGGCCTCTATGCTACCCAAAACATCCTTGGCGCTCCCTGCACCTCCTTGACACAACGGGGACCCACGCTTATGTCGTGGCTTCCTCAATCAGTGCTTCATGCAATTTGCACTGCAACCCTCCTTGTTTCTGAAGGAAACCACAAAAGTGACCTTCATCTTTTCCTGCCTAGAGGGGAAGGTCCTTGCATGGGCTTTCCATTGTGGGAATACTCCGATCCCATGCTCTCCAAGTTATCCAAGTTCATTGCTCTCTTCAAGCAGACCTTCGGAGACCCAGGCCATCAAGCTGTAGCCTGCCATAATCTACTCCACCTACGTCAAGGGTCTAGGACCCTCTCAGAGTATACGGTGGAATTCAGGACTCTGGCTACTGAGCTCGGGTGGCAAGAAGATTGTCTGCAAGCCATCTTCCTAGATGGTCTCTCCAGCGTTCTCAAAGATGAAATCTCCAACCATAAGACTCCCACATCTCTAGAGGATCTGATTTCCCTCACCGAGAAGATCGACCATCGACACCGGCAATGGCACCTAGAAGTAAAGGCTTCTCTCTCTCTCCTACACCACGTCCCATGAGTGTCCAGAGTTCACCAGCCAAGACTCCATCACCTCCACCTCCTCCTGTGGTGGAACCCATGGAGGTGAACCGTGGGCAATTGTCTCCGACCGAACGTCTTCGTTGGAGGAAGGAAGGTCTTTGCCTTTACTGTGGCGCCTTCAGACATCTTCCGGTCCGTCCAGAAAACTGCAACGCCTAAGCCCAGCAGGGGTCCTGAGCTTGGGCTCTACTGTAACTGGCCCCCAACTTCTGATTCCAGTCTCTCTGGGCATCGAGTCCCACTCCTTTGCCACCACTGCTTTTGTTGATACAGGGGCAAGTGGCAGCTTCATCATGGATGACATTATCAAGCTTATGAACATTCCTCTCCTGCCACTAGAAGTGAGCCTTCATATTGCCTCCATCCAAGTAGAACATCTTCCAGGGCACATCACCCATCGAACAGTGGCCATTTGTCAAACCGTGGGCACTCTCCACAAGGAGGAGATGTCCTTCTATGTATTAAAACGCTCCACACATCCAGTCATCCTGGGGCTACACTGGCTCCAGTCCCATGAACCCCAGTTCGATTGGCATTCCCTGCAGTTGGTGCAGTGGGGTTCCAAATGTCAGAAGACATGCCTACGTCAAGTATCTCCAGCCGTATCCATCTTGAAGTCTACTACCCTATCTGGGTTGCCTACCCAGTATGCCGAGTTTGAAGACAGCTGAACTGTCCTATAGAACTTCTGCCAGGCACAATGCCTCCCAAGGGCAGAACTTATCCATTGTCTCGTCCAGAAACCCTAACCATGTCTTATATCAAAGAGAACCTAGAAAAGAGGTTCATCAGACTTTCTGATTCTCCCGCCGGAGCGGGCTTTTTCTTCATCAAGAAAAAGGACAGCAGATTACGCCCTTGTATTGACTACAGAGGGCTCAATGCCATAACTCAAAAGGACCAGTACCCACTGCCCCTTATCAGTGAGCTGTTTGACCTCCTCCAAGGGGCTCAGGTCTTTACCAAGTTGGATCTGAGGGGTGCTTACAATTTGGTACGCATTCAACCTGAATATATCTGGAAGACCACATTCAACATGAAGGCGGTCACTATGAATATACCGCGATGCCCTTTGGTCTATGCAATGCCCCAGCGGTCTTCCAACACCTTATGAATGAAATCCTCCGATACCTCTTGTACTCATTCATAGTCGTATACCTTGACGACATCCTGATCTTTTCTAAGGACCTTGAATCCCACCGAGATCATGTTAGGATCATGCTCCAAGAGAAAATCAACTTTATGTAAAGTTAGAAAAGTGCCTCTTTGAGCAAAATCATTTACCCTTCCTATCATATCCGATCGAGGATTCTCCATGGATCCAGAGAAAGTCCAGGGCATCCAAGTGGCCCCAGCCAGTTGGCCTACAGGTCTTACAATGCTTCCTTGGTTTTACTAACTATTACAGAAGCTTCATTGCCAATTATTCTACCTTAGCTGCTCCGCTCACCGCCATGACCAAGAAAGGGGCTAACACTCGTATGTGGACACCCAAAGCACAAGCCACCTTTCAGATGCTAAAAGAAGCATTATGTTCTGGTCCCTGTCCACAGTACCCAGACCCAAGATGCCCATTCGTCGTAGAAGTTGACGCCTCCGCAATCAGAGCAGGGGCTGTCTTAAGCCAGTTTTCTCCAAAGGGTAAATTGATACCATGTTCATTCTATTCACACAAGTTCTCTCCTAAAGAGCAGCACTAAACCGTTGGTGACCGAGAACTTCTAGCTGTGAAGCTGGTGCTCCAAGAATCTTGAGCACCTTATGTTGGAAATCTGATGTTAGTTAGACTGCGAGCTCCTGAAGAGGGAGGAGTTAGCAATCTGTTGAGAATCTGCTAGGGTTCTCTGTGAGGAGATAGCAATCTGTTATATCTGTTAAGAAAGCTGGACATTAGATGGGAGGAGCAATATGAATGAATGGCTCCTAAGAAGGAGGAGTCAGCTATCTTGTAGTATCTCATTCTGTTATATTCCGCTATGCTGGGATTTAGCAATCTGTTATGAATCTGAGGTAGTAGTGGTGAATCCCTGGGCCGCCACCGGGAGGATATCCTGAGAGGGACCACCAGCTAGGCTTGAGTATGGAGACAGACACACATTAGTTCTTTTATTAATCAGGTTTTGGAAACCACCAGAGGTGGCAGTAGTGAGCTGATATGCCCGGCAGGGCTGTAGTCCCTCAGGCACTGGAACCGCGATCCAGGATGGATGAGCTGTTGAGAAACTGTAGAAAGTGAGTAGGTAGAATAGACAAGGTTCATGAACAGAACTAGATGACAAAACTCACATAAGGTCTCAAGGAAGCTCAGGAGCTGGAAAGGTTTAGGCCCTCGAGGAGCGAGTACCTGGTCCCAGGGAAAGGTCTGAGAGAGCGATGGTAACTCACAATTGTTTGTAGCAGCGATAGCTTCCAGGCAGTAGAGAATCTTCAGAGTGTCCAGGAACATGGGCCCTCGAGGAGCGAGTACTGGTTCCTATCTATAATCTGAAAGTAAAGAAAAGAGTGAGGCCCCCGAGGAGCGGGTACCTATGGTAAGTCCAAGGAGGCAGAGTAGCTTGGAGGAAACGCAGCCGAATCCGTATCCAAATCCTCTCCTTGCTAACTCAGTTAGATAGTGAATTAGAGACCTTTAAATATTGGAAGTGGATGACGTCATCTCAGGGGGACACCCCTGAGGTTCGCACCCTTGCTGGTACTTCAATCAGAGCACGGGAGCACGCCCTAGGTCATCAGACAACATGGCGGATTTGCAATGTCGAGCCAGTCCGGGGACGCCGGAGGGAGACAGCATGGAGATGTCGTGGCAGCCAGACGTCCATCAGACCCAGAGGGAGTCGCCACAGTGGTAAAGAGGGCGGAGTGAGGGCGCTCTTTTTGAGCGGTTCAATTTTGAACCACGATATCACCCGGCTTCCAAGAACCTTCGTGCTGATGCACTGTCAAGTAGAGATGAGCTTCGTTTTTTACTACCGGGTCATTTTTTGAGTCGGAAGCTTCGGGGTAAAGTTTGTTTTCCCTCGGTTAGTTTTTTTGACAAACAAAAAACTAAGAGGGAAAACCGAAACCGGCCCAAAAAACAATGCTGGAAAACGAAGCTAAAAAAACCCACCCCAAGCATTAAAACTTACTATAAAACATTAAATACAACCCACCCCCCCACCATCCCGATCCCTACCCAAGTCTTACCAACATCCCTGGTGGTCCACCAGGGTCCCGCGAGCGATTTCTCCCTCTGTGCCCGGCGTGCCTGCCTCGCTCAAAATGGTGCCGATAGCCTCTGACCTACTAAGTCACAGTGGCTACCGGTGCCATTGGTCAGCCCCTGTCACATGGCCATCGGCGCCATCTTGTGCTCTTACCATGTGACAGAGGCTCATCAATGGTGCCGGTAGCCCCTATGACACAGTATGGGCAAAGGCTATTGGCGCCATTTTGATTACTGGCAGCTGATGATGAAATTGCTCCTGGACCCCCGATGGACCCCCAGGGACTTTTGGCAAGTCTTGGAGGCCCAACGGCCTGAGGGCAGGAGATCACTCCGGGACCCCCGCTGGACCCCCAGGGACTTTTGGCCAGCTTGAGGGGGCCTCCTGACCTCCCCCCCAAGACTTTCCAAAAGTCCCTGGGGGTCCAGCAGGGGTCCGGAAGCAATCTCATCGTCGGATTCCAGTAATCAAAATGGTGCCGATAGCCTTTGCCCAAACTATGTCACAGGGGCTACCGGTGCCATTGGTCAGCCCCTGTCACATGGTAGGAGCACAAGATGGTGCCGATGGCCATGTGACAGGGGTTGACCAATGGCACCGGTAGCCCCTGTGACCATTTTGAGCGAGGCAGGCACACCGGGTACAGAGGGACAAATCGCTCGCGGGACGCCACTGGACCACCAGGGATGTTAGTAAGTCTTGGGGAGGGATCAGGATGGTGTGGGGGTTGGTTGTATTATAGTTAATTGTAATGCTTGGGGTGGTTTATAATTTAAAAAAATAAAATGTGCCCCTCCCCTCGTACGAACCCGAAAAATGGATTTCCCCTGAAGTTCTGGGAAAATCCGTTTCGAGGTTTGGGGCCCCCGACCCACTACGAATTAGGCAATTTCAACGAAATTGCCTAATTCGTGATAAACGATTGCATATCTCTACTATCAAGAGCCAGAGGATGTCCCTGATGTTCGCTGACACATCATAGATCATAAGAACATAAGACATAAGAACATAAGAAATTGTCATGCTCGGTCAGACCAAGGGTCCATCAAGCCCAGCATCCTTTTTCCAACAGAGGCCAAACCAGGCCACAAGAACCTGGCAATTACCCAAACACTAAGAAGATCCCAAGCTACTGATGTAACTAATAGCAGTGGCTATTCCCTAAGTAAACTTGATTAATAGCCGTTAATGGACTTCTCCAAGAACTTATCCACACCTTTTTTGAAACCAGCTACACTAACTGCACTAACCACATCCTCTGGCAACAAATTCCAGAGCTTTATTGTGCATTGAGTGAAAAAGAATTTTCTCCGATTAGTCTTAAATGTGCTACTTGCTAACTTCATGGAATGCCCCCTAGTCCTTCTATTATTCGAAAGTGTAAATAACAGATTCACATCTACCCGTTCAAGCCCTCTCATGATCTTAAAGACCTCTATCATATCCCCCCTCAACCATCTCTTCTCCAGCTGAACAGCCCTAACCTCTTCAGCCTTTCCTCATAGGGGTGCTGTTCCAACCCCTTTATCATTTTGGTTGCCCTTCTCTGTACCTTCTCCATTGCAACTATATCTTTTTTGAGATGCGGCGACCAGAATTGTACACAGTATTCCAGGTGTGGTCTCTCCATGAAGCGATATAGAGGCATTATGACATTTTCCATTTTATTAACCATTCCCTTCCTAATAATTCCTAACATTCTGTTTGCTTTTTTGACTGCTGCAGCACACTGAGCCAAAAATTTTAAAGTATTATCCACTATGATGCCTAGATCTTTTTCTTGGGTGATAGCTCCAAATATGGAACCTAACATCGTGTAACTACAGCAAGGGTTATTTTTCCCCTATATGCAACACCTTGCACTTGTCCACATTAAATTTCATCTGCCATTTGGATGCCCAATCTTCCAGTCTTGCAAGGTGCTCCTGTAATGTATCACAATCCGCTTGTGATTTAACTACTCTGAATAATTTTGTATCATCCGCAAATTTGATAACTTCACTCATCGTATTCCTTTCCAGATCATTTATATATATATTGAAAAGCACCGGTCCAAGTACAGATCCCTGAGACACTCCACTGTTTACCCTTTTCCACTGAGAAAATTGACCATTTAATCCTACTCTCTGTTTCCTGTCTTTTAACCAGTTTGTAATCCACAAAAGGACATCGCCTCGTATCCCATGACTTTTTAGTTTTTTTAGAAGCCTCTCATGAGCGACTTTGTCAAACGCCTTCTGAAAATCCAAATACACTACATCTACCAGTTCACCTTTATCCATATGTTTATTAACCCCTTCAAAAAAATGAAGCAGATTTGTTAGGCAAGGCTTCCCTTGGGTAAATCCATGTTGACTGTTTTCCATTAAACTATGTCTTTCTATATGCTCTACGATTTTGATCTTGAGAATAGTTTCCACTATTTTTCCCGGCACTGAAGTCAGGCTCACTGGTCTATAGTTACCCGGCTCGCCCCTGTAGCCTTTTTTAAATATTGGGGTTACATTTGCCACCCTCCAGTCTTCAGGTACAATGGATGATTTTAATGATTGGTTACAAATTTTAACTAATAGATCAGAAATTTTCATTTTTTAGTTCCTTCAGTACCCTAGGATGCATACCATCTGATCCAGGTTATTTCCTACTCTTTAGTTTGTCAATCTGGCATACTACATCTTCCAGGTTCACAGTATTTTCGTTCAGTTCATCTGACTCATCACCTCTGAAAACCATCTCCAGAACTGGTATCTCCCCAACATCCTCATTAGTAAACACAGAAGCAAAGAATTAATTTAGTCTTTCTGCAATGGCCTTATCTTCCCTAAGAGCCCCTTTAACCCCTCTGTCATCTAATGGTCCAACCGACTCCCTCACAGGTTTCTTGCTTCGGATATATTTTTAAAAGTTTTTATTATGAGTTGTTGCCTCTATGGCCGACTTCAATTCAAATTCTCTCTTTGCATGTCTTATCAATGTTTTACACTTAACCTGACAATGCTTATGTTTTATCCTATTTTCTTCAGATGGATCCTTCTTCCAGTTTTTGAAGGATGTTTTTTTGGCTAAAATAGCCTCTTTCACCTCACCTTTTAACCATGACGGTAATCGTTTTGCCTTCCTTCCACCTTTCTTAATGTATGGAATACATATGGACTGTACCTCTAGGATTGCATTTTTAAACAATGTCCATGCCTGTTGAACACTTTTAACCTTTACAGCTGCACCTTTCAGTTTTTTTCTAACTATTTTCCTCATTTTATTAAAGTTTCCCTTTTGAAAGTTTAGTGTTTGAGCTGCAGATTTACTTATTGTTCCCCTTCCAGTTATTAGTTTAAATTTGATCATGTTATGATCACTGTTGCCAAGTGGCCCAACCACCATTATCTCTCTCACCAAATCCTGTGTTTCACTAAGAATTAAATCTAAAATAGCTCCCTCTCTTGTTGGTTCCTGAACCAATTGCTCCATGAAGCAGTCATTTATTACATCCAGGAACTTTATGTCTCTAGCAAGTCCTGATGTTTCATTTACCCAGTCAATATTGGGGTAATTGAAATCTACTCACGCAAGGGAGTCAGTGGTTAACCACAACACAAAATCAAATAACCAAAAATGTGGAACCCAAATTATCAATTTGAATAATAGCCTATGAATGTGTCAGCAAACATTGACATTATATGTCACTTTCAAGTAGACACTAACCGGTCTTTTCAATCATCCACCTTCATCATTTTTTAATGCAACAAAATATTTTTTCTTTTTTCTTTTTTCTTTTTTCAAAATACATTAAAATAGTCCTCCATTCATGTAGACAAGGATGACATGACTCTTTCGAAATAAATTGTTAGCATTGCCCTACACTGGCCGGTGTTTCGCTGGGTAAGCTTCCTCAGGGGCATGTAGAAATAATTCTAGCAAGAGCCATATATCTAAAGGAATTAAATAAAGTTGCACATTTATAGTAGTAAATAGCAAGTTAAAAGTAAAATCAATACCTATGACCACCATGGTTACCTTCTTAGACGGGACCAAGACGTCTCAACCATCTTGTAGAAGAAACAAACGGAGGAACCGAACCGAGGCTGGCGTCCCTTTAAATACGCCATTTTGTTATGACGTCAGCCATCATTGATAAAATAATAGATCAGCCAAAGAATAATCTGTCAATTATAGTAAACAACAGAGGTTAGCCCAAAAATCCATGTAAGTCCAGTTCTCTATTCAGTCCTGAAGGGTGGACAGTATTCAAATGTTAATCCAACATTGCTCAGACTGTAGTAAAATGCATTCTCGATCTCCCCCACACCAATGTGAAGGGATGTGATCTATTGCACAAAAATGCAAGTCCTCAAAAGTATGTCCCATCTCAGTACAGTGTGAAACTAGTGGTTCCTTTACTCTACCAGTTCTTATGTTGGATCAGTGTTCAATAATTCTTGTCTTCAAAAGACGTTTGGTTTTCCCAATGTAAAGCAAAGAACAGGGACATTCAATCAAATAAATGACCATAGAAGAATTACAGGTAGTGTCATGTCTCAAGAATATTTTATAGCCAGATGGTACAGTCAAATTTTCTTTAACTGACATAGAGGATTGACAAATTGAACAGTATTGAAAGTGACATATAACGTCAAGGCTTGCTGACACCTTCATAGGCCTATTATTCAAATTGATAATTTGGGTTCCACATTTTTGGTTATTTGGTAATTGAAATCTCCCCATTATTATTGCACTGCCAAATTGGTTAGCTTCCCTGATTTCTCTAAGCAATTTCATCATCTGTCAGACCATTTTGTCCAGGTGGACGGTAGTATACTCCTATCATTATACTCTTACCTAACCTGCCTGCATATCCCTTGCCATGACCACTACAGTTCCAGTTGGGAAAACTGTCGTTCCACATAGATTGTGTAAACAAGTTCTGAAATGGGCTCATGATTCCAAGATGGCAGGACACCCGGGTCGTACCAGGACCCTAGAGATGTTGCGGAAATATTACTGGTGGCCCAACATGGTGCAAGACTTCTCGTAACTATGTCTATTCATGTCCCATCTGTGACCAACAGAAACCATGTACTGGACGGCCTTGGGGCCCACTCCAACCGCTTCTCCAGCACCTACCGAGCCATGGTCCAGCATCTCAACAGACTTCATCAAAGACCTGCCTCTGTCCCAGAGCAATACTGTGATCTGGGTCATCATCAACCGTTTTTAAAAAATGGGTCACTTCATTCCCCTGCCTGGTCTTCCATCGGCCCCAGAGTTAGCCAAGTTGTTTCTAAAACATATCTTTCATCTCCATGGACTTCCAAAGGCAGCTGCGAGCTCCTCCAGGCCTTGGCGGCCTGCGGCGGCGGTCGCCAGGGCCTTCCACTGAGCACCAGGCCTCACGCCGGAGTTCGGCGTCCTCAGTGGCATCGGCCACGCCCCTACATGCATGTACCGCCCGGTTCTCTTGTAGGGCCAGGGGCGGGTCCTAGCTCTGCAGCACGTCCTCATTGAACGTACTACATAAGGAGTTCCTGCCTGCACTTCCTTGCCTTGGCAATCAGGTTGGCACTTGTATATGTACTAGTTTGCCTCTGCGTTCACAGTCTTGTTCCAGTCTCGTTCCCAGCATCCTCCTATTCCAGCGTCTGTCTGTTCTTGTCTTCCCAGGACTGATTCTCTGGTACTGACCTCTGCCTGCTTCATTGACCATTCTGATTGCTGCCTGGATTCTGACAATTGCCTTCGTGACCTCGTCTGACCTCTGGAACCTGACCCCTGCTTCGTTGACTACTCTCGGACTGATTCCTGGTATCTGACTCCTGCTTTGATTGATTTCCCTTGGACTGATTCTTGGAACCTGACCCCGGCTGCCATTGACCATGCCTCTTTGACTCTGGCTCTTTCCCTTGCCTTGTCATTGCCTACGCTGTATTGGCCTTCTCTGATACTCCAGGCCTACAGTCTAGTGACCGACCGCGCTCCCTTGCTACTGGTGGGCACACCTTCTCTACTTCCTCTCCAGGAGACCTGCTGAGCCCACCTAAGTCCAAGAGGCCCGGGTCCCCAAGGGCTCCACCCGGGGGGACCGCGAGCTTCCAGTGGTGAAGCTCCTCCTAGCCTCTGTCTCCTCCTGTGCTCCGTCCCCTGGGGGCAGGTGCTCCCTGGCCCAACCAGGGAGCCGTCCTACACTGCTCCAGGACAAGGGTCTACCTCCAAGCACAACAGCCCTATTGCTTTATAAACTTTAATATTAAGTCGCCGGTGTCCTGTACATTCAGCAGATACCTAAAGTTATCTGGCTACATATAGTTGGAGAACTGAAAAACCTAACCAGCTACATTTAAATATAACTGGTTAGGTTTTTTTTAGTTATCTGGTCTTGTGTGTCTGTATAATTTGCTACTTAACCAGATATCTTCAAAAGATTAGCAGGTTAACAGCACTCTCAGTTAAAAAAAAAAAGTAATTGGGCCTGTGGCTCAATTTCCTCCTTACTCCCCAGCCCCCAAATTTCATAGATGGCCTGTCAGGCCATGCAGCCCCACTCCACAACCCCTCTTGAAATAGTAAAAGCAAAACAATTTCCCAACCCGGACCCTGCCCCACCCACCTGTTGTCCCTGTCCTGGCTGGTCCTGCCCCTCCCCCACCATCCAACCCCCTCCCATTCCTCAGACACTGAAATAGACACTGCCAGAAATGGGGGGTACATAGTTACCTGCTCCTAACACTTCTAGCTCAGCTTCTGACAGTAGTTTTATGCTTCAGTAGTACTCAATGCTGGAAGTGTAAACTATGGGTAACTTCTGTCAGAAGCTGAGCTAGAAGTACAGGGAGAGGGTAAGGATGTACTTTGCTTCTGGCAGGGCTTTTTAAGTGTCGGGGGAGGGATGGAAGGGGTTTGGATGATGGGTGGGGGAGGGTGGCCAGCCCAAGACAGGGACAACACTTGGCTTGGGACAGGGTCCAGGGCAGGAAATCAATTGTTTTGCAAGAGAACCTGGGAAGGGAGGTGATGGGGGGCCCAACTTGCAGACCCTGGAAACTATTTCAACATTTAGTCTAGGATATCAAGTGGAGAGTGCATGGCCTGACAGGCCATCCATGAAATTTAGAGGTAGGGGTGTGGGAAGAAATCAAGCTGCAGGCTCCTTTTCCTTTTTTTTTTTTTTTTTTTAATTTGACAGCTCCACATACTGGATATCTTTTGACGTCTGGATAAATTAGCTGCATATCTTAGGAATGCCCTCATTCCTAAGATATCTGACACCTGCTTTGTTAGATTTTATCTGGTTAGATTTTAGCCAGATAATGATTTATCTGGCTAAAATCTAGCTGGATAAGTGGATAATGTACAAGCTTGCCATTTAGATGAATAATTTGTAACTTATCTGTCTAAATGGCTTTGAATATTGACCTCTTTGTTTAATTAGCTTCCCACAAACACATTTTTTCTGACAACTGTTTGAGGTTTACCTCACTTGCAATCCTTGTGTTCATTTTATGTGATCCTTGTTACGTAGGAGGTGGACCCTTGGACCAAGGTGGGGTTGACGCTACCCATAGGATCCTATGGGTCCCTACCGTCGACAGGCGGAGTGGGCTGACTGACAGAGGCTGGCTGGAGCTTCGCCAATACCAGCCCTCGTTCCCCGCGGGTTGAGCCTTTGGGTACTGGGGCCGGCTGGAGTTAGGTGGAACTCCGTGTATAGTTGTCGATGGGAAGAAGAGGACTGCCCAGAGGCAGCAACAGTAAAACTGAAAGAGTCTGTACTGGACGAGGCGGAGTCCCGAAGACCGGGCGCCAAGAGGAACAAAAGTCTGACAGGGGGAACCCGAGTAAGAACAGGCCGAAGCCTGAAAGGCCAAGTCCAGGACAAGGACAATGGAGGAGTCGTAGAGCCGGCTGAAGTCAAGGCAGGCAGCTATCAAGGAGTGGTGGCAAGGCAAGGATGAGGTCAAGTCCAGGAGTGGAATCATAATGTAGTCAAGCGAAGCGGAGGTCTGGACTAGAAAATGATCAATAGCATAGTCGGGCAAAGCAGTGGTCGGATCCAGGAGAAGATCAATAGCATAGTCAGGCAAAGCAGTGGTCAGGTCCAGGAGAAGATCAATAGCGTAGTCAGGCAAAGCAAGCGGTGGGTTGGGTCCAGAAGAAGATCAATCCGTAGGGAGGCTGGGTAACATGAACACAGGAACAATGAAGACAACCAGGAACTGGAACTTGAAGGGATCAGGAACCAGGAACATGAAGGAATCACCAGGAGGCAATGAAGTACACGACCAGCGTGGAGAACTGTTGCAAAGGCAACAGCCTTATATACTGGGACCCAGTGACAAACTTGAGAAAGGGCCGGCAGCCTTAACGTGCCACGGGCCCTTTAAATAATTTAGAAAGGTGTGTGTGCGCACCTGCAGAGAGGGTGGCATCGGCGTCTCTGTCATGCTGCGAGGCTGTCGGCAGCAGGCAGGGCCACAGCAAGGAGGGCAGCGCTGGAGGCGCTCCCTCTGCGTTGCGGATCGGCCGGAGCCTCATTCCCGGGAAGGCAGTGGCGAAGGGTAAGGAAGGCCGGTCACTGGTTCCATGGCCGGGTCGACACAACAATCCTACTCCTGGCCCTTCTACAGGGAACACTGTACAGAAATATTTGTTAATGAATTCCTGCTTTTTCCTTGTCAGCCTCTTCATATTCATCCTTTTAACCTCTGAATCCCACAGTGCTACTTGTACAGTTCCTCCTACTACTAACATTTAAAAAATAGTCTTGTCACCCACCCCACCATATTTTCTATTCTTTCTTCCATTTGCATCTTTGCATTCCTATTTTCCCAAGCTTCTCTATATTCACAATGAATATTAATGTACATAGATTTCCAGATGCCGTCCTTTATTTCTCATTTCTATACAGGTGTTTAACGTTGTGCTTACCTAGCGGTTTGTTCATCCATCCCTGGATCCCAATTTAAAGCCCCTCCTCAGTAGGTTTTGCCAGTCCTGTTCTGGAAGACACTGCCAACCCCTTCTTCTATATATGCACCCCCATCTCTGCTCAGCAGTCCAGGAAGCTGAAATGCTCTCATTGACGCCATCTACATAGACATTCATTCATGTCCAGAGAATGAGCTTTCCTGCCTGGGCATTTATCCTTGAGTGAGAGAATTGAGGAGAAAATCAGCTGTGTACCTGTGCTTTACTTTCTCTCCCAGAGTCATGAAGTTACTTTTATTATGATCTGTGAGGGTACCTAGCAGTATCACTTATGCCAACATGGATGAGCAATCTCTCCATAACGTCTTGAATTTTGGAAAAGGCAGACAACACACTTCCTTGGGACAACATGTTTGGTCAGCAGATGAATGCCTCTATGCCCCTTAGAAGCAAGTCACATACCACTATCTCCTTCTGCCTTCTAGGTGCAGTAGTAGTTGAGTCTGCTGCTTCGGGGTTTGTAAGTTTCAGTTCTTCCTCATCCTGGGATGGTTCCTCTTCCTCCAATTTCAGAGCTGTATACCATTTCTGCAGATCAAGGGAAATAGGAATTGGGGTGTAGGGGTCTAGTGCTGTAGTAATTGGGTTCAGCTGTCATCTTGTGGTTTCAGTTTCACCTTTTCCTCTGCTTGTGTTTTCCATTTTTGAAGCTTCGATAAGCATTGCATTGATATAGTCCTCATTCTCCTAGATGTTTCTCAGTCTTGCTACCTGTTTCCTGAAGGAGTCAATTTGTAGACCACTTTGACACTGAACCAGTTCCTCACTATGAATCTTTCTAAACATGTAGCTTTAGTAATATGATGTTTCCAGCCATACTTTCACTGTTAGGAGCTTCTAGTACCTGTTGAAACAAATGAGAAAGACCTACCCAGATTCCTACCTTTTCCTCAACTGTCTTTATTTATTTATTTAAACATTTTTATAGACCGACATTCGTTGGAACATCACATCGGTTTATACAGAACAAAGTGCAGGCAAAACAGGCTTTACAGGGAACTGGAAACTGGTTTTTAAACAGCTTAGAACTAGCAGTTTAGAACAGTAAGTGAGTGAAAGCTTGTTAAGAAAATCAAGGCATATATTAGTCATTTATTTATTTATTTATTTAACATTTTTAATATACCGACATTCATGAAAAATATCATATCATATCGGTTTACCAAGGAACAAAGAAATAACATAACATAACTAGTGGAAGTTTAAAGTTACAATAAAACAGGGGTATGTAACTGGGAAGGAAGAGCATAGAGGGGGATAGATAACTCATGAACTAATTACAACGAGGAAGAAGTAAGTGCAAGAGGGTTATGATCTTATCTAGATGTGGCTGATGCTATGTGTCTATTGTTAGCCCTGGTTGGGGAAGGCTTGTCTGAACAGCCACGTCTTAAGATTTTTTTTGAAAGTCTGTAGGCAGGGTTCCAGTCTAAGATCTGGAGGTATGGCATTCCAGATGGTGGGACCAGCTAACGAGAAGGCCCGGTCCCTGGTAGATGAGAAATGGGTGGCTTTGAAGGAGTGGGTATATAGAGATCCCTTGTAAGCCTCCCTGATGGGTCTGGAAGAGAAAGTCATATATAGTGACAAAATATTTTTTTTACTGTCTTGCAAGAAAAATGAGCTAGCCTATGAAATCCACCTTCATACTCAGAATTCCTGTTTGTTTTCTCACTTGTTGTTTTGAAGTATAACGTGTCTTACCCAAAGAAGTAACCTTCCCATGGTCATAAAAGCATCAACTGCATACCTTTCTGATAGTTTTCTTTGGTTAGTACTAGTATGGCTGAAAAAGAGGTTCTTAGACAGCAGTATAGAGGAGAGTTGAAATTAATGAAGCATTTATAGGATAAGAAGTTTTATGGAATCTCAGATGCATAGCTAAGAGGGTGTGACCAAGAAAAAGTACAAGTTAGGGATTTGAGCATAAGGTTCTTCCCAAGTTTAGGATTCTATGGACTCAGTAGTCCTACTTCAGATTCTAAGTCTGATATGGAGATTAGGCCATCACTATCTGCGCTTTTATTCAACATATATCTTCTGCCTCTATACCACCTGTTAGCTGGACTTAACTTAAACTTTAAAATTTATGCAGATGACATTCAGTTTATGATACCTTTTTCTGACTCATGGCCCAAAACATTCTCTTCACTACATATATACCTAAAGACAATAAAAACCTGGTTATCTCATAATAGCTAAAATTGAATGCTACAAAAAACAGAACTAGTATACCTATCAACAGTTCCAGATTCAGACAACCAACCTCCACAAACATTTACTTTCGAAAATCAACATATACCCATAAAACACTATGCAAAAAATTGTAGGTATGATCATAGATTCCAAACTGTCAATGACCAGGAACATATCTGAAATAGTTAAAAAATCTTTTTTAACTATACATGCTCAAAAAACTCAAACCCCTACTATCAAACATCCGATTTCGGATCAATCACACAAGCTTTAATATTCACGAAACTGGACTACTGCAACTCCCTATACATAGGTTTACCAATATCAACATTACAACCTCTACAGTACAAAAACGCCACAGCCAGAACCATCTTTAACCTACCCCGGAAACAACACATAACACCCCATATTACAGCAACTTCACTGGCTACCAATAACTTACTGTATCACTTACAAAAATTTTGTCCCACTATCCATAACTTGCTTTACAATACAACCTCTGTTTGGCTTTGCTCATTACTACACATATACAAACCATCAAGATAGCTTCGGTCCATGGACAAATGCATTCTGGAAATTCCATCAATTAGAACAGTAAGCCTAGCATTAACCAGAAAAAGGGCTTTTTCTATGGCAGGTCCAATACTGTGGAACTCTCTCCCGGAACATATCCGCTTGACCCGCAAATTCAAAAGATTTTAAGAAAAAACTGAAAACCCACTTGTTCAAACAGTGCATTTAACATACAATCACTGCAGTAAAACATACTTTACATATTCTGTTACTAAGACAAAATACCCTTTTGTACCTTGAAGTGTGGTCACTTTCTATTTTAATTTATTTTTGAAGTTGATTGTTATTATGAATGTACCATTGTAAACCGCCTAGATGGGCACATACATGCCTTTTTGTGCGGGTAGATAAAAACTTTTTAAATAAATAAATAAATAAATAAATAATTCCTTATGCTTCAGTGGGGAGGGTGGTGACAGCAGGTTTTGGATTTTCTGGGCACCTTTTTTTCACAGGGTGCATCCTAGTTACCCATTACATTCAGAGCGCCTCATTTCATTGTAATGGTCCATCCCTCTCTCTCTGCTTCCCAGTCAGATCCTTATTACCAGAGCAGTAATATCCAAGTTACTACTTTATCTAGCAAAGTGAGAAAGAGAACTGAAATGCTTTCTTGCAATTCAGTGTAGGATAGCACATGCTGGCCCAGGGAAGAAGAGAGGGAATTTGTGCTTTACCCCCTTCAAATATCCAGCAAAGCTCCTTCACTAATTAATAGACGCTTTGGTTAGATGGCTGGATCAGTATTATAATCAAATGGATGCAGAATTGCTCGTAGGTGGTTTTCATTTGGTTTTCAAATTACGTATGTTGCCCTTTGTCATAGATCCCAGAATGCAAGCTCAGTTTTATTAAAGATTGTTAAAGAGAAATTGAATAAAGGATTGACTTGGGAAGAAATGCTGGTCTCTTCCTGTTCCTCTAATTGAAGGGCTTGTGATTTATCCTATAGATATAGTGCATAAAAATGAGGCAGGTATATTTTGACTTATTTGCAATTTATCTTATACTTGGCAGGATTGTCAATGATATTATTAACCTGGCTTCTTGTTTTACTGCAATATGACTCTTTCAAGCAGGCCATTGCACTGCTCAGGAATTATGATTCAGGTGCTTTGATGCTAAAGCAGATAGATTTCTGTCAGTTCATCCAGACTTCTTTTATTTTTTTATCATTTAAGTTTGATTCTGTGTACTTTTTTGGATATTTATGCCTATATTGTTTTCTGTGGCATATGCTTGATTTGAAGCTTTTACTACTTTTTTTCCCATTGAGTGCTTATGTAAGCACCAGATTGTAAAAATATAAGAACACAAGAACCTAAGAACTGCCATACAGATCAGACCAATGGTCCATCAAGTCCAGTATCCTGTTTTTAGCAGTGGTCAATCTAGGTCACAAGTAATTGGCAGAATCCCAGCAGCAATTCCAGAGCTTAATTGTGCATTGATTGAAAAAATATTTTCTCCAATTTGTTTTAAATGTGTCCCCCCTAGTCTTTGTATTTTTTAAAAGAATGAACCACTGATTTGCGTTGACCTATTCCACTCTACTCACAATTTTATAGACCCATATTATTATATCCCTTCAGCCATCTCTTCTCCTTGCTGAAGAGTCCTAACTTCTTTAGCTTTTCCTCACAGGGGAGCCGTTCCATCTCTTTTATCATTTTGGTCGCCCGTCTCTGCACCTATTCTCGTTTTGCTATATCTTTTTTGAGAGGCAGCAACCAGATCTTGAAGATATTAGATTTGAGCTAGCAGCCCGAGGTGGCACACTGCAGCTGGTAGCCAAGATTCTGCAGATTATAAGAGGGATTATGGCTGACCTGGGACAGCTTTGATGGGTTTTATGAGCTGATTGATGTTCAGTGTAAGGGAGTTTGTGCTAACCTCTGACTTGTTGAAATACTGTACACTTTGATAATAAAGCTGCAGCCCTGTTTTGCCAATAGTTACATTCTTGTGTGCTTGAGCTGGGAAAGGAGGGTTTGAGTGTCTTGTGTTAAGATATTTTGGCGCACAAATTCATAAGCTCTTTTTACTTTCCTTCTGGAGCCCTTAGTCCTGAATATATTTAGTCCTGCATCAGCACTAGTGACTCTATGCTGGTGCACTGCCGTAATCATACAAGTCACATTATAGCCAATAGGAACAACTTTTACACTTTTAAACTTTTTTTTTTTTTTTGCTTTGGGAAAAATTAGGAAACCTAGGTTTATGATTCTGTGTAGGATAGCACAAAAAATGAACTCTCTCTTACTTTAATGACTACTTACACTTTTATATGATAAAGCCACTTATAAGGCGCCCTTGCCTCTTATTTCAGGAGACTGTGGCATTTGCCTTCTCAAAAGGTTTTGGCAAAACCCTAATATCAAGAGTAAACTATATCATCGTCCTTAGAATAACAGGGATTTTTTCTCAGGGATGTGCAGTCATTTCATTTGTTTTGTTTACTAGGAATGCATAACATTTCTATGTGCATCAAATTGTATTTACACATATTCAGCGCAATTTTCTACAGTCTTTGTAGGTCACCAAATGTGCATGTAAATGGATCTATGGAGATTTATGCTAGCATTTTATAAACTGTGTGGTGTTCCAATATGTGCAAGTTTAAAATGCAGGAAAACACATAGGGCCGGATTTTCAAAGGGTTACGCGTGCCAGACCTATTTGCAAAAGGCCTGGCGATGCACATAAAGCCCCGGATGCGTGTAGAGTCCCAGGGCTTGCAAAAAGGAGCAGTTTGGGGGCAGGGCGTGGGCGGGGCAGGGCCAGAGGCGTCAGGCACAGTGGCCACTTGCTGCTGTGCTTGGGGATCGCGCACTGGCAGTTAGCCGGTGCACGCAAACTTACTTCAGCCCCAGGGCTGAAGTAAGTTTTGAAATAGAAACAAAAAAAAAAGAAAAAGGTAGGGGGGAAAGGCGGGGGGGAGGGTAGGGGAAGGGAAGGTGGGGTGGGGGCGCGGCCTTGGAGGGAACAGGGGAAGGTAGTGTGGCTTGGCGCGGGCTCGGTGTGTGCAAGGTTGCACAATTGTGCGCCTCCTTGTGCATGCCAACTCCCAATTTTATAACTTGCGCGTGCCTGCGCTCGCAAAGTTATAAAATTGGGCGTACATGTGTGCGCGTTGGATAGCGCATGCACATGTATGCCCACGTGCACCCTTTTAAAATCTACTCCATACTTTAACCATTTTATTAAAAGTATGTACATATATTTTATGCCACATAATAACTGTAACATATGTACATAATAACCTCGAGTAATATCAGAGGCATGTATTTTATAAAGAATGCATGTACTCCCCTTCTGAAAATACTTGTGCATGTACTTCCAATCACCAGTTCGCTGACACATCCACCAGTTCATCCAGATCCGGATCCCCATCAGCTCACCCTGATCCTCCACCACTTAGATCAATCCTTCCACCCAAATACCAGGGGGGCATTCATAGGGCTCTGGGCAAACTTTTGTGCATGGGTCCCCTTGTGTTTTTCCCAAAGATTGATCCCATCCCCTATGTAAGGGACAGAGAAATGTTATACTGTTACACCATATATTTTAAAGCAAAACTGTACATTCATGAATGATTATTTACAAAAGATTATTAACACATGAATGTTTGCATTTTGTGATGTTTTCTGTCATGAAAGCTGAGCACTTCCAGTCTATGCAAGACATGAAATATAGGATGGACTAATTCCCTCCATCCTTATACCCCCTACTCTCCTATCAGCTCAATTCCTCTCTATCCCCACCAACACTGGGTACAAAGAAAAACTAAAATATTTCCCATTCACCATACGCCATATTTTGTTTTCAAATTTTCATCAGTGCATCTTATACAATGGTGCGACATATATGCTGTTTTATCTAAATGTCGCAAGATCTCTCTCTCTCTCCCTCTCCTGTGCATGGCCTCCAAACAGTGTTTCTTTACCATAAGAGCATCCATGACACTTAATGACCGCAACACTTCATGCCGCCTCTTGAACGCTCCTGTGTGCCATAACCATGATTAGCATACTCACCCTGTGGCAGCTGCTGTCTCTTTCTGGGTGACACAGAAGATCAAGGCTTTCTGAATCTGATTTGGCAGTGATATCCAGGTATAGCATAGGACAAAGCATAAAATGCATGAGTCTCTATATGAACAGGTGCATCTTATATAAATGTGAGACATATACAAACTTTTTTCATAAAAATGGCTGTTTATACAGGGGTGTGACTTACACAATAATGCGACATATATTGGAAAACACGGTATACGAATTATGCTGTCAGCTCAGTATCAGCAACACAACATCCCCTCCACTGCCAGACACTTATGAAGTAACAAATCTTGCAAAGAAGTAATTCCCAGGACCCAAACAGCATCCTACCTATGAAAAAGACACGCAGTGAATATTACATTTGGTTCTATCTATCTCTTATTGGAAAGCAAGCAATCAGCCAACTATAGATCTCTACACAGAAACTAGATGCAAAAGAATCCCTCCCTTGTCACCCATGCAGAGACTCTACCTAATCACAGTCCTTACCTAAGGGACCACAAACTAGAAACAGAAACATGCAGACCCTGAGAAGCCAGACTCATGCAGTGCAACATTAGAGAAAGAAAAACAGAAATTCATGTCCTTCTATACTAAACACAATACAAAATATAAGACTTGCACTTTCCCAATCACTCTAAAACACGACCTCAGGCACATATGCAGAACACAGACAGACTCTCACCAAATACAGAGTAAAGAAACCATAACATAGAAATAGAAATGTGCAGAGAAAAGACGAACTGGAAATCGCAAGAAGCCAGATTGTATACAGTGCAAAATAAAATGAAATAAAAAAATATAAAATATTAACCATAACAATAAGAAGAATGCCAAATCAGCTGAATAGAGTAACATCCAATAATTAAAAGCACATACTAAAATGTTTAAAATATTACCAACAACCAATAAAAATATTTCAAAACAGGAGACACATCACACGCACTAATTAAAAACTAATAAGGATAAAAAAAAATCCCCCCTGTGCTCCATACTTGGGAACTTTAGATTTCCAGTCACCCAGCGATTGGCTTAGATTGGAGAAGGGTGCACAAACTAACCTTTACTACACACGTACACATACACACATATGCACATGCACGCAGTCATGCACCCTCTCACACGCACACCAAACACGCAAGCAGGGACTCTCTCACATGCACTCACACGTGTAGGCAGGCACTCTTACACAGGCAAGCAGATACCCTCTTTCAACACACACACACACACACACACACCCTCAATCTTACAGTCTTTCACACAGATACTCTTACACACAGTCTCTCACGTACATAGGCACTCTCACTTTCACAAACAGTCTCTTACACATAGGTACTCTCACATGCAGTCTCTCACTCACACACAGTCACACAGGCATTTTTTTACTCTCACACACATTGGTAGTCTCTTACTCACAAGCACTTTGAACCTCTCCTTCTACTTTGTCCATTGCAGGATAAACTCCGGCAGCCTGGCAAAGCCTCTTCTTCTGCCATGGGTCTTCCTATTGCTGGTGGGGAGTGGGGACCCCCCAGCACATTATTGCTCTGTGCTACCACCATGGAGCCTTGCTATTGCTTGCAGGGAGTGGGAACCCCCGCCAGCATATCATCTCATGGCATCACGGGTTTTCCTGCTGCAGGCTTATGGGCCACTTGTTATGCCAGGCCCAGGGCAACTGCCCCTTTTGCCATAGGCCAAAAACAGCCCTACCAAAAAGTACAGAAAAAAAGACGTGCAATTTCCACTTTCACAGTTTATTTAGTAGGTGTAAAAGTCTATGGACAAAGTTTGGACATGTACAGTATGGGGCGGATTTTAAGAGCCCTGCTCGCGTAAATCCGCCCGGATTTACGCGAGCAGGGCCTTGCGCGCCGGCACACCTATTTTCCATAGGCCCTGCCAGCGCGCTCAGAGCCCCGGGACTCGCGTAAGTCCCGGGGTTTTTCGAGGGGGTGTTGTCGGGGCGGGGGGCCGATCGGCGCGGCGTTTTGGGGGCAGGACGCGGTGTTTCGGGGGCGGGGCCCGGGGGCGTGGTCCTCGGCCCGTGGTGGTCCGGGGGCATGGCCGCGCCCTCCGGAACTGCCCCCAGGTTGCGTCTCGGCGCTGCTAGCGGCCCGCTGGCGCCCGGATTTACTTCTCCCTCCGGGAGGCGTAAATCCCCCAACAAAGGTAGGGGGGGGGTTTAGATAGGGCCGGGGGGGGGGGGGGTGGGTTAGATAGAGGAAGGGAAGGGAAGGTGAGGGAGGCGAAAGTGAGTTCCCACCCGATGCCGCTCCGATTTCGGAGCGGCTTTGGAGGGAACGGAGGCAGGCTGCGCGGCTTGGCGCGCGCCGGCTGCACAAAATCGGCAGCCTTGCGCACGCCGATCCTGGATTTTAGCAGATACGCGCGGCTACGCGCGTATCTACTAAAATCCAGCGTACTTTTGTTTGCACCTGGTGCGCCAACGAAAGTACGCAAAGGCGCACTTTTTTAAAATCTACCCCTATATGCGTATTTCACTGTCAATATTTCTCCTCACCTCAAATAGAGCACATATACAATCGCAGATGCAAAGATTGTTAATTGACCATCATACTAGGCTTCATCGATTTGTGTGAACCACTTATGGCTCAGCCTTATTTATAATCATTGGTCAATATTATAGTGAGATGTGCGACTTAGTTCGTAGTGACTATCACAATTTTTTTTTGTTTTTACATTGCAATTCAAATGTTCAATAATAAAAAGCTAAAGCAAAAATTCAAAAGTTTCAAAACATAATTTTGGCTTATCTCTAGCCCAATGTCATGTCCAATAGAAACTGCATATGCTACTTTCAAAGTAGCAACTTGCAAGCATACTTTTGATCCTTACCCTCTGAACATTCAAAAAACTACTCTTTTTTTCTCCATGTTAACATTTACGTGAGACACTGGCAAGTACACACATACTTGTGATGTTTGCAAATTAGCATCTACGTATGTATATGCTTAAATGGTGATGTTACACGCATAACTCATGCCATAACTCTTTTAAAATCAAACCCATCCACATAACTCTTTGAAAATCAGGCCCCATAACTATGACTTATATGCATAACTAATATTTTAAGTGGGTAAAAATTGAAGTTACATGTGTAAAGTAATGCAACTAATAGAAACGAAATAAAGGAAATGTGAAGAAAGAAAGGAACAAAACAAATAGAATTTCCCAAATACAATTATGCCTATGCACAGCTCTAGTTTTTCTTCATTTCTTTCATGTTTCTTATACTCTTTCAATCACACTTCTCACACTCACATCTCTACTTTACACATTCAAAATGCAATGCGTGCAAACTCTTTTCCACATATACACTGTTCATTTTCTTTAATGTATAGCATACATTAGGGGTGTGAATTCGTTTCCTACGTATTTGTAATCCGCAACGTATAGGGCCATATTCGTTGTATTCGTGGGGAAGCGAAACATATCGCAATTCCCCACGAATACAACGAATCTTCGCCAAATTATTCGGCCATCTAAAGGAGCCAATTTAAACAAACCCCCCACCCTCTTGACCCCCCAAAGATTTACCAAAACTCCCTGGTGGTCCAGTGGGGGTCTGGGAGCCATCTCCTGCACTCATACCCTCGGCTGCCGGTATTCAAAATGGTTTGTTGGAAATAGGATGCTGGGCTTGATGGACCCTTGGTCTGACCCAGCATGGCAATTTTTTATGTTCTTATGTTCTTATGAGATGTGAGCCTGAGCATCACTATGGTGTCTTATTTGAATGTTAAGCCTTTCCTAATTCTTCTAGTTAGCTCTGTAATATAAGGTGCATAGATGTGAGTAAATGGCTAAGTTCCCCTGTGAAATATACTCACCATTCTTGAAGAAAAGACAGACAATCAAGTCAGGTACAGGTCTAACCATTTACTTTTGGTTATGTTGGTTAGCAGATATAAGCAGGTCAACTTTTATCTTAGAAACAGGGATTCAAGAGTTCCTGTCAGAGGCTCAATATAGTTCATAGGTTGGTAGGACCAGTCCACGGATGAGGCAAGTAGGGTCTGAGGCAAGCAGGTGAAGTCCAAAGTCAGAATGCAGGAATGAAATTCTGTGTCAAGCAGCTGGGCAGTTTTGAAGTTGCCAGCACCTCATTTCACTAATGCTCTAACTAATCTGTTTCCATACAGCCATAATTTAGAAGCCATCCTATTTATGAACATAAGTATTTTTCTTTTCTTACTCTTGTTGCCCTCAAAAAATTCTAGGGAATAAGAGTGCCTATGTGTTTTTGCATATGTATAAATGAGGCAGCATGGTTACTGAAATGTAGTTGTGCTTTTGGTTTCTTTCCTTTAATTCAAACTCACATCTTAAATGACTCTGTCTGCAGGAAAAAATATCTAGTACACAGGCTCCAGAAGGATCCTACTCAAACAGCATCCTTCAAGCCATTCCAGAAGGTGATGACATCAGAAGAGTAACTCTGAATATATGCAAAGGAATAATCTGGATCCTGCATATTATAATAAAATTACGTATTATTTGAATCTGAGTAGAATTCAAACTAAAAGCCAGAATTCAAAGGGTTTATTCAATTTCCCAAAGTGTAAAGGGCCTCTGAGCTACATTTTTAAACATAGGATATGATTATTTTTATTTTCCACTGTTGACAAATATTTCTTCTGTTTATTTGTCTGTCTTGAATTTGGAAACCTGAGCCAATAAATGATAGCCTTACAGGAAATTCATGAATATTTTCTAGGATTTTGCAATATAGACACAAGACCAGATTACCAATAATTAGAGACCTTAATTTTCAGTTTTTTAACAATTTTCCAAGAAATTTTTCAGTGTTTATTACAAGAAGAACAAAAATTATATTTACCTAGAAAATTGATGCCATATTTTTCCACTGATTTCTCCCATTTTTTCTTCATGTTGTAATAGACAAAAACCTGGGTAAAATAAAATAATTACTGAAAACAAATGTCTTTACCAAGAAAGGGAACCCATTTTTTCTGTGCTTGAACCAGAGTTTGGTTCAATTTTATAGTAACTGTTTGGATAACCTACATGGAAGCCAAGCTGCGGTGATGAAACCAACTCACATTTCTAAGGCCTGGGTCATTGCTGAACTCTCCGTGTAAGAGTTTTATTTGCCAACTTGTATTATCAGCTACACCTCTATTGTACTGTAATAAATATAATATGAAAGCACCCAGACAGGGGACAAGCAGAAAAAAAACCTTAGGGGTAGATTTTCAAAGGGTTTCGCGCGTAACCCCCGAAAACCTACCCCTGCGCGTGCCAAGCCTATTTTTCATAGACTCGGCAGCGCGCTCAAGCCCCGGGACAACGCATATGTCCTGGGGCTTTCAAAAATGGGTGGTCCGGGGGCGGGGCCATGGGCGTGGCGGCAGTCAGAGGTGGGCCCGAGTCCTCCGGCACAGCGACTGTGCTGGGGGTTGGCGCACCGGTGTGCGCAAATTACGCCTGCCAGGCATAACTTCGTCAAATAAGGTATGGGGGGGATTTAGGTAGGGCCAGGGGATGGGTTAGATAGGGGAAGGGAGGGAAAGGTGGGGGGATAGAAAAAAAGTTCCCTCCAAGGCCACTCTGATTTCGGAGCGGCCTTGGAGGAAACGGGGAAAGCCATCGGGGCTCCCCTTGGGCTCGGCGCGCGCAAGGTGCACAAGTGTGCACCCCCTTGCATACGCCGACCCTGGATTTTATAACATGCGCGCGGCAGCGCACGCATGTTATGAAATCGGGTGTACATTTGTGCGTGCCGGGTAGCGCATACAAATATATCCCCCGCGCGCTCCTTTAAAAATCTGGCCTTTTTGTTTCCTTTTGCATTCTTTAAAAAATATAAATACTATTTTATATACTGTATGTTCTACTTATTTTTCTAGTACAGTCAGCTATTGGCTATCTTTATCATTTGTATTATGCCTTTTAGATGGAGAGAACAATTCCTACCATCAGGAAATAATTATAAACAAAGCCAAGTTAATTATATACAATATACTCAGATGCCTTAATTAAGGCACAGTTCAATATAAGCAGCTTGGTAATTTTTTCCTTAATCATGAATAGATTTAGTAGAAGCCTGCCTCATGAACAAATAATGAGAGCAGTGCTTCTAAAAAAATCTGATTAAGAAAATTATTCTCCAATCATTTCTCTTCTATGAGTCATGCAATTCTTTCTCTTATGGTAGGTTACATGGGGTGACATAATCCAAAATCAACTATTTACAGGAAAACTCTCACTTTCATAATCCAGTTTAAATGTGAACGGCATATCTACAAAAAGTAAAAAGTAACAAAGCATGGTCTTTAACAAGGTTCTAAAATATGTGCAAAAGTCTGGGATTTTACCTGTGAAGTTTTCAATTCAGGTACATCTTATATGGAAGCAGTATGCTTTCTTTTTTACTAAAGATAGTAACATAGTTATGATGGCAGAAAAAGACCAGATGGTCCATCCGGTCTGCCCAGCAAGTTTCTTATGGTAGTAACTGCTTGTCCATGTGGGTTACCCCATGTTTCTGTTGAGGGTAGTAACTGCCGCTCCGTGCAGGTTTCCCCCCAAGCCTTATGTTAAAGGTAGCAATATTTACAATCTTCTAAGCAACTATCAAACCCATTACAAAATTGCTTTTCCAGGTGAGCAGCCTTCCCGATAATTCAATGAATGTGCTTTGCTTTTGGACTTGGTCATAGAAACAGTCCTGAGTAGGGATGTATAGGGAAAAAAATTTGTTTTTGTTATTTGGTTCATTTTTTGAAGTTCACCTCCCCCCCCCCGAATTTCGGTTTGTGGATGGTTAATTCATGTGAAAAAAATGAATCAAGCAATTTTAAAAAAAAAGGTCAAAAAATGAAAACTAGGCCTCTCTCCCACCCCCCTTGGAAAAATGCTGGGGCCAGGATTCCCCCCAGCCCCCACTTATCTGGTTCGGTGGGGATCTGCTGACAGTAACTAAGCTGAAACCTTGGATATGCATAGACCAAGGCCACAGGAGGACACCGTGACCTCGGCCTATTCAAGGCCGACATCGTAATCTAGGCTGGAGCCCGAACATAGGCCCAATGCTGCGGCCTGGCCTGGAGTCCAGGTCCTGATGCTAGGGCCTCCGCTTAGGCCAGGGCCTGGACACAGTCTGGACACCGCGATCCAACCTGAAAGTCGGGTTTCCGACGCCTGGGCCTCAGTGTCCAGGCTTGGGAGCTCTACGGTCCTTCTTCGTTCTTTGGTTCTTCAGTGCCAAATGACGGGCTTCTGCTGGGGCCATTCCAGAGATAATTAACTCCGGCATATTCACCCCAATGGGGTCACCATAAGAACTTAAGAACATGCCATACTGGGTCAGACCAAGGATCCATCAAGCCCAGCATCCTGTTTTCAACAGTAGCCAATCCAGACCATAAGAACCTGGCAAGTACCCAAAAACTAAGTAATAGCAGTGGCTATTTCCTAAGTCAACTTAATTAATAGCAGGTAATGGACTGCTCCTTCAAGAAATTATCCAATCCTTTTTTAAACACAGTTATACTAATTGAACTAACCACGTCCCCTGGCAACAAATTCCAGAGTTTAATTGTGCGTTGAGTGAAAAAGAACTTTTCTCCGATTAGTTTTAAATGTGCCACATGCTAACTTCATGGAGTGCCCCCTAGTCTTTCTATTATCTGAAAGACTAAATAACCGATTCACATCTACCCATTCTAGACCTCTCATGATTTTAAAACACCTCTATCATATCCCCCCCTCAGCCGTCCCATCTCCAAGCTGAAAAGTCCTAACCTCCTTAGTCTTTCCTCATAGGGGAGCTGTCCCATTCCCCTTATCACTTTGGGTCGCCCTTCTCTGTACCTTCTCCATCATAATTATATCTTTTTTGAGATGTGGCGACCAGAATTGTACACAGTATTCAAGGTGGGGTCTCACCGTGGAGCGATACAGAGGCATTATGACATTTTCCGTTTTATTCACCATTCCCTTTCTAATAATTCCCAACATTCTGTTTGCTTTTTGACTGCCGCAGCACACTGAACCGATGATTTCAATGTGTTATCCACTATGACGCCTAGATCTCTTTCTTGGGTAGCACCTAATATGGAACCTAACATTGTGTAACTATAGCATGGGTTATTTTTCCCTATATGCATCACCTTGCACTTATCCTCATTACATTTCATCTGCCATTTTGATGCCCAATTTTCCAGTCTCACAAGGTCTTCCTGTAATTTATCATAATCTGCTTGTGATTTAACTACTCTGAACAATTTTGTATCATCTGCAAATTTGATTATCTCACTCGTCGTATTTCTTTCCAGATCATTTATAAATATATTGAAAAGTAAGGGTCATAATACAGATCCCTGAGGCACTCCACTGCCCACTCCCTTCCACTGGATAATTATCCATTTTATCCTACTCTCTGTTTTCTGTCTTTTAGCCAGTTGGTAATCCATGAAAGGACATCGCCACCTATCCCATGACTTTTTACTTTTCCTAGAAGTCTCCTCATGAGGAACTTTATCAGATGCCTTCTGAAAATCCAAGTACACTACATCTACCAGTTCACCTTTATCCACATGTTTATTAACTCCTCCAAAAATTGAAGCAGATTTGTGAGGCAAGTCTTGCCTTGGGTAAAGCCATGCTGACTTTGTTCCATTAAATCATGTCTTTCTATATGTTCTGTGATTTAGATGCTTAGAACACTTTCCACTAGTTTTCCCTGGCACTGAAGTCAGGCTAACCAGTCTGTAGTTTCCTGGATTGCCCCTGGAGCCCTTTAATATTGGGGTTACATTAGCTATCCTCCAGTCTTCAGGTACAATGGATGATTTTAATGATAGGTTACAAAACTTTTACTAATAGGTCTGAAATTTCATTTTTATTTCCTTAGAACCCTGGGGTGTATACCATCTGGTCCAGGTGATTTACTATTCTTCAGTTTATCAATCAGGCCTACCACATCTTCTAGGTTCACCGTGATTTTGTTCAGTCCATCTGAACGGGTATCTCCCCAACATACTCTTTAGTAAACACCGAAGCAAAGAAATCATTTAATCTTTCCGCGATGGCCTTATCTTCTCTGTGCCCCTTTAACCCTTCGATCATCTAACAGTCCAACTGACTCCCTCACAGGCTTTCTGCTTCGGATATATTTTAAAAAGTTGTTTTTTTTTTTAATTTAAATTTTTATTAGTTTTCATCAATGATTTACATCATGAAAAACAAGAAAATAAATGTTACAACACAATTAATAAAAGAAATAATATACTTACTATATTAGCATACCATAACCAAATGACACAATTTATGTTTTGCATGTCCCATTATACCCTATAATTGGGGGAGAAGAAGGAAATCACTATATAAAATTAAATAGGCAAATTATTGAAAGGAGTAGGAGTTAAACTTTCTTATTAGGCTTCGGTCTCTGGTATTGAAGCTTGCTGTTTATCTAATAAAAATGTTTCCAATTGCATAGGATCGATGAAGCCATATTTTTCCCTTGATAATTAATCAAAGGCATGGAAACTTAAAAAAAAAAAGTTGCACCCAGTGCTAATACTTTAGATTTTAAGGACAAAAAACTTCTCCTCCTTACCTGAGTGGTCCTAGCCACATCAGGAAAAATTTAAACTCTATGTCCACAGAATAACAAATCTCTAGCAGTAAAGAATTTCTTAAACAGTTTTTCTTTATCACCCTCAGATACACAAGAGACGATTAAAGTAGCCCTATTATTAATCTGGTCATAAGATAAATTATCTTTTAAGAATTTCTTAAATAACTTCCAAGGAGATAAGAGTCGAGTCTGGTGAAAAGTAACAATCCTCAAATTCTTTGCTCTAAATAAATTCTCAATATATTCCATGTCTTTGTGTATAGCCAAGCTATCACGAATAAATGCATTTTCAGAATTTTGTACCAATTGCATTCTATTAGTTACAGCAATCAGGTCTTTTTTACATTTCTCAATTTTTTTCCCCTGTTCTTCAATCATACTTTCTATTAGTTTTAATCACTGTAAGTAATGACTCATTCATCTTTATCATTTTCCCTAGATCACTTAAGGTGACATTGTCCTGTATTACTACAGGGCTAGTGGCACCTTTATCCCCGGGAGGATACAAATCCTCTAAAATTGAGGAAACAACTTTCTCATTCCATATAGATTCAGCCTGAATCTGCAGATCTGAGTCCCTTTGGATTGCTCCTACCGGGTTTCTTGCCGCATCATAAGTTGTTAATCCAGACGGCTGTTGGGGAGAGTTCGGGCCAGCGCCAGGACTAAGGGAGGCAAAGGATATAGCTCCCAGACTGTCCTCTTTTGGCGCTTCCATCACTCTAACTACGTAATGGTCCATAGGTTCAGTACACAATTGTTGCGAGGGTGAAGATGTAATTATTCTCGCTTTCCTTTTCCTGCCCATGAGAAATGTTTAAGAAAATAATCAAACACAGTTTCCTGCCGACCACCGGCCTAACCGCAGGTTTTATAGTCAGTGGGGGAGGTGCTGCGATGATGTCACTGCTCTGCGACAGAGCCTTTACTCACAGTTCCCAGGTGTTCAGAAAAGTTTTTATTGTGAGTTTTTGCCTCTAAGGCCAACTTTTTTCAAATTCTCTCATAGCCTGTCTTATCAATGTCTTACATTTAACTTGCCAACGCTTATGCAATATCCTATTTTCTTCTGTTGGATCCTTCTTCCAATTTTTGAATGAAGATCTTTTGGCTAAAATAGCTTCTTTCACCTCCCCTTTTAACCATGCCGGTAATTGTTTTGCCTTCTTTCCACCTTTTTTAATGTGTGGAATACATCTGGACTGTGCTTCTAGGATGGTATTTTTTAACAATGACCATGCCTCTTGCACACTTTTTACCTTTGTAGCTGCTCCTTTCAGTTTTTTCTTACAATTTTTCTCATTTTATCAAAGTTTCCCTTTTGAAAGTTTAGCACGAGAGCCCTGGATTTGCTTACTGTCCCCTTTCCAGTCATTAATTCAAATTTGACCATATTATGATCACTATGGCCAAGCAGCCCCACTACCATTACTCTCTCACCAAATTCTGTCCTCCACTGAGAATTAGATCTAAATTGCTCCCTCTCTTGTCGGTTCCTGGATCAATTGCTCCATAAAATGTCATTTATTCCATCCAGGAACTTTATATCTCTAGCATGTTCTGATGATACATTTACCCAGTCAATATTGGGGTAATTGAAATCTCCCATTATTACCACATTACCAATTTGGTTAGCTTCCCTAATTTCTCTTAGCATTTCACTATCAGTCTTACCATCTTGACCAGGTGGATGATAGTATACTACTATCACTATAGTCTTCCCCGACACACAAGGAATTTCTACCCATAAAGATTCAATTGTGCATTTAGTCTCATGCAGGATGTTTATCCTGTTGGACTCCCTGCCATCCCATACATAATGCGCCACACCGCCTCCCGGGTGCTCCTCTCTGTCATTGTGATATAATTTGTACCCCAGTATAGCATTGTCCCATTGGTTGTCCTCCTTCCACCATGTCTCTGAGATGCCAATTAAGTCTATGTCATCATTCACTGCTATACATTCTAATTCTCCTATTTTACTTCTTAGACTTCTGGCATTAGCATACAAACATTTCAAAGTTTGTTTTTGTTTATATTTTCATTCTGCTTTTAATTGATAGGGATAAGTTAGAATTTTTTAGCTCAGCTGAGTTTTTAGTTACAGGCACTTGGACTACTTTTCTTATAATTGGAACCTCACTGTTGGAATGCCCTAATTCTAATTGGAACCTCACTGTCGGGATGCCCTAATTCTAATGCATCATTAGTATCCTTTGAAGATACCTCTCTCCGAACCATGCGCTGCTGAGCGACTGTCGGCTTTCCCCTTTGTTCTAATTTTAAAGCTGCTCTATCTCCTTTTTAAAAGTTAGCCGCCAGCTGTAGAATGCTTTTTAAAGTTAGCGCCAGCTGTAGAATGCTGTAGAATGCCATACTTCAAAATGGTGCCATCTCCTGGTGTGAATATGCCAGACTTAATTAACTCCAGTGTAACCCCAGCAGACGCCCGTCATTTGGCATTGAAGAGCAGAAGAAGGAAGATGACAGACCAAGGAGCTCCCAGGTCTAGACACCAAGACCTGGGTCGGACCCTGGGCTAGGCCCCGGTATGGGACTCGGCCTCCTGTCAGGTCATGGCATACGGCCTGGGTCTGGGCCTCGGCCCCAGCATTGGGACCTGACCTCCAGATCAGGTTCTGCCATCGGGTCTGGGCTGAGGCCACAATGCTGGGCTCTGGTCTCTGGGTCAGGTCAACAGCTCAGGCCTGGGTCTGGGCTGAGTCCCCGGTGTTAGGTCCTGGCCTCTGGGTTGGGTCACAGCATTGGGCCTGGGTCCGGGCCAAGGCCCCTGCATCAGGATCTGGCCTCTGAGTTGGGTCACGGCATTGGGCCTGGGTTCGAACTGAGACCCTAGTGTTGAGACCTGGCCTCTGGGTCAGGTTATGGCATCGGGACTGGGTGCAGGCCTAGGCCTTGGCATTGAGACCTGGCCTTAGATGGATACCCAACAGATCAGGTAAGTTTTTTTTTTGTTTTTTTTGTTTTTCAGGGATCTCGGCCAAGGCCCTGGTGTTGACCCATACCGCCACCAAGACTCTGGCATCGTACTCAGGTCTAGGCTATAGACCCTGTTTTAGGCCTGGGCCTCTGCTCTAGATGAGGCCTGGCTAAAACCTAGGCCCAATGCATTTATTTAAAATTAAAGAAACAAATAAGGTTTGTTTCATTCCAAGCGGATCTTGATTTGTTTCAGGGCCCCCCCAAATGAAATGAATTAGCCTTATTCATCGCATTTTCCACTTTATTTTAAATGAATGCACATCCCTAGTCCTGTACTTATCTCTAATGTCACATATCAGTATCCCGGACCGTAAAAGTCAGGGCCTAGTGTTGGTTATCATCTGAATCTAATTCCCCCCACCAGGTTCAGAATGTGGCATACAATGTAAATCTCAGGGGTCATTTTAAAATGTGTATATTAAGAATAATCTATATTCAGCCAGTGTCAAAGCGATTATTAAAAGTTTCAATAAAGAAAAATACACAGATTTAAGAGACTGAGAAGTAGTAAGGACAAATGACTACAGCTAATGATCTCCTATAGAAAAAACAGTTGTAAAACATATGGTGTTTTATTCAATATCGGCCTAATTTTAAATGGCTAGGCTTGCAAATCTTGTCACTTACTCTCTTCTTCCAAAAGAATGAGATACTACACATTATAATTTTATTTTGTTGAAAAAATTTCATATTGTAGTAAACCTCCCTGGGTTCAAGATTAGGCTCAATGAGAAGAAACCAAAAGAAGCAGGCAGACAGCAATTCCTACTGAGTTAACTAATCCAGTCATGGGGAACGGGGACTATATGGACCCCAAAACTATGGAAACTAGTGGTATGAGCCAGCAGAAAGAAAGACATAGAAAAGCTCAGTGAAAGTGGTAACTAAGGTGGAGATTATATTGCAGAATTTCGAGTAATTTAGGTATCTAGTTCTAGTTTCTGTGGCAGCACTGGCAGGGCCCCCTCTTTATGTAATTCATTACCAGATTTTCTCCGACTCATACCAACCACACAACAATTAAGAATCCTTAAAATCCTACTTATGTCATAAAGCATTTAACACTCCCCCTACAAACGATCATAAGTTCCCCCCTGGTCCTTCCAAGTCTATTACCTACTCCACATACCACGAACATACCCATATACCCCCTACTCTCCCTATTACCACTTAAGATTATTGCGAGTTTGTGACAATTTTTTGTAATGCACTTACAATAGAGTTCTGTTTTTGTTGTTTGTTAGACATGTTGAATTTTTGTCTATTTTATTGTTTTAATTTAAACAGATTATGTATGTTTTAAACTGTAAACCGTTTTGATTAAATTTTATTTGTAAAAGTGGTATACAAACACTTTCAAATAAATAAATAGTCATGTGGCGAGCATCATTTGTTAAAAGTTAGCTAAGTAATGGAGTGAGTGAATTTATTTATTCAATGATTGGAAGAAGTAAATTCTTTAACAGAATACTAGAAATAATCATTTAAAAAGTAAACTGTAGGCAATGTTCCCTCTAAGCTCCATGGGAGACCTCTAATGCCTTTCTCTCCCCTCAGGCACTCCAGCTGTCCCATAGTTTAAATCGTGCAGGGCTCCATAGTGTGCGGAAGCTGAGAACCCTGCAAAATTTGAACCTCAGGACAGCTGGAATGAGTCTGGCAGGGATTAAAATGTCAACAGCCTTATGTACACTTTAAAGAGAACATTGGTTGAAGGTGCTACTTTTTAGCAGATTAACTTAATAGTTTAAATGTAATATATTGATTTCTTTACTGCTTTTCCAGATGAAATTCCAAAGTGTACAAACACATAAAATTCTCAAAATAACAGTACCACAACACAAGTAACAAATTACACTCAAACTACACAAATTACAAAAAACTACCAAACCATGTCATCAACAAAATACATAGAGGATAACTTTCAAATGACTATTCATGGAAGCATATCTACATATATAGATCTATGATAGAATTTTATAACCCGGCGTATCATATATGCATGTATTATAAAATATATGTTTTACCCTGAAACACACACGTGTATGGATGCTTATCCACGAAAACATGCAAGGCTTTGAAACCAAGTATTTCAATGCATTGAATGCGCTTTCTTTACCTATCTATTTTAAAAATATATGCGTGTATATTTTATGCATAAAAATAAAGAACTTACTCACATAAAAGCTGATTTACATGTGCGAGTTGGTATATTTTAAAACATGTGTGAGTAATTGAAATTAGCCTGTACTCCTCCAGTTCACCCAGATCTCCCACCCAGCCAGTCTGATATCCATTATGCATGATAATTATTACGCTGTGTATATCTTATTGTATGCCACCTAGGGACTTTGGCCTAGGCGGGTTATAAATCAAAGAAAGAAATACAAATGTCTAGACTTTATATACAGCCTTTCATCAACAAGACTTACATTCATGAAGTAGTTCTTCAAGCACATGAATGCTGCCACCTGTAGCACAAGTGCTTTGGAATTGGCAGTCAGGGCCGGCGCATCCCAATAGGAGAACTAGGCGGTCACCATTAGGGGCGGCAGAGAGCAGCTATATGGGGCCGCAAGTGGAAACCATCCCACTCATAGCTGAGAAGAGTAGAGGAATCGATGGACTGTGAGCTGCAGAGACTCAGCGGGCCGCAAGCAGCACCCATTCTGCTCACAGCCAAGAAATGCAGACACTTGGCGGGCCGTAAGCAGCAGCCATCCTGCTCACAGCAAAGAGAAAAAGAGTCATGGTGGGCCATGAGCAGCGCCTCTGTTTGTGTGTGTGTATTAGAGAGCAATGGTGTCATATATTTATTTATTTTTATTTAAAAATACCATCGTTGTTAATTCACCATCACAACGGTTTACAGAAAGGCACAATAAGAAAAAACTATAATTGGTATAGATTACAAATTATACATGTACCAACATAGAATGGTAACATATTTTAATAAGAAAACACTATGTGTTAATTAAGGCTTATATGTCAGTTGAAAAACTGTCAAGCGGTTCAAATCTAGCATTAATATGCAATTGGAGATATTAGAGGAAAAAAACTGATTACTTGGTGCCTCATTATCTTTCAACTGTTTTCCTCCTTCTCTTTGTCTTTATAAAAAGCTTGTTTAAAAAGCCAGGTTTTCAGACTAGTTTTAAATAGTTGCAAATTTCTCTGCAGCCTTATTTCGAGTGGCATGGAGTTCCATAGAACAGGTCCAGCCAGTGACAGTGCTCTCTCCCTTACCTGAGTGAGGCATGCTGATTTAACAGAAGGAATAGTTAGTAAAGCTTTATTGGCAGATCTAAGGTTTCTGTGTGGTACAAGTACACGCAGTGCTGTGTTAAGCCAGTCGGCCTTTTCATCATTAATTAGTTTATGAATTATACACAATGCTTTGTATTATATTCTTTGTTCAATTGGAAGCCAGTGTAGTTCAGCAAGTGTACCTGTAATGTGGTCTCTCTTCTTTTTGCCTGTCAAAATTCTAGCAGCGGAATTTTGCAATATATGGAGTGGTCTAATAGGAACTTGAGGTAGCCCTAATAGCAGAGAGTTACAGTAGTCTGTGCTTATGAATATCATTGCCTGTAAGACTGTGCCAAAATATTCAGTGTTAGCAGGCTTTTCAGTCTTCTAAGGACCATTAGTTTGGCGTAACCTTCTTTTAATTTCTCTGTGAAATGTGTTGTTTCATGTTAAGCTCAGGGTCAATTATTACCCTAGATTCCGTACTTTTATTGCTAACTCTACAGTTTGATTATTTTTGATTGCGATTGTAGGTTGTGTAGGGTGTATATTTTTTCGTTCTAGGTGTAAGAATTCAGTTTTATCAATGTTTATTACCAGTTCCATTTGGTTTAGGAGTTGTTTGATTATTTCAAGATACATATTAGCCAGTTTCATTGTTTTTTCAATTGTATTTACGATGTGTAACAGTAGTTGTATGTCATCCGCATATATGTAGTGTATTATTCCAAGTCCAGCGAGTAGGTGACATACTGGGAGGAGATAAATGTTAAAGAGTGTTGCAGACAGGGCTGAACCCTGTGGGACACCTGTTTGTAGTTTAACTTTGTCTGATAGTGTGTTTTTGATTTGTACTTGGAAAAATCTGTTGCTTAAGTATGACTCAAACCAGTTTATTGTTTTGTTATTGAGTCCTATTTCTTTTAGTCTATTGATTAGTATTTTGTGATTTATAGTGTCAAATGCTGCCGAGAGATCCAATAGAATCAGAATGTAATGTGTTCCTATATCAAAGCCTCTTAAGATATTGTCTGATAAAGCTAGTAATAATGTCTCAGTACTGTAGTGTTTGTGGAAACCATGTTGAGCAGGATATAATATGTTATTACTTTGTTTTTGAACTGTTTTTTTCAATTAGTTTGGCTATTAGGGGTAAGTTGGAGACTGGTCTATAGTTGCTCAGCTTTAGGGGGTCAAGGTTCTTTTTCTTAATGATTGGCTTGATTATGGCTCCTAGGGAAAGGTTGATGATCTTAGTTAACGTTGGAGCTACTGTTTTGGCTAGTTTTTTAAATTCCATTATGGGTATGGTGTCAATTGAGTGAGGAGCAGGGTTCAGTTTTTTTTATCATGTTCTCGACTTCAATGTGTGATATCTCTTCAAACTCTGACCATATGTTGACATCCCTTGTGGGCATCTTAATATCTTGTTTGGTTGTGTTAGAGATTTTTGTTCATAAGTTTTCAATTTTATCTTTAAAGAATTGAGCTACTTCATTACATTGATTCTCTTGTAGGTTCTGATGATTGTATTGTCACTGGTGAGGTTTTTTACTAAGTTAAATAGAGTTCTAGCGTTATTTGCAAACGTTTCTATTTTAAGCTGAAGTATTTCCTTTTGGTTTCTAAAATTACTTTTTTGTAGTGAGCCAGTTGTTTTCTGTAGTTTGTTAAATTATCAGTTGTTTTGTTTTTATTCCATTCTTTTTCTTTCTTTCTAAGGATCCGTGAGAGGATCCATGAGCGAGAGGGGAGGAGACTATGTAAGGATGCGTGTGTGAATGAAACAAGGAACCTAAGTGTGTGTAAGAGAGGGGGCCTGGACGGGGGTGGAGGGGGGAGGATACAAGGCAGAAGGTTCGCAGGGCACCTAATACCCTTGCACCAGTCCTGTTGGCAGTATTTTCAGTTTGATGACACTGAATGACATCTTGTGGAGAGAAATTGAAAGAATAAAAAGATTATATACATTTAGGAGAAAAAATGGAATGTTGAACATCAAAGTATTACAAATAGGGATTGCCATTTTCAGACTGGAGTATATTAGACATAATATGGGGCATATTTTCAAAGGGTTATGGGCATAACCCCCGAAAAGCTGCCCCTGCGCATGCTGAGCCTATCTTGCATAGGCTCGGCATCGAGCACAAGCCCTGGGATGCGTGTATGTCCCGGGGCTTCGAAAAAGGGGCAGTCCAGGGATTGGGCCGCAGTCTGGGGGCATGGCTGGGGGCGTGACGGCAGTCAAGGGGTGTGACTGGGGGCGAGACGGTGCTCCGGCAGCGGGACCAAGTGCTCCGATACAGTGGCCTGTGCCGGGGCATGGCGCGCCGGCAGCTGGCCGGTGCACGCAAGTTACGTCTGCCTCAGGCAGGCATAACTTTTGGAACAAAGGTAAGGGGGTGGTTTTAGGTAGGGCTGGGGGGCGGGTTAGGTAGGAGAAGGGAGGGGAAGGTGGGGGGAGGCGGAGGGAATGGAGGAAGGCTGCGTGGCTCGGCGCGCACAAGTTGCACAATTGTGCACCTCCTTGCGCGCGCTGACCCTGGATTTTATAATATGCGCGCAGCTGCGGACGCGTTTTATAGAATTGGGTGTAGATTTGTTTGCGCAAACAAATCTACGCCCTCGCGTAGGTTTTAAGATCTGCCCCTATATGTGGGCTTTCCCATTTTTTATTTAAGTTGGTTGAGGAGTCTTAACATGGAATAGATCTTCTGAAAGTAAGGAAGAGAAGAATTATATTTTCTACTAAGTTCTTTTTAGCCTTCATAAACCAAAAGCCATCGTAGATAAATAGTATTTTCTCTTAGTTTCCTTAGTGGATGAGTAAGAAAATAGGGGGGAGGGGCGAGGGGAAAAAAGTTCAACATTAGTGATTGAAGTAATATTGTACCTCTGTACAAAGTCTGTCAATGAATGCATCAACTTAAAATAGAAAAATCAGTAAAACTGGGTTCTAAAACCACAGACCACAATTGCTATTAAAATTCCTCCTCATAATGCAGGGATCTTCCTGTAGGCTGAATTTATTAAGAACCTAAAGATGGAAAACAAGATGGTGTTAGAGTAGGATGCTGAGGTTTACATTTTGCTTTAGTAACAGAGCTAATATCGAAGGCTGAGTTTTTTTCATAGAAGATACAGAGATGTTTCTGCCTAGTGTTATTTGCCATGTTATTATTTCACAGAGCCAGGGATTCTATGTTAGCTGCTTCAGAGAAAAGTGTGTAGCCATGGCGGCTTGTCGGGTGGTGATGATTCCTACCCACTTAGGTTCTGGTCTGGAGCAGCTGAGTTGTTGCAACATGATCATGGTGAATTGTGAACTCTTACCTATTGGCCCCAGTATTATTTGAGCTGATTTTGAGGCAACTGTCCAAGATGCATATCAGGTACCAACCCCAGGTTATCTTCAGTCCCAGTTGCTCAGGAGTAAAAGCCTCTCCCAAGATTTGGGGCCAAGTATAATTCTCTGTTTCTGAGATGCCTGGCTAATCCAAGTTCCAGTCTGGAAGGAGCAAGGGATGAACAGACAAGTCTGCTAGTAACAGGTCAAATTCAAGTGTAACCATACTTAGGTCACTAATATATTCTAAAGGTTTTCTGGAAAGTTCCAGTTTTCCAGATCATGGAGAGGGCAGAGAGGTCTGCTACTGCAGGGCTTGTGTGCTTTGCACTCATCCTTCCTGTTAGAGAGAGGTGCAGGGGGGATGTAGAGAATTGGTGCAGCAGAGGTTGAGGAAATTTAGAATATAAGGCAATAACTAGAGGAGGTACATTCCCTCTACGGGGAATGGAGTGGGTTTAGTAGAGTCTATATAAAATGCCCCCAGGCATCTAGGGCATGTGTCTTGGGATTATTGAGAAAAGAAAAGACTTGTGAGACACCCAAGATTTTTTTGCAGCAAGGAACAGGGAAGATTCTAACCTGTGTAAAAAGGTTGATGGCCTACCAAAGGAAGGAAACCTTATCAGGAAGAAGGGGCTAAATTCATGACTGGGAAAGCTCCAGTACATGAATTGTGTCTGGATTATGTTGCCCTGATGGTTTTAGGGATGAATGTTTGGGTGAGTGGGATCTCTCCCACTCAAAGAAGAAAGAGAATTTACTGAGGTTTGTTATGTCCTGTTGAACTGCATCCTGATAATTACTGCCAGATTCATCTAACATTTTTCTGTTTGCATTTGGATTTCCAATAAACTTCATTTTGGAACCAAGAACTGGTGTAGACATTGGACTGTGTTAAGCTGTTGGTAAGTCTTCCCCTGGGTTTCCCAGAGTCAGCCAGGACCCTACTGGTGATCCCTGGTGGACTTTATCCGATCCCAGGACTGAAACAGGGGCACTCAGCTCCCTCTGTAGTCTTTGAAGGTGACCCCAAAGAAAAGGGATATTACAGAAGTAAGAGTAAGATACCTCTAGAATACCCGAGTTCCATAGCATGAGTTAGGTAGCCTTCAACTTGCTGAAAACTAGGAATGTGCAGCCCCCAAAATTTTTGGTTTGGTTTGTTATTTTGTTTGGGGGTTTTATTTTTATTTTTCTTCAGTTTGTTTAATGCTTTATTTGGTTTGGTTCATTTGCCAAACAGAAAAAAAAAACATTAAACAAGACCCCCCTTCCCTACCCAGGGACAAGATTGGCAGAAGCTAGCGGTTAATTTGCAGGAATTCTATTGCTGGTGACTTACATTCTGCAACATGAGACATAAACGGAAAGGCCACCAAAGGATAGCATTAGTGTCATTGCTCCAGATGCTCATAGGCTGTTACATTCTTTTGTCTTCTAGCCAGATGGCACGGCTTCTGCTCCAGTGCAGTCATTAGTGGGGATATCAAGAGTGGAAGGAGGCCATTCTACAATCCCTATTAGATTAGTGTGGAACAGTGTATTCCTCTGGTGGTGCCTAAATGTTTCTTGCCTGGGGAACAGCTGAGAGGTGGAGGAACCAAGATCAGTGGTGTTGCAGCATGCCTTTGTTTGGAGCAGTGGGGCTCTGTGTTTGGATGAGGATCTGGAGAAGGTGGGAGAGAGGGGAGTTGGTGTGCCCCTGCCATGGAGTTGGAGTTGATTCCTGGAGTTTCACGGATGGAGCAGTCCTCCTCCCATACTGAGTCCTGTGAATTTGGTGAGACTAGAGTATTTTTCATTGGAAACTATCTCGGAAAGTTGATTTGAAATGAAAAAGTTAATTTCAGCTCCAATTTTGTTATTTTTCTTAAGGTGCATATTTTTAATAGTATATAGTGAATTACTGTTCTTGAAATAAAAATTAAAAAGTCTCAGGACAATGCTGTGTCTTTTGTTAAAGACTTTGGGCAGATTCTTAATACACTAGAGTATTTGGAAAATGCTTCTAGAAGATAGAATTTATATTTTTTTAACTTTCCGAAGGTTACATCTATCTTATCAATGGAGATATTTAAGAAATATGGACTGCATGTTAGAGATACCACCTGAAACTCTTCCTCTCCTTTCTAGGGGGGGCATATCTCACACAGTATAAAAAACGGGAGGCTGGCTTTCAGGCTTTGCCTTCTCAGGTTTCTTTAGACAGTCTTGATGTTACAGGAATTTTGGCATCATCTAATTCAGATAAAGTGCAATCCACTACAATGGCTATTTATGTTTGGGAATTTGACAGACACTGGTTACTGAAGATGTTCTTCAAAGTTAAAGAGGCTTGGTTCATGAATTGTCAAATTGGATTTTCCCCCGATGTTTCCAAAAGAGATTCAGAAAAGAAGGAAGCAATTCCTTATTCTGAAACCTAAAATTCTTCAAACTGCAAAGCCTGTCTTGTTTCACTTCCTCCTTTCCTTCCTCCTTCCTCCGCTATATTGTGGACTTTTAGAGTTCATTCTTGAAATTTGCTACATATAAGATTTATTTTTGTAAAAAAATTAATAATGAATAAATAATAAGTAAGAAAAACCCACAAGAACACTTCCCCCCAAAAAATGACAAAAACAATCTGGGCCTTTGGTGACCCTGGCTGGGCCTTCCCAAGCCAAAACCTGTCCTGGGATAGGCCCCTCCATTTATAAGTGCTGGGGTCAAGGATATAATACTCCAGCCCCCCACTTACCCCTTCCTAGATCCTGATTTAAAATAGGAGGAGAGATATACAGTCAACTCCCACATGATTCCCCGTGCTTTCAAAATGGCGCCATCCAACCTGGGGATAGCGCCGAAGTTATGGCACATTCTCCACGGCAGCTGATGCAATTTTGAGCACAACCATAGAAATGTATAGCTGTACTTGAAAATGGTGCTGGCTGCTCTGGTGGAAGATGCTGATGCATTCATGAGAAATGAAAGCACATCCCTACTGAAAAAACTTTTCTGTTTCCAGTGACCCTTTTTTAAGGTTTGAGGGCCAATACAGTTCTTTGGAGGAATTGTTACTGGCCTGGCATCAGATTCATTCCCTCTAGCACTGCTGTCTTCCCTGTACTAAGGGTTTAGCTGAATAGTCATATCACTGGTCTGCTCTCAGAAGCAGTCGCTGGTTGTAGTCCCACCAGTGGCCAGAACTGACAGTTCAGTAATGCATCATGTATACTGTAATGCATCATGTATACTGTAATGCAATACAGAGTGCAGTAATGCAGCAGTAACCCATGCTTTTTCCTGGTCATGAGACTAGGGATGTGTGAGGTTGGCCAGTGATGCTAGGAACTGTGGCTATGGCCACCATTCAGCATGAAATGTTCAGAAGCTAGAAACATGACACAGTAGTGAGGGGGCAGCCAGATTGTGGATTTGTAGAGTCCTAAGGAAAGTGGTTTCTTTTGGGATTTTGTGGGTTTCCTCGCCCATGTACCTGTGGTAATGTTCTGTGGAAGGTGATATTGCGCCCACTTAAGCAAATAATGGGACACTGTATTTGGAGCTCTAGCAGCAGGAACATTTCTGGGCAGAGTAAGGAGCTTGGTTTTTTTCCATTGGGGAAGTGAAGATGAAGATACTTTCTGTGACTTGCATCCATGCATGCTTCTTGATGGATCTGCTGGAGATGTGGTGGCTGTTTTCAGAAGCTTTCTGTATTGTGATTGGAGGGGATCCAGCTACTGCTGTATCTTGGTGTACATGCCTCTGGTCAAATCTTCAGACTTTGGCCTTTGTTATGGTATACTGCATATAACTGATTGAACTGAGCAGGAGGTAAGGAACAATATCTGATGAGATATCAATTGATTTAACATTGGATAAACAAGATATTATTGAACTCTTTAATTCAGTTTTTCTAAGGAATTTACTAAAGAAGAATCAATTTAACTGATCATTCCTAGTGTTTCCTTTGTAACCCTCTTTTCAGTGAGGGCCCAGAATGCAGAATTGTACTATGTTCCAGGGCTACAACTCTCCCTTTCAGTTCACTAGCCCCAGAGAGCTGGGTTCTTTCTGGCAGGGCAGTAGGGGGAGGGTTTAACCTCCAAGGCAAACAAGGAGTCATGTCTTTACTCTCCTTGTCCCACTGGTCCACTCACAGTTGGATGACCTGGATTTTGTGTTCATGGACCCTTGGGCTGAGGTAAGATTGGCTGTCTGGCAGGGAGGAGTCTTGCCGGTTCTCACCATCAGCAGGAGGACCCAGGCAAGCAGTGACCAATCAGAAGTTTTCACCTTTACCAGCCCACATTCCTCTTGGGTTGAGCCTTTTGGATGCTGGTGGGCAGCAGGACTCAGGCAAGGGTCTCTGCTGAAGACAGGAGATGTGGTCCAAGTCCATATTAAGGTTGTAGGCCGGCAGTGATCAAGCATATCCGGGGTCCAGACAAGAGTCAAAGGCAGGCGGCAATCAGGTGTATCCAGGGCTCCAGGCAAGGGTCAAGCCAGGTGTCTGTCCAATGGAGAGAAAGAGGGATGGATGGGTTTGAGGAAGACAGACAAGGCAGGTTGAGTAGACAAGGACTAGAATAGGAGGAGATGAAGATTGGAACAGTGTAAGACGAAGGAAGGAATCAGAGTGGAAAGCAACACATACTACTCATGGTAACTGGACCTGTTGCTGAGATAAGTTGCTTCTGGGAAGCTGCCCTTATATAGGGCAGCTGTGGTGACATCATCACTAAGGGCTGCACTCCCTTTAAATGTGGAGATGTCGTGCGCACGTGCCTAAGAAGATTCATGGTTCACTGCTGGCAGAGGCATCCTGCTGTGCAGTACCTGGCGATGTGCTGGCAGCATTCTGCTGTGTCAGAGAGAAGAATGGCTGGTCCGCCACCTGAGGTAAAGGCAGTGGTTTGTGGGGTTAGCCCATGGACCGCTGAATGCAACACTGGATTTATGACCACCTTCAGCACTCAGTAACATACTGGCCACTGTGGTGGGATATTCCAACATAAAAATTTACTGTAACCAAAAGTCTTCAAAAACAATCAGCAGACAAGATTTTCAGAGGGATAGCCATATTAGTCTATTGTAACAAAAATGACAAGAGGCAGGAGGTACCTTATAGGCTAACCAATTTATTGAGGCATGAGGTTTTGAGAATAGAGTCCACTTCGTCAGATGCATGAAGGAGGTGAGTAAAATATATGGGGATGAGGGTAGGGGTGGGGAAGGAGACAGAACAAAGAGAAGCCATGCAGGGTTGGAAACAGTGGGGTAGATTTTATAAAAGTACGCCGGATTTTATAGATATGGATTTTGATAGATACGCGCGTATGTATTTTAAATCCGGGGTCAGCGCGCGCAAGGCTGCGCAAAATCGGCAGCCTGCGCATGCCAAGCCGCGCAGCCTGCCTCTATTCCCTCCGAGGCCACTCCGAAATCCAGAGCAGCCTTGGAGGGAACTTCCTTCTTCCAACCCCCCCCCCCCCCCACCCACACCTTCCCTCCCTTCCCCTAACTAACCCGCTTCCCCCGGCCCTAATTAATTCTCCCCCCTACCTTTATCGCGAAAGTTGCGCCTTCCTGAGGCAGGCATAACTTGGCGCGCACCAGGCCGGCTGCCGGCATGCCATGGTCTGGTCCGGAGGCTGGTCCGGAGGCTGCGGCCATGCCCCCGGACCGCCCCCGATGATGCGCCGGCCGCGACACGCCCCCAACACGCCCCAGCACGCCCCCAACACACCCCCCACGACACACCCCCGACACGCCCCCCAGTTAAGCCTCGGGACTTACGCACGTCCCAGGGCTTTGCGCGTGCTGGCAGCCTATGCAACATAGGCTCGGCGTGCGCAGGGGGTGCTTGGGGCAGAAGGATCAACAGATAGTTTTCAACTGATCTTCACAAAAATCCAAATGACCGTTTGTCTTAGGCCTGTTCCTCTGAATGAATGTCCTTTAGATGGCAGGGATCAGGGAAAACCCTTTCGGGAGGTAGGAGATGGGCCCCTAGTGATGGGTACTGAGATCTCCTGACCTTCTCCGGTGTTCCCAGAGAACTCTCAGGTTGAAAGTCTCAAAAGCACTGCACTTCTCAACCTCTCCTCTCAGGCAGGAATGGTGACACAAAATTCCCCCCATACTTAAAATAGGAACCAAAGCTTTGTAAAAAATTCTAGAAAATCTTCTCCTGAGGCAAGATCTGCTGCCCTCCATTTCCTTAGAATGTGAGCCACCAATTCTCCTTCTCCTGCTCTCCTCCAAGCAGGGGGGTACAATCCTTCGAAAACAGGATGCCTCCTTGGCACAGGAAAATAATAAAATCTCCAAAAGACTGCTTTACCATGAAGAGAAATCCTGCCAAACTGGTTGGATACTGGGGCCAGGAATCTGTCTCTTACCCCTCCCTTTTCAGTATCAAGCTGTGACACCTGACTTTGAGAACTACTCCCAAAGCCCAAATCAAAATTGCCACACCTACTCCCTTCTCAGCCTGCTTTGTAGAAGGTGCTTGAAAAGAATGGTCTACCCCCCTACTCCCTAAATTATACTTTCAAGCTTGAGTTAGGGTCAAAATCAGATTAAGGACCCAGGGTGTTCTACCCTTTTCTAATTTTTCTGTGATTTTGATTAATTTGGGGCCATTTGTGTTTAGTATGCGAGAGAAACCTTGTATTTTTCGTTTTGGCATAATGGAAGGCAAACATAAATGTCATTCTCACTCTTCCTGAGAAAATAGTTTGCTTACTAAAGGTCTCATGGACTATTATGTAATAAAATCACCACTATGTAAAATCTTGACACAAGAATAGGCCTTTTCACAATTAGGGTATGTTAGAAGCCTCTGGTGGAAATGAATCTATAGTTCAGAGTGGAGAAGAGAAGATTTTATAAGATCAGAAAGAAATAACATGACAAATGGTATCTTTGAATATGAAACACATTTTTAGAGAATTATTTGGATATGATTTGTACTGTGTTAAATATATCAGATTCTTAATTAAGAATTTTACTTGCATATATACAAAAATACTTTAAAAAAAGATAATGTTGGATATATATATATATATATATATATATATATAAAGTACACCATATTAAAATGGTACTAGATAAATTGAGGGTTGTAGCCAGAAGGTTGGGTCAGGACTCCTACACAAGATACTGGACAAGAGAGATCATTAAGAGGTATAAATTCCCCACATTTTGTTTTTGTTTTTGTGATTGATGTATTTCTAGTTCTGATGAGACTCACGGTATTTTATAGTTGACACTACAATTTGGCCCCTATTAAGTATGTCGAACACCATGGTGTGGGACCAGACCTTGACCTTTTTGGAACCACTCCTACAGGCTCTATTATCTACACTGTCGGTATTTGGACAATCAGGAGGAATGGCGTAGACTCAGTGGAATACTATTATGGCATTGCAAAAGAGACTTATTTGGACAGAACTACATACCAGGACACTTATAGAATATTGTAGGGTGCAACGAATCCCACAAGGGCTTAGAATACAGAAAGAACCATATCTGCATAAAGTGAAGATCAAGATTTTGTCCTGAATTGGAAAAAGATTCTCAATAAATGCTCTTTGGATTTTATGATCCTAATCATAGAAAATGCACAAATTATCACAACTCAATTGAAAGAGAAAGTAGAGATGGCATTAGAAGATGAGCAGAAAAAAGAAGGCTCAAATGAACACTTTCAATGAAGAAATACAAATTTAAAATTAAACACAGTTGTCCAGGATGAAACAGACTACAAATGTGGCAATGTCTATACCTGGACATCAACCAGTATACCTAGGAATCCAAGGAAGAAAGTGACTTTTGAGGGATTTTCTGATGGCTCCTCAGGAGAAGAGATGGAAGATTTAAACCGTGTAACCACAGGTATAGAACTGGCTCATGAGGACCGGGTTCCTGGGAAGAATCAATCAGGGCCCATGAGACTGTCATGCGGTGGTAACATCAGAGGTGCCCCAATGACGAACACAATTGTGAACCGTGACAAACATTGCTGGTAGTGATCACCCAGTCAGAAAAGTGTGAGCTCCACACAGCAGTTATAAATCGTGTCCAGAAAAACACTCACAACAGCCCAATTTCTTTATTAAACAAAGATCTCTCTTTTGCACCAGTCAATAAAAACGCACTGTTTGAGGGGAGAAAAGTCTGCAGAAAATCGATTAAGCATTTGAAATTGAGGTTATTTTATTCAACACAGTCCTTTATATCAGATCCCTCAGTGGGTTTCTGGTCCATCACGATAGGTTCCCCCAAGAGCAACAGATGCAGCTATTTCTTACGTTTTGCAGCATTAGTTCATAGGGACTGCATTAAACCAGAGAGGGGAGTTTCCAAGAATTCAACAAATGTACTAGAGAAGAGTATAAGGGCCCTTAAAAACTGAGCCAGGATCGGTCTATAATTATTAAGCCGGCAGATAAAGGGGGTTCAGTGGGTCTTCAGAATACAGATGACTATGTAAAAGAGGAAGAACATTAGCTTAATGATGTGTCCCTTTACCACAAACTCCCAAGTGACCCAACAGCAGGGATTAAACATTGGATTGGTGATCTCCTACAGGAAACTGTAGATGCAAATTGGATTACACACAGAGAAAGTAATTTTCTCAATGCAACCCACCCAGTTTGTCCAGTTTTCCTCCCAGTACCGAACATGCATAAGTCTCTAGGTCAATCCCCAGGACATCCCATAGTATCCTCTAAAGGTTCCTCATTAGAACCTCATCCCAATTCATGGATACATTTTTATGTGAACATGTTTCACAGCTTCCAGCATACATCAGAGATTCAGCTGATATCATCACTATTCTGGAAATTACAAGGAACCAACAGAGGATCTGAGTCTAGTAACTATAGATATAACTGCACTTACACTAACATCTTCCAACAGGAGGCATTAAAAGTTATAGAAAAGACATTGTTGCCAAGAGGAACACAACAACACATCCTCAGCACATTCCTGTTGCAATTGGCCACATAGCTTTACAAGATAATTTTTTGTTTCAATGGAGTTTATTATCAGCAAATTAAAGGGACAGCCATGGGGGGCCTCAATGGCCCCTGATCTAGCCAACCTATATATAGGTGATTTTAAAAACAAGTGGCTACCAATCAGCCCATTTAAGAAGCATATCCAGCTCGGGTAATGATTTATAAATGATATCTTAATGTTATGGTGAGGTGAAATATCAGATATGAACAATTTTCTTCAATGGATTAACACTTGTGACAGTAATTTACAGTTCATGGCAGTTCTCAGTAATAGGTGAGTATTGTTTCTAGACATTTCAATTGCTCTTACATGAGATGGTTTTCAGTTTTCCATTTTTAAAAAAAAAAAGGACTGGAACAGTATCCTACATTATAATAGTTTTCATCCAAAACACCTCCAAGATAAAAACTGTCCTACTGCTAAATTATGTTGGCGAAGCCTTTGCTCCACAGATGAAGAGTTTCGTATTCAATCTGTGAAATGAAAAAAATGGTTTATCGCCAGAAGCTACCCAAGTCACTCCATCAAGAGAGCCTATAAAAAGGCTAGATGGGCCAATAAGCAATTGCTGTTACAAGTGTCTCCCAAAAATATTGAACAAGTGTGTATATTATCATTCACTCCACACACTTATCAACTTAGGAAAGCAATCAGGAAATATTGGCATGTTTTAAGAACTCATCCAATTTTTTAGCAGTCCCCCTGTTTTTTGCCATGACTAGAGCCAAGAATCTACGAGATATTGTTGTATATTTGTCGTATTTAGAACCAGGTCAAAACTTTGTGAGTTAATATATATATATAGGGAAAACTATTAGGATATATCGCTCACGAATCCAGGAGCATATGAGTTGTATTTGCCGCCAAAAATTGGAGGAACCAGTGGTGGTTCATTGGATAATGGCATCACATACACTAGAAGAAATTAAAATGGCAGGACTTATTCAATTACACTGATCACCAAAAGGTGGGGACTTTGTCGCATGGCTCCATAGAGTGAAACAAGAGTTCATCTACAATTGGGATACCATCATATGCCGAGGACTGAATAGAGAAATAGATTGATCTCTATTTTATTAAAAAGACTTGGTTGGAAGGTCTTTGTTGGACAGGTTTAGTAGTTTTAATCAAGCAGAATTCTGTGAAGTAAAAGCATTTATTGCCTTCAGCGGTCAGTTGGAATCGGATTGGACTATCTGAGTTCTGTATGATCAAATGAGGTAATTGGTTTCATGAATAATGCTGATGTTGTTGCGGAGCGTGCCCTCAGGCCCTGTTAGGAGCGCGGAGGCGCGGTCCCATCTCAAGAGAGGATATGAGCCCTTGGATCATGGCGCGGCTCAGGGAGGAGCCCCAAGACACACCATGAGAGGTGAGCAGGTACGAGCATGGGTGGAGCAGGAGCAAGGCTGGACTGAAGACAAGGCAAGGAATATCCGTAACAGGAACAAGGCAGGCTCAGCCCTCTACTGGACTTACACACACCAGTGAGACCCAGCAACACAATGCTGGCCTCAAGAGTAGCCCTCCGGCCACTCGATAGCCCTTCCTGGCCCATCGCTGGGGAACGACGAGTGCATGAGGCCAGTCGGAGGCTGAGGGCAGGAACATGAAGACTCAGGATACTTGGAGAATTCAGACATAGACTTGGATACTCAGGAGACTCGGACAAAGACTTGGATACTCAAGAGACTCGGATGAAGATTCAGGTTGCTTGGAAGTTTCAGGCAGGGGTTCAAGAGTCAGGAAAAAGTACTGGGTGAGAACTGCATTGCAGCGTGCCCTACACAGCCACCCATGGCTGGTCGTGGACCACGCTGAACGCAACGCAGTCTCCAGGTGAAGAAGTGGAACTTGAGACTGGAACACGAGGATGATTCAGTAGAGGCCTGCACTGGGAAGCACCCTACACAGCCGCCTGTGGCTGGTCGTGGACCACGCTGGAGCGGAGCAGGTTGTGCAGAGTCTTAGGCATGGTCAGATGCAGGCACAAGGGTCTCCAAAGACCGGAACAAGATTCTCGCAAGTAAGGCACAGAAACAGAAGTCTTCCCGAGGCTTGCACTGCAGATGAGAAGAAGGCCTTGTACCATGAGGTGCCCTATACTGCCCTCCCATGGGCTGGTCATGAACCATGACATGGCACGCCAAGAGAGGTGGACAGATGAGGGACCTGGGAACTGACGAAGAGCTGAAGATGAGACAGACGAAGTCAAGACAGGAACATCGGACATCAGGAACATGGAACATGGCACCTCAGGACATGGGACATCAGGACATCTGGACAGGGAACATCTGGAACATCAGGAACATCAAGAACAGTAGACAGGCGACAATAGAGCTCTAATGAGGGACAAGACCAGGGACATCAAGGAGACGAAGTTCAGGAACAAGAAAAGCATGGAATGAAGATCCATCAAGGCACAGGAAGACCATGGAGGACCTGGATCCACAGAAGACCACAGACGCTGTGAAGACTGGATCCAAAGGCACTGAGGAACAGCAGTAAGGCCCATTTATAGGGCTGATCCAGGAACAGGTTGATGACAATATCGACAAGGGCCATGGGGCTTTTCCCACCGCTGGCCCTTTAAGAGCAGGAGAGAGGTGCGCACCCACGCCTATGGTGAGCTGGGAGAAGCAGACACATCGGCGGTATCCCTGCCACGTGGGAGGCTCAAGGAGAAGTGGCTCCCTGCCATGAAAACGGAAGAGGCAGGCACCGGCAGAGATGGCTTCTCTGCCATTCAAAGACCCCAGCAGCAGCTCCAGCCGCAAGGAAGGAAAGCATCGGGCGGCTCAGTACTGCCGCGCAGAGCAGGAGACAGCTGTGGCCTCCGGGCCACGGAGGACGGCAGTGGCAGCGGCCTGCCGCATTGAAGGTAGGAGACTGCCTGCGGGGCCACCACGGGCAGCCTCACAACAGACGTCATCTGTAGATCACAGTCTGATTGGTCCCAGCACCATTAAATTGAGGTAACAGCTGAAGACTGACTCAAGAATGATCAAGCACAGTAAGTTATTCAAGATAAATTATAGGTTCTCTATTACAGTGATTTTGTTCACTAACAGCCTAATTTTTAATCTCCTGCACGCGAAAAATCGGGGTTATGCGCACAGCGTGCCTTGCATGCACCATGCGTATTTTAGAAGGGGTCCAGCCGTGCGTGTAACCTCCTGCATGCGAACAAGAGCCAGGCCTTAGAAAATGGGTGGTCCAGGGGGCAAGGAGGGTCGGTCTGGGGGGTGGAATGGGGCGGGGCCGGAGATTGCCGGTACAGCAGCCATTTGCCGCTGTGCCCGGGGAATTGCACGTTGGCAGCCTGCCGGCACGTGCAACTTCTTGCAGCTCTGGAAGAGGAGCACATGGTAAATTTAAAAATTTGGGGGTTAGCTAGGATAGGCATAGGGAGTGGGGAAGATAGGGGAAGAGGGAGGGAGGTTAGGTAGGGGGGTAGGGAACTGGGAATAAGGCTGATCGTGTCGCTGCGCATATATGGAAAATTTACCCCCCTACACGCACACCCATCATATTTTATAACATGTGCGTGCTTACATGCGCATGATATAAATAGCCACTTCTATGTGTGCACACTGGGTAGTGTGCACACATGAACACGCACACACGTATGTTAGAAAATCTACCCCTTTGATTATATTTTACAGGTTGCTAATCTATCTCTCTCAAGCCCCTGAAGCAGACGCGTATCATCAAAACACTGCCAGTGTCGGGCAAAGGGAGCCAAGCAGAATGGCATATCGGACTGCATATAAGATAAGTCATATGACTTGAACATATATAATGTGAAATTTTCCTGCAATGTGCACTGGTAACACACAGAAAGAGTAATGGATATGTAGACTCCTACTTTAAGAAGAAACATTTTACTTGCATATATAAAAAAAGACTTTAAAAAAAGATGATTTTGGGCATATATAGAAAAAGGACACCATATTAAAACTGTACTTGGATAAGCTGAGGGTTGTGGCCAGAAGGTTGGTCAGGACCCCTACACAAGATACCAGACAGGAGAGATCATTAAGAGGTAATAACTCCCCACATTTTTGTTTTTGTGATTGATGTATTACTAGGGGGAATTCCGATGAGGGTCATAGGTTTTTTTTATAGTTAAATATACTAAGACAAACATTGATAAAATCCCTTTTAAAATGTGATTGACAGAAGCTGAAATTGGCTTAATAGACAAAAGGATCCAAGATCAAGAAAATTTTCTGTCATAAGAAGGAAAATTAAAATCTTACAGGTATAATTTCATGTGTATAATTGAGGAGACTGCTCTCTACCAAAGACCCCAGCAGCAGCTCCAGCCGTGAGGAAGCTAATTTTTCCCTTCTAAAATTAATGAATAAGAATCAATTATCTAATTCTGAACTAGTAGCAATAAGAAACATTTGACTCTACATTGAACATTATTGGGCAGTATGGTGGCCAAAAGCCTAACAGCATATATTGATGTCTGAAGGGACAGTGAACAGTCATTGTAACAGTGGCTCAAGGGTTAACTGGCATGAATGGAAACATGTCTAAATTCAAAAGAAACCCCACAAACAGAATCTTTTATAAATTATTATAAATCTTTTTTTTTCAAAAAACTTTAAATATTACAAATAATATTGCAGTTTTTTTTAATTCTTTATTTATTGATTTATATAATTATTACAAGAATCCACTTGTACAAGAATGTCCTACATACAGTATATAGGTAAATATCTCACAAAATATAATCAAAAGAAATTAAGTGTATTGTATCTGTAGGATAATAAAAGTAAAACGGGAGAGCTTAACAATTGAGCGTTATTTAACCAGAAACATAATTGTATATAATTAAAGAGGGTGACGTGAGAGGTTTCTCCGTTATATTTTATACATACACCAAAACAACCTGTCTAAGTCGGGTTAGGATGAGAATCAAGAAAGGTCCTCAAATGTGTAGGATCTTGAAATACATATCGCTTTCCCTGAAAAACCAAACAACATTTACATGGGAATTGGAGTCTAAAAGATATTCCCTTCTGTACAGCCTCTCCTCTCATCTCGAGGAAAATTTTCCTCCTCATTTGGGTTTGTTTTACCAGGTCTTGGTAACACCAAACTTTTTGGCCAAAAAATAACGTCTGGCTGTTTCTAAAGTAATTTTTGAAGACATTATTTTTGTCCATTAGAAAAGTAAACGTAACTAATAATGGTCTTCTACACGAAACAATCATTTCTTGGGATGAATTCAAAAGATTTGACAATTCTGGTATGTCTTGTTGTTCATTATCTTCTTTTTTATTTGAATAAAGATAGTAAGCTTTAGATATCATAGGCTTCAGTTCCTCCGGGATTTTCAGTATTTGAGAGACATAAAACTTAAAAGATCTATTGGAGAAATATTTTTCAAACAGGGAAATTTAGAAATCTTAAGTTATGAGCTCTCAAAACATTCTCAACTTTTTCTATTCTTTTATCAAATTCCAATTCCTTTTGAATTATCACTGAATTCACTTGCTCCACTGACACGATTTTTTCTTCCAATTTTACAATTTTATCTTTCTGCGTTTTTATTTCTATTGCATTGTCCTTAACTTGCTGTTTGGTCTCAATTACTTCTTTAGTAAGTCCCAAAATTGCTTTTTCCAGAGACTGGAGAGCTTTCCAGATTATGTTTAATGATATTTCAGGTTCTGCTGTTGTATTTATTTGTAGTAAATTATCCTGAGTCCCATCTTCACCCCCGCAGGCTGCTAGGCCAACGCCATTACCAGGCTCCACTGTTCTTAACCTGGCTTCGAGACCAAGACCCGTGCCTTCCTCCCCTCCTCCGGGTTTTACCTTGTCTCCGTGCTCCTGCATATTAAGGCCTTTTCTTTCCCCAGCCTGCCGAGGTAGTGCAGCCTCTCCTCGGATCACCTCCATTGGGCTCCCTTCACTCCGCTGGGCCGTTTCTTCTTCCTCATGGCCTGGATGCGCTGGTCTCTCCGGTGAACCGGGGCTGAGAGATATTTTGGTCGGGGACGTTGGCTCATGCTCCTGAGCACTTTCCCCAGCGACCTTCACACCCGGCGTTAACAGAGGAGCTGCAGCAAAGAAACTCCGATAGTCGGCTGTGATGACTCCAACGGTGTAGAGGTAATTTCTCCAGTCTTTATCCGGGCTTTACGTTTAGTATGCGGCATGAATGCAATGTTCCAACAGAAATTCTCAGGAGCTCCTACCGCTGCGTCCGCTCACGGCGCCATCTTGGAAAGCTCTCCCTGCAAATATTGCAGTTTTATTATACAAATATATATCAATTTAATGAAACAAAATATGTGCAATATACAAAAGATTATACGATACATTTTAAATCTTAATACAAGAATCAATATCTCTTCCTTATACAGATAATGTAAATTTCTCATATCCAGAGAATTGTTCTGTGTAAACATACAATCTTATAAAACCTTTAAATTTAACCTTTCATTCAGTCATTCATTCATTACTCCACTCAAAACTCTACACAAACATTCATACAAATATACCACACAAAACTAAAAAACATAAAAATGACATGTTCCAATTACTCCTAAATCATTTCTCACGATAGCCACTTTTCCACTGCTTGTAACTTAACCTTTATTCTTGTGATCCCTAAATGGTTTATCCACTATTGGTAACGCCATCTTCGTTTTGCCCACACCGGGCTTCTTCAGGGAACAAACTTCTCCTGAACACTTTACAGTGTCAATTAATTTTTAGGACATTAGTCATTACAAATGATAAATGCCAATACTTCATTACCATCATTATATTACTAAAATATATAAATCACTCACATATACATTGGGGATTCTTGCTCATTATATAATTTCTTCATGATTACAGTGGACGGCCGGCGCCATCTTTAAAAATGGCGCTGGCTGTCCAGTGCTCCTACCATGTGACAGGGGCCGGCCAATGGCACGGTTACCCTGTCACATAGTAAGGGCAAAGGGCCATCGGTGCCATTTTTATTAGTGGCAGCCGATGGTCCGGGACCCCCGCTGGACCACCAGGTAATTTTAAAATGTTTTTTGGGGGGTCAGGAGGGTGGTGGAGGCTAAGGGAGCAGTTTTAAAGGGTCTGGGTGGGTTTTTAGGTTGTGTCCTAACTCCCATTAGTGTGCACTAACCCGATTAATGATTTTTTCACGATAAATTGGTGGAATTTCTATTGTATCACACTCTTTAACGATTAATGACGATTTAAAAAAATATCGGACGATATTTTAAATCGTCAAAAAATGATTCACATCCCTAATCGATATAAACATTTCCAATAAATGATAACTGACAAATTCAGAGGTCTATACATACTTTTGTTTGAACTGTACAACAAAGACATGCTACAGAGAGTACCAATGAGAAACCCATAGATATCCCTTTTATCTATTGGAAAAAAGTTGTTTCAAATGTGAAATCATTTCTAGCTAACTTTGCCAATCATAAAATAAAATCCCTCTTATGTGCGGATAGCTGTAACTCTAGTAAAGCTTCCTCAACAATGCATACAGCTGCATCTTGTGGGATATTCAACTTCTGGCAATTCTTGTAAAGAATTAATCAAATGAGTAGAATCCCTTACATACTGTGGAATATTAGGCAGTAAAGGTTGTAAAAGATTATCAGTATACTTAGCCAAAGGTTCTAAAAACCAAACTTGTGCCCACTACTATTGGGTGGCCTAGAGGTTTACTCATTGTTTTATGTATTTTCAGCAAAATTTAAAAATAAGGAACTCTAACAGGAATGCCCTAATCTTTCCTATCCTTTTCTGAGCATTGGTGCTAGCAGATGTAAAAAGAAAAGTAGTAGTAACTCAAAAAGCAGAGCAGCTATATGCTGACACTATCTTGAGTTCCTCAGATCAAAACTTTTTGATCCAATTCTATTAAAGTGAAAATCCTTCCAAGTTACAGGCAAAAAACTAGATCACAAAATCTATATAAATAAAAATGTAAAATAGTATGGACATAATCGATAATCTCAGAAACTACTGCACCAATTGCTTTCAAATTTGGACACAACCTTGCTTTCACTTTCGGCAAGGTTCTTCTCTATCTAGATTACATAGATGTCACACGGTTACAGAGAAAAACATATTTTTACATGTGTGTGGGGAAAAACAGCAACATCTATTGGACAGACATGCAATACACGCTATCTACCTTGGGAAATGAAGCTGCTTTACTGCACATGGGCGGACGGGAGCGCACGTCGGGACTAACATGGCGCTGGGAGGAGCAGCAGCGGTGCACGTCGGGCACAGTGGCACCAACATGGCGCTGGGAGGAGCAGCAGTGGTGGACCGGCGGCGATATCGGGCGTGGTGGTGTCGGCCGGCCGAACTTCGACACCTGGGAGGAGCTGCGGCGGCGATCTGGTATGGCTCACGTGCATGACAGGGAGGGATCCTCGCTGACCTCGCGTCTTCGGGAGCGGGCCGCGCAGAACCGCACAAGAGGGAGAGGGACGGGGGGATCAGCTGGGAGGGCATTGTGAGAGGGAGGGGATCAGAGTCAGGGAAGGAGATTCAGAGAGGGTGTGCTGTCACTGACGAAAGGGTAGGGAGTAGGCGGGGAGAGGTGACAGTGATGGGAGGGAGAATGAAGGGGGCGGTAAGTGTCAGCGGAGAGGCACAGAGGGGAGAGGTGAGTGTGAGGGGTGAGAGTTGGAGTGGGGCAGGGGAGTGAAGGGGGGGGTGTTAGTGACCAAAAGAGGGAGGGGTGAGTGTGAGGGGAGAGAGTTGGAGTGGGGACAGGGGATTGAAGGGGGGGTTAGTGACCAAAGGGGGAGGGGTGAGTGTGAGGGGAGAGAGTTGGAGTGGGGACAGGGGAGGAAAGGGGGGGGGTGAGTGACCAAGGGGGAGGACGATGTGTGACTGAGGTATATGAGCAAGGGGAAGGGAAAGGGGGGAAAAGAACCTGACTCTGCCACTGCAACGCGTGCGGGCCACCATGACACAGAGGGGAGAGGTGAGTGTGAGGGGTGAGAGTTGGAGTGGGACAGGGGAGTGGAAGGGGGGGGTTAGTGACCAAAGGGGGAGGGGTGAGTGTGAGAGGAGAGATTTGGAGTGGGGACAGGGGAGGAAAGGGGGGGTGAGTGACCAAGGGGGAGGATGTTGTGTGACTGAGGTATATGAGCAAGGAAAAGGGGGAGGGGGGGAAAAGAACCTGACTCTGCCACTGCAACGCGTGGCGGGCCAACGTGACACAGAGGGGAGAGGTGAATGTGAAGGGTGAGAGTTGGAGTGGGGACAGGGGAGTGAAGGGGGGGTTAGTGACCAAAGGGGGAGGGGTGAGTCTGAGGGGAGAGAGTTGGAGTGGGGACAAGGGGAGGAAAGGGGGGGGAGTGACCAAGGGGGAGGACGATGTGGTGACTGAGGTATATAAGCAAGGGGAGGGGGGGGGGAAGAACCTGACTCTGCCACTGAAATGCGTGGCAGGCCACCGCTAGTTCTTAAATAAAATGGCAGGTTTCTCTCTTTAAGGTGTAGTTCAGTGAAAGAGAATATTATTTGTGCTTTTTGGGGAGGTTTAAGCCATGTCATATTTCTATCCTTTTCATGACAAACCAGTCACCTATGAAAACAAATGTCACAAGGAAAATGTGCTGTTGTGGTTTAATGTGGTTATTAAAAAAGGAAACAAAAGTGCCAAACACTCTCTAAATCTCATTTGCTTTGGAAAGTTACCTTATTCTGAAGCTTAGGCCATGGATCTGATCAGTGGCTGATTTGCACTTGTAAGTCCTTAAAATAAATGGCTCATACATATTTAAGGAAACCTAGCAAGAGCTTAGCACAATTTCACTGTGTAATGCAGAATTATTGCTTGACAGCTTGAGACATTTTTCACAGTAAGATTATTTATTTTGCCCATCTAGTACTTCTTTGATCACTTTACAGAAGATAGGTCTTATGGTTGGTGCTAAGAACAGAATATGTACTCTGCTGTGAATTAATTTCCTGAGCTGTTTCCATTTTGCTGTAATTTTAATTAGGCAACCATAGCACTACCATTATTTCTTCATATTTTGTGAGGTGGGGGTTCCTCATCCTGACTCCTTGCCCAGTGCAGTTAAGCTTTTGGAGAGAATTCCTGCTGATATGGTGCTGTCCACTCTAATTCTTTGATCTGGCATCAGTTCAGTTTGGATGTTTGTTCAAAGTAAAATTCAGTAGGAAGCTAATTTGAGAAAAAAAATAAAGAGGTGAATTCTTGTTCAAAACTAAGCCCACGCACCTATTCTTTTCAAGGGAAAGGCTTCAAATTATATTATGACTTTCCTGAAGTAGCATTAATTGCAAAATTTAGATTATTGAGTTGATAGTATTAGTATACAAACCCATCACACTACCCTTTTTCCATCATATTTTATCTTATTCCTAATAATATATTACTATTTTAACTGATTTTAAAATTTTTTCTACTCCTAATACCAAGTATGTGTTTATGTAAATTGTCGTATTTCCATGCTGATCTTCTTCAGAACCCAATGCAGGCAAAGCACCAAAACCTGCAAGGCATGAATATAACAACAAAAAGTATATTCATGGTTTGCTGTTGTAGTAGCCATAGACATCTGAAGATGGGGCCTGTGTGGTCTTGAAAATTCACATTACTTCTTGTTAGTGTTGCGCTGGAGGTGGACCCTTGGGCCGAGATGGGGTTGACGCAACCCGTAGGAAGGGTCCTACGGGTCCCCACCATTGGCAGGCAAAGTGGGCTGATGGATGGAGGCTGGCTGGAGGAAAGACAGTCTGGACTTCTCAAACAAACACTTATCCAATTGTGTGAATAAGTGATTCTCATGAAGGCATTGAAGGACTGTACAAATGTCAGTGCGGTGCGTAGCCAGATCTTTGGAAAAGACAAGGATGTTAGTAGGTCTCTGAAAATTTCATTCATCATTCGTTGGAATACTGCAGGCGCATTACAGAGGCCGAAGGGCATCACCAGATATTCGTAATGACCGTTTCTGGTGTTGAAAGCAGTCTTCCAGATATCATCAGGGCGAATTTGCACCAAGTTGTACACCCCACATAAATCCAACTTGGTGAATATGGAGGCCCCGTGCAGATGATCAAATAGTTTCGAGATCAAAGACAGAGATTACTTGTCTTTGCGGGTAATCACATTCAAGCCGTGGTAGTCGATACAAGGCCTGAGAGACCCATCCTTTATCGTCACGAAGAAGAACCCTGCACCAGCAGAAGATGTTAGGAACTGGGGAAACTTTTGGGGAAGGGGGAGTCCTCTTCCAAAGGGAGAGGCTCCACCTTAACCAGGGTGGAACCAGACTGCTGGCACTAATCTTTAAAAAGGAGATAGAGCAGCTTTTAAACTAGAACAAGGGAAAGCCAACAGTTGCTCAGCAGCGCATGGTTTGGAGATAGGTATCTTCAAAGGATACTAATGATGCATTAGAATTAGGGCATCCTGACAGTGAGGTTCCAATAATAAGAAAAGTAGTCCAAGTGCCTGTAACTAAAAACTCACCTGAGGTAAAAAATTCTAACTTATCCCTATCAATTAAAAAGAATGAAAACACAACAAAAAACAAACTTTGAAATGTTTGAATGCTAATGCCAGAAGTCTAAGAAGTAAGATGGGAGAATTAGAATGTATAGCAGTGAATGATGACATAGACTTAATTGGCATCTCAGAGACATGGTAGAAGGAGGACAACCAATGGGACAGTGCTATACCAGGGTACAAATTACATCGCAATGACAGAGAGGAACACGTGGGAGGCGGTGTGGCGCTTTATGTCCAGAATGGCATAGAGTCCAACAGGATAAACATCCTGCATGAGACTAAATGCAAAATTGAATCTTTATGGGTAGAAATCCCTTATGTGTCGGGGAAGACTATAGTGATAGGAGTATACTACCATCCACCTGGTCAAGATGGTGAGACTGACAGTGAAATGCTAAGAGAAATAAGGGAAGCTAACCAAATTGGTAGTACAGTAACAATGGGAGACTTCAATTACCCTACTCACACAAAGGAGTCAGCGGTTAACCACAACGTATAATCTAAATCACCCAAAAATGTGGAACCCAAATAACAATAGAATTGTTAGCCTAAGAAGGTGTCAGCAAGCCTTGACGTTATGTGTCACTTTCAAGCAGACACTAACCGGTCTTCTCTATCATTCACCTTCATCATAACTTTAATGCAAAAAAATAGTATTTTTCTTTTTTTCTTTTTCAAAAATCAATTAGTTAAAAGTGTCCTCCATTATTATAATGAAAAATGACTCTTTCATACATAAGATGGTAAACGAGCCCTACACGGGCCGGTGTTTTCGCTTGAATAAGCTTCATCAGGGGCGTATAGAGATACTTCAAGATAGAGCCATAAATCTAAAATGAGATCAAATAAAAAAAGAGAGGGCATTGCATACTTGTAGAAAGGTGAAACAATTACTTATCTTATCTCGTAACACCACAGCTACCGTTTTTAGACGGGACCAGACGTCTCAACCATCTTGGAAACAAGGAAATGGAGGAACCCGAACCGAGGCTAGCGTCTCTTTAAATACGTCATCTAGATGACGTCAGCCATCAGCAATGAATGAATATCAGAACACCTGTCAAAATACACTGAATTCAAAAATGATCCAAAATTCAGCCTAAAAATGAATATAAATCCAATTCACTATTCAAACCAAAGGGATGAACTGTTTTTAAACGATAAATCCACCGCTGTTCAGACTGTAACAATATACGTTCTCGATTGCCCCCACGCCAATGTACAGGGACATGATCGATTGCACAAAAGCGTAAATCATCAAATGAATGTCCTAATTCAGTGCAATGGGATACTAAAGGTTCCTTAACTCTAGCATTTCGAATATTAGAACGATGCTCTATCATTCTCGTCTTCAACAGACGTTTTGTTTTTCCAATGTACATTAGAGAGCACGGACATTGAATTAGATAAATGACCATGGTGGATTCACAAGTGGTGTGGTGTTTCAAAAATATTTTATAGCCAGAGGGAACAATCATTTGACCTGAAATTGTCAAAGAGGAAGAACATACAGAACAGGAACTGCAGGGCTTATGTGAACCTGGTAACATATGCAAAGTATGTGATGTCATAGAAGTGTCAGATTTGACTAAAATTTTTTTTAAATTCATAGCCCGAGAAATGTAATACGGGGAGGTGTATTGAAAATGACGTTGGTTTGTAGAACATGCCAATATTTGAGTATGGATTGACGAATCTTGGATGCCACTGAGGAATACGGTAGAATGCAGGTGTGACGTGAGGAATCTTCTGCTGATCGTGGCAAAAAAAGCCATTCGCAATGCGAATATTTTGCACGTAAATAGGCTTTTCTAATGCTTGAACGAGAGTATCCCCGGGCTGAAAAACGGTCACACAACATTTTTGATTGTACCTCGAAATCCTGCATATCAGTACAAAGTCGTCTAAGACGAATAAACTGACTAACTGGTAAGTTACGTTTAAAATTTCTAGGATGTGCACTGGAAAAATGTAAATAAGTATTTGAACAGACTGGTTTCCTAAAAAGTGATGTAACAAATTTCCCATCAATAATGGTAATTCTTATATCCAAAAATGTGATGGAATGAGTTTCAATGGTGGCAGTAAATTTAAGATGGCAATTTAAAGCATTCAGCCAATCTAAAAATAGTGCAAAAACGTCTTCATTCCCTTTCCATAGTACAAAGACGTCATCAATGTACCTTTTCCACACTAGTAAATGACACTGATATGGATGATCATGAAGCCATTGTTCTTCAAAAAAATGCATATACAAATTGGCCAAATCAGGGGCCATAGTGGCCCCCATAGCAGTACCACACGTCTGAAGAAAAAATTCTTGATTAAAGGCAAAAAAGTTCTTTTTTAAGGCTATTTGCAATAACTGTACCAGAAAGTCAGTGGGAATTCGATGAGGTCTAGGTCGTTGGTCAAAAAAAGTTTCAGCAATATTAATTGCCTCATCTTGTGGGATCGAGGTATAGAGAGCCTCTACATCTAGGGTGGCCATTTTAAGATCAGTAGTGTCAATCTGTAATTGTTCCAAAAAAACTATCATATCGGAGGAGTCTCTGATATAGGAAGGCATAGATGGAATAAACGGCGCTAAAAAATGATCGACAAAGCGAGATAAAGGTTCCAAAATTGAATCACAGCCCGACACAATGGGACGTCCCGGAGGATGGTTAACATTTTTGTGTATTTTGGGCAATGTATAAAATACAGGAACACGAGGATATTTCTTTGTAAGGAAATTTACTTCTTTCAAAGTCAGAAAACCAGATTGTGAACCCAACTGCACCACCAACGATATTAGTTTCCGTATATCAGGAGCAGGGTCAGCATCCAGACGTTGATAGAATCGGGTATCATCTAGTTGACGCATGATCTCACATTAGTCAGTTTATTCGTCTTAGACGACTTTGTACTGATATGCAGGATTTCGAGGTACAATCAAAAATGTTGTGTGACCGTTTTTCAGCCCGGGGATACTCTCGTTCAAGCATTAGAAAAGCCTATTTACGTGCAAAATATTCGCATCGCGAATGGCTTTTTTTGCCACGATCAGCAGAAGATTCCTCACGTCACACCTGCATTCTACCGTATTCCTCAGTGGCATCAAAGATTCGTCAATCCATACTCAAATATTGGCATGTTCTACAAACCAACGTCATTTTCAATACACCTCCCCGTATTACATTTTCTCGGGCTATGAATTTAAAAAATTTTTAGTCAAATCTGACACTTCTATGACATCACATACTTTGCATATGTTACCAGGTTCACATAAGCCCTGCAGTTCCTGTTCTGTATGTTCTTCCTCTTTGACAATTTCAGGTCAAATGATTGTTCCCTCTGGCTATAAAATATTTTTGAAACACCACACCACTTGTGAATCCACCATGGTCATTTATCTAATTCAATGTCCGTGCTCTCTAATGTACATTGGAAAAACAAAACGTCTGTTGAAGACGAGAATGATAGAGCATCGTTCTAATATTCGAAATGCTAGAGTTAAGGAACCTTTAGTATCCCATTGCACTGAATTAGGACATTCATTTGATGATTTACGCTTTTGTGCAATCGATCATGTCCCTGTACATTGGCGTGGGGGCAATCGAGAACGTATATTGTTACAGTCTGAACAGCGGTGGATTTATCGTTTAAAAACAGTTCATCCTTTGGTTGAATAGTGAATTGGATTTATATTCATTTTTAGGCTGAATTTTGGATCATTTTTGAATTCAGTGTATTTTGACAGGTGTTCTGATATTCATTCATTGCTGATGGCTGACGTCATCTAGATGACGTATTTAAAGAGACGCTAGCCTCGGTTCGGGTTCCTCCATTTCCTTGTTTCCAAGATGGTTGAGACGTCTGGTCCCGTCTAAAAACGGTAGCTGTGGTGTTACGAGATAAGATAAGTAATTGTTTCACCTTTCTACAAGTATGCAATGCCCTCTCTTTTTTTATTTGATCTCATTTTAGATTTATGGCTCTATCTTGAAGTATCTCTATACGCCCCTGATGAAGCTTATTCAAGCGAAACACCGGCCCGTGTAGGGCTCGTTTACCATCTTATGTATGAAAGAGTCATTTTTCATTATAATAATGGAGGACACTTTTAACTAATTGATTTTTGAAAAAGAAAAAAGAAAAATACTATTTTTTGCATTAAAGTTATGATGAAGGTGAATGATAGAGAAGACCGGTTAGTGTCTGCTTGAAAGTGACACATAACGTCAAGGCTTGCTGACACCTTCTTAGGCTAACAATTCTATTGTTATTTGGGTTCCACATTTTTGGGTGATTTAGATTATACGTTGTGGTTAACCGCCGACTCCTTTGTGTGAGTAGTGTATCACTGATTGTGAGTCATGGAGGCCGAATCGATTGTCCCTTTAAAGACATTGAGCTTCTCCGAAGCTGAGTTACAGGCGTTGCTACAGCAGCCATCTTCTTTCACTACATCAGCCAGTTCAGCTTCACCGGATTTACAATGGTTCACCCTACAGAAGCTACTGCGCCGCTCCATTCGGACAAATGCACATGCCGATACTTTATTAGAGTACTGTCGGATACAACGGATCCCTCGGGGTTTGCGAATGATCAAAGCCCCTCATCTGTATAAAGAAGACACGGAGTTTGTCTCTGACTGGAATGCCATACTTAATAAGTGCAGCCTGGATCTGATGATCTTAATTATTAAAAAATCTCAGGCATCAGAGATTTTGATTCGTGAAGAAATTGAATTGACCAAGACTATGTTAGTCTCTTCGGTCAGTGAGGAACAATTTACAATACAGATGAAAACCACTGAAGAACTGATGGACAAATTTCGTTCTGATTTGCGCAAGTTTAAGTATGAGAAACTATGTCGTGATGAACGTGATTATACTAAGGGGTATGTTTACCCCTGGATGACACAAGAATACATTGCCAAGGTTTCTCGTCATGTTACTTTTGATTCAAGTGGCGAAGATTTTTCTTCCGGCGATGATGAACAACGTTCCCGCCCACCACGTTCTGAATCTAGTACTTCATCATCTTTTTTAGGACCATCTTCACGCGGTACCCGTCGACCGTTTCGGAATCGGTTCAATCGTTATCAATCAAGCAGCCGGTCAGAGACTTACGAACCGCGAGTCACCCGATCGCAACGAGAGAAAAATCCTTGATTTTGAATTTATCATCTAAAACTTTATCATCTATCCAACTTCAAGTATTGGAACGAGGATTATCCTTTGTACCGACACATCGTGGAGATAAATTCTCCTTACAGGTAGCATTGTTTCGTTTTGTTAGGACCCTTAAGATAAAAAATTTTTTCACTACTCATTTACCAACTGCAGATGTTTCTGTGTTATCCAATCCATCTACTTGGATCCCACCTGGACCGGAAGATCCTGCATTAAAAGTCTTCTATGATCTAGTATCACATGATATTGCCTCTCTGGATTTTACTGATTCTGTTTTTCATAATTTATCACGATCAGAAAAAGCTGCCCTGCAGGAATTGCAATCAGCACCAGACCTTATTATAAAGCCTGCTGATAAAGGCGGTATGATTGTTGTACAGAACAGGAATGATTATGAATGTGAGATCATGCGTCAACTAGATGATACCCGATTCTATCAACGTCTGGATGCTGACCCTACTCCTGATATACGGAAACTAATATCGTTGGTGGTGCAGTTGGGTTCACAATCTGGTTTTCTGACTTTGAAAGAAGTAAATTTCCTTACAAAGAAATATCCTCGTGTTCCTGTATTTTATACATTGCCCAAAATACACAAAAATGTTAATCATCCTCCGGGACGTCCCATTGTGTCGGGCTGTGATTCAATTTTGGAACCTTTATCTCGCTTTGTCGATCATTTTTTAGCGCCGTTTATTCCATCTATGCCTTCCTATATCAGAGACTCCTCCGATATGATAGTTTTTTTGGAACAATTACAGATTGACACTACTGATCTTAAAATGGCCACCCTAGATGTAGAGGCTCTCTATACCTCGATCCCACAAGATGAGGCAATTAATATTGCTGAAACTTTTTTTGACCAACGACCTAGACCTCATCGAATTCCCACTGACTTTCTGGTACAGTTATTGCAAATAGCCTTAAAAAGAACTTTTTTGCCTTTAATCAAGAATTTTTTCTTCAGACGTGTGGTACTGCTATGGGGGCCACCATGGCCCCTGATTTGGCCAATTTGTATATGCATTTTTTTGAAGAACAATGGCTTCATGATCATCCATATCAGTGTCATTTACTAGTGTGGAAAAGGTACATTGATGACGTCTTTGTGCTATGGAAAGGGAATGAAGACGTTTTTGCACTATTTTTAGATTGGCTGAATGCTTTAAATTGCCATCTTAAATTTACTGCCACCATTGAAACTCATTCCATCACATTTTTGGATATAAGAATACCATTATTGATGGGAAATTTGTTACATCACTTTTTAGGAAACCAGTCTGTTCAAATACTTATTTACATTTTTCCAGTGCACATCCTAGAAATTTTAAACGTAACTTACCAGTTAGTCAGTTTATTCGTCTTAGACGACTTTGTACTGATATGCAGGATTTCGAGGGTACAATCAAAAATGTTGTGTGACCGTTTTTCAGCCCGGGGATACCCTCGTTCAAGCATTAGAAAAGCCTATTTACGTGCAAAATATTCGCATTGCGAATGGCTTTTTTTGCCACGATCAGCAGAAGATTCCTCACATCACACCTGCATTCTACCGTATTCCTCAGTGGCATCCAAGATTCGTCAATCCATACTCAAATATTGGCATGTTCTACAAACCAACGTCATTTTCAATACACCTCCCCGTATTACATTTTCTCGGGCTATGAATTTAAAAAAAATTTTAGTCAAATCTGACACTTCTATGACATCACATACTTTGCATATGTTACCAGGTTCACATAAGCCCTGCAGTTCCTGTTCTGTATGTTCTTCCTCTTTGACAATTTCAGGTCAAATGATTGTTCCCTCTGGCTATAAAATATTTTTGAAACACCACACCACTTGTGAATCCACCATGGTCATTTATCTAATTCAATGTCCGTGCTCTCTAATGTACATTGGAAAAACAAAACGTCTGTTGAAGACGAGAATGATAGAGCATCGTTCTAATATTCGAAATGCTAGAGTTAAGGAACCTTTAGTATCCCATTGCACTGAATTAGGACATTCATTTGATGATTTACGCTTTTGTGCAATCGATCATGTCCCTGTACATTGGCGTGGGGGCAATCGAGAACGTATATTGTTACAGTCTGAACAGCGGTGGATTTATCGTTTAAAAACAGTTCATCCCTTTGGTTTGAATAGTGAATTGGATTTATATTCATTTTAGGCTGAATTTTGGATCATTTTTGAATTCAGTGTATTTTGACAGGTGTTCTGATATTCATTCATTGCTGATGGCTGACGTCATCTAGATGACGTATTTAAAGAGACGCTAGCCTCGGTTCGGGTTCCTCCATTTCCTTGTTTCCAAGATGGTTGAGACGTCTGGTCCCGTCTAAAAACGGTAGCTGTGGTGTTACGAGATAAGATAAGTAATTGTTTCACCTTTCTACAAGTATGCAATGCCCTCTCTTTTTTTATTTGATCTCATTTTAGATTTATGGCTCTATCTTGAAGTATCTCTATACGCCCCTGATGAAGCTTATTCAAGCGAAACACCGGCCCGTGTAGGGCTCGTTTACCATCTTATGTATGAAAGAGTCATTTTTCATTATAATAATGGAGGACACTTTTAACTAATTGATTTTGAAAAAGAAAAAAGAAAAATACTATTTTTTGCATTAAAGTTATGATGAAGGTGAATGATAGAGAAGACCGGTTAGTGTCTGCTTGAAAGTGACACATAACGTCAAGGCTTGCTGACACCTTCTTAGGCTAACAATTCTATTGTTATTTGGGTTCCACATTTTTGGGTGATTTAGACTTCAATTACCCCAATATTGACTGGGTAAATGTATCATCGGGACACGCTAGAGAGATAAAGTTCCTGGATGGAATAAATGATAGCTTTATGGAGCAATTGGTTCAGGAACCGACGAGAGAGGGAGCAATTTTAGATAGAATTCTCAGTGGAGCACAGGATTTGGTGAGAGAGGTAAAGGTAGTGGGGCCGCTTGGCAATAGTGATCATAATTGTTGCGATCCTGCCTGTGAGGAGCGCGGGCAGGCTCTTACCTTCTCGCAGCCAGTCGGGCTGCTAACGCTGCTGGTTCTTTCTCCCTGAATCAGCTGGGGCCGTCCCCGCAGCTGTTGTCATGTGGCCGGTTCCTCTGCTGCTGTTTCTGCCTTTCCCCGATGTGCTGCTGCGATCCCGGGACCTTCAGCCAGCAGGGAGGCCGTCCCTGCTGGTGCCTGCTTCAGCCCGGGTCCTTGACTGGCAGGGAAGCCGTCCCTGCCAGTGCCTGCAGCCTGCTACAGCTCTCTACTATGCCTGCAGCCTTACCTCTCCTCCTGGGGCTGTCTTCACGGCATGGAGCCGTTCCTGCAGTCAGCCCTTCTCCTGCTTCAGTCCTTGCAGCTCTCGGTTCCCCCTGCCGGTGCCTGCAGCCAGCCTTACCTCTCTCTGCTTCTTCCTGCTTCAGTCCTTTTGGCTGGGAGATGCTCCAGCGACCTGCCTTCACCCAGCTCCAGCCCAGGGCTGCTCCGCTGCTTCCCTGGGCCTTCCACATGGCCGAGGACGCCACCAGCTTCCAGCTCTTCTCTCCAGCTTCCTAGGGCACGGGCGCACGTCTCTCTGCTCCTCTTCAAGGGCCAGCCAGGTGTGGCCCCCTGCTGACCCCTCCTTGGGCGTTGTCCACCTCAGCTCTACTAAAGGGCTCAGTGTTCAGTCTGTCTTTGCCTTCACAAGGAGTTGGTCACTCCTGAGATCCTTCGCTCCAGGAAGTCGTCCGTGTTCCAGCACTTCTGCAAGGTCCTGTGTTTCTTGTTCACTGTCTGAGCTCCTCGTCCAGTCCTGATGTCTGCCTTCTGTTCCAGTCCTGACGTCCGCCTGCTGTTCCAGTCCCAAGGTCTGTCTCCTGATCCAGTATCCGTGTTCCAGTCCTGATGTTCCCTGCTGTTCCAGATGTCTGTGTTCCAGCCCTGAGGTCTGTCTTAGTCCTTGTTCCTGACCCTGATGCTTTAACCTGCCTTAGGCTGCCAGTGTGCAGCAAACCTTGCCTTGAGCTGCCAGGAGTTCAGCGAATCTGCCTTGAGCTGCCAGGAGTGCAGCAACTTGCCTCGTCTGCCAGGAGTGCAGTAAACCACCACTTACTCTTTCCTGTGCTCTCCCGCTCTCAGCGTGGTCCGCGACCAGCCTTCCAGGGCTGTGTAGGGTGCGCATTGGACAGGGTGGTCCGCGACTCAGTCCCGCAGGTGGTCTGAGTAGGGCGCCCTGAGGGACAGTGCCCATGTCTTCCTTCAGCCCTCGTTCCTGAGTCCACCTCTGTGCATCCAGTACCTGATCCGGAGTCCACGTCTGCTCCTGAGTCCACCTCTGTGCATCCAGTACCTCGTCCTGAGTCCACGTCTACTCCTGAGTCCACCTCTGTTCATCCAGTACCTCGTCCTGAGTCCACGTCTGCTCCTAAGTCCACGTCTATGCATCCTGCACCTCGTTCCTGAGTCCACGTCTATGCCTGAATCTACGTCGTTCCTGAGTCTCATCTGAATCCATGTTCCAGTCTTCGCTGCCCTGGCCTCCATCCGGCCTGCCGCTTCGTGCCGTATCCTGCGGCAGGTCCGAAAGGGCTGGGAATGGTCAGAGGACTGTTCACAAGACCAACATTGCGTTGTTGGCTCTTCCGAAGCGTGCAGGACCGGAGGAGGGCCTGTCTTCCAGTCATCACTCCAGCCCTGCTCCCATCCAGCCCATGCTCGGGCATGCCACGCCTCCCGTGGCACCTCTTCAGAGTTCCTCTGGGGTCGAGCCGTGGCCCAAGGACACACATCTCCCAGGAGTGGGATCGCTCTCCTAGCGCTCCACAACAATAATATGATCAAATTTGAATTAATGACTGGAAGGGGGACAGTAAGCAAATCCACGGCTCTTGTGCTAAACTTTCAAAAGGGAAACTTTGATAAAATGAGAAAAATTGTTAGAAAAAAACTGAAAGGAGCAGCTACAAAAGTAAAAAGTGTCATTGTTAAAAAATACCATCCTAGAAGCACAGTCCAGATGTATTCCACACATTAAGAAAGGTGGAAAGAAGGCCAAATGATTACCGGGATTGTTAAAAGGGGAGGTGAAAGAAGCTATTTTAGCCAAAAGATCTTCATTCAAAAATTGGAAGAAGGATCCAACAGAAGAAAATAGGATAATGCATAAACGTTGGCAAGTTAAATTTAAGACATTGATAAGACAGGCTAAGAGAGAATTTGAAAAGAAGTTGGCCATAGAGGCAAAAACTCACAGTAAAAGCTTTTTAAATATATCTGAAGCAGAAAGCATGTGAGGGAGTCATTTGGACTGCTAGATGATTGAGGAGTTAAAGGGGCACTTAGAGAAGATAAGGCCATCGCTGAAAGATTAAATGCTTTCTTTGCTTTGGTGTTTACTGAAGAGGATGTTGGGGAGGTACCCATACCAGAGAAGGTTTTCATGGGTAATGATTCAGATGGACTGAACCAAATCATGGTGAACCTAGAAGATGTGTCAGACCTGATTGACAAATTGAAGAATAGTTAATCACCTGGACCGGATGGTATACACCCCAGAGTTCTGAAGGAACTAAAAAATGAAATTTCAGACCTATTAGTAAAAATTTGTAACCCCAGCATTAAAATCATCCATTGTACCTGAAGACTGGAGGATAGCTAATGTAACCTCAATATTTAAAAAGGGCTCCGGGGCAATTCGGGAAACTACAGACAGGAAACAGAGAGTAGGATTAAATGGACAATTTTCTCAGTGGAAAGGAGTGGGCAGTGGAGTGCCTCAGGGATCTGTATTGGGACCCTTACTTTTCAATATTTTATTTATTTTTATTTTTATTTAAAATCTTTTCTATACTGTCGCTAAGTTATATTCTTATACTGCAGTTAGTATAGCTGTGTTTAAAAAAGGATTGGATAAGTTCTTGGAGGAGAAGTCCATTACCTGCTATTAAGTTCACTTAGAGAATAGCCACTGCCATTAGCAATGGTTACATGGAATAGACTTAGTTTTTGGGTACTTGCCAGGTTCTTATGGCCTGGATTGGCCACTGTTGGAAACAGGATGCTGGGCTTGATGGACCCTTGGTCTGACCCAGTATGGCATTTTCTTATGTTCTTATGTTCTTACCATCACAATGGTTTACATGTAGGCACATATTTAATGTAGGTAAAAGTGTACTATAGTACATTCTAACAGGTGCCGTCAAATGTTCGGTTACAATATATCATTAGACAAAATAATTTTAGAGAAGTGGGTCATGACCGAGTGTACTGAAAGTACTTTTACGGGTAAATTTATCATACATAGTGTTATCAATATGCTAGTTGTGATGTGGGGTTCATAGACTACTCTAATATATTTGTAAATGATCTAGAAAGAAAAGCAACGAGTGAGATAATCAAATTTGCAGATGATTCAAAATTGTTCAGAGTAGTTAAATCACAAGCAGATTGTGATAAATTGCAGGAAGACCTTGTGAGACTGAAAAATTGGGCATCAAAATGGCAGATGAAATTTAATGTGGATAAGTGCAAGGTGATGCATATAGGGAAAAATAACCCATGCTATAGTTACACAATGTTAGGTTCCATATTAGGTGCTACAACCCAAGAAAGAGATCTAGGCATCATAGTGGATAACACATTGAAATCGTTGGTTCAGTGTGCTGCGGCATTCAAAATAGCAAACAGAATGTTGGGAATTATTAGAAATGGAATGGTGAATAAAACAGAAAATGTCATAATGCTTCTGTATCGCTCCATGGTGAGACCGCACCTTGAATACTGTATACAATTCTGGTTGCTGCATCTCAAAAAAGATATAATTGCGATGGAAAAGGTACAGAAATGATAAGGGGAATGGAACAGCTCCCCTATGAGGTTAGGACTTTTCAGCTTGAAGAAGAGACGGCTAAGGGGGGATATGATAGAGGTGTTTAAAATCACGAGAGGTCTAGAATGGGTAGATGTGAATTGGTTATTTACTCTTTCGGATAATAGAAAGACTAGGGGGCACTCCATGTAGTTAGCGTGTGGCACATTTAAAACTAATTGGAGAAAGTTCTTTTTCACTCAACGCACAATAAAGCTCTGGAATTTGTTGCCAGAAGATGTGGTTAGTGCAGTTAGTATAGCTGTGTTTAAAAAAGAATTGGATAAGTTCTTGGAGGAGAAGTCCATTACCTGCTATTAATTGAGTTGACTTAGAAAATAGCCACTGCTATTATTAGCAATGTTAACATGGAATAGACTTAGTTTTGGGGCACTTGCCAGGTTCTTATGGCCTGGATTGGCCACTGTTGGAAACAGGATGCTGGGCTTGATGGACCCTTGGTCTGACCCAGTATGGCATGTTCTTATGTTCTTATGACAGATGAACCCCTTTGCAAGGTTTTCTTGAATGTACTCCATCATGGCCTTAGTCTTAGGAAGAAACAGAGGATAAGTACACCCTCGGGAAGGTATGGTCCCTGGTAGGAGTTCAATGGGACAGTCAAACCTCTGAAGAGGTGGAAGAAGGTCTGCTAGTTGCTTAGAAAATACGTCTTCAAAATCCTCATAGGGAGTGGGTATACTTGAAGAGGTGGCTGCTAGAGGGAACCATGGGTGGTGGCACCACTTTAAGTAGAAAAGATAATGGCAGGTTACACCAACTGGAGTGACCCCCAATAAAACTGAGGGGAGTGACATGGGAGCCAGGGTAGTCCTAAGACTACCGGGTGAATGGATTTCTCCAGTACCAGTAATTCAATTTCTTCAGTGTGGAGGGTGCCAGTACAAGGTTGAACTGGCTCGGTCATCAGGAATATTTGACCGGGTAGCCTTTATCCATAGATGGAAGCAATGTACAAGGAAGTCTCCAGAGGATGGGTTTTTATACTCAGTAGTTGAACTTGATCTTTGAGGATAAAATTGCCTCCTGCTACGGAATCCACCAGAATAAGAACTGGAAAGGACTGGGAGTCCCAGATCAAGGTGACAGGTACAGATAACTGAGGGGCCGGTGATGTTGCGCCCACGTTTGGAACCCAAAGTGAACTTAGACCGGGAAGTTTCCCAGACAGACTGGGCAGACCTGTAGATGGTGGCCGGGTGCTCCACAATACAGACACAGACCTGTTTGTCTCCGCTGGAGGTGCTCTTCCGGGGACAGACACCCACAGCCCAGCTGCATGGGCTCTTCCATCTTAGTCACAATAGGGACCCTCCCGGAGGCAGTGCTGGTGGTGGGTAGTGAACGGGAATGAACCCGAGAGGGCTTCTTGGGCATCTGATTCTCCCGGTGACGCTCTTGGAGACGATGATCAATTCAGCCCGTCAGGTCTATAAGGTCCTCAAGAGAAGAAGGGAGCTCCCATGCTGCCAGTTCATCCTTCAGCTGTGGGGAAAGTCCATCCAGGTAGATACCTCATAGGCAGTCTTCCTGCCAAGCGAGTTCAGAAGCTAAAGTCCGAAATTCAATTGTGTAGTCAAATAGGCTTCTTTGACCTTGATGAAGGTGTAACAAACTAGTGCTTGCCACAGCATGCCACCCAGGATCATCACAGGTCCGCCGGAACACGGCTACGAATCGAGACAGTTCCTGTAGAAGGGAGTCCGATCGCTACCACAAGGGAGAAGCCCAAGCCAGCGCCTTCCCTTTGAGATGAGACAAGATAAAGGTGACCTTTGTTAATTCATCTTGAAAGATGGAGGACTGCAGAGCGAACTGCATGTAGCATTGGTTAATAAACCCTCTGCAGAGCTTTTAGTCACCATTGAAACGAGGTGGAGCTGGTAGGGCCAACAAGGCTCTAGGGGTGGAAGGATACCGCTGTTGATGAGAAGGCGGTGATACTGGAACTGGGTTGCTGTTTAAGGCATCAAGCCGGACTTGAAGACACTCAAGGGAGGAGGCCAATGCCTCAAGAAACTGCTGCTGTTCTTGTACTTTGGAGGCCAGGCCAGGGATAGCTTGGAAGGTACGTGGCTCCGCCGAGTCCATGGTCTTTGCAACCTGTTGCGCCGGAGGTGGACCCTTGGGCCGAGGTGGGGTTGATGCAACCTGTAGGAAGGGTCCTACATGTCCCCACCATTGGCAGTTGAAGTGGGCTGATGGACGGAGGCCGGCTGGCGCTTCACCAATACCAGCCCTTGTTCCCCACTGGTTGAGCCTTTGGGTGCTGGGACAGGCTGGACTTAGGTAGGCCTCCATATGCTGTCATTGATGGAGGGATCAAGGTCATCCCAGAGACAGCAGCAGAGGGATGGTACAGTCTTGTACTGGACGAGGTAGAGTTCTGGAGACCCGGGCACCAAATGAACAAAGTCTGAAAGGGGAGCGCTCGAGGATGAACATGCTGAAGCCTGAATAAGCTAAGTCCAGGACGTAGGCTGAAGAGGTAATGGATGGCCGGCGCTATCTTTAAAAATGGCACGGGCCATCCAGTGCTCCTACCATGTGACAGGGGCTGGCCAATGGCACGGATAACTTGTTACATGGTAAGGGCAAAGGGCCATCAGTGCCGTTTTTATTAGTGGCAGCTGACGGCCCGAGAGCGGGGAGATCGCTCCCGGGACCACCACTGGACCACCAGGTAATTTAAAAAACGTTTTTTTGGGGGGGGGTAGGGAGGGTGGGGGAAGCTAATGGAGCTATTTTGAAGTGTTGGGGTGGGTTTTTTGTTTATCGGCTCGAGCACAGACGATAAAAAAAAACCCGATCGGGCCGCACGAAAAAAAAATTCACAATGTGAACCGGAACCGATTCCGGTTCCGATTCACATTTCTACTGCTAAGCGAGAATTCAGATCATACATTATCAGGCATTTAGACTATAGGGCGGGGGTGGCAGGAGGTGTTCAATGAAATTGGCATGTCACCCCCAAGCACTACAGGAGTGGGAGGAGTATATAAAAATCAAATTAGCTCAAAAAGCAGAAAAGGTGACTAGCAAGAACAGCAAACCAAGGAAGAAAAGTTGGAAAGCAATGACCACAAATGCTCATTGAATCGGCAATTAAAATCCCAGACCTGCAGGTTTTAATGGTGGAGACAGATTTGGACATAGTTGCTGTAACAGAGACATGGTTCATTGAGTTTCATGATTGGGGATATGGTCATCCATGGCTATAATTTATTAAAGAAGGCCAGACAGAACAGGAAGAGGGGGAGGAATAGCTCTTTTATCCAAGCAACTGAAGTGCAAGGAAAGTGGTGTAGGGAAGAAGCATTATGGGCTGTCCTAAAAAAGAATATGGTGCTTCCATTTACATGGATGTGGTCTACAGGCCTCTGACTCAGAGATGAGCTGGACAGAGGTCTGGTCAAAGAAATCCAAAAGGTGGGAAAGAAGGGAGAATTAGGGATGTGAATCGTTTTTGATGATTTAAAAATATCGTCCGATATATTTGAAATCGTCAAAAATCGTTAGAGCCGCGATACAATAACAATTCCCCCCGATTTATCGTCAAAAAAATCATAAATCGGGGGAAGGGGGGAGGGAAGGGGGAGGGCGGGAAAACCGCACACTAAAACAACCCTAAAACCCACCCCGACCCTTTAAAATAAATCCCCCACCCTCCGAACTCCCCCAAAATGCCTTAAATTACCTGGGGTCCAGAGGAAGGGTCCCGCTGTGATCCTTTACTCTCGGACCTCCGGTGCGTTGTAGAAATGGCGCCGGCGCTACCTTTGCCTTGTCATATGACAGGTCAAGGTAGCGCCAGCGCCATTTTATTTTTTGTCCCCTGACGTCAGGAGCGTAGGAGATCGCTCCCGGACCCCCGCTGGACCCCCAGGGACTTTGGCCAGCTTGGGGGTATATATATTTATAAATGATCTAGAATGAAATACGATGAGTGAGTTAATCAAATTTGCAGATGATACAAAATTGTTCAGAGTAGTTAAATCACAAGCAGATTGTGATAAATTGCAGGAAGACCTTGTGAGACTGAAAAATTGGGCATCAAAATGGCAGATGAAATTTAAATGTGGATAAGTGCAAGGTGATGCATATAGGGAAAAATAACCATGCTATAGTTACACATGTTAGGTTCCATATTAGGTGCTACAACCCAAGAAAGAGATCTAGGCGTCATAGTGGATAACACAGTGAAATCGTTGGTTCAGTGTGCTGCGGCAGTCAAATAGCAAACAGAATGTTGGGAATTATTAGAAAGGGAATGGTGAATAAAATGGAAAATGTCATAATGCTTCGGTATTGCTCCATGGTGAGACTGCACCTTGAATACTGTGTACAATTCTGGTCGTCACATCTCAAAAAGATATAATTGCGATGGAGAAGGGTACAGAGAAGGGCTACCAAAATGATAAGGGGGAATGGGACAGCTCCCCTAGAGGAAAGACTAAAGAGGTTAGGACTTTTCAGCTTGGAGAAGAGATGGCTGAGTGGGGATATGATAGAGGTGTTTAAAATCATGAGAAGTCTAGAACAGGTAGATGTGAATCGGTTATTTACTCTTTCGGATAATAGAAAGACTAGGGGGGCACTCCATGAAGTTAGCATGTGGCACATTTAAAACTAATCGGAGAAAGTTCTTTTTTACTCACGCACAATTAAACTCTGGAATTTGTTGCTAGAGGATGTGGTTAGTAGGGATGTGAATCGTGTCCTCGATCGTCTTAACGATCGATTTCGGCTTGGGAGGGGGAGGGAATCGTATTGTTGCCGTTTGGGGGGGTAAAATATCGTGAAAAATCGTTAAAAATCGTTAAAAATCGAAAAATCGAAAAACCGGCACATTAAAACCCCCTAAAAACCCACCCCCCCCCCTTTAAATTAAATCCCCCACCCTCCCGAACCCCCCCCCAAATAACTTAAATAACCTGCGGGTCCAGCGGCGGTCCGGAACGGCAGCGGTCCGGAACGGGCTCCTGCTCTGAATCTTGTCGTCTTCAGCCGGCGCCATTTTCCAAAATGGCGCCGAAAAATGGCGGCGGCCATAGACGAAAAAGATTGGACGGCAGGAGGTCCTTCCGGACCCCCGCTGGACTTTTGGCAAGTCTCGTGGGGGTCAGGAGGCCCCCCACAAGCTGGCCAAAAGTTCCTGGAGGTCCGCCGCGAATCGTTTTCGTACGGAAAATGGCGCCGGCCATACGCGTATGGCCGGCGCCATTTTCCGTACGGAAAATGGCGCCGGCAGGAGATCGACTGCAGGAGGTCGTTCAGCGAGGCGCCGGAACCCTCGCTGAACGACCTCCTGCAGTCGATCTCCTGCCGGCGCCATTTTCCGTACGAAAACGATTCGCGGCGGGAAATCGCTCCCTGACCCCCGCTGGACCTCCAGGAACTTTGGCCAGCTTGTGGGGGGCCTCCTGACCCCCACGAGACTTGCCAAAAGTCCAGCGGGGGTCCGGAAGGACCTCCTGCCGTCCAATCTTTTTCGTCTATGGCAGCCGCCATTTTCGGCGCCATTTTGGAAAATGGCGCCGGCTGAAGACGACAAGATTCAGAGCAGGAGCCCGTTCCGGACCGCTGCCGTCCGGACCGCTGCTGGACCCGCAGGTTATTTAAGTTATTTGGGGGGGGTTCGGGAGGGTGGGGGATTTAATTTAAAGGGTCGGGGGTGGGTTTTAGGGGGTTTTAGTGTGCCGGCTCACGATTCTAACGATTTATAACGATAAATCGTTAGAATCTGTATTGTATTGTGTTCCATAACGGTTTAAGACGATATTAAAATTATCGGACGATAATTTTAATCGTCCGAAAACGATTCACATCCCTAGTGGTTAGTGCAGTTAGCTGTGTTTAATAAAGGATTGGATAAGTTCTTGGAGGAGAAGTCCATTACCTGCTATTAATGAAGTTGACTTAGAAAATAGCCACTACTATTACTAGCAATGGTAACATGGAATAGACTTAGTTTTTGGGTACTTGCCTGGTTCTTATGGCCTGGATTGGCCACTGTTGGAAACAGGATGCTGGGCTTGATGACCCTTGGTCTGACCCAGTATGGCAAGTTCTTAGATCTTAGGAGTGCTATGGCAGAAGCTGCACTGAAGAAAAATCCAAAAGTTAAAGTTTTTAGGTAGAGAGGAACTATGTGTGGGCCTGGTTGCAGGGACAGCTATGAAGTTTTAGGGTTAACTGGCTACAGGGAGAAGCTCTGCTGGGATACAGAGTAGGATTTAACAGTGAGCAAGTTATTGCTGGTAAAGCAGGCTTTTTTTTTTTTTTTACTTTTTTGCCTTGAAAAGTGAAAGAAAACACAAATGCAGCAAGGCTGAGGTGAGCAGGGTGTTGCCCTGGGGAAGCTGTTGCCCCTAGGGAAGCTTAGAGTGCTGTGTGTGTGGAGCAGGGAGTGTCCTGTAGAAGGAAGCAAGATTCACTGCAGTGCGAGATATGCAGCCAGAAAGCAAATCTGGACTGGAGTAGCCAGGACAAAGTCAGAGAGCATGATGGAGGCCTTGATCCAGACTCTCCAGGAGGGGAGATAAAAGGTACAAGAAAGCCTGGCAAGGAGTCAGTAGACCTGGGCCATCATCATCTTCTATGTGGAGTGGGGCCCTCACAGACTTATCAAGAAGTGGTGACAAGGGGGCCCAGGAGAGGACACTACAGAATGGCAGCAGCTGCAGGGCTGGTGCAAGGGTATTAGGCACCCTAGGCAAACCTTACAGTCTGGCGCCCCCTCCCATACACAATTTTAAATTATGCATTTATAACATATTTTACATGAAAAATGACATTCTAAGGTAAAATTAATATACAAGTTGTTGTGATAATTTCATACACTGTTGTGATGCCAACAAGAAAACTTTGCATCTTGGAATTCATATGGCCTCATACCTATTATGATATATTCGGCATGGTCCTCCCCGTAACCACACAATACTATCTGTCAACACTCAAAGAATAACAACCTTACCTATGACAAAGAATACCAAAAATATTACACCAGAATCTAAAATATCAATACACCTCTATCAGGAAAACAGAACAGGCTAAGCTACTACAAATCCCTACAGAGAAACCACATGCTAAAAGAATGCTTCATCTCAGTCTTTGCATGCAGAATACAAACCCTCACCAAATACAGAAAAAAGCCACATAAAGTATAAATAGAAATGTGCAGACAAAACTGAACTGTAAAACGCATCACAACAGACTCTATACAGTGTGACCAATGGAAAAACAAAAATGTCACCATTCCTCGTGAAACAAATCAATAAAATAAAGATATATAAATCATTAATCATAATTATAAAATCATACAATAAAATAATTTCAAAACAGCTGATGAATAGAATATCCAATAATTAAAGACTCATGCAAATTTTGAAAGCTTTACCAAACACCAATAAAATATTTCGAACAGCAGACATATCACATACTACCCAATAATTAAAATGATAGTCAATCAAGAAAAATGAACTTAAAAAGCCACCTTTACTTACCCTCTCCAGCAGTTCTCCACTCCTTTCCCTTGCAGGCCATACCAGAAGCAGCAGTAGCTGCTGAAGCTGTCCTCACAGACCTCTTCCTTAGGGATTACAACCAGTCTCTTCTCTCTCTCTCACACACACACACACACCAGTCACATCCTCAAGACCAGTTTCTGTCTCTCACACACCAATCATCTCCTCAACCAGTCTCTCTCTCTCTCTCACAACACACACACACACAACCAGTCATCTCCCTCATCAGCCTTTCTCACACATACACACGTCACCTCTCTGGCCAGTCTCTCTCAATCACACATGCTCTCGCTCTCTCTTACTTACACACAGACTTTCAATCAACACACATGCTCTATTTCACTTACAGCACAAGCTCTCAATCACACACATGTTCTATCTCACTTACAAACAGGCTCATCAATCACACATGCCCTCTCTCACAGCCACAAGCCAGCCCAAAAACATGCTCCATCTCTCTCGCGCTCACACAGTGACGCACAGAAGCACCCTCCTGACTCACATATACACCACACACATACAGAAGCACCTTCCCTGTCTCACATACACGAAGCACCCTCCCTGTCTCACATACATATTACACTCTCACGGAGCACCTTGCTTTCAGACTTGCAGCATTTTTCACTTTTATTAAAAGTGAAAGTGATGCTCCCAACCGTTAAATAAGAAAAACACATTCCTATCAAAAGACGAAATGACACCCTTCCTTCAGGTTCTGTCCTCCCAAAGGGACAGCCACCCACACAGTACAGCTTCTCTTGTTTTACCTTCCAGGCAATAAAACAAGTGTCTTCTTCAAACTATCAGTCGTATGATTATTCATGTGGGTGATATGGAACAGAAAGACATCCTTAGTCAGCTTCCCTTTTAAATGGGAAGATTCCAGTCTTAGTCATTTAAAAATATACATTTTCTAAAGGCTTAAAAAAAAAAAAAAAAAAAAAAAGCAAAACCATTTCAGGTTCTATTCTAGTCTTCATGCTTAAATTATGCTTAAAAAAAAAAAAAAATACCCCACCTGGCATCATAATCTTAAATTTGGTGATTTTGCAGAGATGAACATTTTAAATACTTTAATTTTTTTTGCTTTAGTATATTGTCTCTACCCACTTAAGTTACATTTTATTTTCCAGAAGAGGGATGCTTAAAATTCAGTAATTTCATCTTTCATCCAACTTTCAAAAAGTTCAGGTATAATGTATTATCACATTTCATTTTTTAAACTGGCAGATTCCTTTCTCACATACACATATATACACCTACACAGAAGCTCCATTCCTTGCTCACATACACACACATACACCCACACAGAAACACACACACACAGAAAGAAGATCAGCGCCGAGACTTAGGGGGTGCCACGGCAGGCAGCCAGCTCCCGACTCGCCCTGCCTACCCCCCGAGTACCACCCTCCTGACAACCCCGCTACTGGTCCAGCGGAGGTCACGGGAGCGATCTGCCGCTCCGGGGCCTCCGCTGCCACTAAGCAAAATGGCGCCGGTGGCCTTCAGCCCCCTACCATGTGACAGGGGCTAGCGGTGCCATTGGTTGACCCCTGTCATATGGTAGGGACTGAAGGTAACCGGCGCCATTTTGCTTAGTGGCAGCCGAGGGCCCCAGGATTGGCAGATCACTTCTGGGACCTCCACTGGACCACTAGGGGGTTGTCGGGAGGGTGACACTCAGGGGGAGGCAGGGAGAGTCGGACCTGGCTGCCTGCCGTGGCGCCCGGTCTCCATCTAGGCGAGTCGAAGGCTGGCAGAATTTTGAAAGGGCACTTTTGCCCTTTCAAAATTCTGCTGCCTGCTGCGGTGCCCCCTAAGTCTCGGCGCCCTAGGCACAGGCCTAGCTCGCCTAGTGGTTCCGCCGGCCCTGAGCAGCTGGTCACTCAAATGCAAGAAATTTCAGCAGAGATGACCCAGTGGGAGGAAGACCAGAAGCAAGTTGCCAGAAAGACTGCTCATCTAGTGAGTGAGCTGAGAAAACTCCTAGCCCAGCAGGAGCAAGGGCTGGAGATTGGCGCTACAGGTAGTCCTGGTGAAGACCCTGTAGGGTGTCCAAACACTATCGGGAGTCAAGAGACTGCTCCCGTGAGAAGCGCAGAGAAGGGGGCTATGAAGAACCCCTGAGAGAGGGGTCACAGAGAGCCCCCAAAGAGAGCAACACAGACTGCCCAGGAAGAGGCAGTAGAGAGGAGTTGGAAGTTGGTGCTAAAGGTGGTCTGGATGAAGACCCTGTAAGGTGCCCAAACACTACCAGGATTCCAGTTCTGTGAGAAGCCCAGAGAGAGTGGGCACAGAAAGGAAAGCAAGAGATGCCATGGCGAACCCAGAGGGTGGTGCTGCAGAGACCCCAGCGAGTGAGGCTGTGGAGGAGCCAGTGACCGGCATGGGTGAGTGACCAGAGTGTACAGTAGAGGAAACTGTGGAGATCCCAGAAGGAGGTGCTGCAGAGACCCTGGAGGAAGAGTCCATGGAGAGCCCAGAGGGAGGTGCTGTGTGGAGACTCCAGCAACAAAGGATACAGAGGAGTCAGCACTTGTGGTTCCCGGTCTGTCCTTATAGCTCCATCAGCATGGAAGTCTAACCCAGAGCCAGCAAAGGACTTAAAGGACTGGGGATGTGCAATAAGAACATAAGAACATAAGAAAATGCCATACTGGGTCAGACCAAGGGTCCATCAAGCCCAGCATCCTGTTTCCAACAGTGGCCAATCCAGGCCAATGAATGAATGGCACACTAGGTGGTAGAGATGTGCATTCATTTTTGCCGAATTGTAAAATTTCAAAGAAATTGTCCAATTCGGCATGGATCGGAGGGCCCGAAACCCGAGACGTATTTTCCCCGAATTTCGGGGAAAATTCATTGTCGGGTTAGCGTGGGGGGGAGGGGCACATTTATTAAAAAAAAAAATCCACCCCAACCCTTCAAATTTACTTAATTACCCCCCCCCCCCCCACACACACACACCATCCTGATCCCATCCCAAAACTTACTGAAAAACCTTGGCAGTCCATCGGGGGTCCCAGGAGTGATCTTCCGCTCTCGGGGCCTGCCAGGAATCAAAATGGCACCGGTGGCCCTTTGCCCTTACCATGTGACAGGAGCTTCCAGTGCCATTGGTCTGCCCCTGTCACAAGGTAGGAGCAATAGACGGCTGGCCACCATCTTATAAAATGGCGCGGGCCATCCATGGGTGGGATCCTGTGGGGTAGGTGGAGCTCAGAGGGTGTAACCAGAGACTGGGGAATAAGAGCTGGGATCCAGGTGGGGACCATCAGACTAGGCCAGAGTTCTCTGGGAGGAAGGCAGCTCCTGTGTGTAACACTGTCCAAATACTAAGCTGAGATGAAAGCAACACACTGTAAGTAAAATGTACACTGAGGAGAAGACAGTCTATGGCTGTACATGTGTGGTTATAATAAAGTGTTTTTTAAGAAGGCTGGAGTCAGTTTAATTTGTCTCCAGGCCTGTGGGAACTGCTGCTCGTTCCATGACTATATGAAAAATTAAACCTCTCATTAAATCTGTCAAAGGAAAGGCTGTAGTAGTCATTCATTATCACATAGACATTGCTACTGGAGTACCTAAATATAGACAGTTGTCCTAAGAAGTTGAATGCACAGAAGAATGGAAACAATTTTTAAGGAAGAATATGTCAGCAAGATCTCAAGTATTCCCCTTTCAATCTGCAATGTACTTGATTGAGTAGAGCAGTGATGGTGAATTCCAGTTCCACGAGTGCCACAAACAGGCCAGGTTTTCAGGATATCCACAATGAATAATGCAGGAGATAGATTTGCCTACTATGGAGGCAGTGCATGTAAATCTTTCTCCTGCATATTCATTGTAAATATCCTGAAAACCTGGCCTGTTTGTGCACTCGAAGAACTGGAGTTCGCCATCATTGGAGTAGAGGATCAAATTTAATCTGCATAATGCTTGCCCATCATGAAGGAGATTTTGAATACTGGCACCTGAAGGTGATCATCTTTTTCCTGTTTTTCTTCTACAAGTATTGGAATCAAAAACTCACTGGTAGGCAATTTTGATCTTCAGTTTCCTACGCCAGGTACCAAAACACACAAGGAATGAATTAATACAATAGTCACTATATTTTAGTTTCAAGTTTATGCAAATTCAGCCCCTTTCTGGGTTATACTACCACATGTCCAATATATTCACAGGTATTTTTGTTTTTATAATTACATTTATTATATTTTGAATACTACCAAGAATACTCTTTACAGATCATTGGAAATGGATCCCTTGTTCAGGCTGAAGATTGCTACTTGACTGAGAAAGTGTCTGAAAGTGTACTTTTGACTAAATTGGACAAGCTAAAAACATAAATAGAATTGGTTAAAAAATCAGAAGAATGTTTAGAGGAAGAGGATGGGAATTATCCATACATTACTTCACAAATCAACTTCCTAACAACTATATAAAAAAATATACTTCTCCACTAGCTAGCCTTCCTTACAGCTTCCCTTCCCCATAGATATTTAAATTTCCTATTGTGAACCCTTAAATAGCTCAGAGTCAGAATGCCCAACTCTTCTTATTGAGCCCAGCATGATAAAAATGTTACTTTCATTTTTGACTGTTTTTTTTTTCAGTATTTTTAATGAAAAATATGTGAATGGTTGAAGCCTTGACAATTGGCAGGCACTACTGCTCACAAGTTACCTCAACTCCTTCTGTGTAGGTCAACATGTGCCCAGTAGGTTAGTTTAGACCTCCTGCACGCGGGCCGTATTGGCCAATATTCAAAATGGTGCCGCGCTACTTTTGCCCTCACTATGTCCAGCGGGGGTCCGGGAGCGACCTCCTGCACTCGTGGACGTCGGGTGACAGGAACCAAAATGGCGCCGGCGCTACCTTTGCCCGGTCATATGGTAAGGGCAAAGGCCACCGGCACCATTTCTTTTAAAACACGCAGCCGTGGCCCGAGAGCGGGAGATCGCGCCAGGACCCCCCCCCCCCCACTGGACCCCCAGGTAATTTAAAACATTTTGGGGGGCTTCGGGAGGGTGGGGGATTTATTTTAAAGGGTCGGGGTGGGTTTTAGGGTGCCGGGTTTACCGCCCACCCCCTCCCCCGATTTACGATTTTTTGACGATAAATCGGGAGAATTGTTATTGTATCGCGGCTCTAACGATTTTGACGATTTAAATATATCTGACAATTGTTTTAAAATCGTCAAAAAATGATTCACATCCCTAATAAAATACACTAGCGGTGTTGATTTCATCGGGAGGGGACGCCCCCAAGGTTCTCGCCATGACTTATTCATAAGGAGGCACTGTGCACGCATGTCTAGGTGATGCCGGAAGTAAGATGGCGGTCGGCAGCGCCCACGCTGTCCCGGGGACACCAGGGAAGTCAGTGTTGGTTGGCGGAGATCGCAATTCTCCCAATGATTGATGGTGCAGGGAAAAAAGAGGTGAGCATGAGAGGTCGCAGCCATCTGCATCCAACGAGCCAAACAAACGTGTAGTTTTAAAAATGCAGTGTTGCATGCTCTGCCCTATCTCCATCCCCCATATGCCCTCAGTTTGGGTAAAAGTACATGTGCTGTGCAGTAACGCACATACTTTATCCATGGGGAGATTGGGCAATTAAATAAAAAATCCTGTTATCTGGGTAAATATCATTTACTTGTGTAAATGTCTTTTAAAAAGTGTCCTCACTATGAGCAAGAGCCATCCACAGAATACAGAATGTGATGAGGAGGACTCTGTCTCCTCATTCCAGTACTATCATAGATGGAAAAAGAGAAAACAAAAAAGGTATATAAAAATACATGTCATTCAGGAAAACAGAACTGGGAAATCATGGCAGAAGCTCTAGACTACATCTCCCATGAGTCTTGTATGTTTGAGAGAGAGCTCCTGACTGGAGGTTTGGAGATTGGGGGAGGAGCAAGAAAACCTAATGACTCTGTCACACAAGAGATGAAGATAGTTGACCTTGGGCAGCAATAGAGGTAGATGTAGGACAGAACATTGAAGGTCCCAAAAAAACAAAACAGAAGTTGGTCTAGAGTAGCCACAGATGTGAAAAAAACAAAAACAAGACCGATGCCTTGGAAAGTAAATTTATTGAATACAGTATTGCCTGACTCCGGCTGAGTTATGCCTTTTCCAAGGACAGAACCTTGAAGCAGGAGGTGAAGCAGAGCAATGAGGAAGAGAGCATGGAAACTGAATTGCCAGATGTTTTCCAACTTTGCAGCTTTGAGCAGTGGCGTAGCCATGGGTGGGCCTGGGTCCAAATTGGGTGGGCCTGCGTCCAAATTGGGTGGGCAGCTGCATATGGCACCGGAACTGCAAGGCAGTCATGGGATCCCATCCCCACAAAAGCGAAGAGGAGGACCCAGGCCCGGTGCACCATTTTGTGCATTTGCACGGCATACATGGGGAAGCGGTCCTGCGGCCATATGGCCCACCGATCTTCCTTTTTGGGGGGGGAGCAGAAGCGCCGCGCACAGCTTCCGTTCCACCCCCTCCCCCCCAGATAAGAAATCCTCAATGAAAAGGGGAACCAATTAAGAGAAAGGAAGGGTTGAAAAACTTTCTTCTCCACAATATAAATTCAAAGCTCTCCAAGTTGTTTAGATAAATTTGAGTCTATAGCAGCAATAACAACTCTAGAAGCGAAGTGGCTTCTAACATGGCTGATAGGATGGATGGAAAGTTCTTTACAGCTCTGTGATGTTAAATCCAATTGATTTACAGGTTGAAATTTAATACATTTCTGACCATCAGTCTTCCATTAAATGTCTTTAGAATTTGTAATAGCCATATCCTTAATGATTTAGCACTTTTGCCTTTCCAACAAATCAAATTGAAGAAAGTGTAAGCCTTCTCCCAATTATCCCAAATTTATAGCAGAATCCTCCTACTGTGTAATAGTCAGATTGATAGTCTCAGTTACTTAACAGAATAAAAAGTTCCTAATTTTCATACCTCCTCTGAAGTCTTCACAATTCTCCTAGATCTCCTTCCAGGCAGTGCGAAGTTGGCACACTCCTCCCAATTAAAGCACACTTGGAGCAGTAGAGAAAATAGTCTTGAATGATTTCCTTTGCGATGACACAGCTTCTTCCTAGGTCCTTTCTAGATGAAAGACACCTTCCTCTAGATAACAAAAATATGATTCCCTGGGCCCTAGGGTTCTCAGTCAATAAAGATGCAGACAAAAATCCTCAATGAAAAGGGGAACCAATTAAGAGAAAGGAAGGGTGGAAAAACTTTCTTCTCCAGCAATAAAAGGTCTCCAAAACTATGGACCAGAAAACACTATTTCCCACTTCGTTTCCAAGGTCCCTGTGAAGAAGACCTCCTAGTTCTTTTCCCAGAAAACAAATAAACAGTGGGACTGTACAGACAGGTCTGGCCCATAATAGGGCAACTCAGGAAAAACTGAACTAAGAATCCACACAGTAAGATGGTGACAGGGGTTTATAAAGGCTCAAGGACACACCATCTATTTCTCCCATTACTCACTAATCTCTCTCTATCTCCCTAGAATGATTGGTTCACTCTTTCTGATAAGGAAACCAAGGATTCCTTACTAGGGATGTGAATCGTTTTTTGACGATTTAAAATATCGTCCGATATATTTTAAATCGTCAAAAATCGTTAGGGCCACGATACAATACCAATTCCGCCGATTTATCGTTAAAAAAATCGTAAATCGGGGGAAGGGGGAGGGCAGGAAAACCGGCACACTAAAACCCCCTAAAACCCACCCCCGACCCTTTAAATTAAATCCCCCACCCTCCCGAAACCCCCCCCCCCAAATGCTTTAAATTACCTGGGGATCCAGCGGTGGTCCAGAACGGCGGCGGTCTGGAACGGCCCCCTCAATTGAATCCTTTGTCTTCAGTCGGCGCCATTTAGCAAAATGGCCGCCGCAAAATGGCGGCGGCCATAGACAAAAGGGTTCCGGACCGCCGCTGAACGACCTCCTGCAGTCGATCTCCTGCCGGCGCCATTTTCCGTACGGAAAACGATTCGCGGCAAGAAATCGCTTTCCTGAACCCCGCTGGACTCCCAGAAACTTTTGGCCAGCTTGGGGGGGCCTCCTGACCCCCACAAGACTTGCAAAAGTCCAGCGGGGGTCCGGAATGACCTCCTGCGTCGAATCGTTTTTGTCTATGGCCGCCGCCATTTTGCGGTGGCCATTTTGCAAAATGGCGCCGGCTGAAGACAAAAGGATTCAATTGAGGGGGCCGTTCCGGACTGCCGCCGTTCTGGACCACCAGGTAATGTAAAGCATTTGGGGGGGGTTCGGGAGGGTGGGGGATTTAATTTAAAGGGTCGGGGGTGGGTTTTAGGGGGTTGGCTCACGATTTTAACGATTTTTCACGATATTTTTAAAACCCAAAACGGCAACAATACGATTCCCTCCCCCTCCCAGCCGAAATCGATCGTTAAGACGATCGAGGACACGATTCACATCTCTATTCCTTACATATATAAACATCTGAAGTTACCTGCACTGGAGTTTGGAGTGGTACGGAGCTCTTCCAGCCATTCCTGAGCCTGGAGCCAGGGTTCCCAAGTTTTTTTCTTTATATTCTCCATCTTCTATGGTAGATAGCCTGCTAGTTGGAAGGTGCTGGATGAAAATATGCCAGGAAACTGATATTGCTTCCAGGGTCCTATGTGTTATATTTGCCAGTCGCAGCAGGTCACTGCAACGAGCTACACTCATGCCAGGATGCCATTTCTGCCAAACAGCCTGGCCATGGCCTCTTTAGGTGGGCATGAGCGTCCTCCTGGCTCCATTGTAAATAGGCCCTGCTGCAGGAAGATCAGGCCGGCAACTCTTGACAAAATCACAAGGTGGGGGTATAAACTTCCACTATGCTCTCACAGATGCCTTTGCAACTTGCGTTACCTGTAGCCTGTTCAACCAGCAAAGCCTCATCCTGTCTTGCTCTCTTCTGCTCTTGCTCAATCTTGCTGTCTCATTCTGTCCACTTGTCTTGTTCTTATCCTCTGGGTCTTGTCTCATCTTGTCTGTCTTGTCTTGTCCTGTCATGTCCTTCTGTGTCTTGCTTTGCTCGTCGTCTCATCTGTTTTGGTCTGATTCTCCGGTTCTGACTCCTGCCTTGCTCCTTAATCACACTTGCCTGCTGCCTAGACCAATCATAGCCTTGAACCTTGACTATGTTCTGCCTGCTGCCAGCCCTGACTCTTGGACTGCCTCTGAAGTTGGTCTCAGATCACCAGCGGGGAAGGTGGTCGGTTCAGGTAAGCCTTGTCCTTTTCCTGCCAGCAGAATGGCTGAAACATGCAGTGAATAGCCTATTAAAAAGTGATTTGAGTTGATCCCTGCTGGGTATCGTTCCCAGAAAAAACTGTTTTAGTGGTGTTCAATGACCTTGAAGGAGAGCCAATTACAGTGAGTCATGCAAATACGCTAAGTGTTTGGAATCTACAGTTTATCTCAATAATCATTTGCAAGTTTCACTCTTTGTGAGAAATCATTGATGTGACATTGCTGCAAAAAATTAAAATCATTATGAACCTTTATTGAACACCTAAAAGGTACATGATTCTAAAATCTATAACACCTGTTAGAAGTTTTCACAACAGTGGACACCTTTTTAGAATACCAGCTGTTTTCTGGGACATGCCATTATTATTATTACAATGTGGATTAATTTTGATTAATGATTCTATGTAATTCTTATTTTTAACCCCCCGAAAAAAACTGTTCTTCAGCTAATAGGGGCCTCTGTCTGGGTTCATGAAGATATGTGTATTATATAACTTACAAAACAAAAAAAGAAGAGATCTTGTAAATACCTATTGTTATAAAGATATTTTTTATTATTTACATAATTTGTATGCATGTTGTGTAGTTTGCATGTTTGGGGTGCATGTGACATGATTTTAGGTTTGTGTGTGATGTGTGTGATTAAATTGTATATGCTTTATACTGTATTGGTATGTCCTTTTAAGGTGGAAAGTAGCTTGATAAAATTCTCCAGGAACTTTTGAACAGTTGTAATAAAATTGTTTAATCTTCTGGCTCCCTTTTTATTTTTCATTCAGGTGAGGCTCCAGCCTGGCCCGATTCAAGATGCATTCCCCTGCTGTCGGCAGTGTAGGCCTCAGGGGCTTGCTCTCGAGGCAGCATCAACAACGCTGCAGCACCAAGAGTTCACACTCACGCTACTCCTTCCAGCATTTCTGAACCAGGCCTTTGCCAACTTGGCCTCCCAAGCACAGCAGCAAAAAGACCATCTGAGTACCCTGGCTGTTCTCCTGCAACCTCTCACCCAGCAAGCCCAGCAATATCTTGACCATGTGACGGGATTACTACAGACTCTGGCCCAGTGTCTGAACACTATGCAAACCCAGCAACCTGCTACGGGGACTCCTCCCCCGCACCTGTTCAGACCTCGGAAGATGCATAATGGATTCTGCCATCTCCCAGGTATGCAGGTGACCTCAGGAGGTGCAGAGGATTCCTCAATAAGTGCAAAATGCATTTTTGAACTTCAGGTAGTTTGTTTTTCTTCAGACTGTGTCAAGGTAAAATATATACTCTCCTTGTTGGACAACCCTACTCTTGCCTGGGCCTTTTTTGAGTGGAAATGAGATTATAATCTCCTTGGGAGTTTGGACAACTTTGTGCATCAGTTTCATGTGATTTTCGATAAGCCTGGTCAAGTGATGTCTGCAACCACATAATTACTATGTGATCGCCAAAGCACTCACCTCATGGGTGACTATGCAGAAGAGTTTTGTACCCTGGTCTCTGAACTTGATTGGGGAGAAAATAGTCAAACGGCCATCTTCTGGCAAGGACTAGCTGGGAGAATAAAAGATAAGATGGCAGGCCGAGATATTGCCCCCCTCTCTGGCAGCCCTCATTGCCCTGGCTATCCACATGGATTTAAGGTTACAGGAACAAGCTCAGGAGAAGACATCTCACCAATCTACTCATTTCACTCCTGACTTCCAGTATCCCATGAAGCCTGCCATGGACCCTATGATTATTATTGCCTCCGAAGAACCTATGCAATTGGGGAGGACTCTACTTAAGGAAGAGAAGAAACAGAGGCAAAGACAGCCTAACCTCTGTCTCTACTGAGCTACACCAGGGCATTTCGTTAACTGCTGCCCCAAAAAGCCAGGAGGCCCTTGGAAAGGGGGCTTGGTCAGGAAAACAGTACTAAATCATCTGGCTCACTCTCCACAGCCAATGGTATTGGTTTGTATCACCTCCAGGGAATATACCGTAAAGACAGAAGCTTTACCTAATTCCATAGCAGGAGGTAACTTTATTCAGGAGTCTCTGTTATGCCAGTATGGCTGGCCCACCACCACCTTGACCCCTGTGTACACCAGCTCTTCTGTCTATGGAAAACCTCTGCCTGGCTATTTGACCATGGCCACTGTTCCCATTGCCATGAAGATTGGCTCATACCAGGAAAACATTGAGTTCTATGTACTACCTAAAGCAGTCAATCCTATCATCCTTGGGATGCCTTAGCTCATACACCATCAACCTTCTATTGATTGCTCTACTTTTGCAAATTACCCAGTGGGGCCCCTCCTGCCAGGAGCACTGTTCCGCCCACTTATCAGACCTGCCAGGTCCGCCACTTCAGTATACAACGACCACCAACCTACGTTATAAACAGAAACCTAGAACTTTGTTGCTTTACTTCTCTGCTGACAGCCTGGATTCTTTGAAGTCCTTCATCCTGGAGTTAGAAATCCACTGCCGTTGACACAGGGGCTGTCCTAACTCAACACAAGTTTGGGACTTACAAGCCATGCTTGCCTTTCTTGAAAGATTCCTCTCCTGCCGAGGGTCCGATCATAGATGATATTTCATGTTCTTCCAATACAAAAGAATTCTTGGAACCTACTCTGGAACTGAGATTCGAAACCCCAGGCCCTCAGATATCAAAGACACTCCATCGACATCCTCCCCACAAGGGTTAGAAAGCAGGTTAATGTTACTTTTGCTGGTCACAGTGGGAAGATCAAACCGGAACTTCCTGATGATGTCAAGCAGTGGGGGAATTTAAACCTCCACTGTGCTCTCACAGATGCCTTCGCAACAGGCCCCATGCATACCTCTACCCCTTGCCAAGCCTTGTCCTGCCTTGCTTTCTGCTCTTGCTTGATCTTGTCATCTCATTCTGTCCGCTTGCCTTGGTCTTGTCTCATCTTGTCTGTCTTGCCTTGTCCTGTCTTTCTGTTTCTTGTTTTGTCTTGCTAATCTGGTCTCATCTGTCTTGGCATGATACTCTAGAGATGTGAATCGTGTCCTCGATCGTCTTAATGATCGATTTCGGCTGGGAGGGGGAGGGAATCGTATTGTTGCCGTTTGGGTGTTTAAAGTATCGTGAAAATCATGAAAATCGTGAGCCGGCACACTAAAACCCCCTAAAACCCAACCCCGACCCTTTAAATTAAATCCCCCACCCTCCCGAACCCCCCCCAAATGCCTTAAATTACCTGGGGGTCCAGAACGGCAGCGGTCCGGAACGGCCTCCTGCAATTGAATCGTGTTGTCTTCAGCCAGCGCCATTTTTCAAAATGGTGGCGCAAAATGGCGGCGGCCATAGACCAACACGATTGACTGCAGGAGGTCGTTCTGGACCCCCGCTGGACTTTTGGCAAGTCTTGTGGGGTCAGGAGGCCCCCCCAAGCTGGCCAAAAGTCCCTGGGGGTCCAGCGGGGGTCCGGAAAATGATCTCCTGCCGCAAATTGTTTTCCGTACGGAAAATGGCGCCGGCAGGAGATAGACTGCAGGAGGTCGTTCAGCGGCGGTCCGGAACCCCCGCTGAACGACCCCCTGCAGTCGATCTCCTGCTGGCACCATTTTCCATACGGAAAACGATTCGCGGCAGGAGATCGTTTTCCGGACCCCCGCTGGACCCCCAGGGACTTTTGGCCAGCTTGGGGGGGCCTCCTGACCCCCACAAGACTTGCCAAAAGTCCAGCGGGGGTCCGAATGACCTCCTGCAGTCGAATCGTGTTGGTCTATGGCCACCGCCATTTTGCGCCGCCATTTTGAAAAATGGCGCCGGCTGAAGACAACACGATTCAATTGCAGGAGGCCGTTCCGGACCGCTGCCGTTCCGGACCGCCGCTGGACCCCCAGGTAATTTAAGGCATTTTGGGGGGGGGGGGTTCGGGAGGGTGGGGGATTTAATTTAAAGGGTCGGGGGTGGGTTTTAGGGGGTTTTAGTGTGCCGGTTTTCCTGCCCTCCCCCTTCCCCGGATTTACGATTTTTTGACGATAAATCGGGGGAATTGGTATTGTATCGTGGCTCTAATGATTTTTGACGATTTAAAATATATCGGACGATATTTTAAATTGTCAAAAAACGATTCACATCCCTATGATACTCCAGTTTTGACTCCTGCCTTGCTCCTTGATCAAACTTGTCTGCCACCAAGGTCTCAACCAGGGAGGTATCTGGTTCAGGTGAAGCTCCAGCCTGGCCTGTTTCAAGGCGCATTCTCCCACTGTCGGTGTAGGCCTTGGGGGCTCACCCCCAAGACAGCATCAACTAAGCCACAATACAAGGGCTCATGCCACTCTATAGTCTCTGCCTCCCAGCTATTGGGAACAGTTGCTCCTCCTTTATCAGGAAAAGCACATCAGCAACTCCAGTTCTACCTAGGTTAAATTTGGCTTGTGAGTTTGTAGGGGTCCCATAGCAGCCTGTGCTCTTGCATACACAGGAATTAAAAACGGAATACATAAAAATATGCATGTTATAAATTAACTGCACAAAATAGGCACTTAGCTATATTCACTGTGCATACACATTTGTAGGTGGAAATGGCCATATTTCCAAAATAGCACAGCTCATATTGCAGCTGTCTGAAAATCCAAAACAATTTCTATGCAACTGTAGATACCCATCTCTGTGCTCACTTATGATCCCTATTAGCCTTCTTATTTGTAGCTGTGCATTTTCCAGGTTGATTCAAGGTGTTATGATCACTGGCAGCGGCCGTCCGCGGCAGGCCCAACTCTCTGCATGTCTGACTTGGCCCCCACCTCCGGTGCTCTCGCAGCGGTGGCCAGTCACCACCACCGCGTTTTTCCCGGTTCCCTGCACTCCACGTGGTGGCCGGAATGCTACCAACCAATGCTCCGATCCTGGGCCTCTCTAGGCACGCTTGCGCACGCTACATGCTCTACTTTTAAAGGGACCTTGGCAGGAATTCTGGTTTGTCCCTGCCTGATGACATCATGGCCCCAGGATATTTAAGTCCCTCCTGTAACCTTCACTAACCAACTTGGCAACGAGTTCCATGGTTCCTATTGGTGCCATACTTTCTCCATGGACTGATTGTTCCTGTCATCAGACCTCTGCACTTCTCCCTCCAGGTTCCTCTCTCAGCGCTTCTCGCTCCACGGGTCCTGGCTCAGCGCAACCTAACCGGACTCCTTCTCAGTGCTTCCCGCTCCTCGGGGCCAGGCTCAGCGCAATCTAACTGGACTTTTTCTGTGCGCTTCCTACTCCTCGGGGCCAGGCTCAGTGCAACCTTACCCAGATTTTCTCTGCACCTCCCGCTCTGCGGATCTCGGCTCAGCGCAACCTATCAGGACTCTCTCTCTCAGCGCTTCCCGTTCTGTGGGTCCTGGCTCAGCGCAACCTAATCTGGACTCTCTCTCAGCGCTTCCCGCTCCTCGGGGCCTGGCTCAGCGCCAGCCTATTTGTGAGTTCCAACAGCAGTGCCCGCGGCTCCTGGGAATTCCCACGGCACTTCTCCTGGAGGACTTTTGTTACAGTGCCTTCTCTCTCTCCGGGAGTTGGCTCAGCGCAGTTCAACTTCAGACTGGGCCTCGGTGCCTCGCTCCTCGGGATAGCCCTCTACGCCACTGCTACAGAAGGTCTTGCCACGGAATCGCTGAGTCCCAGGCAGTACCCTGCGCTGCTACTTTCCAGGCACCGGCTACAGTGGGTTCTCCACTCTAGCTCTCCTCCTGCACATTACAGTTTGTGTCTCCGCAGCTGCACCTCCTCTCCTCGAAGCCATTCCCACGTGTCCTGCTCTACGCCCTTCAGTGCTGCAGTGGCCTTGCACTCACTGAGACTTTCTCCTCTTCCCTCCGAGAGTGCTCCTGTCTCGAACTGTGCCTAACCTCTCTGACACTCTCTGCATTCACTCGCCTACCCTCTCTGGGACCAGCCACACAAGGGTGCTCCTAAGTCCTACCAGCCCCGGCACCGAAGGGCTCAACCTAAGGGGAATGAGGGTCAGTACAGATGAAGTTCCAGCTTGCCTCTGTTCCCGGCCAGCCTCACCTCCCAACGGTGGAGACCTGTGGGGCCCAACCCTTCAGGTAGCAACAACCCCACATTGGGACAAGGGTCCACAATTCCTAACACAAGGCCTGAGATGCTGACACAAATATATGCTCTATCCAAAAGAGTATAATAATTATGGCCTGCAGTAGGAGGTCAATATTCAATAAACCAGCGATAGGACAAGTTATCTAGCTAAAATTTGCCTTATAACTTCTCTCAGATATTCAGCTGGAAAAACGTCCTACTGAATATACTCGCCTAAAGTTATCGACTTACATTTGAATATAATTGGTAAGGCCGGATAAAATAAAAACCTAATATGGCTGGATAGCTCACTTCTTAACTGAATATCTTCAAAGATATCTGATTAAGTAGCACTGTAAAGTAAATAAAAAAAGAAAGATGTAAAGCGGCCCTGAGGCTCGATTCCCTCCCTTTCCCTCCATTGCCCCTGCTAGGGTGCGCACCCCCCACCTCCAAGGCTTTCCTAAATCTAATAAATTTGTTGTGGTGCCGCAGGTAGGTTCAGTGTTAAAATTGAAATTGGGTTCCCCTCACCCTTCACTCACCTGCAGTGAGTGAAGGGTGAGGGGGACCCAAAGGTGCGCCCCTCCCCACCTCCTACGGTAAAAATTCCAATGGGGAGCAAAATATGCATTTACCCGCTCCTGGTGCTGCCAGCACTGCTCTGTCAGAAGCAGCCCAGTGCTCTGCACAGGGTTTTCAGGTGGAGAAGCCCAATTTCAATTTTAACACTGAACCAGGTAAGAAAGTTGCGACTCTGACCTATGGAACCTGCAACAAATTTATCAGATTTAGGGGGGGTGGGGGTGCTCAGCCCAGCGAGGTATTTTATGAAATTTAGGGGGGAGGTAAGGAATCGGGCTGCTAGCCCACTTTACATTTTGTTTTGGGTTTTTTTAACTTTACAGTATTACTTAACTGAATATTTTTGGAGATGGTTAAGCAGTATGATACCTGGCCACAAAAGGCCAGATAACTTTAGACCTGCTCTAAAGCTGGTCTAGATATCCAGCTGATTTAGACCTAGATTCATCAAGTCGCTATATTTTTTCACAGGAGGGATCCCACTATCGTGGGGGTATCACCACGACAGTGGGGACCCTCCCCCCGAAAACACATCACGGCTCGATGGCATATTCTTTTGTGTCGTGGCCATAAACTGCATCACAAAAGAAGGCAGCAAGCATCCTTTTAACACGATGGAGGTCCCAACCTCAAGGGAATGCCATTGTCTTAAAGGGTCACTGGCCCTAAAAAAAAAAAAAAAGCAACCAAATGGGGAGGTTAAGTGGGGGTCAGTTCTGACCCCTGTTTCAACCTGGGACCATCAGTTGAGGGGGCCCCAATTCCACCCCCCAAGAAATAATTTAAGTATGTAAGTAAGCGGATGGTGGCGGCGGCACCTCCTGATGTCCAAGCCCCCCTCTACCCTCCCCAGGTCTACCCAACAGACCGAAATCCCTCCCCCATCCTCTGATGATAGATCAAAGCTCCCCCTCTGACAGCTCACGCCCATCTCCCCAGTCCCTACCTCCCTCCACAGATCAAACCCTCCCCTCACCCCCTCTAGAGCCCCCTTACCTTATCCAGGATCCCACGTCTGGGTCAGGTGCACCTTCGCATCCATCCCGGTCAGCACCATTTTCCAAAATGGCACCAACCTGACTTTTCCCCAGTCGTGTGACTGGAGTAAGGCCAGGGTAATCGGGCCAGGGCTACTGGGTGAGTGTGGGAGCTCTGGGCTATCGGGGGGGAGGGGGGGATGGGGGTCTTAATATGAGAGGGCCAGTAGATGGGGAGGAGTGCTTCATTTGTCAGGGGCAGAGAGTTCTGTGCTATTTGGGGGGCCGGGGAAAGGGGTCTTGGATATCGAGGCGCAACTGCAGCCAAGCACATACTTACAAGTTTTGTTGTTTCTTTTGGGGGAGGGATGAAACAGGGGTCAACTCTGACCCTTGCTCAACCTCCCCATTTGGCCATGTTATTTCTTCTTTCCCTGCCACTTTAAATGTGCAGCTTGAGCTTTGGGACCCAAGATAGGGTCCCGAGCCTCACAAAGCACACCAGATAAACATATCTATTAATGTAGGATTTAACTGAGTGAATTCAGCAGTGTGGCTGGGTCACTGAATATTCTGTTTTAACTTAACCAAGTAGGTTTATACAGTTAAATTAACTGGATAGTCCATGGTTCAATATGGACTACCTTGTTGTCAAACAATATAACAGAAACAGTTCAGTCTCTTCAATAAAATAATTATTACTACTACTACTACTATTACTACTGTTATATACCGGTGGTTTAGTGTGCCCATGGGCCTCAGCCTGACCCAGACCTTCTGAGCCGAGCCAAGGGTTGACGGTGGCCCCGCATGGCTGACGGTCTACCCTCCGTCAGGCCGGCAAGCTCCCATGGCCAAACATCCGAAGATGTTGGAAGGTGAATGGTCCTCCGACCATTCCGGGCCCTTTTGGACCTGCTGCAAGCAGCATGGAGCAGCAGGCCTGGCCTGAGGTTGAGGGCAGATGGGCCTTGACATGAAGACATGACTGTGGATTGATGTGACGGCATCCAGATGAAGACACATGGCTGATGCAACGGCATCCAGGGACGAAGACACATGTCATGACGGCATCACAAGGCACGAAGACTCAGGGTTGATGCAACGGCATCCATGGCGAGGACACAAGGCTGATGCAACGGCATCCATGATGTAGACACTTGGGATCGATGCGGACGGCATCCAGACGAGACTCTTGACATCCACAAGGGCAACACGAGGCATGGACATTGGCACTGTCTCTCAGGGCGCCCTACTCAGGCCACCCACGGGACTGAGTCGCGGACCACCCTGTCCGTTACGCGCCCTACACAGCCTTTGCAGACTGGTCACGGACCACGACGGGAGCGGGACAGCACAGGAACACACATCAGGACTTGACGGCTCAGGAGCACAGGACAACCGTCCACCGGCAGGCAGTCCACCCAGGAGTACTGCATCTGAGGGACCCCCGGCCTACCGGTACCAGAAGGCTCGAGAGCGTTGATGAGGCATGGCGAAGGAAGGAACATCACGGAAGGCAGGAACACCAGGACATAGGAGAATGAAGACACCTGGACATGGACCTCAGGCACGAAGACTTGGACATGGCACAATGGACGAGATGAGGAGCTCCACGGAGAGAAGAAGACCTTACAACCGGCTCTGGCAGGCAGGAGCCTCCAGAGCGAAGACTCACGACGATGCAAGGCCAGGAACAATGGACGGAGCAGCCCTTTATAGGGCTGAGCAGGAAACAGTCATCTAGGTGGGGCCCAGACACTTCCTGTGTCTGGCCCTTTAAATAGTGCAAAGAGACGCGGCCGCGCGCCTAGTAGAAGCAGGAAGCTGTGCAGGACCGTGGACAGTGGCCTGCACCGACATAATCGCGTAGAAAGCAGGGCAGGGCCGGAGGAGCAGGCCCTGATGTCGTCAGCGGCTCCAGCCGCTGCAGGGAGCCCCGGGGGCGGCTCCAGCTGCCGGAAGGCACTGGGGCTTGCGGCCTAGCACCGCGAAGATGAAGACCACGTCGGGGGCGCTCCCAGCCCCGTGGGGATGCAGAAAAGGCCGCGGCTCCTGCCGCAGTAAAGAGGAGAGTCCAGGGCAGCGTCCGGGCTGCGTAGGCAGGCCGACGGCGGCGTCCTGCCGCGTCGGCTGAAGACAGGCATGGTGAGTCAGTGAGTCAGGGCCTGCTCGCGGGGGAATCCGCGGGCGGCTCGGTTCACAACAACTACAGAACAAGGGTTTCCCTAGCAGCTTCGATAAAGTTATACATGATGAGGCAATAGTTTTGGGTCCAGTTCAGTTCAGGTGCAGAGTTTATATAACATTTACAAACTTCAAATCATGCACATATCTTGCTTCTACCTCATAAACATATTTGACCCATGGTCAAATAAATACTTTCCAGTGATTTCCAGTCATTCCTGGGTCAACCTAATGCAATCATATGATTTTCATCCTACATAGGCATGGAATAGATGGTTCAGTCCCATCTCACAAATGTATTTTACTTACTGAATCTATCAGGTGTTGGTTGCAAATGTTGGTAGTAAAATATGTTCCTATTATCACAAAACTCTAGAGTCTTTAGGGATATCCCTTCCAGAAATATTGTTTTAACTGGTTAGTTTCTCAATGGCATGGAAATAGTCTCTTTGCTAGCAAACTGGCTCTAGTGCCAATCAGTATCTCCTATAAAATTTGAGTTCAAACAGATCTCTGCACAGACCAAACTGCTCCCTTCCCCATAAACCAGAATGAATTGTCAAGCCTCCTTTAGCACATTTTGGAGGTTCTCTTACCTCCTTCCATTGGTGGACATAGAGCAATTTGGAAGTATGGAGGTGGGAGAGGGGTTGGTTGTGGGATATTTTGGAACACTAGAGCAAAATAGGAAACCCCATATATATTGAAATACATGAGTAAGTCTGTAGACATTATATATGGCAAGAGACTACTTTAATGTTGTATAACCAACAGTCAAATTAATAAAAAGAACAACCATAAAAAACTAGAACAACTCGCCTTTCAGCAGTCAAAACCCATTTTAATGGCCAAAATATGTGCAAAGAATAAAAACAGTTCATTAAGATGCTTGTGTCAGCCAAAATGTACTAATTGACAAAAACAATCTGGAAAAATATTAACCTGGAGAGACCTTACACATCAAATAGAATAAAACTAGAACCATGTCCATAAACAACACATTGAAGAGACATCCCATTAGCACAAACTATTGTGCTAACATTTTTATGAGCTCAGAATATTGTTATTTTTTAACAGTAAAGTGATAAAACACACTGGAAGCTATTGAGATCAGGGCCACTGAAATCTAATTTATTATGCTGCACTTTAAATGTTACTACTTGCCTGGACATTTTGATGTCAAATTACCAACAAAATAATTCTCTTCTCTGTATCTGTCTAATTGCACTTGAAATGCACAATAAGTTGAAATGAACAATAAAACAGGTTTATATTTATGAAGTGCTCTCCAATTCAAGACCATATATATTACCTTGGAGAGGCACACATCAAAACTACAGCTAAGTTTGCATGAGATGTCCAGAACAGAAAATTAGTACTGAAAACTGGAATGCTGTCCTTCAAATGTCTTAGGAGGAAGAGGAAACAAAATTTACATTTGGGTTTCCTTACTCAGCTTTCTAAGCCGATGTTCAAGGCGAGTTACAATTCAGGTCCTTGCCCTGCCATTGCCTTCATGAGCTATAGAACAAAAAATGAAAATGGTGTCATGTAGGAAAATTGGCTCTTACCTGCTAATTTTTGTCCTGTAGTACCATGGATCAGTCCAGACTCCTGGATTTATTCATCCGTGCCAGCAGATGGAGACAGAGAAAATAAAACAGACACCACTTCATATACCCTGATGCTAGGGATGTGCAGAGGCACGCCATACGTTGCATTCGGGATACATATTCGTCGGGTGGCAAATACGTTGCATACATCCGTATGGCGCCCCGATACGGGTATACGTCTAATCCTATTCGGTACCCGGCTAAAATTAAATTTACTACAACCCCCCATCCTCCTGAACCCCCAAGACTTACCAAAACTCCCGGGTGGTCCAGCGGGGGGTCCGGGACCCATCCAGTGCACTCTCACACCCTCAGAACCAGTTTCAAAATGGTGCTGATAGCCTTTGACCTACCATGTCACAGGGGCTAACGGTGCCATTGGTCACCCCCTGTCACATGGCTATCGGCGTCATCTTGTGCTCCTACCATGTGACAGGGGCTGACCAATGGCACCGGTAGCCCCTGTAACATAGTAAGGGCAAGGCTATCGGCGCCATTTTGATTCCTGGCACCCGACGGCACGAGTGCAGGAGATCGCTCCCGGACACCCACTGGACCCCCAGGGACTTTTGGCCAGCTTGGGGGGGACCTCCTGACCCCCACAAAACTTGCTAAAAGTCCAGCGGGGGTCCGGAACGACCTCCTGCTCTCGGGCCATATTGCCAGTACTCAAAATGGCGTCGGCGCTACCTTTGCCCTCACTATGTCACAGGAGCCGACCGTCAGCCCCTGTGATTTTGTGAGGGTGAAGGTAGCGCCGGCGCCATTATGAATACTGGCAATACGGCCCAAGTGCAGGAGGTCGTTCCCGGACCCCGCTGGACTTTTGGCAAGGCTTGTGGGGGTCAAGAGGCCCCCCAAGCTGGCCAAAAGTCCGTGGGGTTTCGGAAGTGATCTCCTGCACTCGTGCCGTCGGGTGCCAGGAATCAAAATGGCGCCGATAGCCTTGCCCTTACTATGTCACAGGGGCTACCGGCACCATTTTGAAACTTACCGAGGGTGTGAGAGTGCAGGGGATGGATTCCGGCCCCCCCCCCCCCACTGGACCACCAGGGAGTTTTGGTAAGTCTTGGGGGGATCAGGAGGGTGGGGGGGGGGGGGTTGTTTAAATTGGCGGCCGAATAATTCGGCGAAAATTCGTTGTATTCGTGGGGAATCATGATATGTTTCGCTTCCCCACGAATACAATGAATATTGGCACATCCGTTGCGGATTGCCAATATGTAGGGACCGAATGCACACCCCTACCTGATGCTACCTGCAGTTCCTCAGTATTGATCTATACCCAAACTAAATGCAACAAACCATGCACCCAAGCCCCCCCCAAAAAAACCTTCCAAGAAAAAGTAATAAAAAATAAACTTGGTAGATAAAACTTTGCTATCTGAAATATACAACAGCTGACCGTACAACTCTCCACTTCCATAAATTGGGCGGGTTCTGTACTGATCCATGGTACTACAGGAATAAAAATTAGTAGGTAAGAACCAATTGTCCTTTCCCTGTATGTACCGGGATCAGTTCAGACTCCTGGGATGTACCAAAGCTCCCTAATGAAGGTAAGACCTGGAGAGTCTCACTCGCAAATCACCTTCACCAAACGACCGAGACTCACGATTCCCCACATCCAGCCGATAATGCCTTGCAAAAGTAGGGAGATACTTCCAAGTTGCTGCTCTACAAATTTCTTGTGGAGAAATCAACTGAGCCTCCACCCAAGAGATTGCCTGAGACCGAGTAGAATGGGCCCTCAAACCTTCTGGAACTGGCCTATCCTTGAGGATGTAAGCTGATCCAATAGCTTCTTTAGCCAACCCGCAATGGTAGTTTTGAAGGCCTGAGAACCTTTCTTCAGACCACTCCATGAAACAAAAAGGTGATCAGATCTTCTAAAATCATTTGTGACAGCTGAGACCACCGCGTTCACCTTGGGAAGCGCAAAGAGCTCCAAGGTCTGCTCCAGCAAGGTATAAAGCTTAGCCATTGCCCTGCCTACTCGCAATCTGGCATACAGGGTACTCCATTCCTGGTCCACCAGCTTCTTTATGGACACATGATACAGAAACCTGGAAGGAGGGTTCTTCATGCTCTCCAAGACCAGATCTGCCCCATCTTTGTGAGAGTCCTCAAGCAGAGGCTGGAGCCCCAGCTCCTCCAGAACCTGGGGAATAAGAGGGGCAACTTCCTCCTTGGGGAACAAATGGAGGATTTGGGGTCATCCCCCTCGGCTGCTGGTACCATGTCTGCATTATCTCCCTGGACCGTGACCGCAGCCACTGGATCCACCGCTTGATCCCCCGAGAGTGCTGCCCCCAGGTCTGAGACATTGTCCTGCGGAGCCATACAAGCTGAATGAAGGACCCTGGTGCCCAATGTGTTCTGTGATGGCCCAGGACCAACTGGACCCGATCCCGACACTGGATATAAAGCAGGAGGGTCTTGAGCCCCCTGATGGAGCCCAAGCCCCTCCTTCTGTGCCAAATAGGCCTTGTGCAAGAGCAGAATGAATTTGGACGAGAAGGGACGCAGAGCGGAGGTGACAGATTGAGGCTGCAACATGTCCTCACCCGCAGGTGGAGGACCCTGTCCCAGAAATCTCCTCAGAGTCCCCCTGTCCCCCAACAGGACCTGAGTGGACCTGAGAAAGCAATGGAGGAAAATCCCCCTCAGTCCCTGATAGCACAGGCCTTAACACCGGAGATTCCAAAATGGCCGCTATTCCCGCAGTTATAAGAGTGGAGAACTGTACGCAGGCTGAGCCATCCAGAGATGCAGCAGCCAGTGCGGTCACAATTTTCTTTTTTTTCGCGGGCGCTGGGAGTTTGGAGGGCCCCTCCCCTCCTGAAACACAGGCCGCACAAAGACTGTAGCAATTCAGCCATGTGGGAGCCGCTTCACATGCGCAGCAGGCCAATCCTCTCACCTGCAGGAGGAACGAGAAATCCCAACCGAAACAACAAGACACCCCGAGAAGGAAACAACGCCGACACCTGTGCCAGGGGGAGGGGAGAGAGCTGTCCTCACCGCTGATCCTTTCTGCTTCTCCTTTTTCTTTTTTAACAAACTTAAAACCACCTCACCGCAGTTTCCTGCTCCCTAACACTGAAGCGAGCTGTCCAGCTCAATTCAGCAAGTTAAGAAAAGGAGAGGAAAAAAAAGCAAAGTGAGCCAAAAGCACAGCCACCAAAGTGACCTCATGAAAGGGTGGTATCTGTACCACCAGATGTGCACCCCACAGCTACCCCTGGACCGGGCGTAGAAAAAAGGTCACCAATCCCCAGCACATCTGTCTCAAGCAAACAGGGTAGGGATCTCTCATGAGGAGCCCCGACCCCTGGGAGGAAGACTCAAAGCAACAAAAAGTTAGAAAAACATACTGGGTACACTGAACAAACTGCAGGTTTATGCATCAGCCACCATCTGCTGAAGACAGAGAAATACTGAGAAACTGCAGGTGGCATCAGGGTATATGAAGCAGTGTCAGTTTTACTTTCTCTGTCTCCATCTGCTGGCATGGATAAATAAACCCAGGAGTCTGGACTGATCCAGGTACGTACTGTACAGGGAAACATAATTTATATGTGTTATGAATCCTCCTGTAGCGGTGCTATGGGAGGCTTCTCACCTCTTTCCTGGAGGCCGCTCCGAAGCCAGGGTCTCGCCTATAAACTATCCAGGATTTGCTCCAGGGCCTGGGAGGCCTTCGATGTCCTTGGGGCCTGCCTTGAGGCTTGCTTGGGTCTGCATGGACTTCCTAGTTTGGGCCACGCCCTTCTCCCAGCTAGGTGTGGCCCATCCAAACTCCTCCCAGGGAGTCGCCTGTCTGCAGCCCTATAAAAGGACTTCAACTTCCAGTCAGCTTTGCCTTCGCAATGAGCCTGAGCCGGTTGAGCCTGAGCCAGTCGTCTGAAGACCTTCTCCTTCCTTTTGGATTCCATGTTCCTGCTCTTGCTTGGTGTTCCAGTATTTCAAGGGATCCCTCTTCGTTTTGTCTCTGCTGTTCCTGATTCCGGTCTCTGATGTCCTGATGTTCCGGATGTCCTCTGTCTCTGCCCTCTGGATGTTCCTGAAGGCCTGATGTCCTTGATGGCTAGAGGTCCTTTTGTTCCTGATCTTCCTGATGTCTGTTCCTGCAATGTTCCAGCTCTCCTAGTCCTCCAGGTGGCCACCCTGAGGGTAAATCCGTTCGTCCGGTTCCTGTTTCCGGTCACTGGAGCCTTTGCCAGCTGGATTCCTTTCCTGCGCTCGTCCCGCTCTCCGCGTGGTCTGTGACCAGTCTCCTTAGGCTGTGTAGGGCACGCAGTGGGACAGGGTGGTCCACGACCAGCCCATTGGGTCTGCCTGTGAAGGTGGGCTGTGTAGGGCGCCTTGAGAGACAGTGCCAATGTCTACCTTCCCAGCTTGTCGCCTCGTCTGTGATGTCTTCGCATCAGCCCTCGTCTGTGATGTCTTCGCATCAGCCTTCAAGCTTCAGCCCTTGTCTGCCCTCGTCTCTTGTCCGGCCTGCTGCCTGTGCTGCTCCCTGCAGCAGGTCTGAAAGGGCTGGGAGTAGTCGGAGGACCACTCAGAGACCAACCTTGCGTGGCTGACCTCATCCAGGCATGCAGGTTGGCAGGGGCCTGGTCAGTTTCAACCCTAGACAAGGTCCGTCTTACCACAAGGGGCACACATCATCACCCCCAGCACTCCCAGCCAGTGGAGCGCAACAATATGCGGTGAATTTCTATTTATTCATGAATTATACTATTCAGATATCCATTATAAGATTGTACAAGAAAAAAAAAGATATTGGACAAAAATCTAAATAAATGCAAACACAAGAAGGGCAATTTGAAAAATTATCTCTGTAGATAAAAAAAAATGCTCTATACATAGAAACATAGAAACATAGAAATGACGGCAGAAGAAGACCAAACGGCCCATCCAGTCTACCCAGCAAGCTTCACACTTTTGTTTTCTCATACTTATCTGTTTCTCTTGGCTCTTAGTAACCTTTTGGTTCTATTTCCCTTCCACCCCCACCATTAATGTAGAGAGCAGTGTTGGAACTGCATCTAAATGAAATATCTAGCTTAATTAGTTAGGGCTAGTAACCGCCGCAATAAGCAAGCTACACCCATGCTTATTTGTTTACCCAGACTATGTAATTCACTCCTTGTTGGTTGTTGTCTGTATATAGATCCACTTTTCTTCATTCCCCCTGCCGTTAAAGCAGAGAGCTATGCTGGATATGCGTGAAATATCGGTCTTTCTTCCCTGCCATTGATGCAGAGAGCTATGCTGGATATGCGTGAAGTATCGGTCTTTCTCCCCTGCCGTTGAAGCAGAGAGCTATGCTGGATATGGTGAAGTATCGGTCTTTCTCCCCTGCCGTTGAAGCAGAGAGCTATGCTGGATATGCATTGAAAGTGAAGTATCAGACTTATTTGGTTTGGGGTAGTAAACGCCGTAACAAGCAAGCTACTCCCCGCTTTTTTGTGACTGCAAATCCTTTTTTCCACATTTCCACTTGCCATTGAAGCTTAGAGCAATGTTGGAGTCTCATTAACCGTGTGTATGTTTATTGAATAAAGGTATTATCTCCAGGTAGTAGCCGTCATTCCTGTGAGCCACCCACTCTTCATTCACGTCCTCTAGACTTTATGGATCCACAGTGTTTATCCCACGCCCTTATATTGTGTACCTTATATTTGAGTAAATGTATGTGCTCTAGTCTATTTCATAAATACTTTTTTCCCTCGCTGATGAGCAGGCTGAATTAGTCATGCTGTCTGGGAGTGCCCCCCGGAGGCCCGAGGTGGGAACTTCTCTTAGAATGTGCCTGCAAGTTGCCCTCCCACGTGACTGCCTGCATCACCTCAGTTTTTGCATTTCCTGCGCAGCTAAAGGACACAGGTTCTTCTCTCTCTCTCACCTCTCTGGTTTTTCTCTGTTTTCTTTCTCTTATCTTCACCACAGTGAACCTCAAATAGCAGTTTTCGGCGATATCATGGCCCCGAAGACTCCAGGCTTCAAGTTTTGCCAATGTGGTAAAATTATGTGCATCACAGAAGGACATAATTATTGCTACTTGTGCCTGGGGCCGGACCATGATTGTGGATTGGGATTGTGGCAGGATATCTCCACAGGCCTAGCACCAGTGGACCACTTAGATCACCAAGCTTCAGGAGTCAGAGGAGGTCCAATGAGGCTCTTATGCCCCCACCCAGTGCTCCACACATTCTTCCCTGGGCCAAGAGCCCAGGAGGCCAAATGAACAAAAGCAAGTGTCCTCCCTGGAGCCGTCTTTGAGCAAGATTCAGGGGTTGAAACCCTTAAAGGAGTCTAGAGGTAAGGTTGGGGGTGGAAAGCCTCGACAGACCCACGTGTTCTCGGATGCCATGGAGCAAAGAAAGGAGGTTATTCCTGTGCCAAGTAGGTCAACCAAAACTCTGAATAAAGACAACTGTCACAGAGCCGAAGCGCCTAACATGACGCATAAAGATGAGCAATGCAAGTGGCCCAACACAGAACGTCGACCAATACATATGAATCAGGCAGTCGCCACTCTGACGCAACCAGCGCTGAGGCACGCTTCAACCGATAAGGTGATGACACAGCTGAAGTTGATGCATGCGTTGAAGCATGGAGCGAAGGCAAAAGGCAAATCCCACCATGTTGTGTTGACGCTTTCGACACAAAACTGTCATGCATCGCAAGACTCCACAGGGAGAAGTTCCTACCATTCAAGGGACCTGCCAATAGCCTTCACCCTTTCCGAACTGGAAGGTTCAGGTGCTTCCAATATGGATGTCCCACAAATTTCCAGATGTACTTCTTTGTCAAATTCGGACAAGAACAGGGAACGTTCAACTGTCCCGAAGCAAAAGAGGTCAAGGCCCCAGGAGTCACTGGGAACATGGCCTAGATCTCATGATCTCAACATGAATCATCTGGACCACTTCATTGTCAAGCCACAGCCTGGAAAATCTGACTCTCTCAAGGCAGGCCTAGAGAGTTCTCCACCAGCCAAGAAGAGGAAAACATCTTCATCTGCCTCCCAGGTATTACAGGGTACAGTCACCCAGACAATGTCCCAGATTAATGGAATTCTTGACCTTCTTTGCCATATTGGTGTCCACTCAACATCCGCAGTCCCCCTCTAGCCCATCAGCAGAGGGTTCAGTGCACTCCATCCTGTTAGAAACAGGATGCTGGGCTTGATGGACCCTTGGTCTGACCCAGTATGGCATGTTCTTATGTTCTTGTTCTTATGTTCCTTCTTCCCTGCCCTGGGGGGAATCAGAGGATGAGATTCCCATGATAGAATTGAGCCCTCCAGCTTCCAGACTTGACCGGGAGATGCTGTATTCCTTGCCACCCTCTCCGGGTTCTTCAGGTATACCCTTGGATCCCCCAGAAGATCCACCCGAACCATAATCACCTCCGGAGGATCTCTTGTACTCCAGATTTATCGAAAAGATAGGCACAATCTTGAACCTGGAGACCGAGAAACTACCAGATCCTAGAGCAGAGGTCCACGGTCGACTAAAGATTTTTGATGCCCTGCCTGAGCCAACAGCCCTACCTTCACACTCAAGTTCTAGATGGGATCATGGATAAAACATGGGAATCACCATTAGAACATAAGAGCATAAGAAATTGCCATGCTGGGTCAGACCAAGGGTCCATCAGGCCCAGCATCCTGTTTCCAACAGAGGCCAAATCAGGCCACAGGAACCTGACAATTACCCAAACACTAAGAAGAACCCAAGCTACTGATGCAGTTAATAGCAGTGGCTATTGCCTAAGTAAACTTGATTAATAGCAGTTAATGGACTTCTCTTCCAAGAACTTATCCAAACTTTTTTGAACCCAGCTACACTAACTGCACTAACCACATCCTCTGGCAACAAATTCTAGAGCTTTATTGTGCGTTGAGTGAAAAATAATTTTCTATGATTAGTCTTAAATGTGCTACTTGCTAACTTCATGGAATGCCCCCTAGTCCTTCTACTATTTGAAAGTGTAAATAACCGATTCACATCTACTCATTCAAGACCTCTCATGATCTTAAAGACCTCTATCATTTCCCCCCTCAGCCGTCTCTTCTCCAAGCTGAACAGCCTTAACCTCTTCAGCCTTTCCACATAGGGGAGCTGTTCCATCCCCCTTTATCATTTTGGTTGCCCTTCTCTGTACCTTCTTCATCACAACTATATCTTTTTTGAGATGCGGCGACCAGAATTGAACACAGAATTCAAGGTGCAGTCTCACCATGGAGTGATATAGAGGCATTATGACATTTTCCGTTCTATTAACCATTCCCTTCCTAATAATTCCTAACATTCTGTTTGCTTTTTTGACTGCTGTAGCATACTGAGCCGACGATTTTAAAGTATTATCCACTATTATCCACTATGTAACTACAGCAAGGGTTATTTTTCCCCTATATGCAACACCTTGTACTTGTCCACATGAAATTTCATCTGCCATTTGGATGCCCAATCTTCCAGTCTTGCAAGGTCCTCCTGTAATGTATCACAATCCGCTTGTGATTTAACTACTCTGAATAATTTTGTTTCGTCCGCAAATTTGATAACCTCTCTCGTCCGAAAATTTGATAACCTCTCTGCGCCTGCCACCTCCAGGAAAGTGGAATTAAAGTTCAGAATGAGGAAATCCACCCATTATGGTCTAGTCCCGTTGCCGCACATGTCTGTGTTGGTGAAATCCCCGATGAAGTGGACCAGGAAGACCAGGCTCTATTCTAACACCCCTCTGAGTAAGGATGACCAATATCTGGATGACTTTGGGAAGAAGGTGTTCCAAGGGCCAATGCTGAATGAAAAGATTCAACAACACCAATTCTATGTAATATAATACCTTTATGAATGCCTTCAGACCCTGAAGTCTGATGGAGACCAGGCTGTGTGTGATAAGCCATAAAGGCAGGGTATAGCTGACATGGAAGAGGGCTTGCAACATCTACATACCATTTACAAGGGGTTTGAAGCATCAGCTTGTACTTTGGCAGCATCCATCGAAGCCAGAATAGCCTGATTGAAGGCGAGCACAATTTAGGAGGATGTGCATGAAAAACTTGCAAACCTTCCATACAAAGAGTCAAGCTCCATAAAACAGTCTCCCAGCTCAAGGAGCAGTCTGTCACAGTGTCCTCCCTCATGTCATAAGCAGAGCAGGCATCGGCAAAATGCTACTACCCTACCTATAGGAAGCCCTTGTATCTGAGATGCTCCTATAAGCCATTCTCTTCATATAGGCCTCTCCCATACCAACTGTAGAGAACACAGCTGCAACAAGCCCAATCGCAGTGCCAGGGCTAATCCCAATTCATGCAAAATCCAGCTCAAAATACTGGCCAAAAGTCCAGTCTTTTTGAAGCTACCCTGGCCACAACTATAGGGAGCGGTAGGCAGATGCATCGCTTCTTTTGTTCAAGCTTGGGGGGGTCAAATTACATTGGATCGTTAGATTCTCAACATCATCCAGAATGGTTACACCCTAAATTTTGGGATGGTTCCTGCATTGCCACACCTCGCTTCACCTTCGAGAGGGAAGGGAGATGTCCTCCTCCAACAGGAAGTGCAATCATTGCTTCATCAGCAAGAAATTGAAGTGGTGCCTCGACACCAACTCCAGGGATTTTATTCGGGACTTCACTCAAAACCATCTTACCTTTTCTACAACCCAATGACTGGATATGCTCCTTAGACCTCAATGATGCCTATGTTCACATACCAATGCACCCTTCTTCCTGGCGCTACCTCTGTTTTCAAGTCAGCAACCAACATTACCACTACAAAGTTGTCCCATTTGGCCTCTCTTCAGCATCCAGGGTATCCATGAAATGTTTAGCAATAGCTGTGGCCCACCCTCAGAAAGAGGGTTTAAAGCTTTTTACCTACCTGGATGATTGGCTGCTCGTAGCCTTGAATCCAGAGTTGATCCGCGCCCATCAAATTCGAACTGTAACCTGCTTGGAAAATCTAGGCTTCATCATAAATTATGAGAAGTCTCATCTCAACCCTTCTCAGACCCTGCAATTCATAGGTGTGATCATAAACATGCATCTTTACAAAGCATTGCTCCCACAGGGCAGGATTTGCACCTTTCGGAATCTAGCCTCAATGTTAAAGCACCTCTCGCATCTAACGGCTCATTAAATTATCACAGTATTGGGGACACATGGTGGCAGCAATGTATGAGATTCCCCATACATTTTAAGTTTAAAACATCTTTATTGTATTTCCAACAAAGAAAAAAAATAATAACAACGAGCAAGCTTTTACAACGCCCTTGAAAAATACATGGCATAACTTAGAAGCATCTTACAGAAACGAAGTGTGAAAGCCATTAAAAAAAAATAAAAAAGTAACATGCTCTATCATGCATTCAGTAATAACCATACAGTATAGTAAAAAGCATATTGGACATCATACTCCCAAGGTATACTTAAATGCTCAATTATAGAGAACAAAGCATAAAAGTGAAATTATCATTTACCAAACAGAACAGACAGAAAGTGAAATCTAAAGGAAAGGAAAAGAGAGAAAGAAAAAATAACTCTACAAACAGTACAGAGAAGGGGGAGAAAAGGAGGGGAGACGAGTGACAAGCAAGATGGAAAGAAAAAATAAAAGTAAATAGCTGATAGCAGTCGCACCATGAGAAGGACAAAACATAAATGGAAAACCCATATTACAATGATTGAGAGGCAGCATAATCGTCAAGCGGCTTCCACACCTGACACCAAGACGACAATCTATGAAATTTAATGGCCATTGCTTTTTCGTATTTACTGTACATACAAACTGAGTTCCACCAATAATGTTCAGAGAGCATATCACTTCGTTTCCAGTTAGCTAAGACATGTTGCAGTGCTACCAAAAGCAGAAAGTCTAACAGTTTGCGTTTTGGGGGGGTAAGCACAAGGGATGGGTCAGCTCCCTTTAAAATAATAACAGAAAATGTATGCGGTTGGGAGATATCCAGGATAAGGGAAACAACTTTCCATATCTGATCCCAGAATTTTAGAACAAATGGGCAAAAATACAATGCATGGGAGAGGGTACTATTGGGCGCTTGACAAGACCAACAATTTGAGGAAGGTAGAAGACCAGCCCTGTAGAGCTTCCATGGGGTCCATGCAATCCTATGAAGAATAAAATATGAAGTCTGAGTGAGACTGGAAGAAAGTGATATGCGAGCTGAAACTTTCCATACATATTTCCAGTTAACCTGATTAGTAGACAAATTAAATTCTTGAGCCCAAAGGGACTGAAGACCGACAGCCTGAGTGGCATAGCATGAAAGTTTAAACATCTTATAGATTCGAGAAGCTAGATGGCCATACAACCCATACTGTTGAAAAAAGGAATAGGCGTAAGGGGATGTGGAATTATCGAAAGTATCTCTGGAAGTATTAGACAAAGCATTATGTAACTGTAACCAGGCATAAAACTGAGTATGGGGGAGCCCATAATGGGACTGTAGGTACTCAAAGGATACAAAAGAACCATCCTGAAACAAAGAAGAAACAAACCATATTCCCTGACGTTTCCAAATAGGCCAGTTTATAGGTTTCCCACCAATTTTAATCTTAGGATTGTCCCATATGGGAGCAAGTCGTGAGCCGTTCCAGGACGGCGTAACCTCAGAGCGTTTGGAATCAAACTCCTGGAACGCCTTATGTAAAGCAAAAATAATAGGGTGTGCAGCTTCACGAAGCCGTAGTGAAGCTCCCGGAAAAAACTCTAGCGGGGTAGGGGATAGTAACCTTCGCTCAATAGATAGCCATCTAGGATGTTCAGGGGAATGGTTTGCAAATGTTAGATAGTGATACCCTTGCTGTAAAATGAAAGCCAGATGGTATAAATAAAAATCTGGGAAATTGACCCCTCCATGCTGTATAGTACTTTTCAATTTACGTAATGCAATGCGGGGGGCTTTATTACGCCAAAAAAAAACGAGTTAACAATGTATCAACATGGTGGTAAAAATCCTTGGCGAAAAGGACTGGAATCATAGCCAATACGTATGTGATCCTCGGAGCCAGCACCATTTTGATAGTATCCAGCCGGCCCCACCAGGAAAGGTAGAGGGGTGACCACTTGTAAGTGGCCTCCCGTATCATTTACAGAATATTGGACTCGCAGTGTCCAGTGGTAGTAAGAATGTCCCCATGGAAACGGATACCCAGATATTTTAAGCCATTAGATACCTTCTTAATAGGGAAACGTGATAAATCCGCAACAGAGCCCAAAAGATTAAGAGGGAGTAACTCAGTCTTATGCCAGTTGATCTTGTAACCAGATACCGTGGAGTAGGAACTAATAAGTTAAAAAGAGAAGGAAGAGAGACTTCAGGATCAGTAAGAAAAAGAAGGTCATCATCCGCATAAGCAGATAGTTTAAATACCTCAGTACCCATGGTGATGCCCTTGATATCATTAGATTGGCGTATTGCCAACAGTAGCGGTTCTAGGGCCAAGTTAAACAGAAGAGGAGAAATAGGGCAGCCCTGACGAGTGCCCCGATGGAGATTAAAGGAAGAAGATAATTGGTTATTTATATAGAGAAAAGCAGATGGAGAAGTATAGAGGTATTGAATCCAGGAAATAAAGGTGGGTCCAATACCAAACCACTGGAGAGTGTCAAATAGAAAAGGCCATTCGACCCTGTCGAAGGCCTTTTCAGCATCAAGAGAGACAGCCACAGTAGGAATTAGTTGAGAAGAAGAAGCAGAAGAATGATGGAGGGCATGCAAGAATATTCGAGTATTATTAGCTATGAGTCTACCCTTAATAAATCCCGTTTGATCAGGATTTATAATCGAACTTAGGACCTGAGACAGATGGGTAGCCAATAGTTTAGTGAAAATTTTGTAGTCTGTGTTAAGAAGGGAAATTGGACGATAATTGGATATAAGGGTAGGGTCCCTCCCCGGTTTGGGTAAGACTACAATACACGCTTCAGTGAAACTAGACATCCCTGTTGGATTGGCGAGAAAAGACGAATAGTAATCATGTAAATGGGGAACCAAATCAGTCTTAAATGCATGATAAAAGTCCGAATTGTAGCCATCTGGTCCGGGCGCTTTCCCAAGAGTTAAAGATGAGATCGCCGTGGCAATTTCCAACTGCGTAATTGGTGCATCCAGAGCTTTAGCTTGACTTTCCGTAAGAGAGGGATGAGTTAGTGAGCTAAGAAATTGTTGAATGCGCTCCTGCGGCTGGCTATCAGACAATTCCGATTGGTAAAGTGTTTCATAAAAGGAACGGAAAGCTGAAAGAATATCAGAGTCAGATGTCAGCAATGTTTTTTGTGAAGACTGAATCGAGGTAATCCATTTTTTTTCCTGACATTTTTTAAGATAAGTAGCTAGCATGTGACCACATTTGTTATTTTCCGCATAGTATAATGCCTTGGTGCGGTTGAGGCCCAAATGAACCTGAGCGCTCAAGAGTTGGTTATATTGATATCTAGCTTTTAACAATAATGCGAGAGAAGCAGCAGTAGGGTGAGCAATATGTTGCTGTTCCAGGTTTTCTACTGTGTGATGCAAAGTCAAAAGATTAGCCCTCTGAATCTTCTTAGCCTTGATAGTATAGCTGATAATGTCTCCACGAATCGTGGCTTTGAAAGCATTCCAGAGGGTAGAAGATGAAATCTCTGGCGATGAATTGAGTTCGAAAAATTCCTTAATTTTAGGACGAAGATGAAAACAGAACGAAGAATCAGATAATAAAGCTGAATTAAAGCGCCAATTTCTGTCCATCTTAATAGAAGACAGCAAGCGGATAGATAATCCCACCGCAGCATGATCAGAAACCAATATGGGATAAATGGATGCCGCTTTAATAGAAGAGACCAGAGACTTTGAAATAAGAAAGTAGTCTATGCGTGAGTATGTTGCATGAGGTGATGAGTAGAAAGTGTAGTCCTTAGTGGTAGGATGAAACAGTCTCCATGGGTCCACCAATCCATAGGAATCTTGTATATGACGCAAGGTTTTACATGAATTAGAAACATGAGTCCGAGATGAAGTGGTTTTATCCAGAAAAGGGTCCAAAGGCTGATTAAAATCTCCACCCGCAATAACGGGAGAATTCTCCAAGGTCAATAAAGTGGCAAACACCGATTGGAAAAAAGAAGGATCATCCATATTAGGGGCATACAAATTTAATAAAGTATAGGTGTGACTGGCAATTTGAATTTGAGCCAGGATCCATCTGTCATCAACATCTGCAGTCTGACAAACTACTCGGCGTCCAAGCGTTTATGAAGCAGAATAGCAACTCCTCTCTTTTTAGCAATTGCTGGGCTGTAAAGAACAATGCCGACCCATTGTTGCCGAAGTTTAAGAGACTCAGATGGAGAGAGGTGCGTCTCCTGAAGAAAAGCAATATCGGTATGCAATGATTGTAAATACGTCAGAATCTTTTTCCTCTTGATGGGGTGCGTGAAGCCGTTGACGTTTAAGGAAATAGTGGTAATATTAGTGATCGCAGAAGCCATATGTAAAAATCTGGAGAATGTAATGGGTCACGTGACAAAAAGGCAACGCTGCAACAGGTAGCGGTAATTCCAATCTTCCTGAGAGAGAGATCCTGAATAGGAGTATTGTCGCTCGTCAAAAAACAGAAAAAAAGGGAGGAAGGAAATATAACAATATCAGAGAAAAACATTAATAGGATAGACATCAAAAAAGCCATGAGGCTAGAGTGTAAAGCCAAATGAGCCTCTTGTCATGCCAGAGGCCACAACCAACCAAGGGATCCGCCACATCGCATAGTAGAAGGGTACTGCGTTATCATCAGGTTTAGGGACCATAACAAGAATACCAATTGTCACCAGAGGATACCACCCATAATGAGAGAACTATAATCAGAAGCCAAAAAAAAATGGCTGAGTATAGAAATTAGAGCTCAAGAGAGCTAAGGATGTAGTTTCAGGTGATCATTTCAGTCGCTGACTGGGATCTCAAAAAGTCTTCCAAAGCCAAAGGTTGATGAAAGATTTGCGTGTGGTTGCGGAAGGTGACTCTCATCTGCGCTGGGTATAGTAAGCCATACTGCGCACCCAAGGATCGCAATTGTGGGCGCAAAGCCAGGAATTGTTTCCGTTTCAGCGCGGTCGCTTTGGCAAAATCTGGGGTCAGTATTATATTATTTCCTTGATATTGTGAAGGGGCTTGGGTTTTCGCCGCCGATAAAATAGTGAGAACTTGCTGGTAGCGGAGCACCTTAAATATAGTAGGGCGCGGGTGTTGACTGTCCCTTCGCGGCCTAGCGGGAATCCTGTGAGCCCGCTCGATTTCAAGAGGCTGATCAAATGTAAGTTTGAAAAATGACTGAAGAAATTGAGAGAGAAAGGCCACTACATCAGAACCTTCTGCCCCCTCAGGCATCCCCAGTAAGCGAATATTGTTGCGGCGATTACGGTTCGACAAGTCCTCCATATCGCGTTGTAGCTGTTCTATGTCCGACGTCATGCGGGGAATGGCTGCCGTTGTAAGCAATAACGAGGAGGCCTGGGCCTCTACGTCGTCCAGACGTACCTGAAACGTAGACATTTGCTGGGTAACCGCCTGAAGCTCGCCCCGGATCGCCGTGGTGGCATCAATATTGAGTTGCAGCATATCTTTAAGCTGTTTTAATTCTAGGAGCACTAAGTCCGCAGACGCCATTGATTTCTGCGTAGCCGCTTTGTCCGGTGTAGGTGGATCCTGTTTTTGTCTTTTAGAGCCAGACCCCGCAGCGAAAGCCGCTTCAATTTTACCGGATTTGGTGGAGGACATCATCATAAAGTAGCAGAAGATAGACTGCCGAAGGGTGGTATCTATTAAGCTGTAAGGTCCCTAAATTAATTTGCGATGGTAGGCAGAGCACCAAAGTTAGGCAGCCATCTTGGTCGCTGCTCAAGAGCGCCCCCTGAGATTCCCTATACATGAATTCACATGTGCCAAGTGCAGTGGGGTCCAAATTCCCAGTGGTCTCAACATTTCCATCCCATGTCGAACAGTAATCCTGACTTGAGCAATGATATCAGAAGTAGACTGGTGGTTATGGCGCGGAATTTTACCACAAAGTGCACCTTTCCGGATCCTGACTCATCAGATTGTACTAACTAAGGACGCCTCCACAAAAGGTTGGGGCGCACAAGTGCTCATTTCAAAATACAGGGCTTTTAGTTCCCCAGCGAAAAAACATTTCAGACCAACCTGCTAGAGCTATGAGCTATATGGTATTCCATCCGCGCCTTCTCGCACCTTCTTCAAAACAAAAGTCATGGTGTACACAGACAATCCTGTGTACATGTTCTACATAAACAAGGAAGATGGATCCGGTTCCAAGATACTATGCAGAGAATTGGTACTAACATTAGAGTGGGTGCTAACTCACTCGATACAACTGCAAGCAACCTACCTGCCAGGGATAAGAAACATGGACGCCGACTAGCTCAGCAGGATCTTTCATCCCCATGAATGGGAACTGCATCAAGACATAGCATCCTCCCTATTCCAAAGATGGGGGGATGTCCCATTTAGATCTCTTTGCCACTGAATGCAACCTGAAGCTAGGGATGTGCAGACAAAAAGTTTTCGTTGATAAGTTGATAAGTTGAAGTTGAGGGTCGATTTCATTCATTATGGACATATGGAGAATTCCATAAGTTGAGGGTCTGTCCATAAGTTGACCGGTTCCCATTAAAGTCAATGGGGGAAGGATTTCCAGCCTATTTTTGGCTGCAGAATTGGGGTTTTCTTATCAATTGTCATGAAACTTCTGGGGAGCAATCATCACAAAAACAAAAGAGCTCCAAGGTACTTAGACTGTGGCAAAGTGGCACCTAAGTGGCATGAATAGCCTAAGGCACTGGAAAGGTGCAAAGGGGTACCAGAAGTGGCAAGAGTGCTTTAACAGAGGCACAAAGCAGCAGTGAGAATGTCAAAAACACACCACAGCTTCAAAACAGAGCACCGATAGCAGATGCATGAACCATCAAAGGCAGCACCACAGGCAAAGCGGCAAGACAAGTGGCATTGACATCCAACAGCACAATGAAGGGGGAACATAGCAAGCAGATAGACTAGCACCAACACCCTGAGGAACCATGAGAGTGGCAAGAACACCACAAGGAGTTAAGTGAGTCATCTGGTGTAATGCAGCAAAGTAGAGTGGCAGAAAGCTAATAGGGGCAAGACAGGCTGGCAGAGTGGAGGTAGTCTGGTCTGGTCCCTGTGGTTTTGATAGGGGAAAGACAGGCTGGCCCAGGAGAGAGTTCCCTTTCCTTTGTGCAGGGAAGGACTCCCTGGAACGGGTCCACCCCTAGAGCTGGGTGTACCCGGTGTTTACCTTGGCGTCCAGTGAATATCGTTGGCGTCTAGTGAATTCCGTTTGCGTCTAGTGAATTCCGACTTATGCACTTCAGCTGATGACAAAGGAATTGGAAGATCTCTCAGAAATAAGAATACTGCTACTCCAGTCAAAATCTGCAATATCAACCTATGTTGACTTTGTACCGTAGAGGTCAAACACTCCTAGGAACACAAGGCCTGGATGAACAGGCACAGCAATGGAGGTCAAACACCAGTAGGAACACAAGGCCTAGATAAACAGGCACATCATTTGAGGACAGAGGTCAATCCCAGCTAGGGACACAAGGCCTGGATGAACAGGCACAGCAATTGAGTTAAAACACTAGTGGGAACACAAGGCCTGGATGAACAGGCACATCATTCGAGGACAGAGGTCAATCCCAGCTAGGGACACAAGGCCTGGATGAACAGGCACAGCAATTGAGTTAAAACACTAGTGGGAACACAAGGCCTGGATGAACAGGCACAGCAATTGAGTTAAAACACTTGTGGGAACACAAGGCCTGGATGAACAGGTACATCATTCGAGGACAGAGGTCAATCCCAGCTAGGGACACAAGGCCTGGATGAACAGGCACAGCAATGGAGTTAATACACTTGTGGGAACACAAGACCTGGATGAACACGGATACTCGGATAGTAATTTTTTTTTTTTAATGTATTTATATTCTTATTTTAAAACGTTTCTAGCACTTCATACTTGATTACACTCAGGTACTGTAGGTATTTCCCTATCCCCAGAGGAACACAAGGCCTGGATGAACAGGCACAGCAATTGAGTTAAAACACTTGTGGGAACACAAGGCCTGGATGAACAGGCGCAGCAATCGAGGTCAAACACCAGTAGGAACACAAGGCCTGGATGAACAGGCACAGCAGTCGAGCACAGAGGTCAATCCCACCTAGGGACACAAGGCCTGGATGAACAGGGATAGTAATTTTTTTTTTTTTTTTATTTATGTCTATTCTAATTTTAAAACGTTTCCAGCACTTATTTATTTATTTATTTATTTTTAATTTTTAAATACCGAGGTTCTGGTATCATATACAAATCAGTCCGGTTTACATAGAACAGTGAGATGCCCAAAAGGAAGGGGCTTTACATATAACTGTAAGACACCGGGCTTTACATATAACTTTACATATAACACAGACCTGCGTCTCGAACCCTGCCATAATAAATTTAAGCAAAACCTCAAAACATGGCTGTTCGAACAAGCTTACACTCAATGATCCTCTACTCTTCTGAAATGCCGATTACTTTTCCTGTTCTCCCTGAATCATTGCTACACGCTGAGTTTATCCTTCTCACTGCTAATTTTGACTTTTTTGGTATCTGAACTACCATTTATTATTAGACTTGCCATTAACTAGGGAATATGGTCACCATTGGTTTATTGTATTTGTTTTTTATGTTGTTGTTATTTTGATATATATCATGTCCACTTTATTTCAATTTGTCTGTAAAGCCTGTTGCTGAATTATTGTTTATTGTAAACCGAGGTGATGTTTTTTTTTTTTGTAATTATATGTTTATTGATTTTTCATATTTAGACATGTAACAACATAATTATTGAACTATAACGTAAAATCATCTGACCTCAAATCATAAATTCCATTGATATTTATAGTCTAATTATGATATAATCAAACAGAAACTTTTCAATCATTATCTGTAAACAGAGGCAAAATGAAACTATAGGGAGATATAAAGAAACAATAATCAGCAATTAACATTGTATTCCTGCATATATTTTATGCTATATCACTGGACTGAAAGGGGATTACTTCTAATCTCTTTTGTTCAACAAATGTTTTTAAGTGATCAGGGACAAAAAATATATATACATCTAGTTGTTTCTTAATCACACATTTGCAGGATATCGCAGGGTAAATGTATATCCCATTGTAATCAATTCTTGTCTGTATAACAAAAATTCTCTCCTCCTTGCTTGTGTTGTGATAGATAAATCTGGAAAGATTTTTACCAAACTTTCATAGAACGTGATAGGGTACTTAGCAAAGTATTGTTTCATAACATTGTTAAGATCAGTTAAATTAAGAAAAGATACTACTAAAGTTCCCCTATCTATTATTAAATTATTGGTACTTTCAAGGAAATTAGTGAGGTTGCCTTGAAAGGGCATTTCCTCTGTTATTAAGTTTGGATCTTTCTTAAGAAGAAAATAGCAATGACTAATGACTGGGATTTCATTTTCTAGAAGATTCACTGTTTCTATCCAAAACTTCTTTAACGTTTCCATCAATGTTTGCCCAACCACCCGAGGGAAATTGAGCAAACGAAGATTTAATCGTTTACTATTATTCTCGAAAATTTCTAATCTTCTAGATAGTGAATCTCTATCCTTTACCACCAAACCTTGGAATTCCAAATTCTTTTTCTCCCTGTCCTCTAATAAGGTAATTCTTTCCTCAGATTTTTTTTACTGTATCACGGATGTCCATTATATCCTGCTGACCTTTCCCTGCCATTGTATCCACTTTCCTGTCTAACCTCTTTATATCTATAGACATTTTAGTCATAATGTCCCAGAGCAGATCCAGTGTTACCACCGGAGGGCGTTCAGGAGTCTCTATATGACCACCATCTGAGACTTGATCTTGTGTCTCATTTCCAGTCCCTCTTGTGGTGTTCTCAATATGGGATTGTGACTCAATAATATTGAGTTCCTCAGGTGTGCCCGTTATAGGACCCTCTGTTGCCCTACACATAGGTGGTTTGTCCAAGTTCGGGCTCAGTGATGCCTCCTCCATAGACTCGGATACTCCTCCCAAAGTACTCAAGCCAGCGGTATCCTTAGTCACTGGATTTACTGTAGGTGCTGACAAAAAACGGACTATTTCCTGTTGAATTGGTGACGGAGGCGGTAGAGAGGGGTATACCCTTATTCTCCCCTTCCGTTTTGGTGGCATCTTTAGGAAACTTATACTTTACAACAGGCTATTCGTTCTTTGGAACAATGTTAAATATTACTTGCCTCTATGGCAGCAAACTCCGGCAGGGCTTCACCTCCAACTCCTCCCAACGCCGAATGAAGCCGGACAAAGCTGCGCGCTCCAAAGGGGCGCGCGGCTTCGGTGGCGCGCCGGCAACGGTGGCGCGCCTAAAAGACGCTGTTCTTATTGCGTCTCTCAGCCCCTCCGGCTGACGTCGGGGTAGCTGCCAATGAACCAGGAAACCAGGAAATGGAAATCAAAGCTCTCCGGGTGCTTTCCCTCCTCCGAAATCGCTGCAACTCAGGTACCTCTGGGACGCTGCTCTTATTGCGTCTGTCGGCCCCTCCCGCTGACGTCGGGGTAGCTGCCAATGAACCAGGAAACCAGGAAATGGAAATCAAAGCTCTCCGGGTGCTTTCCCTCCTCCGAAATCGCTGCCGAGGTGATATTTTTAACGTGCCCCAGTATATAAAAAAAATCACTAAATAAATAAATAAACAAATAAACTATAAAACAACGTACAACTTGAACATACTTGATACTTGAACACACTTCATACTCGATTACACTCAGGTACTGTAGGTATTTCCCTATCCCCAGAGGAACACAAGGCCTGGATGAACAGGCACAGCAATTGAGTTAAAACACCAGTAGGAACACAAGGCCTGGATGAACAGGCACATCATTCGAGGACAGAGGTCAATCCCAGCTAGGGACACAAGGCCTGGATGAACAGGCACAGCAATTGAGTTAAAACACTAGTGGGAACAAAAGGCCTGGATGAACAGGCACATCATTCGAGGACAGAGGTCAATCCCAGCTAGGGACACAAGGCCTGGATGAACAGGCACAGCAATTGAGTTAAAACACCAGTAGGAACACAAGGCCTGGATGAACAGGCACAGCAATGGAGTTAAAACACTTGTGGGTCCCGCTGGAGAGCAGGCTGGAGGAGAGCCTTACTCCCCTGGGGAACTCTCACTGAGCCCTCCCGAATCTAGAACACCGCCGCGAGCTTTGCCTCCAACAGTCGACCGAGGAGCTGAGTCGCAGCCCGATGACATCATCGGGAGAAACTCGCTGGGTGGCCCAGACGCCGACCGAACGAGTGGAGAGCAGAGAGTCATCTTGGATCCCCGAGAACTTGAAACGCCGGGTGGAGAAGGTGGAACGGCAGTGGCAACCCCCAGAATATTGGGTGAATCTGACGAAGTCGTCGGTCTCGGGGTAAGAAGCCTCTCCTGGCAATTGAACAAACTGGCGGTAATAACCCTAGATAATATCTGGGAACTCATGGCAGGAATGTCTTTCAAACTAGATGTACAAGCTCAAAAACTTGACGAGATAGCCGCTAAGGTCGGAGTTCTTGAAAAGGACACAAGAATTAAATTTAAAGAGCAAGATAATTCTATTAAGAAAATTAATGAAGATATAAAAAGCCTCCAAAACGCAAATGTTACAATGGTCCTAGAAAAAGTATCTTCTTTGAGAAGGCTAGAGTCTATTGAAAATTTCATGAGACATCTTAATCTAAGACTGTTAAATTTTCCAGTTATATCAGGGGAAATACCCCTATTGACTTTTAGGAAATATGTAATGGAGGTATTAAAAATACCATGTGAAGAGATCCCACCTGTTAAAAAATTATTCTTTTTGCCTAAGAGAAGCAGCACACCGTTAACATTTCCTCCACAGTCAGACTTTCAGAACCTGACAGATTATTTGGAAAATTCTAATGATGAAATAATGGATCGTGCGGTGCTTTTTGTTTCCTTTCTTGATGAAGTGGCGGTCTCACTGATAATGAAGAATTATTTTAAAAATATCAATGTTTCTTTTTATGGGGCCCTAATTCGAGTATATCCAGACCTAGCTAAGTCTACGCAATTGCGTAGAAAAGAATTCCTAACTTTGAGAGCTGAGACCATAGCATTAGGGGGTAGCTTTAAGTTACGCTATCCCTGTAAATGTATCATTCAACTGGCCAGAAATACCTATGTTTTCTTCTTACCGGAACAGTTGAGGGCCTTTATTTCTGGTAGGAGACATCCTGATGAGGAATAACGGGTATATATAAATAAGTTGGTGGTCAGGGCTCCTAGACTTGAAAATGCTTATGTTATATACTCCTCGTAATAGTTTCTGTTCTCTCCTCTTTTTCCTATGTAATAAGAGATTTAGATAGAGATATTTTGATTTGTAAGTTATAAGGCTGGTTAGCCCAGATTATTCTGTTTACTATATCTCTGTATTTCCAATACAAATGTTTATTTGTATATTTGTCAAAAGATTATAAATAAAAAATTAAAAAAAAAAAAAAAAACACTTGTGGGAACACAAGGCCTGGATGAACACGGATACTCGGATAGTAATTTTTTTTTTAATGTATTTATATTCTTATTTTAAAACGTTTCTAGCACTTCACACTTGATTACACTCAGGTACTGTAGGTATTTCCCTATCCCCAGAGGAACACAAGGCCTGGATGAACAGGCACAGCAATTGAGTTAAAACACTTGTGGGAACACAAGGCCTGGATGAACAGGCGCAGCAATCGAGGTCAAACACCAGTAGGAACACAAGGCCTGGATGAACAGGCACAGCAATTGAGTTAAAATAGTTGTGGGAACACAAGGCCTGGATGAACAGGCACATCATTCGAGGACAGAGGTCAATCCCACCTAGGGACACAGGGCCTGGATGAACAGGCACAGCAATCGAGGTCAAACACCAGTAGGAACACAAGGCCTGGATGAACAGGCACAACAATTGAGTTAAAATACTTGTGGGAACAGAAGGCCTGGATGAACAGGCAGATCATTCGAGGACAGAGGTCAATCCCACCTAGGGACACAAGACCTGGATGAACAGGTGCAGCAGTCGAGGACAGAGGTCAATCCCACCTAGGGACACAAGGCTTGGATGAACAGGCGCAGCAGTCGAGGACAGAGGTCAATCCCACCTAGGGACACAAGGCCTGGATGAACAGGCACAGCAATTGAGTTAAAACACTTGTGGGAACACAAGGCCTGGATGAACAGGCACATCATTCGAGGACAGAGGTCAATCCCACCTAGGGACACAAGGCCTGGATGAACAGGCACATCATTCGAGGACAGAGGTCAATCCCAGCTAGGGACACAAGGCCTGGATGAACAGGCACAGCAATCGAGGTATAACACTTATAGGAACACAAGGGCTGCACAGTAGACTCCGGTCAGGCACAGCGATTCATGTCAAGAACATGTGCTGCAGTGCTTACATTATCTTGAGCATAGGAGGCTATTGGAGCTGCTGCAAGGCTTTCAATAGCTTTTATTCATCTTGCCATTCACAAGGAAAATTTGGAAAGCCAAGCAATGGCAGGTTTACTTTCACAAACACTAGCATTTCCATCAACTCTGGTGCCAGCCTTGAGCGGTGAGGGCTCATGATATCCCCTGTCATTGAAAAGACACGTTCACTGGGCACACTGGTTGGTGGACATGACAGATATCGTTCAGCCACTTTGGCTAGGTGTGGCCAGACAGTGGACTTGTGTGCCCAATATGCCAGTGGATCTGTCTGCATGTTCTCTATCGGCTCTGAGAGATACCGTGTCACTGACAGCTGTGCTGCTGTCTCCTCCTGTGCTTGGGAGGGCTCAGAGTTACTCAATCCAGCTACTTTCTCTCTCGCCCGTTGCACAACTGATGAATCTTTATGGCCAACATGCCTTGGGCAGTTCTGACGTGGAGGAGGAGGTACTACCTGTCACTGACACAGTTCCTCTCCTGCCTGGGCTAGCAGCACAACTCTGTGACGTGCCTGCTGTTTCCACCTCTGCTTCAAGCCTAATCTGACTGTTTCCGCCTATGGCGCTCCTGTTCACGGACCTTACCTAACAGCAGATCCTTCACATATGACAGACAATTGGTCTGTAGGGCGAGTTTACCTTTCACACGGGGATCACAGACAGAGGCGAGCATGTATGTGCTGTCCTCTGTTAAAGGCCTTAATCTGTCTTTCACCTGCTGCTGCAAAATGTCCAGACACTGCAGCACCTCAGCAGTCATTCCCACTTGCTGTTTAAAGGCCGCCAAATGGTCATCCAGGAATTTAACTATAGGGATGATGTCAGCCAAGGTGGCACTTCTGGAACTCAGCTCCTCCGTGACATCCTTGAAGGGCTGCAGGATTTTTACCAGCTGACTCATGACTAACCAATCGCGATGCCCTAGGGGATTCTGCACACCTATGTCCATTCTACCAGAAAGTTCATGAAGGGGTGTCTGCAGCTCCAGTAACCTCTCCAGCATCATAAAGGTGGAATTCCACCGGGTGGCAATGTCTTGAATGAGACGTTTCTGAGGCATATCCAAATCAGTCTGCTTTTGTCGGAGAACCTGCCCCGCCTTGACACTTCTGTGGAAGTGTGCTGCTATGTTCCTGCACTTCTGTATTAAACTATGCAGGTATTCATTCTCCTTGTCATTGGACTCCAAGCCCAGAGCTGACTTCACTACCAGATGCAGAGTGTGTGCAAAACATCGGATGTTCTTAAACCGCCCATCGCTTATTGCCTTAACCATGTTTGCACCATTGTCTGTGACAAAAAACCCTGCCCACGTTTTCCTGTCTCGCTGGTGCAGTTGCCAGCCCTCCAGCATCTTTCTGATGCATGCTAGAATATTGGCTGCGGTATGGGCCTGGTCCGCCAGGTGGGTGTGCAGTAAAGCCCACCTCCACCCTGACACTTCTTCAGTAATAGAGCTGCTGGCTGCCCCTGCCTCTGCCATGTCCCACCAGTGTGCTGTCAGAGAGAGGTAAGAGTGTGCAGCATTCATGGTGATCCAGATATCGCAGGTGAAATGCACTCTTCCGTCTGCCTTACCTAGCAGTGCTTGCAAGCGACTGCGACACTGCTTGTACAGGCTGGGGATGACCTTTCTACTAAATGTGGTTCTGGATGGGACTTTGTAATTTGGAAGTACGACCTTCAAAAAACGCTTGAAACCCACATTCTCCACTAACTGCAAGGGCTGGTCATCAAGGGCAATCATTTCCCCAATGCTCCTGGTTACAACTTTTGAGGCTGCCTGCCTCCTACCCCGGGATAGCGTTACCGCACTCCACCCCATTTCCTCCATGGTAGATTGTCGCTTCTGCCACATGTCACTGGATTGCTGGCCTGCCGCCTGACTGCTAGAAGGGTATGAGGGCGTGGGCTGACTCTGCTGCTTTCCTACCACTGCACACTGCTTGAAAGGGGTCCCCCGACTGAAACTGCCACCATCCCCAGATGGCAGTAATCTTGTTGGGTGTTGCCTCTTAATATGATGGTTCATGCCAAAATTTGATAGATGTCCCATTTGCTTGCCTCTGCTAATATCCCTGGCACAGTAATTACACCGAGCATAACGCGGGTCTTCTGTCGTTTTAAAATGTTTCCAGATCGGAGATTTCTTTTCTGATCCTCCTCTCTTTACCACCTTGGGGGTGGATGCTGGCACTGGAGTTGAGGTACTGGTGGGTGGTGCAACCTGAGAAGCAATGCCAGCGCGGGCACCAGTCATCACCCTCTGTCTCCCTTCTGACACCTCTTCCTCCTCCTCGATATCACTGTAATCTCTCCCCTGCTGCACAATTCTGGAGGTGGAGGCTAAGACAGGACTAACTGATTCTACCGAAGATTCGTCAGCTACTACTTCTTCCGTTTCTGATGAGAATCCCACCCAAGAAGATTCTTCTTCTGAATCAGAAGCTAACAGTGCCAGCGCTACCTTGTGACCGCTATGTCTTAGTTGAGACTTCTGTCCTCCGGCTGCTCTTGGGTGTCTAAATTTTGTCGGGCTTGACTCTGCCTCCCCTTCCCTCTCCTCCAAAACTACAGGGCCAGAAACAAGTGGTGGCGATTTCGGTTTTTTTTGCCATGGAACTGCCATCCTCTACAAAGAGTTTAGATTGCGACAGTTGCCTTTTTAGCTGTACTGGTGGTGTTGCACTTGTGTCTTTTGCGGTGCCACCGCTGCCAGTCCCAATAAGTCGATTGCATCTCTCTTTCCCTGACATTATGGATGATTTTATGTGGTAACACTGCCCACTGTCCCACAATAATAATGTTCAGTCTGTTTAAAATTCCCAAATGAACAGACCCACTCAAGAACAATGTTTGGTCTGTTTAAAGCACTAAAATGAACTGACCCACTCAAGAACAATGTTCGGTCTGTTTAAAGCACTAAAATGAACTGACCCACTCAAGAACAATGTTCACTGTCTGTTTAAAATACCAAAATGAACAGACCCACTCAAGAACAATGTTCACTGTCTGTTTAAAATACCAAAATGAACAGACTCACTCAATAACAATGTTCAGTCTGTTTAAAATACCAAAATGAACAGACCCACGAAAGAACAATGTTCACTGTCTGTTTAAAATACCAAAATGAACAGACCCACTCAAGAACAATCTTCACTGTCTGTTTAAAATACCAAAATGCACAGACCCACTCAAGAACAATGTTCAGTCTGTTTAAAATACCAAAATGAACAGACTCACTCAATAACAATGTTCAGTCTGTTTAAAATACCAAAATGAACAGACCCACTCAATAACAATGTTCAGTCTGTTTAAAATACCAAAATGAACAGACCCACTCAAGAACAATGTTCAGTCTGTTTAAAATACCAAAATGAACAGACTCACTCAATAACAATGTTCAGTCTGTTAAAAATACCAAAATGAACAGACCCACTCAAGAACAATGTTCACTGTCTGTTTAAAATACCAAAATGAACAGACCCACTCAAGAACAATGTTCACTGTCTGTTTAAAATACCAAAATGAACAGACTCACTCAATAACAATGTTCAGTCTGTTTAAAATACCAAAATGAACAGACTCACTCAAGAACAATCTTCACTGTCTGTTTAAAATACCAAAATGAACAGACCCACTCAATAACAATGTTCAGTCTGTTTAAAATACCAAAATCAACAGACTCACTCAATAACAATGTTCAGTCTGTTTAAAATACCAAAATGAACAGACCCACTCAAGAACAATGTTCACTGTCTGTTTAAAATACCAAAATGATCAGACTCACTCAATAACAATGTTCAGTCTGTTTAAAATACCAAAATGAACAGACCCACTCAAGAACAATGTTCACTGTCTGTTTAAAATACCAAAATGAACAGACTCACTCAATAACAATGTTCAGTCTGTTTAAAAATACCAAAATGATCAGACTCACTCAAGAACAATGTTCTGTCTGTTTAAAATACCAAAATGAACAGACTGACTCAATAACAATGTTCAGTCTGTTTAAAATTCCCAAATGAACAGACCCACTGAAGGACAATGTTCAATCTGTTTAAAATGCCCACTGCCTCACTGCCTGCCTGGCAGTGCACTCAATGTGTGTGTGTGTGTGCAGTGCACACAGAACTAGCTTGCTTTTAAGCAGATAAGAGGCAGAGTACTGCGGCCCAGGCACTTCCCAGCACAGACCCACTCAAGGACAATGCGTTGAGGCTGTTTGAAAATACCAAGATGAACAGATTCACTCTCAATAACAATGTTGTTAAGTCTGTTTAAAATTCCCAAATGAACAGACCCACTGAAGGACAATGTTCAGTCTGTTTAAAATGCCCACTGCCTCACTGCCTGCCTGGCAGTGCACTCAATGTGTGTGTGTGTGTGTGCAGTGCACACAGAACTAGCTTGCTTTTAAGCAGATAAGAGGCAGAGTACTGCGGCCCAGGCACTTCCCAGCACAGACCCACTCAAGGACAATGCGTTGTCTGTTTTAAAATACAAAATGAACAGACTGACTCAATAACAATGTTCAGTCTGTTTAAAATTCCCAAATGAACAGACCCACTGAAGGACAATGTTCAGTCTGTTTAAAATGCCCACTTCCTCACTGCCTGCCTGGCAGTGCACTCAATGTGTGTGTGTGTGTGTGTGTGCAGTGCACACAGAACTAGCTTGCTTTTAAGCAGATAAGAGGCAGAGTACTGCGGCCCAGGCTCTTCCCAGCGCAGACCCACTCAAGGACAATGCGTTGAGTCTGTTTGAAAATACCAAGATGAACAGATTCACTCTCAATAACAATGTTGTTAAGTCTGTTTAAAATTTCCAAATGAACAGACCCACTGAAGGACAATGTTCAGTCTGTTTAAAATGCCCACTGCCTCACTGCCTGCCTGGCAGTGCACTCAATGTGTGTGTGTGTGTGTGTGCAGTGCATACAGAACTAGCTTGCTTTTAAGCAGATAAAAGGCAGAGTACTGCTGCCCAGGCACTTCCCAGCACAGACCCACTCAAGGACAATGTGTTGAGTCTGTTTGAAAATACCAAAATGAACAGACTGACTCAATAACAATGTTCAGTCTGTTTAAAATTCCCAAATGAACAGACCCACTGAAGGACAATGTTCAGTCTGTTTAAAATGCCCACTGCCTCACTGCCTGCCTGGCAGTGCACTCAATGTGTGTGTGTGTGTGTGTGCAGTGCACACAGAACTAGCTTGCTTTTAAGCAGATAACAGGCAGAGTACTGCGGCCCAGGCACTTCCCAGCACAGACCCACTCAAGGACAATGCATTGAGTCTGTTTGAAAATACCGAAATGAACCGACTGACTCAATAACAATGTTCAGTCTGTTTAAAATTCCCAAATGAACAGACCCACTGAAGGACAATGTTCAGTCTGTTTAAAATGCCCACTGCCTCACTGCCTGCCTGGCAGTGCACTCAATGTGTGTGTGTGTGTGTGTGCAGTGCACACAGAACTAGCTTGCTTTTAAGCAGATAAGAGGCAGAGTACTGCGGCCCAGGCACTTCCCAGCACAGACCCACTCAAGGACAATGCGTTGAGTCTGTTTGAAAATACCAAAATGAACAGACTGACTCAATAACAATGTTCAGTCTGTTTAAAATTCCCAAATGAACAGACCCACTGAAGGACAATGTTCAGTCTGTTTAAAATGCCCACTGCCTCACTGCCTGCCTGGCAGTGCACTCAATGTGTGTGTGTGTGTGTGCAGTGCACACAGAACTAGCTTGCTTTTAAGCAGATAAGAGGCAGAGTACTGCGGCCCAGGCACTTCCCAGCACAGACCCACTCAAGGACAATGCGTTGAGTCTGTTTGAAAATACCAAAATGAACAGACTGACTCAATAACAATGTTCAGTCTGTTTAAAATTCCCAAATGAACAGACCCACTGAAGGACAATGTTCAGTCTGTTTAAAATGCCCACTGCCTCACTGCCTGCCTGGCAGTGCACTCAATGTGTGTGTGTGTGTGTGTGCAGTGCACACAGAACTAGCTTGCTTTTAAGCAGATAAGAGGCAGAGTACTGCGGCCCAGGCACTTCCCAGCACAGACCCACTCAAGGACAATGCGTTGAGGCTGTTTGAAAATACCAAGATGAACAGATCCACACTCAATAACAATGTTGTTAAGTCTGTTTAAAATTCCCAAATGAACAGACCCACTGAAGGACAATAGTTCAGTATGTTTAAAATGCCCACTGCCTCACTGCCTGCCTGGCAGTGCACTCAATGTTGTGTGTGTGTGTGTGTGCAGTGCACACAGAACTAGCTTGCTTTTAAGCAGATAAGAGGCAGAGTACTGCGGCCCAGGCTCTTCCCAGCGCAGACCCACTCAAGGACAATGCGTTGAGTCTGTTTGAAAATACCAAGATGAACAGATCCACACTCAATAACAATGTTGTTAAGTCTGTTTAAAATTCCCAAATGAATAGAACCACTGAAGGACAATATTCAGTCTGTTTAAAATGCCCACTGCCTCACTGCCTGCCTGGCAGTGCACTCAATCTTGTGTGTGTGTGTGTGTGCAGTGCACACAGAACTAGCTTGCTTTTAAGCAGATAAGAGGCAGAGTACTGCGGCCCAGGCACTTCCCAGCACAGACCCACTCAAGGACAATGCGTTGAGTCTGTTTGAAAATACCAAAATGAACAGACTGACTCAATAACAATGTTCAGTCTGTTTAAAATTCCCAAATGAACAGACCCACTGAAGGACAATGTTCAGTCTGTTTAAAATGCCCACTGCCTCACTGCCTGCCTGGCAGTGCACTCAATGTGTGTGTGTGTGTGTGTGTGCAGTGCACACAGAACTAGCTTGCTTTTAAGCAGATAAGAGGCAGAGTACTGCGGCCCAGGCTCTTCCCAGCGCAGACCCACTCAAGGACAATGCGTTGAGTCTGTTTGAAAATACCAAGATGAACAGATTCACTCTCAATAACAATGTTGTTAAGTCTGTTTAAAATTTCCAAATGAACAGACCCACTGAAGGACAATGTTCAGTCTGTTTAAAATGCCCACTGCCTCACTGCCTGCCTGGCAGTGCACTCAATGTGTGTGTGTGTGTGTGTGTGCAGTGCACACAGAACTAGCTTGCTTTTAAGCAGATAAGAGGCAGAGTACTGCGGCCCAGGCACTTCCCAGCGCAGACCCACTCAAGGACAATGCGTTGAGTCTGTTTGAAAATACCAAGATGAACAGACTTCACTCAATAACAATGTTGTTAAGTCTGTTTAAAATTCCCAAATGAACAGACCCACTGAAGGACAATGTTCAGTCTGTTTAAAATGCCCACTGCCTCACTGCCTGCCTGGCAGTGCACTCAATGTGTGTGTGTGTGTGTGTGCACTGCACACAGAACTAGCTTGCTTTTAAGCAGATAAGAGGCAGAGTACTGCGGCCCAGGCTCTTCCCAGCAGCAGACCCACTCAAGGACAATGCGTTGAGTCTGTTTGAAAATACCAAGATGAACAGACTGCACTCTCAATAACAATGTTGTTAAGTCTATTTAAAATTTCCAAATGAACAGACCCACTGAAGGACAATGTTCAGTCTGTTTAAAATGCCCACTGCCTCACTGCCTGCCTGGCAGTGCACTCAATGTGTGTGTGTGTGTGTGTGCAGTGCACACAGAACTAGCTTGCTTTTAAGCAGATAAGAGGCAGAGTACTGCGGCCCAGGCACTTCCCAGCACAGACCCACTCAAGGACAATGCGTTGAGTCTGTTTGAAAATACCAAAATGAACAGACTGACTCAATAACAATGTTCAGTCTGTTTAAAATTCCCAAATGAACAGACCCACTGAAGGACAATGTTCAGTCTGTTTAAAATGCCCACTGCCTCACTGCCTGCCTGGCAGTGCACTCAATGTGTGTGTGTGTGTGTGTGCAGTGCACACAGAACTAGCTTGCTTTTAAGCAGATAAGAGGCAGAGTACTGCGGCCCAGGCTCTTCCCAGCACAGACCCACTCAAGGACAATGCGTTGAGTCTGTTTGAAAATACCAAGATGAACAGACTGACTCAATAACAATGTTTAAGTCTGTTTAAAATTTCCAAATGAACAGACCCACTGAAGGACAATGTTCAGTCTGTTTAAAATGCCCACTGCCTCACTGCCTGCCTGGCAGTGCACTCAATGTGTGTGTGTGTGTGTGTGCAGTGCACACAGAACTAGCTTGCTTTTAAGCAGATAAGAGGCAGAGTACTGCGGCCCAGGCACTTCCCAGCACAGACCCACTCAAGGACAATGCATTGAGGCTGTTTGAAAATACAAAGATGAACAGATTCACTCTCAATAACAATGTTGTTAAGTCTGTTTAAAATTCCCAAATGAACAGACCCACTGAAGGACAATGTTCAGTCTGTTTAAAATGCCCACTGCCTCACTGCCTGCCTGGCAGTGCACTCAATGTGTGTGTGTGTGTGTGTGCAGTGCACACAGAACTAGCTTGCTTTTAAGCAGATAAGAGGCAGAGTACTGCGGCCCAGGCACTTCCCAGCACAGACCCACTCAAGGACAATGCATTGAGTCTGTTTGAAAATACCAAGATGAACAGACTGACCTCAATAACAATGTTCAGTCTGTTTAAAATTCCCAAATGAACAGACCCACTGAAGGACAATGTTCAGTCTGTTTAAAATGCCCACTGCCTCACTGCCTGCCTGGCAGTGCACTCAATGTGTGTGTGTGTGTGTGTGCAGTGCACACAGAACTAGCTTGCTTTTAAGCAGATAAGAGGCAGAGTACTGCGGCCCAGGCTCTTCCCAGCGCAGACCCACTCAAGGACAATGCGTTGAGTCTGTTTGAAAATACCAAGATGAACAGATTCACTCTCAATAACAATGTTGTTAAGTCTGTTTAAAATTCCAAATGAACAGACCCACTGAAGGACAATGTTCAGTCTGTTTAAAATGCCCACTGCCTCACTGCCTGCCTGGCAGTGCACTCAATGTGTGTGTGTGTGTGTGTGCAGTGCACACAGAACTAGCTTGCTTTTAAGCAGATAAGAGGCAGAGTACTGCGGCCCAGGCACTTCCCAGCACAGACCCACTCAAGGACAATGCGTTGAGTCTGTTTGAAAATACCAAAATGAACAGACTGACTCAATAACAATGTTCAGTCTGTTTAAAATTCCCAAATGAACAGACCCACTGAAGGACAATGTTCAGTCTGTTTAAAATGCCCACTGCCTCACTGCCTGCCTGGCAGTGCACTCAATGTGTGTGTGTGTGTGTGTGTGCAGTGCACACAGAACTAGCTTGCTTTTAAGCAGATAAGAGGCAGAGTACTGCGGCCCAGGCTCTTCCCAGCGCAGACCCACTCAAGGACAATGCGTTGAGTCTGTTTGAAAATACCAAGATGAACAGATTCACTCTCAATAACAATGTTGTTAAGTCTGTTTAAAATTTCCAAATGAACAGACCCACTGAAGGACAATGTTCAGTCTGTTTAAAATGCCCACTGCCTCACTGCCTGCCTGGCAGTGCACTCAATGTGTGTGTGTGTGTGTGTGTGCAGTGCACACAGAACTAGCTTGCTTTTAAGCAGATAAGAGGCAGAGTACTGCGGCCCAGGCACTTCCCAGCACAGACCCACTCAAGGACAATGCGTTGAGGCTGTTTGAAAATACCAAGATGAACAGATTCACTCTCAATAACAATGTTGTTAAGTCTGTTTAAAATTCCCAAATGAACAGACCCACTGAAGGACAATGTTCAGTCTGTTTAAAATGCCCACTGCCTCACTGCCTGCCTGGCAGTGCACTCAATGTGTGTGTGTGTGTGTTTGTGCAGTGCACACAGAACTAGCTTGCTTTTAAGCAGATAAGAGGCAGAGTACTGCGGCCCAGGCTCTTCCCAGCGCAGACCCACTCAAGGACAATGCGTTGAGTCTGTTTGAAAATACCAAGATGAACAGATTCACTCTCAATAACAATGTTGTTAAGTCTGTTTAAAATTTCCAAATGAACAGACCCACTGAAGGACAATGTTCAGTCTGTTTAAAATGCCCACTGCCTCACTGCCTGCCTGGCAGTGCACTCAATGTGTGTGTGTGTGTGTGCAGTGCACACAGAACTAGCTTGCTTTTAAGCAGATAAGAGGCAGAGTACTGCGGCCCAGGCACTTCCCAGCACAGACCCACTCAAGGACAATGCGTTGAGTCTGTTTGAAAATACCAAAATGAACAGACTGACTCAATAACAATGTTCAGTCTGTTTAAAATTCCCAAATGAACAGACCCACTGAAGGACAATGTTCAGTCTGTTTAAAATGCCCACTGCCTCACTGCCTGCCTGGCAGTGCACTCAATGTGTGTGTGTGTGTGTGTGCAGTGCACACAGAACTAGCTTGCTTTTAAGCAGATAAGAGGCAGAGTACTGCGGCCCAGGCACTTCCCAGCACAGACCCACTCAAGGACAATGTGTTGAGTCTGTTTGAAAATACCAAGATGAACAGATCACTACTCAATAACAATGTTCAGTCTGTTTAAAATTCCCAAATGAACAGACCCACTGAAGGACAATGTTCAGTCTGTTTAAAATGCCCACTGCCTCACTGCCTGCCTGGCAGTGCACTCAATGTGTGTGTGTGTGTGTGTGCAGTGCACACAGAACTAGCTTGCTTTTAAGCAGATAAGAGGCAGAGTACTGCGGCCCAGGCACTTCCCAGCACAGACCCACTCAAGGACAATGCTGTTGAGTCTGTTTGAAAATACCAAAATGAACAGACTGACTCAATAACAATGTTCAGTCTGTTTAAAATTCCCAAATGAACAGACCCACTGAAGGACAATGTTCAGTCTGTTTAAAATGCCCACTGCCTCACTGCCTGCCTGGCAGTGCACTCAATGTGTGTGTGTGTGTGTGTGTGCAGTGCACACAGAACTAGCTTGCTTTTAAGCAGATAACAGGCAGAGTACTGCGGCCCAGGCACTTCCCAGCACAGACCCACTCAAGGACAATGCATTGAGTCTGTTTGAAAATACCAAAATGAACAGACTGACTCAATAACAATGTTCAGTCTGTTTAAAATTCCCAAATGAACAGACCCACTGAAGGACAATGTTCAGTCTGTTTAAAATGCCCACTGCCTCACTGCCTGCCTGGCAGTGCACTCAATGTGTGTGTGTGTGTGTGTGCAGTGCACACAGAACTAGCTTGCTTTTAAGCAGATAAGAGGCAGAGTACTGCGGCCCAGGCTCTTCCCAGCGCAGACCCACTCAAGGACAATGCGTTGAGTCTGTTTGAAAATACCAAGATGAACAGATTCACTCTCAATAACAATGTTGTTAAGTCTGTTTAAAATTCCAAATGAACAGACCCACTGAAGGACAATGTTCAGTCTGTTTAAAATGCCCACTGCCTCACTGCCTGCCTGGCAGTGCACTCAATGTGTGTGTGTGTGTGTGTGTGCAGTGCACACAGAACTAGCTTGCTTTTAAGCAGATAAGAGGCAGAGTACTGCGGCCCAGGCACTTCCCAGCACAGACCCACTCAAGGACAATGCGTTGAGTCTGTTTGAAAATACCAAAATGAACAGACTGACTCAATAACAATGTTCAGTCTGTTTAAAATTCCCAAATGAACAGACCCACTGAAGGACAATGTTCAGTCTGTTTAAAATGCCCACTGCCTCACTGCCTGCCTGGCAGTGCACTCAATGTGTGTGTGTGTGTGTGCAGTGCACACAGAACTAGCTTGCTTTTAAGCAGATAAGAGGCAGAGTACTGCGGCCCAGGCTCTTCCCAGCGCAGACCCACTCAAGGACAATGCGTTGAGTCTGTTTGAAAATACCAAGATGAACAGATTCACTCTCAATAACAATGTTGTTAAGTCTGTTTAAAATTTCCAAATGAACAGACCCACTGAAGGACAATGTTCAGTCTGTTTAAAATGCCCACTGCCTCACTGCCTGCCTGGCAGTGCACTCAATGTGTGTGTGTGTGTGTGCAGTGCACACAGAACTAGCTTGCTTTTAAGCAGATAAGAGGCAGAGTACTGCGGCCCAGGCACTTCCCAGCACAGACCCACTCAAGGACAATGCGTTGAGTCTGTTTGAAAATACCAAAATGAACAGACTGACTCAATAACAATGTTCAGTCTGTTTAAAATTCCCAAATGAACAGACCCACTGAAGGACAATGTTCAGTCTGTTTAAAATGCCCACTGCCTCACTGCCTGCCTGGCAGTGCACTCAATGTGTGTGTGTGTGTGTGTGCAGTGCACACAGAACTAGCTTGCTTTTAAGCAGATAAGAGGCAGAGTACTGCGGCCCAGGCACTTCCCAGCACAGACCCACTCAAGGACAATGCGTTGAGGCTGTTTGAAAATACCAAGATGAACAGATCCACACTCAATAACAATGTTGTTAAGTCTGTTTAAAATTCCCAAATGAATAGACCCACTGAAGGACAATATTCAGTATGTTTAAAATGCCACTGCCTCACTGCCTGCCTGGCAGTGCACTCAATGTTTGTGTGTGTGTGTGTGTGCAGTGCACACAGAACTAGCTTGCTTTTAAGCAGATAAGAGGCAGAGTACTGCGGCCCAGGCACTTCCCAGCACAGACCCACTCAAGGACAATGTGTTGAGTCTGTTTGAAAATACCAAAATGAACAGACTGACTCAATAACAATGTTCAGTCTGTTTAAAATTCCCAAATGAACAGACCCACTGAAGGACAATGTTCAGTCTGTTTAAAATGCCAACTGCCTCACTGCCTGCCTGGCAGTGCACTCAATGTGTGTGTGTGTGTGTGTGTGTGTGTGTGCAGTGCACACAGAACTAGCTTGCTTTTAAGCAGATAACAGGCAGAGTACTGCGGCCCAGGCACTTCCCAGGACAGACCCACTCAAGGACAATGCATTGAGTCTGTTTGAAAATACCAAAATGAACAGACTGACTCAATAACAATGTTCAGTCTGTTTAAAATTCCCAAATGAACAGACCCACTGAAGGACAATGTTCAGTCTGTTTAAAATGCCCACTGCCTCACTGCCTGCCTGGCAGTGCACTCAATGTGTGTGTGTGTGTGTGTGCAGTGCACACAGAACTAGCTTGCTTTTAAGCAGATAACAGGCAGAGTACTGCAGCCCAGGCACTTCCCAGCACAGACCCACTCAAGGACAATGCATTGAGTCTGTTTGAAAATACCAAAATGAACAGACTGACTCAATAACAATGTTCAGTCTGTTTAAAATTCCCAAATGAACAGACCCACTGAAGGACAATGTTCAGTCTGTTTAAAATGCCAACTGCCTCACTGCCTGCCTGGCAGTGCACTCAATGTGTGTGTGTGTGTGTGTGTGTGTGTGTGTGCAGTGCACACAGAACTAGCTTGCTTTTAAGCAGATAACAGGCAGAGTACTGCGGCCCAGGCACTTCCCAGCACAGACCCACTCAAGGACAATGCATTGAGTCTGTTTGAAAATACCAAAATGAACAGACTGACTCAATAAAAATGTTCAGTCTGTATAAAATTCCCAAATGAACAGACCCACTGAAGGACAATGTTCAGTCTGTTTAAAATGCCCACTGCCTCACTGCCTGCCTGGCAGTGCACTCAATGTGTGTGTGTGTGTGTGTGCAGTGCACACAGAACTAGCTTGCTTTTAAGCAGATAAGAGGCAGAGTACTGCGGCCCAGGCACTTCCCAGCACAGACCCACTCAAGGACAATGCGTTGAGTCTGTTTGAAAATACCAAGATGAACAGATTCACTCTCAATAACAATGTTGTTAAGTCTGTTTAAAATTCCCAAATGAACAGACCCACTGAAGGACAATGTTCAGTCTGTTTAAAATGCCCACTGCCTCACTGCCTGCCTGGCAGTGCACTCAATGTGTGTGTGTGTGTGTGTGCAGTGCACACAGAACTAGCTTGCTTTTAAGCAGATAAGAGGCAGAGTACTGCGGCCCAGGCACTTCCCAGCACAGACCCACTCAAGGACAATGCATTGAGTCTGTTTGAAAATACCAAAATGAACAGACTGACTCAATAACAATGTTCAGTCTGTTTAAAATTCCCAAATGAACAGACCCACTGAAGGACAATGTTCAGTCTGTTTAAAATGCCCACTGCCTCACTGCCTGCCTGGCAGTGCACTCAATGTGTGTGTGTGTGTGTGTTGTGCACACAGAACTAGCTTGCTTTTAAGCAGATAAGAGGCAGAGTACTGCGGCCCAGGCACTTCCCAGCACAGACCCACTCAAGGACAATGCGTTGAGTCTGTTTGAAAATACCAAGATGAACAGATCCACTCTCAATAACAATGTTGTTAAGTCTGTTTAAAATTCCCAAATGAACAGACCCACTGAAGGACAATGTTCAGTCTGTTTAAAATGCCCACTGCCTCACTGCCTGCCTGGCAGTGCACTCAATGTGTGTGTGTGTGTGTGCAGTGCACACAGAACTAGCTTGCTTTTAAGCAGATAAGAGGCAGAGTACTGCGGCCCAGGCACTTCCCAGCACAGACCCACTCAAGGACAATGCGTTGAGGCTGTTTGAAAATACCAAGATGAACAGACTGCACTCAATAACAATGTTTCAGTCTGTTTAAAATTCCCAAATGAACAGACCCACTGAAGGACAATGTTCAGTCTGTTTAAAATGCCCACTGCCTCACTGCCTGCCTGGCAGTGCACTCAATGTGTGTGTGTGTGTGTGTGCAGTGCACACAGAACTAGCTTGCTTTTAAGCAGATAAGAGGCAGAGTACTGCGGCCCAGGCACTTCCCAGCACAGACCCACTCAAGGACAATGCGTTGAGTCTGTTTGAAAATACCAAGATGAACAGACTGCACTCAATAACAATGTTGTTAAGTCTGTTTAAAATTCCCAAATGAACAGACCCACTGAAGGACAATGTTCAGTCTGTTTAAAATGCCCACTGCCTCACTGCCTGCCTGGCAGTGCACTCAATGTGTGTGTGTGTGTGTGTGTGCAGTGCACACAGAACTAGCTTGCTTTTAAGCAGATAAGAGGCAGAGTACTGCGGCCCAGGCACTTCCCAGCACAGACCCACTCAAGGACAATGCGTTGAGTCTGTTTGAAAATACCAAAATGAACAGACTGACTCAATAACAATGTTCAGTCTGTTTAAAATTCCCAAATGAACAGACCCACTGAAGGACAATGTTCAGTCTGTTTAAAATGCCCACTGCCTCACTGCCTGCCTGGCAGTGCACTCAATGTGTGTGTGTGTGTGTGTGCAGTGCACACAGAACTAGCTTGCTTTTAAGCAGATAAGAGGCAGAGTACTGCGGCCCAGGCACTTCCCAGCACAGACCCACTCAAGGACAATGCGTTGAGGCTGTTTGAAAATACCAAGATGAACAGACTCACTCTCAATAACAATGTTGTTAAGTCTGTTTAAAATTCCCAAATGAATAGACCCACTGAAGGACAATGTTCAGTCTGTTTAAAATGCCCACTGCCTCACTGCCTGCCTGGCGGTGCACTCAATGTGTGTGTGTGTGTGTGTGCAGTGCACACAGAACTAGCTTGCTTTTAAGCAGATAAGAGGCAGAGTACTGCGGCCCAGGCACTTCCCAGCACAGACCCACTCAAGGACAATGCGTTGAGTCTGTTTGAAAATACCAAGATGAACAGATTCACTCTCAATAACAATGTTGTTAAGTCTGTTTAAAATTCCCAAATGAACAGACCCACTGAAGGACAATGTTCAGTCTGTTTAAAATGCCCACTGCCTCACTGCCTGCCTGGCAGTGCACTCAATGTGTGTGTGTGTGTGTGTGCAGTGCACACAGAACTAGCTTGCTTTTAAGCAGATAAGAGGCAGAGTACTGCGGCCCAGGCACTTCCCAGCACAGACCCACTCAAGGACAATGCGTTGAGTCTGTTTGAAAATACCAAGATGAACAGACTGCACTCTCAATAACAATGTGTTCAGTCTGTTTAAAATTCCCAAATGAACAGACTCACTGAAGGACAATGTTCAGTCTGTTTAAAATGCCCAGTACCTCACTGCCTGCCTGGCAGTGCACTCAATATGTGTGTGCAGTGCACACAGAACTAGCTTGCTTTTAAGTAGATATGAGGCAGAGTACTGCGGCCCAGGCACTTCCCAGCACAGACCCACTCAAGGACAATGCATTGAGGCTGTTTGAAAATACCAAGATGAACGGACTCACTCTCAATAACAATGTTGTTAAGTCTGTTTAAAATTCCCAAATGAACAGACTCACTGAAGGACAATGTTCAGTCTGTTTAAATTACCAAAATGGACAGACTCACTCTCAATAACAATTTTGTTAAGTCTGTTTAAAATTCCCAAATGAACAGACTCACTGAAGGACAATGTTCAGTCTGTTTAAAATGCCCACTGCCTCACTGCCTGCCTGGCAGTGCACACAGAACTAGCTTGCATTTAAGTAGATATGAGGCAGAGTACTGCGGCCCAGGCACTTCCCAGCACAGACCCACTCAAGGACAATGCGTTGAGTCTGTTTAAAAATACCAAAATGAACAGACTCACTCTCAATAACAATGTTCAGTCTGTTTAAAATTCCCAAATGAACAGACTCACTGAAGGACAATGTTCAGTTTGTTTAAAATGCCCACTGCCTCACTGCCTGCCTGGCAGTGCACTCAATGTGTGTGTGCAGTGCACACAGAACTAGCTTGCTTTTAAGCAGATAAGAGGCAGAGTACTCCCTGCCCTGGCACTTCCCAGCATAAAATGAACAGACTCCCTCAATAACAATGTTCAGTCTGTTTAAAATTCCCAAATGAACAGACTGACTCAATAACAATGTTGTTAAGTCTGTTTAAAAATACCAAAATGAACAGACTGACTCAAGAACAATGTTCAGTCTGTTTAAAATCCCACTGCACTGACAGACTAAGTAATTGGAATTTAATAAAGCAGGAATTTTTGACCCTCCAGGATCATGGATGACATTGAAAATATTAATATCTCTCTCCAAGCCAGCCCAACACCCTCAATGGTAAATAGTGGTCAGTGCTAGCTGACTAGACCACTAGACTGCTTGAAAGAAACAGGAATAGGAATACTAGTGACTGTAGCTGACCCATGCCACTAATGCAAGACCAGGAATATTTTTCTTTCCTTTGTTAGCTTAACACAGAATCTGTTCTGTGTTGTCTATCAAATCTGCTTCTGGTTCTGCTTCTGGTTCTGCTTTACTGCCTGCCTGCCTCAGCCTGCCTCAGCCTGCCCAGCCCACCTCCCCACAGAATCGCTGGAAATGTCCATGAGCCCTCCTGCTGCTACTGCTTATATAGTGCTGGCTCGTCAGTAAATCCTCAGAGAAGCACTGAATGACAGCGCGATTCGCTGCATTCAGTGCTTCTCTGAAAACGTGAACGCAGATTCGCTGCGTTCCGGTATCCATGCCGACCTGTCCGACCCTTTCCTGTGAGTCACTGCGACTCACAGGAAAGGGTCAGACAGGTTGGCATGGTTACCGCAGGGGCGCCGCCATTTTGAGGTAATCCGGGGCTCTGAGCTCGCAGCTAATGGCGGCGAGAATATCGCGCGTCACGGCTCAACGTATTCAATGTAGCTATGTTGAATACGTTGGAAATCGCGATCGTTCCGCCTCATCACTTTTTTAAGTTAAAAAAAAAAATAAGTTGCGGATTGCTAATGCGTTCAAAACGAATGCACACCCATACCTGAAGCTACTGGAGTTTTGCTCTCTCAATCCAAGTGATCGAAGAGTGGCTCAGGATGCTTTTCTGTTCACTTGGGCAGAGAGCCTGTTGTATGCATTCCCTCCAATCCCACTAATCACTCAGGTGAACCAGAAATGTATCGCAGACAAGTCAGATCTCATCCTCATAGCACCAGCGTGGCCCAGACAGCCATGGTTTGTCTACCTCATGTACCTCTCTCCCTACAACCACAGAGGCAGAACAGACCTCCTAACACAGGAGAAGGGAGCACAACTTCATCTCATGCAGGACTTCCTTCATTGACAGCATGGAGATTGAAATGGAAGTACAGAGCCATCTTCCTATCCCGTCAGAAATTCAGGTTATCCTCATTTCCTCAAGAAAGCCATCCATGAGGAAACATTATGCAGCTAAATAGTATAGATACCGCCATTGTGCATGTCAGTGTCGCTTGATCCCTTTCAATCCTCACCAGAACAGTTATTTAAATACTGTACACTTCAGGACTGTACACTTCAGGACTGTACTGTACACTTCAGGACTGGCAAATTCATCCATCAGAGTACACCTCAGCACCATAGTGGCGTACCACCCTTCGGATCAGGAAAGCTCCATCTCCACACACTCACTGATATCTCATTTCATGAGGAGTGCCTTGAGGTTTCACCTTCAGATCCTATGACCAGCCATCCCTTGGGACTTAAACGTAGTTCTGGAGACAATGATGCTTCCACCATTTGAGCCAATGCAAACACCTTCCTTAAAGTTTCTCACGTGGAAGGTATTATTTCCAGTAGCAATAAATTATGCAAGGTGAGTTAGCGAGCTTCAAGTGCAAGTTCACTACTCACCTTATCTACAATTCTTCCATGACAAGATCACCTTATGAACTCATCCATCCTTCCTTCCAAAGGTAGTCTCAGCCTTCCATCTAAATCAAACCATTATGTTGCCGACTTCCTTTCCTAAGCCACATGCTTCCAGTTGAGAAGCTTTGCTGTGCACGGATTGCAAAAGAGCGCTAGCCCACTATAAGCAAAAGACTCGTGCACCAAACAGGCATTCACAACTCTTTATCTCCTTCAATCCGAATACTCCAGAGTTATCAGTCACCAAACAGATGCTAGCGAATTGGCTGACTCAATGCATCCACTTTGCTATTCTGCTAGATCAGAGCATCTACAATCAAAGGTCAAGGCACAACAGCTGAGAGCTATGGCTATTTCAATTGCCCATCTTTGCAAGGTGCCAATTCAGGACATATGCAAAGCTGCTATGTGATCATCACTATATACCTTCATATCTCATTATTGCCTCTAACAACACGCCAGTTCAGATGTGTCCATGGGCAGGAGATTCTGCATCATGCTACTAATTTATTTATTTATTTATTTATTTAAAGGCTTTTTTTATACCGATATTAGTGGGTACATCATATCGGTTTACATCAAACAGTAGATGGAAAGTACAAAGACAGGGAAAAGGGGAGGGGACAACATAGTGCAACAATTAGAGAAAACTAAATAGAGGAACAGGGAAAAAACTGGAGAGATAACATATTAACATAATAACGTAATAATTCTTAAGATTGTCCACCGAACACGGGGATCTGCTGCACAGATGATCCTGCATATTTCCGGACACACAAACATTTCTGGTTGAACATAAGGCTGTGATTTGTATTCCCTGGCTGGGGACTCCTAGACAGCATGGCTAATATCTGTGGGGAAAAAAAAAAGCAAGCTTGCTTACCATAAACGGTGTTTTCCATAGAGAGCAGGATAAATTAGCCGTGCATCCCACCCTCCTCCCTGGACAATCTTCTTACTTCTGCCTGCTCTTACTCTTCCTTGCAGTACACTACTTCTCTTTGCTTTCTAACCAACTGAGGCGATGCAGGCAGACACGCGGGAGGGCAATGCGCAGGTGTGCAGGAACAAGGTTCTGCACATTCTAAGAGAAGTTCCTGCCTCAGGCTGCCAGGGGGCGTTCCCAGACAGCATGGCTAATTCATCCTGCTATCTACTGAAAACACCATTTACTATAAGCAAACTTGCTTTTACCTGTAGTTGTAGTCCTGGTGGCAGAGTTTGGGGGAGGGGTTGACATTTTATGCATTTACTTTTGAATTTACAAATGTAAGAAACCATAGGGGTCCTTGCCAGGAGGAGTGAACCAGAAACCATAGGGTTCCTTGCCAGGAGGAGTGAACCAAGACTAGGGAATACCAATAAAGTTACTTGATGGTACCTTTAAGACAAATAGGTGAAACATTTTTTTACTCTATGCATAATTAATTAAACTCTTGAATTTGTTGCCAGAAGATGTGGTGAAAGCTGTTAGATGGTAACTTTGAAACAGCCGCATGGGAGCACATGTAAGCTCGTATGCCGGCTCGTGCCAAAGGACATGGCAATTTTATAACACACACATGTATATGTACGCATGGTATAAAATTGGCTGTACGCGCGTCCATGTGCACACAAATGCCGCCTTTCTCGTGTAAGTGGGGATTTTAGTAGATATGCATACTGATGCAATTACCAGTTTCCCCAGTTTGTTCCCAGTTCATCCAGGTAAAGGATAGGACTTCCTAACCCCCATAGTTAATTAGCCTCCCTCGTACTCTTTTAGCCCCTACCCTTAAAATTCCACTGACTAGCCTATTTTTTTTTTTTTTGTTCCTGGACTTACACGCCATCCATAGTACAAGTAAAGTTAAGAAGTAGGGGACCCTGGCATGTGCTTGTACGTGTAAGTATTTATGTACACATTTTATGTTAAAGTCCCAGAACGCCCATGTTCCACCCATCCCCTAGCCAGATCATGCCCACACCCCACCCCTTTTTTCAAGTTATTTGTGTGCATACCGGGAGACACACGCATACTTGGGCACCTTTTAAAATCTGTGAGGCACGCGCTGGTCCGACTTTTGCGCGTATCTTCTAACTTTTAAAATTTACCCCTTAGTGTAGCTGGGTTTAAAAAAGGTTTGGACAAGTTCCTGAAAGAAAACTCCATAAACCACGATTAAGGTAGACTTGGAGAAATCCACTGCTTATCCCTGGGATAAGCTGCATGGAATCTATCTACCTTTTGAGATCCTGCCAGGTACTTGCGTCCTGGATTGGTCAATGTAGGAAACAGAATATTGAGCTTGATGGATCTTTGGTCAGACCCAGTATGGCAAATCTTATGTTCTTATGTTTTTATCATGGGTAGTACCAAGAGATTTAGTGAATAGAGGTTGGGGTTTGAGTTCCCCCATGTGGGAGAAAGAGATGGTATGTACTAAAGCTTTTATTAACCCCTGCCACCATCTTAGGGCATGTATTCGTAGTTTACTGTCTGTGCAATATCACTTTTTGTTTGTTTTTGGGGGGGTAAAGAACTGTCAGGGTCATCTTCACAGACATTTGGGTAGAAAGCATTGGAAACAGTGTCAGAACCCTATTTTTGGTCCAGAGTTTTGGAGACTTTTGTTTCTGAAGAAGGAAGTTGTTTCCGCCCTTCCTTTCTCTCATTTGGTTCCCCTTTTTCATTAACAGTTTTGTCTGTGTCTTTATTGACTGAGAACCCTAGGCCAGGGACAAAGATTTTGTTTATTCTGTCTGTTACTTACAAAGAACCTGGAAAGAAGTGAAGAATGGATTCATATTCATTAAGAGAAAGTATACAATTTTAACAGTTTCTCTTAATAAGAAGAGTTCAAGGGATTTGGGGAGTGGAGGCTCGATTTGACAAGGCTTTATTTTCCTTTTCAGTTGGGGGATGGGAACAGGGCTGCCAGGCTCGCATTCTTTTTTCATCTCCCTGCTACTTAACTGGCTATGTTTTTTGAGGTAGACATTCAAAAGCTAGCTGGCTAGGAAACCTAGCTGGATCAACATATCTAGCTAACATGGCTGGGGTATTCAGTGGTGCAGCTGTGCTGCTGAATATATCTGGATAACATTTAGGTACCTGGATAAGTTAATCCAGCTAACTTTCAACCTGCTCAATAGCAGATCTAATTTATCCAGCTAACTAACGGGCCGATACAGAAAAACCTGCGGGAGAGCCAGCGAGTGCCCGCTCTCCTGGGCGTGCGATTCAGAAAAAAAATATATGTAAATGAGGGCCCGCGGTAAAAGGAGGTGCTAGGGACACTAGTGCATCCCTAGCGTCTCCTTTTTGACAGAAGCGGCGGCTGTCAGCGGGTTTGACAGCCAATGCTCAATTTTACAGGCATCAATTCTCAAAACCGCTGAGAGCCTCGGGTTTGGAAAATGGATGCCAGCAAAGTTAAGCGTCCGTCTTCCAACCCGCGGGCCACGGGCAGATTTTTAATTTTTTTTTTTAATTTTTTTTATTTTTGGGGCCTCTGATTTAATATCGCTATGATATTAAGTCGGAGGGTGAACAGAAAAGCAGTTTTTTAATGCTTTTGTGTACACTTTCCTGATGCCAGCCAAAATTAACTCCTGCCTTTGGCAGGCATTAATTTCTGAAAATAAAATGTGTGGCTTTGCTGCACATTTTACTTTCTGTATCGCACGGGAATGACTAATAGGCCCATCAACATGCATTTCCATGTTGCGGGCGCTATTAGGTTTGGGGGGGTTGGCCGCGCGTTTTCCACACGCTATTACCCCTTACTGTATAAGGGGTAAAAATAGCACTTCGAAAACATGCGGCCAAACGGGGGCTAACAGTGCACTCACCCTGAGCGCACTTTACTGCATCGGCCCGTTAGGGATGAATTTTCACAGCACTTATACATATAAAGTTAGCAAATACGCACATAAGTAGCTTGTTCTCACTCAATTGCTATTTTATAAACATTGAAAGTATGCATATACTTTGTTTTTCATGCACATACACACAAGAAAAAAAGGGGTAGTCTAAGAGCATTCCAGAGTGGGGCAAATAGTTACACGAGTAAGTTATTTTATAAGACACTTATGCATATTCATTTGGCTAACTACCCCTGCTCATTATCTTGTGTAACTGCTATCAGACTTGTTTATTGTGCACTATTGGTTGGGGGCGGGGGGAGGTCTTGGTGAAGGGGGAATTCAGGCTGAACCAGAAGGGTCTCAGTAACCTAGAGAAGGATTAGGCAAACCGGTGGAGGAATCAGAAAACTGGTATTTTCAATTTCACGCAAATGTTTTAAAATATTCTGACTTCTGTGCATAAATCGGGTTTTAAGCAAGTTCTACTTTTTTCACACATAACATATACGTGTGTATATTTTTAAAATTGGAAAGAAAAGTACATGCATTGAAATACTCACTTTCAATGCTTTGCATGTATTCATGCATAAGCACACACACTTGCGTTCTAAAACCCATGCTTCTCTGAGACATGTGAGTTATAAAATAATTTTTCAGATCTCCATGTGGCCATATATGCTCATATATGGGGCCATGCACAGTTCTTTGAAAGCTACTCTCTTAGACAGATAAGAATGAATATCACCATTTATCCAGCTAGCCGGGTCATTCATCAAAATGCATTAGGGCCTGAACGCGTGTTAAATGGGTTGTAGCTAGAGACCGCATTGTACAAATCAACTCCTCTGGTTCTACCTTTCATTGCTTCAAATGATAGAAATTCTTCAGTGATGTTTAATTTGCAGTTAATTCCTCTGACTGTCAGGCAGATACAGTACAGTGCTCTCCGGTGTACTGTTAGCCCAGGTTTGGCCACGTGTTTTCGATGCGCTAGCTTTACCCCTTATGCATGTTGATGGCCCTATTAGTTATTTCCGTGCGATCCAGAAAGCAAAATGTGCAGCAAAGCTGCACATTTTACTTTCAAAAATTAACGCCTGCCCAAAGGCTGGCGTTAATTTCTGCCTGCACTGGGGAAGTGTACAAAAAAGCAGAAAAAACTGCTTTTCTGTATACTCTCCGACTTAATATCATAGCGATATTAAGTCGGAGGCCGCAAAAGTAAAAAAAATCAAAAATTTAAAAAAAAAATTTTTTTAAATCGGCCCACAACCCGTGGGATAATAAAAGGACTAGGGAGCATTCCATGAAGTAGCACATTTAAAACTAATCAGAGAAAATTATTTTTCACTCAATGCACAATTAAGCTCTGGAATTTGTTGCCATAGGATGTGGTTAGTGCAGTTAGTGTAGCTGGGTTTAAAAAAGGTTTGGATAAGTTCTTGGAGGAAAAGTCCATTAACTGCTATTAATCAAGTTGTCTTAGAGAATAGCCACTGCTATTACTGGCATCAGTAGCAGGGAATCTACTTAGTGTTTGCGTACTTGCAGCCTGGTTTGGCCACTGTTGGAAACAATTTCTTATGTTCTTACATATTAAAACATTTTAAAACAGTCTACTTATAGATTACTCACATGCCTTCACCCTTTTCCTGACAATTTGATGTCCTTCCCATGCATGTTTCTGCTGGTAACATGTTCCACAACCTAAGGCCTACATGAGAAAATGCCCTCTGTTGCGTACTTTGCAGGCTGCTCCTATAAGCGGTAGGTAATGCTAATAGGCTTGTGTCTGAGGACCTCAACACAAGGGTCTGTTAATATCATCTTAAAGCATCAGCTACAATCCATCAACGTTCAGAATATAGAAATTTATGGATTGGGATCAGAATTCTAAACTGAGTTCTCCATTTTACTGGAAGCCAGTGCAAAGATTGCAAAATTGGCATTATACGGTCAAATTTCCTAACTCTTCCAGTCTCACTGTGGTATGCTGTACTAATTGTAATGCACATATTAATGTGCCCAGAAGGACCATCAGCAAGATACAGCAGGATTCCAAGTTACTTAACACATAGGCTTGTGAAACTGTACTGAATAAATCAGAATATGTCGAAGAGGCTTTAGTAACTTTAGTTTGTAAAATGAGATTTTTACCAAATGTTGGATATGCCAATAATAATATCTCTAGGAAACTGGCAGCCCTACCAGACTCCCGGGAACCTTATCACCTGCTTTGTACCCTTCCCCAGCATCTGCCCCCTGGGTATTTGAAAGATGGGAGTATTTGTGTGGCACACTCTCAGGGCCTGTGCAAATCTTACAACCTTGTACCGACCCCTCTTCCCTGTCCTTCCCACATGAAATTACAAATTATGCATTTATTTTAGAATTTCTTATTAACCACGTCCCCAACCTAAAAAGGGAGATTTTATATGAAAAGGGGCATTCAAAGTACAGTCTTCAGAGATAATTTTATCACTTATATAACTACTCTACCTATGAAAAGGCAACACTGTCTATTCATTTTATACCAGCCCTAATATTACATCTAATATTACACCAGCTGTAAAACACTAATACACCTCATGTTAGGGAAACAGAACAAGCCAGGCTGCTATAGATACCTACAGAGAAACTAAATGCTAACAGAATACCTCTTGGTATTCTTGGTCACAAATGCAGAACAAAGAAAGACCCTCACCAAATTGTCACTCATCTCTATTCATCCCCTTTCCCTTCCCTCTTAGTCACTCACCTCCACTCACTCCCCATTCTCTTTCTACTCAGTCATTTATCCCCTTTCCCTTCTCACTTAGTCACTCACCTCCACTCACTCCCCATTCTCTTTCTACTCAGTCACTTACCCCCTTTCCCTTCCCTCTTAGTCACTCACCTCCACTCACTCCCTATTCTCTTTCTACTCAGTCACTTACACCCCTTCTCTTCTCTTTGTCACTCACCCATTCCCTCCCATTCCCCTTTCCATCCTTCATTCTCATCCCCCTTTTCTTCCCTTTCTTTTCCTCAATTATACTCCTTCTCTTCCCTTTCAGGCACAACCCACCATATGACTCCCTCCTTCCCCCTCAGGTCATAATCTTCATTATCCTCTGCTTCTTCTTGCCGGCCAGATGTGGGAAGCCTGCTGGCAAGTCACCATGGGGCTCACCGCTGGTCACAGAGTGCTATCGTTGGTCATAGAGTACTGTCACATGGGACCTCTTCTTGCTGGAGGGGATGGGAACCCTGACCAGGCTGTCACCAGATGGCACTGATGCACAGGGCCTCTTCTCTCTGGTGGGGGTGGGAACACCTCCAGTGCATTGCCAGATTGCATTGCTCCATGGGACCTCATCTTGCTGGCAGGTGGGTAGGAATGCTGGCAGTGTGTCACAAAATGGCATCCTTATATAGGCATCTTCTTGCTGGCAAGGTGTCGGATCCCCACTAGCACATCTTTAATTGGTGCTGTGGCACAGGTGAAGTGAAGTGGCCATTGTGGGGGTATTTTGTGGGGGTATTTTCTGCTACCCCCAAATTTTTACAGAGGTGGCTGTCTCACCCAATCTCATTATAGAACTGCTTCTGAGCATCAAGACCCCTAAAGTAGTACACCAGGGGCATGTCAGCTAGGCATAGTAGCAGCAAGATACCCAATGCAGTATATCTTGGGCATGGCAGGTAGGGAGAGCAGCAGCAAGACCTCCAAGGTGATTTAGTTGTCTTGCCACTCACATGGAAAATCTGAAAACCCATGAATGATGATGGCTTAGGATGTCCTCTGCCATCAAGAAAACATGTTCACTGGGCACACACTGTCTCGTGGGCAAAAAGAATCTTACTGAGCCACCTTGGCTAGGACTCGCCTGACTCCTGACTTGTATGCCCAATATGCCAGCACATGTGTGTCCATGTATTTGATGGTCTCCATGATTTAGCATGTCACACACATTTCTGCTGCAGTCTCCTTTACTGGGATGGGCTGAGGGTCAATTTCAATTTATTACTTGATAAATCACATTTCCTAAAATTAAATCAAAGTGATGTACTTAATAGTAAAAATAAGTTATGTAAACATTATATAAAAAAATCTTAAAAACAGCTAAAACAAAGTGAAACTAATAAAATGAGGGGGGAAAAACCCACAATCATAAGAGGTAAATATAAATAGATTTTTTTTTTATTTATTAGTTTTTTTATATATCGACATTTGATCTCAATCGAGATATCACACCGGTTTACATTCAGGTACTGTAGGTATTTTTCTATCCTCAGAGGGCTTACAGTCTAAGTTTGTACCTGAGGCAATGGAGGGTAAAGTGTGAAAGAATGAAAACAAGAATGAACAAGCAAAAATTAAAACGTACAACTACTTTATTTGAATAACCAAATCTAATAAAACAGGTTTAAAAGGAGAAGTGGTCACTCAAAATGATTGTGGTTAAATAAAATCAGAAAAAGCCGAGGGAGGGGCGGAACCAAGATGGCGGCGGTGTAGCAGCACTGCTTAGACGCTGTCCGTTTTCTGCAATTTTCTGAAGAGCCGCTGATAACATGCCCCCGAAAAGGAAAGGTCGGGTCCGCGTCTATCATGCAACACCATCTCTTCTACCCGGACAGCATATGATAGCAGAGCTGACTCCTAACTATTCTAGAGTGGAGGCGACGAGCTCCGCGGAGGTTACCACGGGAGGAGCCATGGCTGACCCAGGAGAAACCACCTTGAGCCCTCCAGACTCCAGAACGCCTCCAGTGCCGGTCCCCAGAGATTCCTCGAGTCCGGTGAGTGCTGTATCTGTCCCTACGGGGCTGCTGAGTGCAGCAGCAGGAACCACCGTGGGGAATGGGAGAGAAAATGCAGGCCTGGAGGGGACAGGAGAAGGGATGGCAGGCCTGCCGATGGCAAGCTCAAATTTGGACTTTGTTTCCACTTTGAATGCCTTTAACGGCGAAGATTTCTTTAAATTTGAGCCTGAAGCAGGAAATGCCTTATTCCCTAAACCTGAGGTTGTGTCCATGGACGCTTTCTGGGAGCTGATGACCAAAATGGGGATGGCATTATTTAAAGTTGCACAACAGCAGGCAAATGTGCCCTTAAAAATTGGAAGTTTTACCCATGAATATAATGCAAAATACCTAGACCATCAACAAAAGATTCAGAGATTGGAAGAACAAGTAAAGAAGTCTCAAGATGTGCAAGCAGCCCTGATGAAAGATCGTATCGCCACTAGCAGGAAATTGGAACAGCTTGAAAATAAATCAAGGAATTTAAACCTTAGGTTTATAAATTTCCCTAAGGTAATGGGCGAACAACCGAGAACGACTTTGAGGAAATACATGGTGGATATTTTCAAGATAGTTCCTGAAAATATTCCCGCTTTGAACAAAGTGTATTTTATGCCTCATGCAAGGCCTAGAGGAGAAGTAGCTGCTCCAGAGCTTGAACTTGCAAACTTAACAACTTTTCTAGAGACTTCAACTCCTGAAATAATAGAGAGGTCTACTCTCTTGGTTTCCTTTATTTATTCGCAAGATCTCAGACTTATAATGAGGAATTATTTTCTAATATGAGAGCTGAATTCATGGACAAATCTGTGCAAGTCTTCCCTGATTTGGCACAAGCTACTCAGGAAAGAAGGAGGGGATTCCTGTCAATGCGTCAGGATGCCTGTTTGTTGGGGGCAAGTTTTATGCTCAGGTACCCATGTCGATGTATACTAAAGTTAGACAATGTTACTTATGTTTTCTTTGTACCTGAACAAATGAAAGAATTACTAGAAAATAGGAAAAGATTACTCCCCAACCCTTCAGTCCAGGATGCTTTAAATGTGAAGTCATAGGAAAGGAAAGAATAGTTATTAACCGTTAAGCTTTTTTCTTTTCTTTTTAGTAATTTCTTCAAAGATTATCTCCTCATATGTCCTGGTAGTAAACCCCCCTACACCTATATTTGAGGTCAAGTTAATTGGATATTATTATTCTTTTCCAAATATAACTGTGAAAGTTGTATGATGAAAAATATTGTTTCTTATGTTTCTGTACAAAGTGATAATCCTTTGTAATATTTGTTTAAACTAATAAAGATAAAATAAAAAAAAAAATCAGAAAAAGCCCTAGAAAAAAGAAACACCTTCCTAAATTTTAAGTAATTTTTTTCACAACATAACTGTAATGGTAGAGTATTTCAGAAATTAGGTGTCAGCCAAGAAAAATAGATCTCGCATGTACTTTCTAGTTTGATTTGTCTGGGAGATGGGAGAACCAGAAACTCGTGCTGTGAGGATGGAAGTGTGCATGATGGACAGTGAAGGACTTAAGTGTACTAAACAAGGAGGTGTTCTGAGTCAAAAGGCTTTAAAAGTTACCCTATTTTGAACTGTATACATAAGGATACAGGATGCAGGAAGTGGAGGGACATGGGTCTCTTTTGCCATTGCTTTAGCTATGACCTGTGTCCGGAGAGATGATCCTTTGTGGGCAATGTGACTGTGGCATATTGAGGTTGGTGAGGAAGTGGTAACAGAGTACTGCTCATGCTTGCCACTCTCTCTGCTCCATTGTCACTGTGCCTCTATCTCTGGATCTCCTGTTCACGCATCCTAGCTACCAACATCTCCTTCATATATGTGAGATGCTGGGACTAGATGGTGAGACTTCTTTTCACCCAGGTATCACAAAGTATGGCAAACATGCATGTATTTTTTTTTTTTGTCAGAAGTTTCAGTCTCACTTGCACCTGTTGATGCAAGGAATCCACAAACTGTAACACCTCTGCTTCCATTTCTTCTTGCAAATGGAAACCTTCTCATTTTTCCTCCAGATTATTTTCTATGTGGATGACCCCACTCAGGTTGCCACTTCTGGAACTGAGATCCTCTGTGGCATCTTTGAAGGGCTTCAAGATTTCCATTAGCTGCCACATCAATAATCATGATGCCCCAGGGGGCAATCCGCTCCTATCTATGTTTCCAGAGACAGATCTTGAAAGGCTATCTGCAGCTCCACTAACCTCTGCAGCATCATATAGGTGGAATTCCAACCAGCGCCATCTTGAATCATATATTTATGAGGCATCCCAAAATCTTCCTGCTTCTCATGGAGATATCCCCCCATTCATGAAATGCTCTGGTTTTTTCCTTATTTTATTTAAAGTGTTTTTATACCAACTTTCTTGACTTTCCTGTACCTCTCTAGCTAGTAATTCAGGAATACAAAGTTTATTGCACCATGGGTGAAGACAGGTGTTAATACTGTCACCAGATAGTTCACACCAAATGGTGGTGCCCAAAGATAAAATCACTTGCTCCACCTCCCCTTGCCTCATGGTTAAGAAATACTTCAACCTCACCTCCTACAACATCTAAAGGAGTGGTTGCCAGGTCATCTAAATCAGGGAAGATCCAGAAGCATCTGAGTTCCCCAGAGGTGGCACTGCTGGTATCAGGAATCAGCAATGAAGCAACTCCAAGGAACATTTTTAGCTTTTTCCCAAGGAAAGAAAACAAAAAAGGCAGCACCCATAAGGATAAAAGAAAGAAAGATGTAGGATCAGGTAAAGAGAGTGGCCCCCAGCCCCGGGAAGGCTTCAGAAAAGTCAGGGGATAGAAGAACAGGCCCAACTGAGGGTTTCCCCACCCTGGTCCTTCCTTCTAAAGCTTTAGTGAAACCTCAGAAGGTTAAAAAAGTGATGCAATGTACAACACGGAAAGTTGCCCCTCATACTGAAAACTTCCTAGGAGAAGGACCATTTTCTTCCCAGTGATTTTAGAGTGAAAAGTGCAGCCACCCCCTCTGAAGAAAGTGGCAGACAGATCCATTCTCCCTTCCCAGATCTGCCCCCTCACTTCCCCTGGTAAGTTTAGGCTTAGGGTAAAAAAGAAGGGAGGTAAAGTGCAGGAAATAACCAACCGGGCTGTGGTTAATGCAGACTTTAAAGCCCTCGTCTTCCTCCCCCTGCAAAGCACAAAAAGTGGGAAGGAGAGGGTGATGAGCTAGAGGCTCTCATTGCCTCATGCTAAGAAGAGGAACCTCCAGAGAATGCAACCCCAGATACGGAAAAGGGTGCAAATTCACTGGGGATGGTAGGTGTTACCCTTCTCCTCCCGTCTATATGAAAGAACCAAAAATATAAACTATCGGACATCTCAGCCTAGGTTATGTGCTGTTAAATTAATAATTCTTTTTGGCAAAAATATCAGCAAGAGACAGTTTATTGCAGGGTTGTTAGACCCTCAGAAGAGAGTTTGCTTTTTCTAAAAGAACCCAGATTCCTTCTTTTAGAAAAGGTTTGAGCTAGGTATGCACAGGACCCAAACCAGGTAGGGTAGTGGGGCGTTTAGCTTTTCTATCCAGAATTGCACCCTCCTCCCTCGGTTAAATAGGTCTGCAATGATGAGCTAAAGGGCACCGACTGGAATCTGATTCCTTTCTGCCATTGTGCAGTATATTTTGGATGAGCAGACTGACTCTACTGAGTTCCCTGGTCGTCTTCTCTCTTTCACCTTTTTTTTTTAGATTCTTTGAAAGGTAGATTGTCCTTGAATACTAGTATTGGTTTTGTTGGTAGACTGTATATGTGTCTTTCTTCGGTAACACAGGTTTTAGGATCTTTTCTCTTTGGTTCCATGAGCTAAAGGATCCTGACTAATTTCTGCCTTGCAGAGTAAGTGTGATGAGCAAACTGTCTCTCTCTCTCTCTACCTTACCTTTCTAAATTCCTTAAAAGGTAGATTGTCTTGAATACACTAGGCATTTTGTTTTATTGGTAAGCTGAGTGTGTTTTTCCTTGTGTGGAACACACGTTTGTAGGATATTTTTTTATGACCAGAGTGGGGCACCTTTGGGGCCCTGTCCTTGGCATTTACTGGAAAAAATAGTCCTAGTCTGGCTGCTGTAAGCCGTGTTTGTAATAATGAGCTGAAGGACATTGTTTTTTTGACTGCTAGTGCTTCCTTTTCTGCCAACAGGTGATGTATTTTCTTTGAACATCTTTTCACCTTCCTTTAATTATAAATATAGAGAAGGTCGAAAAGACCAATAGCACAAAAGCCAAAACCTGAATAACCTTGACAGCCATGTATTTTGCATCTAAAAAGAACATCATGGGAAACCTCACTTTTAAAGATAGGCATGTTTACCTCTTTTTCCCCTGCGTGGCACCATGGGATGTTGAATCATGCTTTACTCTTGTTTTGCAGAGATGGGGTGCCCCGTTCAACATTAAAAATAGGTCTGGTCTGGCTGCTTCACTAGCACAGCAGTAGCAGGGCACCCAGAGAATATAGGTGTTGTCCCAGAGAACTGGCAATTCAATTATTATTCTGGAGACTCTGGGTCAAATCCAGAGAGGTCCCAGGTATGCAGAAAATGTTTTGCTCCATTCTGATAACTACAACAACAATAGTTGGAAAAGACCCAGAAGCAAGAAAATGCAATGAGTTCAAAAGTTTGGAAAGGCCAGGCATAGCACAAGACTTGGCTGTCTAAAGCTCAATGTCAACCTCATACACCATTTTAATGACCAGAGAACTCACACCTTCAGATTTCCTGTTCTTCATAAAGGCTCAGCAGATCATCTGGGACCCAAAATGCCTATAACACAGCAGCCTTCTTGGTCTATCTCCTTAGGGCTCTTTCCCACTTCCCCTGCTCATTCTCCGTCTTTGCCTATCTCCTCCTGGGCCTCTCTGCCTTTCTCAACCATGCTTTACTCTCCTCTAGAGCTGCACCAACCTATGTAAAATGCACGTGCAATCAGAACTTAACTTTGAATTCAGAATAGGTGATTTTTTCCTGTTAGCATGCATGTGCTAAATAGCAATTGTTTTAGTGTATGGATTACTACATGCTCATGTTAAAAGCTCATTTTGCCCTACTTAATACATTAAGGGGCGGATTTTAAGAGCCCTGCTCGCGTGCCGGCGCGCCTATTTTCCATAGGCCTGCCGGCACGCACAGAGCCCCGGGACTCGCGTAAGTCCCGGGGTTTTTCGAGGGGGGCATGTCGGTGGCGTGTCGGTGGCGGGGCCGAATGGCGCGGCGTTTTGGGGGCGGGACGTGGCATTTCAGGGGCGGGCCCGGGGGCGTGGTTTCGGCCCGGGGCGGTCTGGGGGCATGGCCGCGCCCTCCAGAACCGCCCCCAGGTTGCGTCTCGGCGCGCTAGCGGCCCACTGGCGCGTGGGGATTTACTTCTCCCTCCGGGAGGCGTAAATCCCCCGACAAAGGTAGGGGGGGGGGTTTAGATAGGGCCGGAGGGGTGGGTTAGATAGAGGAAGGGAGGGGAAGGTGAGGGGAGGGCGAAAGCGAGTTCCCTCCGAGGCGGCCTTGGAGGGAACGGCCTTGGAGGGAACGGAGGCAGGCTGCGCGGCTTGGCACGCGCTGGCTGCACAAAATCGACAGCCTTGTGCGCACCGATCCTGGATTTTAGCGGCTACGCGCGTATCTACTAAAATCCAGCGTACTTTTGTTTGCACCTGGTGCGCCAACAAAAGTACGCGAAGGCACACTTTTTTAAAATCTACCCCTAATAAAATTATTTTAGATTAAGAAAAAACATATATCCTGCTCTATCACCAGTTCTGGGCTGGTCACATTAAAACATTCACAAAGCATACACATCAATACAGAAAACAGAGACAACTTTTTCCTGGACAATTTTTAAAGAGAAAATGTGTGTGCACTCCTTGATAAACAGGTGCATAGTTCACTGAGGAAAGAACATACAGACTTTGCATTGACCCACATAGTTTTGAAAACTGCCCTCCACTCCCCAAAGCATACATATTAGAGATGTGCTTCAGGTAAACATTTTGTGTTGAGCTTAGTTTTGGGGCTCCCCTGCAGGAATTAGTTTTTCCCATGGTGGGTTTTTTTTTTCAGGGGCCCAGATTTTCAGGTTAATGCGCACTATTACGCTAACTCCTGTTAGTACGCACTAACTCAAAAATGATTTTTTTCTGAAATTTCGGAAAAAGTTTAATCATTTTCGGTTCTCCTGAACCATTACGAATTAGGAAAGTTTGTTGACATTTCCTAATTCGGGAAAAACGATTGCACATCCCCAATATATATATCAATTTGCAATACAATCCCATACAAATGTTCTTTGCTTGCACATGAGCACAAGTATTTGTACTTGTTCATTATTGTGCACACTTGCATGCTAACAGGATTCCAAGCCCATTTAGTGTACAAACAAAACCTTTGATACACTGCATGCTATTTTGACTGCAAATTAAACAATCTTGATTTACGTGTGTGGCTTGAGTGTAACAGAAAATTTGGTTTATATAGCTGCATGGAAGTGGACTAACATAGCAGCCACTTATTTCATAGAGAATGGTAATTGCACCTTGATAACGATCTCTTCCATCAGCTCTTAGGATCTGACTTTCACCTCTTCTCTTATCTAGAAAATGGCAAAGTATTTTTTTGTGTGCAATTTCCGCTTCATAAAATACAAGAGGAGAACCTTAAAATATCTCTGTCAGGAGACAGCAGATCCTAGAAACAGATACGTTATGTTTCTTGTCATGTATCCTCACTTCATAAGGAAGGTATTTGAACAATTGCATGAAAGGGAAAACTGATTAAAAATTAATTCAGTTAACCCTCACTCTCTGCCGTGAAAAGAAAATCATTAATATTGTTTGGGGGACATTTGGACCCCATAAATCAACACTGGTGCAATTTTGAGGTCCTTTGAGATCCTGACTCAAATACCCAATAAAGGGGTAGATTTTAAAAAAGTGCACCTTCGCGTACTTTTGTTGGCGCACCAGGCGCAAACAAAAGTACGCTGGATTTTAGTAGGTACGCGCGTAGCTGCGCGTACCTGCTAAAATCCAGGATCGGCGCGCGCAAGGCTGCCGATTTTGTGCAGCCGGTGCGCGCCGAGCCGCGCAGCCTGCCTCCATTCCCTCCGAGGCCGCTCCGAAATCAGAGCGGCCTCGGAGGGAACTCGCTTTCACCCTCCCCTCACCTTCCCCTCCCTTCCTCTATCTAACCCACCCCCCCGGCCCTATCTAAACCCCCCCCTACCTTTGTCGGGGGATTTACGCCTCCCGGAGGGAGAAGTAAATCCCCGTGTGCCAGCGGGCTGCTAGCGCACTGAGACGCGACCTGGGGGTGGTTCCTGAGGGCGCGGCCACGCCCCCGGACCGCCCCGGGCCGAAACCACGCCCCGGGGCCCGCCCCCGAAACGCCACGGCCCGCCCCCAAAATGCCACGCCGATCGGCCCCGCCCCAACACGCACCCAACAGGCCTATAGAAAATAGTAGAGATGTGAATCGTGTCCTCGATCGTCTTAACGATCGATTTCGGCTGGGAGGGGGAGGGAATCGTATTGTTGCCGTTTGGGTGTGTAAAGTATCGTGAAAATCGTTAAAATCGTGAGCCAGCACACTAAAACCCCCTAAAACCCACCCCCGACCCTTTGAATTATATCCCCCACCCTCCCGAACCCCCCCCCCCCCAAATGCCTTAAATTACCTGGGGGTCCAGCGGCACACTAAAACACGGCACACTAAAACACGGCACACTAAAACCCCCTAAAACCCACCCCGACCCTTTAAATTAAATCCCCCACCCAAATGCCTTAAATTACCTGGGGGTCCGTAGCCTTAAATTACCTCCGTAGCGGAGGTCCGTAGCTAAATCGGGGGAAGGGGGAGAGCAGGAAAAGCGGCACACTAAATCGTGTAGTCTTCAGCCGGCGCCATTTTGCAAAATGGCCGCCGCAAAATGGCGGCGGCCATAGACCAAAACGATTCGACGCAGGAGGTCGTTCCGGACCCCTGCTGGACTTTTGGCAAGTCTTGTGGGGGTCAGGAGGCCCCCCCAAGCTGGCCAAAAGTTCCTGGGGGTCCAGCGGGGGTCCGGGAGCGATTTCCTGCCACGAATCGTTTTCCGTACGGAAAATGGCGCCGGCAGGAGATCGACTGCAGGAGGTCGTTCAGCGAGGGTTCCGGACCCCCGCTGAACGACCTCCTGCAGTCGATCTCCTGCCGGCGCCATTTTCCGTACGGAAAACGATTCGTGGCAGGAAATCGCTCCCGGATCCCCGCTGGACTCCCAGGAACTTTTGGCCAGCTTGGGGGGGCCTCCTGACCCCCACAAGACTTGCCAAAAGTCCAGCGGGGGTCCGGAACGACCTCCTGCGTCGAATCGTTTTGGTCTATGGCCGCCGCCATTTTGCGGCGGCCATTTTGCAAAATGGCGCCGGCTGAAGACTACACAATTTAGTGTGCCGCTTTTCCTGCTCTCCCCCTTCCCCCGATTTAGCTACGGACCGCCGCTACGGAGGTAATTTAAGGCTATGGACCCCCAGGTAATTTAAGGCATTTGGGGGGGTTCGGGAGGGTGGGGGATTTAATTTAAAGGGTCGGGGGTGGGTTTTAGGGGGTTTTAGTGTGCCGGTTTTCTTGCCCTCCCCCTTCCCCCTTCCCCCGATTTACGATTTTTTGACGATAAATCGGGGGAATTGGTATTGTATCGTGGCCCTAATGATTTTTGACGATTTAAAATATATCGGACGATATTTTAAATCGTCAAAAAATGATTCACATCCCTAGAAAATAGGCGCGCCGGCGCGCAAGGCCCTGCTCGCGTAAATCCGGGCAGATTTACGTGAGCAGGGCTCTTAAAATCCGCCCCAAAGAGTACAAAGTAACTCTGGAGACACAATTTATTTAACTTTAATTAAACTTTTAGGTGCTGATATTCAAACGAATTTAGGAAGATAACTCACATGTTATCTGGCTAAATGCCTAATTTTCAATATTTCCCCCCCTTATACTGCTAAATATTAGATGGATAATCAACTTTCTGTCTAAAATTTAGCCAGATAACATAGAAACATAGAAACATAGAAATGACGGCAGAAGAAGACCAAACGGCCCATCCAGTCTGCCCAGCAAGCTTCACACATTTTTTCTCATACTTATCTGTTTCTCTTAGCTCTTTGGTTCTATTTCCCTTCCACCCCCACCATTAATGTAGAGAGCAGTGATGGAGCTGCATCCAAGTGAAATATCAAGCTTGATTAGTTAGGGGTAGTAGGGGAAGTAACCGCCGCAATAAGCAAGCTACACCCATGCTTATTTGTTTTACCCAGACTATGTTATTCAGCCCTTATTGGTTGTTTTTCTTCTCCCCTGCTGTTGAAGCAGGGAGCTATGCTGGATATGCGTGTAGTATCAGTTTTTCTTCTCCCCTGCCGTTGAAGCAGAGAGCTATGCTGGATATGCGTGAAGTATCAGTTTTTCTTCTCCCCTGCCGTTGAAGCAGAGAGCTATGCTGGATATGCGTGAAGTATCAGTTTTTCTTCTCCCCTGCTGTTAAAGCAGAGAGCTATGCTGGAAATGCATTGAAAGTGAAGTATCAGGCTTATTTGGTTTGGGGTAGTAACCGCCGTAACAAGCCAGCTACTCCCCGCTTTGTGAGTGTGAATCCTTTTTTCTTCTCCCCTGCCGTTGAAGCAGAGAGCTATGCTGGATATGCGTGAAGTATCAGTTTTTCTTCTCCCCTGCCGTTGAAGCAGGGAGCTATGCTGGATATGCGTGAAGTATCAGTTTTTCTTCTCCCCTGCCGTTGAAGCAGAGAGCTATGCTGGATATGCGTGAAGTATCAGTTTTTCTTCTCCCCTGCCGTTGAAGCAGAGAGCTATGCTGGATATGCGTGCAGTATCAGTTTTTCTTCTCCCCTGCCGTTGAAGCAGAGAGCTATGCTGGATATGCGTGAAGTATCAGTTTTTCTTCTCCCCTGCCGTTGAAGCAGAGAGCTATGCTGGATATGCGTGAAGTATCAGTTTTTCTTCTCCCCTGCCGTTGAAGCAGGGAGCTATGCTGGATATGCGTGAAGTATCAGTTTTTCTTCTCCCCTGCCGTTGAAGCAGAGAGCTATGCTGGATATGCATGAAGTATCAGTTTTTCTTCTCCCCTGCCGTTGAAGCAGAGAGCTATGCTGGATATGCATTGAAAGTGAAGTATCAGGCTTATTTGGTTTGGGGTAGTAACCGCCGTAACAAGCCAGCTACTCCCCGCTTTGTGAGTGTGAATCCTTTTTTCCACATTTCCTCTTGCTGTTGTAGCTTAGAGCGATGTTGGAGTCACAGTAACCATGTGTATGTTTATTGAATAAGGGTATTATCTCCAGGCAGTAGCCGTCATTCTGGCGAGCCACCCACTCTTTATTGACGGCCTCTTGATTTTATGGATCCACGGTGTTTATCCCACGCCCCTTTGAAGTCCTTTGCAGTTCTGGTCTTCACCACTTCCTCCTCTGAAACTTAACTCCTCTGAGAAACATAGAGGCGTTTCTCAGAGGAGTTAAGTTATCTGGCTAATTTAGCCTATTTTAAACTATAACTGGCTAAGTTAGCCAGATAACTTTAGACCTGCCTCAAAGCAAGATTAAAGTTATCTGGCCATGTGTGACTGGATACTTACCACTTAACCGGATATCTTCAAAATAAATCTGGTTACATGGCACCCCTATGGTTTAAATATAAACTGAACCATGGGACTCTCGGCCCATTCTCCCCTTCCCACCATACATTTTAAAAATCCCATGCTGGCTGAACACCCTCCCCCCAAACTCCTACAAAGGGAAACTAAAGATAATATTGCCACTGGACCACCACTGTCCGACTTCCCTCCCCAGTAAATTGTAAAAAAAAAAGATATGGGCTCCTCAAAACCTCACTTCCCACCTACCCCCCAAACCTTCTCACCTATGCTGTGCCTTCATCTTGTCCCTGCTTGCAGGCCTGGGATTGAAGTAGGATATGATCCAAGATATTCCCAGCACTGCTCTGGGTAGTAGCGCTGGAAGCATAAACTGTCAGCTTAACCATCCAGCCCACCACTGGAATTATGCTGAAAGCTAACACGTCCAGCATTGCTGACCAGAGCAGTGCTATAAGTGCCCAGGATGGCATCATGCAGAGATCCTGAGCTTGCAATGGGGCCAAGATTAAGTCATGGGGTGGGTGGGAGGGTTTGGAGCTTGGCTGTGGTATTTTTCCTGTCAGTATTTTATCACCAGGAAAATATCTCAGTATTCACAATATTGCTATGCCAAGTTACTTTGAAAATGACACCCTTTGCTTGATAAGTCAAAAATATTCTCTCTATCCAACTTTGGTAGCATTTTCATTTGGAAGTCAAAATAACAATATTACATATTTTAAAGGAACAAAAAAAATGTAGAAGTCAAATACTTCCACTCTCTGATCTTTGGAGGAATTTACAAATATATTAGAAGTAAAACACTTCCAAATGAAAGTTAACCGAGGTCCTAGCTGCACTATGATAACCAAACAGTAAATATATGGCTCAGATTTAAAAGGGCCACGCACGTAAAAAACGGGGGTTACACATCAATGTGCCGGGCCCTGCAAAAGGGGCCGGCCAGGGGGCGTGGAGTTTCCCGTGTTAGTGCCTTTAAGTATCATGAAGTCGGCCATGCACACACCTAGGGGAGGGCCAAGGAGCAGGAGGACGCAGAGCCCCTGCAGGAGCTCCGCTGTGAGGCTGGCATCAGAGACGGTGAGTGGGGGAGCCAACTTGCTGCAGTGGCAGAGTGAGTAAGCCCAGAGCTGGTAGACGGACGGGAGAGGTGAGCAGGACCAGCCACGGAGTGGACGTGGCCAGGAAATGCAACAGTACCCCCCCCCCCCCCCCCCTTCTGGGCCTCCCCCTTACCGGCTTGGGCTTGTCAGGATGGGTCCTGTGGACCTCTGCAAGGAGGTTCTTGTCATATATATGGTGGGAGGGCTCCCAGGAGTTCTCCTCCAGCTCGAAGCGCTCCCAAAACCTGAGATATTCCCAATGGCCTCTCTTTCATCAGATGTCCAAAACCTCTTTGACCTGGAGAACGTCCTCGGGTTCAGCGGTGAGCTGTGAAGGAGCAGGGGGTCTGCGAGAGGGCCAGTTCAGGACCAGGGGCTTTAATAAAGAAACGTGAAATGTATTGTGGATTCCCAAGGAACTGGGGAGCTGCAGCTGATACGTTACAGCCCCAATGTGTTGGATAACTGGAAATGGCCCTATGAACCTCGTGGCCAAACGTTGCAACTTAATGTGTTTCGTGCTGAGCCAAACTTTCTGGTCTGGCTGGAATAGAGGAGCAGTGCGGCAATGGGCATCAGTGAAGAATTTGGCTTTCTCAGCGGCCTTACCCAGTCTTTCCTTGACTCTGTTCCAGAGGCAGTGAATTGTCTGTGCCATAGACTAGGTTGCAGGCGAGGGTATGGAGAGTGGTACAGGCAGAGGCAGGCATGGTTGGTGAACGAACACCACGGAGAAGGGAGAGACATCAGTGGCTGAGGCGACGTGGGTATTGTGGGACAATTCAGCCCAAGGCAAGAGGTAGGCCCAGTCGTCCTGTTGATCATTGACATAAGTCCTTAAGAATGTCTTCAATGATCAGTTTGTCCTCTCGGCTTGGCCGAGGATGGTAGGCCGAAGTCAGATTCAAAGAGATATCAAATTTTTCGCACAGAGACATCCAGTATTTGGCAGCGAATTCTGGCCCATAATTGAAAACGATCTCTTTGGGGAAAACATGTAGACGGAATACGTTCTTCAGGAAGAGTTTTGCCAGTTCAGGAGCCAAAGGAAGACTCAGTAGTGGAACAAAGTGGGCCATTTTTGAAAAACGGTCGATGATGACCCAGATGACCATGTTGCACTTTGATGGGGGCAGATCGATGATGAAGTCAGTAGAGATGCTTGACCAGGGCTCAGTGGGAGCCAGAAGAGGTTGAAGAAGGCCCCAAGGGCGGCCAGTAGGAGGTTTGTGTTGTGCGCAGATGGGACATGAGTCCATATAACTGCGGGAGTCCTTGACCATGTTAGGCCACCAGTAGTATCTTCTTAGCATCTCAAGTGTCCGAGCCCAGCCGGGATGGCCGGCCAACTTTGAGTCATAAGCCCAGCGAAGGACGTGTTCTTGGAGACGGCGTGGAACCACTGTCTTCCCAGCTGGCACAGTGTTGGTGACTGCGAGGGTTATACAGGCTGAATCAATGATGTGTCTAGGAGTGTCAGGCATATCCTCTGGTTTGCGAAAACGGGAGAGAGCATCCGCTCGAGTGTTCTTGGCTGCAGGACGATAATGAAGTTCAAAATTAAAACGTTCAAAGAACAATGCCCAGCGGGCCTGTATGGGGTTCAATAACTGAGATTTTTGTGATCTGTAAAGATAGTGAATTTATGCTGTGCTCCTAACCAGAGACACCACTCTTGAAGAGCTAATTTCACAGCTAGGAGCTCACGATCCCCGATTGTATAGTTTTGCTAATTTGTGAGAATAGAAGGAGCAGGGTACTAAGACTCCCTTGGAGGAATACTGGCTCAGAACTGCCCCTGCCCCTGCCCCAATGGCGGAGGTGTCGACTTCAATGACGAAGGGGTAGTTAGGATCTGGGTGACGTAGACAAGGTCCGGTGCAGAATTCCTCTTTCAAGGCGTGAAAGGTGGATTGAGCCTTGAGACTCCAAGCTTGGTGGTTACTACTTTTCCTAGTCATGGCAGTGAGTGGAGCAGCTAGTGTGGAATAGTTGGCGATGTAATAGTTTGTAAATCCTGTAATAGTTTGTAAATCCAAGGAACCTTTGTAGGGCGCGGAGGCCTACTGATTGGGGCCAATCTTGGATTCCTTGGAGTTTTTCAGTATCCATGATAAAACCACGACTGGAGATAATGTAACCCAGAAATGGAAGATGAGTCTGTTCAAAGATACACTTCTAGTTTCACATAGAGATGGTTGTCCCTGAGACGTTGGAGGACTGTTCGAACACGTGAACAGTGGGATTTCAGGTCCTTGGAAAAGATCAGTATATCGTCTACATATACCACGACGAACGAGTATAGTAGGTCCCGGAAGATCTCATTCATCAAGTGTTGAAAGACCGCAGGGGCATTACAAAGTCCAAAAGGCATCACTACGTACTTGTAGTGGCTGTCCCTGGTATTGAAAGCGGTCTTCCAAATATCCTCTGGCTTGATCCTTACGAGATTATATGCCCCTCAGAGATCTAGCTTCATAAAGATCTGGGCGTTTAGCCCACGATAGTCAATGCAAGGATGTAAACTGCCATCTTTCTTCTTCACGAAGAAGAATCCGGCTCTTGCCAGTGAATCGGAGGGTCTTGTGAATCCCTTATCCAGATTCTCTTTAATGTACTCAGACATCGCTTTGGTTTCCGGAAGCGAGAGAGAGTAGGTTCTGCCTTTGGGAGGCATGGTACCTGGTAGGAGCTCAATGGACAGTTAAATTCCCGGAGTGGAGGCAGGATGTCAGCATTCTGTTTGGAGAATACATCTTGGAAGTCTGCATATGGAGCAGGTAACCTGGTCAGGGTTGTAGAGTTCAGAACGGTGACCGCTGGAGGCACCTGTGGCAGGCAGCGGTTCTGTCACTGGGATCCCCACTGGATTAACTGCAGGGATTGCCAGTCGAAGTGAGGTCCATGCACCTGAAGCCATGTAAGTCAAGGATTACTGGGTGCGTAGAACGCTTCAGGACATATAGTGAGACCTCTTCTTCATGGAGGGTTCCCACGGAAAGGCGAAAGGCTACAGTGCGATGAGTGATACGTCCAGGAAGATGCTCTCTCTGGATGGATGCAATGCGGAGAGGTATGTCCAGAGGCTGAAGCGGGATCTGGAGCAGTGTGATGATATCATCCAGAATGAAGTTGCTATTCGCCCCAATGTCCACAAGGGCTGTCGTGGCAAAGGACCGTGACTCTTTGGAGAGAGACACAGGGAGTAGTAATTGGGGGCCAGTAACAGTAGCGCCCAAGCTTGGGACCCCCACCAGGCTCAGGCTCTGCAGTTTCCTGGACAAACTGGACAGGTTTGCAGAAGATGTCTGGAATCTTGCCAACCAAAGAGATATCATCTAGAGATGTGGGAATCTCGTGAGCAGTCAACTCGTCCTTGAGGGCAGGAGACAAGCTGCCAGATAGATTGCCCATAGGCAGTCCTCTTGCCATCCCAGTTCTGTGACTAGTGTCCTGAATTCTACTGTGAATTCAGTGAACGAATGCAAGCCTTGACGGAGATGGAGGAGCTGGTGACCCGCAACCTACTGTCGGCCAGGGTCCTGGAAGGTCCGCTTGAACACGGAGATGTAGTGGGAGATATGATGGAGGATGTTATCAGAACGTTCCCAAAGTGGAGAAGCCCATGCCAGGGCCTTCTCTTCAAGGCGTGAGATGATGAAGGTGACCTTGGCATTTTCACTTGGAAACAGCTCAAGCTGTAGTGTGAATTACATAAAACATTAGTTGATGAAACCTCAACAGAGGAGCGGATCCCCATTGAAACAGGGTGGAGCAGGGAGGGCCAGCCTCTTGAGTTTGCCTAAACAGAATCTTCAAGTTGAGAACTTAGTCTCTCCACAGACCAAGTCAATGCTTCTAGGGTTCGCTGTTGTTCTCGGACATGAACAGCTAGGCCAGGAATGGCCTGCAAGGCGGGAGACTCCACTGAGTCCATGGCCTTGGCAACCTGTTGCCCTGGAGGTGGACCTTTGGCCTGTTGCAGGATTGGTATGGCCCTCCGGTCGGACACGGAGAGCGCCTGCCACCAACACAGGAAGAGACAGAGGCTAGCTGGAGCTTCATCAATAGCAACCCGGGGTTCCCTCAGGCTGAGCCCTTGGTTAACCGTGCCACCTGGTCTTAGGTGGGCCTCGCAATGTCTCCTAGAGAGAAAGTTCAAGGGAGTGCCCACTATGAACAAGGGTGCACGGTTGGTGTTCAAACAGGGAAGTCCAGAGGTCACAGGAGGCCAGAAGAGAGTGTCCGAGTGTATAGCGAGGATCAAGGCCAGAGTATCAGTCCAGAATGGTCAGCCAAAGCAGGCTCGGTAACAGTGGTCAATTTGGGCGTAGTCAGGTCAGGCAAAGGTCAAGTTCCAGGCAACGATCAAGAGCAGTCAGGTCAGGTAGAGGTCAAGTTCCAGACAGCGATCAAGAGTAGTCAGAGAACAGGCAGAGGTCAGTACCGTGAGATCAGTCCAAAGGGTACTACCAGGAATGGAGAGACAAAGGAACAGGAGATGCTGGAACAGGAAATACTGGAACAGGAGATGCTGGAACAAGGATAATGGAAGAGGAGACCCAGGAGCAAAGACATTGGAATGCAGGAAGACAAACTAGAGACACCGGAGTGTATGACCCAATTGCCAAGGCACCGTTCTTGGGAACGGGCCTGGCCTTTTATGCAAGGGAGTAGTGATGTCATCGGAGGGCGCCAGGTTGGAGTTTCCCGCGCTGGTACCTTTAAGTATGATGACATTGGCCACGCACACGCCAAGGGCAGGGCTGAGGAGCAGGATGACGCGGAGCCCCTGCAGGAGCTCTGCTGTGAGGCCGGCATCAGAGACGGTGAGCGGGGGAGCCGGGGACGCTTTGAATTTGCTGCAGCGGCAGAGTGAGTGATCCCGGAGCTGGTAGACGGATGGGAGAGGTGAGCAAAACTGGCCGCTGAGCTGACGTGGCCAGGAAGCTCAACACATTCCTATTAAAAGATGCTTGCCTCTTATTCCTTGAAGGTATTTAAATATCTCTATATCTCATCTCCCCTTTCCTGCTTGTTCTCATAGGTACACGTTTAGATCTTTGTTATGAAGATCATTGATCATACTAATTGCTCTTACACTAATTCTATTCAGTACTCCAAATGAGGTCTCACCAGAGACTTATACAGAGGCAATACCACTACTTTTTTCCTGTTGATTAGTCTGCTCCCTATACACTCAAGCATCCTTCTGGCTTTTGCCATTGCCTTATATACCCATTTTGCTACCTTAATATCACCAGATATGATCACTCCTAGATTCCATTCCTTTTTTTGTTTACAAAAGAACTTCACTCCAGTACTATACTGCTCCCTTGAATTTTTCAAACCCAAATGCATGGTTCTTCATTTTTTTTTAGCATTAAACCTTAACTGGCAGACACTAGGCCAATTCTTCAAGTTTCACTATATCCCTATTCATGTTTTCTTCACCTTCCAACACAAGCAGCAGAATGGGGTGAGCCACCAAGACCATGGCCTGTCTAACATTTTACATCACATGGCATCAGCAATTAGGAAGCTTTGGTGTGGAAGGGCAGAGGTTGATTTAAGCCCCATCCCCCGCCAACCAAAAAGGTGTTCTGTTGCTCCTGCCTTCCAGGATGTCTGCCCTGTTTCAGATGTTGGTATCATCTGCCAAAAGGTAAACCTTTCCCAATAGCCTTCTAAAATATCACTTACAAAAATATTAAATATTAAACATAACTGAGCTGAAAGCTGATTCCTATGGAACTCCACTGACTGGTAACCCCCTTTTCCTCAGTGTGAACTGCATTTTTCAGTATCCTTTGATGCCTCCTACTCAAGCAGTTTCTAACCCAGTCAGTCACTTTAGAACCCATACCCAGCTTTTGTTTTTGTTTTTAAATTGCCTATGTGGAATGTATCAAAGACCTTGCTGAAATCCAAGTATAATACACATAGGGCCGGATTTTAAGAAGGTTACACGTGCCAGGCCTATTTTCAAAAGGCTCGGCGACGTACGTAAAGCGCTGGGACACGTGTAAGTCCGGTGGCTTTACTAAAGGGGCAGGGCATGGGCGGGGTCGGGGTCAGAAGCTCCAGGCGCAGTGGCCATTTGCCACTGTGCTTGGGTTTGTGCACTGGCAGTCGGCCGGCAGGCGCAAAAGGTAAATAAAAATTTTTGGGGGGGTTAGAGTAGGTCTAGAGGGAGGAAAGGTTAGGGGAAAGGGTGGGAAGGTCAAGTTAGAGGGAAGGGAAGTTCCCTTCCAGGCCGCTTCGATTTTGGAGTGGCCTGGGAGGGAATGGGGGAAGGCAGCGCAGCTCAGCGTGCGCAAGGTGCATAATTGTGCACCCCCTTGCGCGCCAACCCCCGATTTTATAACATGCACGCGCATGTTATAAAATCAGGCGTACATGTGCGCGCGCTGGGTAGCACACGCACATGTAGGCTGTGCGCACTTCTTTTAAAATCTACCCCATAGTGCTCTTCCCTATTTTAACTCTCTAAGCTGCACATACGCCCTTGTACAGAACTTTCCTGAAGAAGCTTAGCTGGGCCATGGTGGAGCCTATCTAGCCCATTTACATTGTATTCAGGGTGATTACAAATTTTATTATGTTAAAGAGTTTAAACTGTTTTAATATCAACATTTTTTATTGTGGATTTATGATTCTTTTAGCTTGAGCAGATTTTTGTTGTATTTTTTCAATTCTTCTAATTTTTATTTTGTTTTAATAACTTATTTATTTTATTGTTATATGGTTATTTGTTGTTGAACTGATGTTGGAAAAGGAGATTATATATTCAACTAAAAAATATTACAACATCCTGGACAGTTTCTGGGGTGTCACAGTATGCCACAGCTGAACCTACAGATGTTAATAGAGATGAAATGTTAACCACATCAATCCCAGTCAAATCTGTGGGCCCATTACTGAATGCCAGAAGTTGGCACTGTGAATTTCTATATTAGGAGTGTACATTAATTTTGAAACATGAAAAATGAAATGAAACTGTTTTGTTACAGTTAGTTTGAAAATGAAGCAAAAATAGTTGTTGGGTTTTCCTTTGCATTTCAGAATGCAGCCCTCAGTCACCCCATTCCCCCACAACACCGCTGCAATAAACAAAATTACCCCTTCCATTCCCCATCCCTCCCCATGCCCATCTTCCCACATCCATGGGGTCATAGAAATTTAAATAGGGCAGGGGAAATCCCCAGTCATTCCTACCCCACTGGGTCTCATTTTCAATATGACGTTGGCCAGCCCCAAGGGAGGTACCATTGTGTTGTCAGCTACACAGCGATACAGCAGAATTACTTTGGTCTCAGGACAGCTTGCTGCTCCTACCCATCAGGGCAGGAGCTTAAGGTTGCCAGCTGTCTGGATTTTTTCTGGACTGCACAGAGTTTTGCTTTCATGTCCAGAAGCCAAAAGGAGGGCTAAAAATGTCCGAAAATAGTTAGGATTTTAGTCCTCCTTGATTCATTAACTTTGTATCTGCTGTGGGTTTTCCCCCAGTTGATGAGAGAGGTGGTGAAGGCACTGTCTGGTCTTCTGCTGTAGAGGGAGCTTCATGTCGGAACTGGCGGGAGAGTGAGTGGAAGGGCATTTCATTCCCATGCTGACTCTGCTTTCTGTGCCTGGGGTTCCTTTTTTGCTGCTGCAGGCATGCTCTAGCTGGCGGTGCATTCGGCTGCCCACCATCTGCCAAAGATAAAGGTGAGGCACCTCAGCACTGTTGCAGCGAAACAAAAAAAAAAAGAGGGCTAACACTGTCAACGCCGTGGGACCAAAGAAAAAAAAGAAGCCCTGTAGGGCCTTCGGCAGACCCTGTCCCATCAGCGGCTCAAAGAAGAAAAGAGGCCTGCTGTCAGCCAGAAGAAAGAGAAAGGCCCCATGAAGCCATCAGCGAACCCCATCTCCCCGACAACCCGAAGAGGAGAGGCCCGACAGCCCTGTCGGTTTGCTGCAAAGGAGAGGCCCCACAGATCCGTCTGCACTCTTCATCCTGCCAGCACCCTAAGAAGAAAAGAGGCCTGGTGCCGGCAGGGCTGTAAGCCAACGACCCAAAGAAGAGACGGAGCACAGATTGAATTTGTGTATACGAGAGAGAGTACATGGGGGGGTGTGGATATGAGAGAGAAGGAGTGCATGGGGGGGATATGAGAGAGTGCATGGGGGTGGGTGGATATGATAAATAGTAATTACATGGGGGTGAATGTGAGAGAAAGACGGCCTGGGGTGGGTGGATGTGAGAAAGAGTGACTGCATGGGTGGGTGGATGTGAGAAAGAATGACTGCATGGGGGTGGATGGGTATGAGCGACTATGTGCTTATATGACAGAGAAGAAAATGTGTGTGCTCTTTCCTTCCCACTATGACAATCTCAGGGTGAGTGGAAATCAAGACTCTAAATATGGAGAGTGGAGTATTTTTAAAAACTTTATTAATTTTAATATGGGATGTTTGAAGTGTCTGCTGGTTTGAAATATTCTATTGGTGTTTGGTTAATTAAAAATATTATATGAGTTCTTAATTATTGGATGTTATTCCTGTTGTCAGCTGTTTTGAAATATTTATATGTTTTTATAATTATGATTGATGTTTTATATTTCCTTATTTATTGTTTGGTGTTTTATGAGACATGGTGGTTTGTTTTTTATGTGTTTACTCTTGCATACAGGGTTTGGCTTTTGGTTTCCAGTTCAGTTTTTTACTACATGTTTCTATTTATGCTTTATGGTCTCTTTATTCTATATTTGATAATGGTCTGTCAGTGTTCTGCTAGTGTGTAGTTTCTGTGTAAAGATCTATAGCATCCTGGTTTGTTCTGTTTTCTTGATAGGAGATATATTGATGTTTTAAGGACTGCTGTCATATGCAGTGTTGCCTTTTCATGAATAGGGTTTGCGTGTGAGTGCTGGCAATTAATGCTGTTTTACTAGGGGAGGTTTATCATATTGTAATTGAAATTGTTTACTGATGGGTTTCTGAAGAGTGTACTTTAATGTCCTTCATGTAAAATCTGTTATAAATGCATCATTTTTAATAATGTGTGCAGAGGGCCATGGGAGGGGAGGGGGGGGGCAGAGGGGCTGAAGGCTGTATGTTTCACCTAGGATGCCTAATACCTTGCACTGTTCCTGATCGGGATCCACACAAAAAAGCGCATAGGGAGATAAAGAGGAAACCAGAGCAGCCCCTTGAATTTCCACACATAAAGATTTTACTATGCATTTAAAGGTGAATTTGCAAAGTCTGGCTGGCACACACCAAAAATTGGGAGATGCTTGCGTTCACCCACTGAATTTTAAAAGTCGCCCAGATGTGCACAGATCTCCCCCTGTGTGCACAACTCACTTGATTTAGAAAAGAAGCATGATCTGAGCATGGTCATGTGCATTGTGGGGCATGGTCAAGAGATGTGGGTGTAAATCTTAGGAGCCTCCGCACACACGCAGGTCCACTGCCATGTAACTTTACTTCTGCTATGGAGGAGGTTTAACTTAAAAAATAAAAGAAATGAACTATTTCTGCCATTTTAAAAGGGTCTGGGGTAACTGAGGGGAGTGCAGGCTATCAAGCCAGGGGGTTTGGAAGACCTAGCTCTTAACTGGGAGAACTGGTGGATGAACTGCTGAAACTGATAGGGGTGTGGACACACACTCATTATAAAATACCACGACTTACACGGTAGAATCGGGATTTGCGCATCTAGGCATATACCCACTTAAAATTGGGCATACATGTGCGCACAGCTAGTCTATTTTATAAAATGCGTGCATATGTACGCACACGTTAAAAATGGCTGCGTATCTGGGGACATGTCAATGCAGATATGCCAAAGTGCGACCATGCACCGGTTTGAAAGTTACCGACCTTGTCTCTTGAAGGATCTTTATCCTGTTGGATTCTATGCCATACCTAACATAAAGCACACACACACACCCCCACCCTGCAGTTCATCCATTCTATCATTCTGATATAATTTGTACACTGGTATAATGCTGTCCCATTGGCTATTCTCTTTCCATCAGGTCTCTGAAATGCCAGTTATGTTAGAAACGCCGGCCGCAGCACCCCGCGGCCGGGTGTCATGGCTGCCGGCCGCGGAGGGCCACGACCAGGGTCAGGCTGGCAGCCACGGCGATAGAATACTCACTGGGAGCATCAGAGGCTCCTGCGGTGGCAGGCAGGCCTCTGTTTTAACTTCTTCGAGGCTACGGCCGCTGCCTACCCGGCCGCATGGGTCTCGGCGGTCCAGCTCCTCCCCCTCAGCCTCCTAGGAGCCACGCGCTTGGCCAAAGAATAAAATTAAAAGAGCCATGACAGGAAATTGTCATGGCTCCCCCGGGGACTCCTCCTTCCAGTTCCTGTATATAAGGCAAGGTCTGATACTCAGACCTTGCCTTGGAATTGAGGCTCTGTGCTTGGTTCCTGTGTCTGTGTTCCGGATACGCTCTTCGTCCTGCTTCTGCTCTTCTCCTCGTTGGACTGATTTTTTGGCTCCTGCCCTCAGACCGGTGGGGGTGATCTTCTGGTATTGACTTGGACTGGCTCTGGACCCTTCTCCTTCTTGCTCCTGGATTGGCTTCGGACCATTCTCCCGTCTGCTCCTGGACTGGCTCTCGACCTCTCTCTGTACTTCGACCCTTGGACTGGATTGGGACTAGTTTGACGTGTACTCCCGGACTGATCACGACCTGCTGGAGGCGCCAGCCATCAGGAACCCACGACCTGCAGGAGGCGCCTGCATCTAGACCATCTTCACTCTTCAGGGAGTCTCCTAAATCCCAGAGGCCGTGTCCCTACGGGCTCCTCCTGGGGGGATCACGAGCTTCCAGGGTGAAGCCTTCATCTCAACATCTTCAACAGGCCTTGCCATCCGACGGTAGAGACCGAAGAGGGTTGACTTCCTTCTCAGCAGCGCTGACTCTACCTTGGAATAGGGGTCCACTTTCCGATTCATAACAGAATACCAAGGCTATGGACCCAGCAGAGGCCTCAGCTCACCAGGCCATTCCTGGATTAGCCCAGAAAGTCATGGAGCAGCAACGCATACTAAAATCCACGGCGGCTTCCTTGGAACAACTTAACGCCCATCTGGATTCTATAGCTACAGCTCAGGCCATCTCGCCACCATTGCCATCGGTGGGACAGAGTAAAACCCGGTCCGTGATTCCATTACCGACTCCTCCACGCTATGCCGGAGACCCTCGCTTGTGTCAAGGATTTCTCGACCAGTGCAGAATGCACTTTCATCTTCAATCCTCCCTCTTTCCAGATGATCTTACCAAAACGACATATATCCTGTCGCTGTTGGAGGGTAAGGCCCTGTCCTGGGCTTCCCCTTTCTTGCGACGGTCGGGTCCAGTCCTACAAAATCTTCCTAAGTTCTTGGAATTGTTTCAAGCGGTGTTTGACGATCCAGGGAAACAAGTGGTTGCTGGTTCCAAGCTTTTACAACTCCGGCAAGGAGGGCGACCACTGGCAGATTATACCATTGAATTCAGGACTCTGGCATCCGAACTCCATTGGGAGGAGAACTGTCTCCGGTCCATATTCTTAGAGGGTCTGTCACCCAGAATAAAAGATGAAATGGCAGCCCAAGAGTTACCTCAATCCTTGGACTCCATCGTGGACTTGGTAACCCGAATCGATCGACGACTACAGGAAAGAGCGTGGAAGGGATCAAGCATGAGAAGGCACATAGCGGGTACCACTCCTTCTCACTCGGTTCCTGCCTCGCAAACTGCATCTAATTCCGAAGGAACTGCAGAGGAACCTATGCAATTGGGATGGGGCCCCCTTTCTCCAGAAGAACGGCAAAGATGCTGCAAGGCAGGCCTCTGTCTCTATTGCAGAGGAGCGGGTCATCTCATTGCCCGTTGTACAACACGTCCGGGAAACTCCAAAGCCTAGGCTCCATCGGGGGAGTAACCCTAGGCATCACCTCTCCGGCTCCCCCACTAACTCTGGATGTCACCCTGGGTTTCGAAGATCATCAGTTCTCCACTCTGGCTTTAGTAGATTCTGGAGCTGGTGGAAATTTTATTCTACAAGATGTGGTAGAGCAACTACACATTCCTACTTGCTTGTGTCCAAAGCTGTTAATTATATCCTCCATTCATGGAGATCCCCTGCCGGGGAGGATAACTCATCATACAGTTCCGATGGAGTGTCACATTTCACCGAACCACACTGAAAGCATCTCCTTCTATATCATCCAGAAAGCCATCCATCCTATAGTTCTTGGCATTCCATGGTTACAACAACACAACCCACAGTTCGACTGGACATCTTTAAAACTAACCCACTGGGGATCAACATGCCAGGAGACCTGCATTCACGGATCAAATTCCTCTTGTAGATTCATCTGTACTTCCCGGCTTGAGGGTCTGCTGCCACAGTACAAGCACTTTTCGGACGTTTTTTCCAAAAAGGCTGTGGACATTTTGCCTCCACATCGAGAATTCGATTTTAGCATCAATTTGATTCCTGGTGCCACCCCGCCACGGGGTAGGGTCTATCCGTTGTCTGCCTTGGAGACCCGTGCTATGTCAGAATATATTCAAGACAACTTACAGAAAGGATTCATTAGGCGCTCTAAATCTCCAGCCGGGGCCGGCTTTTTCTTTGTTGGGAAAAAAGATGGGACCTTGCGTCCATGTATAGACTACCGTGGGCTAAATGCCATTACCATCAAGGACTGGTACCCATTACCGCTTATAGCTGAACGCTTCGACTGCCTACAGTGGGCCAAGGTGTTTTCGAAGTTGGATCTCCGAGGAGCATATAATTTAGTCAGGATTTGTGAGGAAGACGGCTTTTAACACCAGAGATGGACACTATGAATATCTTGTTATGCCATTTGGATTGACCAATGCTCCTGCCGTTTTTCAGCACTTTATTAATGAAATATTTAGAGACCTGCTCTATGTCTGCATGGTAGTCTACCTAGATGACATTTTGATTTTTTCCTGCGATTTACAGACGCATCGTCAACATGTTATTCAAGTGCTACAACGTCTGAGAGAAAACCGACTCTGTTAAACTGGAAAAATGTATTTTTGAAAGAGAAGCTTTACCTTTTTGGGGGTATATCATTTCTAGGCAAGGTTTTCAAATGACCCCACTAAATTAAAATGCATCTAAGAATGGCCTCAGCCTAGTGGTCTATGGGCACTCCAGCGATTCCTTGGATTTGCAAACTACTATCATAGTTTTATACAGAACTTTTCCAAGCTGGCTGCGCTTCTTATGGCACTCACACTTAAGGGGGCAAACATCAAGGCCTGGCCCTTAGAGGATGTAGAAGCTTTTTAGGCTCTCAAAGAATCCTTTCTTCAACAACCTTGCTTTCGACATCCGGATCCCAGACGTCCATTTACAGTGGAGGTCGATGCCTCCGCGGAAGGAGTAGGAGCTGTCCGGAGCCAAAACAATGCATCAGGAAAATTTCATCCTTGCTCCTATTTTTCTAGAAAATTTTCTCCAGCGGAGCGCAATTATTCTATTGGCAACAAAGAACTTCTTGCTATCAAGCTCGCGTTCGAAGAGTGGCGACAGTGGTTGGAGGGGGCACAACACCGTATCACTGTCTTCACAGACCACAAAAACTTGGTGTATCTCCAACAAGCTCAATGCCTGAACCCACATCAGGCTTGCTGGGCACTTTTCTTCTCACATTTTGATTTCGAGCTTTGATATCGACCAGCTAATAAGAACATCAAGGCTGATGCACGTTCTCGATCTTTCTCTGATGTGGACATTGAGCAGCCAATTCAAAATATTATTGACCCAGCTCACATTATCCTCTCCGCAAAGTTCACAGTCCCACTGGGCAAGACTGTGGTAGCTAAGAGACAATGGGGACACGATTCTCAGTTAGCCGGACATCCAGGCAGAGTTTGGACTCAAACGCTCTTGCAACAAAATTATTGGTGGCCCGACATGCACAAAGATATTTGTGCATATGTGGATTCTTGCCCAACTTGTGCACAACACAAGAGTCCTACCGGAAAGACTTGGGGACTTTTACAGACGCTACCTATTCCCCAGATATCCTGGATGCATATTTCCACAGATTTTATTGTGGATCTTCCGCCATCTGAGGGCAATACGGTAATATGGGTGGTTGTGGATCGATTCTCCAAAATGGCCCACTTTATCCTGCTTCCCTCCCTCCCATCGGCTCCTCGCCTGGCCCAACTGTTTATGCTCCATATTTTCCGTCTCCATGGCCTCCCACAGCATATCGTATCTGATCGAAGCCCTCAGTTCACGGCCCGTTACTGGCCCAATCTTTGCAAAAAATTTAACATTTCCCTGGACTACACCACTGCATTTCATCCGCAGGCTAACGGACAGGCGGAACCCACAAATCAGACGTTAAAGCAATTTCTTTGGATGTACGTCAACTCCCACCAGGACGATTGGGCATCGCTTCTCTCATGGGCTGAGTTCTCTCATAACTCGCATGTCTGCTCCACAACAGGGACGTCTCCGTTCTAGATTATATTTGGATGACACCCCAGGCTGCCTCTACCTTTGCCATTACCGGTACCATCACCAGCAGCTCAGCTTACCGCAGTACAGTTACGGCGGCTCTGGATTCACACCCAGCGCATGCTCCGGAAAGCTGCCCATACCGCCAAGACATTCGCTGACAAGCATCGACGAGCAGCTCCACGGTTTCGTCCAGGAAAGTATGGCTTAGCACACGCCATATCTGGTTGCGAGTTCCTTCCATGCGGTTCGCCCCACGTTATATTGGACCTATTCCTGTACTACGTCAGCTTGGTCCTGTAACTTACCAATTCCGTTTACCGACCACCTTGAGGATTCATAACTCCTTCCATGTGTCCCTTCTGAAACCATTGGTCCTCACTTGGCCTTCCCGGAAAACTCCCGAAGTACCACAGCATAGGGCTGAGAATGAGGCCATATACCAGGTACAAGAGGTTCTGGACGTCCGGAAAAGAGACAAAACATGGGAGTATCTTCTATCGTGGGATGGATTTGGTCCTGAGGAGAATTCTTGGGAGCCTGCTAAGAATATACTGGATAAGTCTCTTCTCACGAACTTTCATGTTGAACACCCTGGAAAACCCAAGCCTTCTCGGGGGAGGCCTAAAGGAGGGGGTACTGTTAGAAACGCCGGCCGCGGCCGGCCACGGGGTACTGTTAAAAACAGCGGGCTGCGACCAGAGTGGGGCCGGTGGCCACGGCGATAGAATACTCACTGGGAGCATCAGAGGCTCCTGCAGCAGCAGGCAGGCCTCTGTTTTAACTTCTTTGCGGCTACGGCCGCTGCCTAACCTGCCGCATGGGTCTTGGCGGTCCGGCTCCTCCCCCTCAGCCTCCTAGGAGTTGCGCACGCGGCTGAAGAGTGAATTTAAAGGAGCCATGACAGCAAATTGTCATGGCTCTCCTGGGGACTCCTCCTTCCAGTTCCTGTATATAAGGCAAGGTCTGAGTATTAATATTGGTATTGAGGCTCTGTGCTTGGTTCCTGTGTCTGTGTTCTGGATACACTCTTCGTCCCACTTCTGCTCTTCTCCTCGTTGGACTGATTCTTTGGCTCCTGATCCTCGGACCGGTGGTGGTGATCTTCTGGTATTGACTTGGACTGGCTCTGGACCCTTCTCCTTCTTGCTCCTGGATTGGTTTCGGACCATTCTCCCCTCTGCTCCTGGACCGGCTCTTGACCTCTCTCTGGACTTCGACCCATGGACTGGATTGGGACTAGCTTTCGACATGTACTCCTGGACTGATCACGACCTGCTGGAGGCGCCAGCCACCTGGAACCCACGACCTGCAGGAGGCGCCTACATCCAGACCATCTTCACTCTTCAGGAAGTCTCCTAAGTCCCAGCGGCCATGTCCCTACGGGCTCCTCCTGGGGGGATCTTGAGCTTCCAGGGTGAAGCATTCATCTCAACATCTTCAACAGGCCTTGCCATCCGACGGTAGAGACCGAAGAGGGTTGACTTCCTTCTCGGCAGCGCTGACTCTACCTTGGAACAGGGGTCCACTTTCCGATTCATAACAAGTCATGTCTACCTCTTCATTTAGTGCTATACATTCTAACTCTCCCATCTTACTTTTTAGACTTCTGGCATAAAATCTTATCACTAATTCACAAAACCTTATACAATGAAAAAATTGAATGGCTAACCTCTTCACTTCACTTCCACACCCCCTCAAGAATCACCAGATCAACTGGACCAGGGATGCTGCAAATTCCTTCCCCCAAAATTGCCCACCTAAATAATGTAAGATAAATAACTATCTCTATTGCTGGACCCCTTCTATGGAACTCTATTCCGCAGGAATTACGACTAGAAGCTGACATCAATTATTTAAAAAGGGGATTAAAACCTGGCTTTTTAAGCAAGCCTACCAAGAACTATTAGCATAATTATCTCACTCTCCTTTTATACCAAGGTAATGTATATTTTTATTTTTATTATACTATCTCTACCCTAACTATACTACCTCTCTAAGTGTTTAAATTTTGATTATTTAGCCTACTATTTAGTTTACTATGTTAATTATTTATATTATGAAACAATGTATTTACTTCCTTTCTTCTTTGGAAATGCAAATAATTTTAAATGATTAATTGCTAACTACTGTAAACCAATTTGATATGCTTGCATGAAAAGTTGGTATATAAAAATTATTAAATAAATAAATTATCATACAGATATTTCAAAGTATGTTTTTTATTTGTATTAACAATCTGCTTATCAGTTGACAGGGGTAATTTAGACTTATCTCAGGTGGCTCTTTATTTATAGTCACATGGACTACTTTAACTTTTATTGAAACCTCTCTAACTGGATGCCCAAACTCCTCTGTTATTTTCGTATCCATTAAAAATATCTTCCTCAGAGCCATGCACTGCTGAGCAATTGTCAGCTTTCCCCATCTTCAAGTTTAAAAGCTGCTCTAATAAAAGAAAACAAATTGTTTTATGAGCATATCTCTATTGGATACACAATTTATGATATACTGTACATGACAGTGGTAGAAAAGACAATGTAGGTTAAAGAAAAGTAGGGAGGGGAGTGTAGATAGTGCTAGAGTATTAACAGATGTTTAGAGAAACTCCATGGTAAGGCCTGTTAAAAGGCAGTGGTAAAGCAATTATACAAGATGTGCAACCAAAGGTACATGATGAGAACTGAGTAGGAGTAGGGCAAGAAATGGTACAAGAAGAGAAAGCAAAGGGCAAGGGGGAAATACTAAGGAATGACAGGATGAAAAACGCCTGTGGGTAGAGAATGAATTCCATAGGTTAGGTTGACTACAATTTTATACCAGTTTTTCTTTCTGTGCTACTATGGGCTTGCTGCAGTCAATTAATCCATACAGATTCCCACTAAAATAAAGCAACTTCTTAAAAAAAAATCAATCCAGCTACTTCATTTTCTAATGAGTATTCTTAGTCTAGTCCAGAGAAGTGCTGATGTTCACCTGATATATCCTCATTTCACATAATAACTTTTCAGAGCAGTGTTAGAGCTGAGAAAGTACAGAATAAAGATGTGTTGTGTTATAACATAAGAACAGAATATATGCTATGCTTATTCAGTTCAAAGCTTCATCAAGCCTAGCATCCTGTCTCGGACAGTGGCCAATGGTCACAAGTACCTGTAATATCCCAAAACATAGATCTGTTCCTTGTTTCTCACTCCCAAGAACAAGAGACAACTTTCCCAAATCTACCTGGCTAATAATAGTTATGAGCAATGGGTTAGGGTTTCTGGGCTCTGCTCCAAAAACTTGTCCAAACCCCCAGGCTTTAATTTATGAACAGCCCAAAAAAGTGTACAGAAAAGCAGAAAATACTGCTTTTCTGTACACTTTCAACTTAATATCCTAGCAATATTAAGTCGAAGGAACCAAAATGTTAAAAAAAAAAAATGTGCCAACAGGTCCAGTTAGGAGAATGGATGCTCAATTTTAACGGCATCTGTTTATGTAATCAATGGTTGTCAGCGGGTTCGGAAAACTGACGTGCGTAAAATTGAGCATTAGTTTTCTGAACCTGCTGACAGAGCCACCTCTTCTGGGCCAAGCTGGTGCTGGGGGCTCATAATCATCCCTATCACCTCCTTTTAGCGTGACCTCTCATTTAAATACAGGATCACTTGCCCAGGAGAAGTGACTGGGCATGCTTTGGGAGAGCGCACACTCAGCACAGAGCGCTCGTTCTCCCATGATTCTTACTGATTTGGTCTGAAGAGAAAGGCACATAATGGAGTGCCCCAGGACCTGGAAAGGGAGCAATGAGAGATCAGTTTGCAGATGATAACAAAATTATACAACATTGTTTAAACACAATCAGATTGTGAGGAACTGCAGAAATACCATGCCCCAGGCAAACTTTTAACCTTTGTAATTTACCACTCCTTTAAATTTTTCTAAATTCCTCATTTTATTGTAATTTTCCTTTTTTGAAAAATGCTTCTGCAGTAGTTTTACTTAATGTTCTCCCTCAAGTGATGACAAAAAGGCATCATTCAAAAACTGGAATGTAGACCCAAATGAAGTATATAGGGAAGAGCATAAGCACTGGCAAATTAAATGTAAAAGAAGTAATTAAGCAGGCTAAGAGAGAATTTGAAAAGAAGCTTGCCATAGAGGTAAAAACAAGTAATTAAAACTTTTTCAAATACATTTGAAACAAAAAGACTGTTAGGGAGTTAGTTGAAAAAGGTGGCCAGGAAGGACAAGGAAATTGAAAAACTAAATGAATTATTTGCCTTTGTCTTTACTGACACTCACACTGGAAACATTTTTTGATTGTGATGATTCTGAGAAACTATATGGAATCAATTTGAAACTGGAGGATATAATAACTGTGATTGACAGACTAAAGAATAACAAATCACCAGAACGGATGGTATTCACCCCAGAGTTCTGAAGAAACTCAAAAATAAAATTGCACACCTATTTCTGGTAATTCTCAACCTATCACTTAAAACGAGCCACAATACCAGAACACTGGAAGGTGGCCAATTTCATGACAATTGTTAAAAAGAGTTCCAGGGCTGACCCAGGAAAGTATAGACTGGTGAGCCTGTCTAGCCAACATGGTTGAAGCTATTCTTGAAAACAAAATTAGTGACCACATAGATAGAAATGGTTTAATGGGGAAGAGTCAACATGGCTTTTTCAAAGAGAAGTCTTGCCTTACCAATTTACTAGATTTTTTTGAGGGTGTAAATAAACATGCAGACAAAGGTGAACCAATTGATGTAGTATATTTGGATTTTCTGAAGGCGTTTGGCAAAGTTCCCTGAGAGACTCTTCAGTAAATATGGTCATGGGATCAGAGGCAGTTTCCTATTAACGATTTGTTACACAAAAAAGACAGTAAACAAAAGGTAGGATTAAATGATCAGTTTTCCAAATGGAAAAAGGTCATTCCAGGGGTCTGTAGTGGGACTTGTGCTATTTACCATATTCATAAATGATCTGGAGAAACAATGAGTGAGGCGACCAAATTTGCAGATGACACAAAATTGTTTTGAGTCATTAAAACAGCAGCAGATTGTGAAAAACTACAGAAGGACCTTGCAAGACTAGGAGATAGGACTTGTGAATGGCAGATGAAATTTAATATGGACAAGTTCAATGTAATGCACATAGGGAAAATAATCCCAACTACAGGTACATGATGCTAGGTTCCATGTTAAGCATCATCACCTAAAAAAAGGACCTTAGAGTCCTTGTGGACAATACCTTCAAATCTTCGACTCAATGCATGGCATCGTTCAATAAAGCAAATAGAATGTTAGGAATTATTTGGAAAGGAACAGAGAATGTTACCGAACGGGGCGCTGCGGAGCGATCCCGCTGGGGTTTTAGTGTGCCCTTGGGCCCCTGGCACGACCCCACACCAAGGGTAGGTGAGCGTGCACCCGGCCCCCAGCCGGACCTGCATGCCTCGGGAACCAACATGTGGAATGTTGGAGATGAACGGTCCTCCGATCCTTCCTGGCCCTTTCGGACCTGCCGCTGGGATGGCACAAGGCAGCAGGCCGGACACGGGACGTGGGCAGACGAAGGTCCAAAGCAGGAGACGAAGACTGGGGAACCATAGACGTAGACAGATGCTGAAGCAGGATACCATGGACGTAGACGGACGCTGAAGCAGGATACCGTGGACATGGACGCTGACACAAACAGGAGGGATGACGATGGCACTGTCCCTAAGGGCGCCCTACACAGCCAGCATGGCTGGACTGGTCGTGGACCACCCTGTCCCACAATCGCGGGAGCGGAAGCAGCGCAGGGAAGGCAATATGCTGCAAATGCAGTCCGGGGAATATACTGCACTCCTGGCAGTCAAAAGCAGGTGCTGCACACCTGGCAGCTGAAATCAAGTGCTGCACTCCTGGCAGCCGAAAGCAGGATCAAGGCATCAAAAGACAAGGCAGGTGCTGCACTCCTGGCAGCCTACCGCAAGTTCAAGCAACAAGGTAGAGGCAGGTACAAACACTATGGAACGTCAAGGAACATCAGGGCGTGCAAGACAAGGACACGAAGCAGGAGGAGAGTCCAGAGGCCAGACGGAGCGCTGGAAGCAACAACAACCAGAGTCTTGTAACTCAATGCAAGGCGAAGTATGAATGCAGAAGCAAGGCTTTTATAGTCCAGAAACAGGCAACTCCCTGGGAGGAGTCTAGAAGGTCCGCCCCTCGCTGGCCCAATAACTGTGGAGAGGAGCCGCGGGCTCGCCCCTAGGAGAAGGGCGTGGCCGGAACCAGGAAGTCCAAACACACACAGGCAGCCTCAGGCAGGCCCCTGGAACAACTAGGCCTCCCAGGCCCTGGAACCAATCCTGGACACTTGCTCAAGCGAGGCCCTGGCTTCAGAGCGGCCTCCAAAGGAAAAGGTAAGATACCTCCTGAGGGCAGCCACAGGAGGGATCGTAACAGAGAACAAAACTGAGAACAGCATAATTCCAATATTATGACCACACTTTGAATATTTTGTGCAATTCTGGTTGCCCTATCTCAAAAAAGACTTAGAAAAGGTAGAGGGAAGGGTAACCAAAACGATAAAGGTGATGGAAAAGCTCCATTATGAAGAAAGGCTAAGCAAATTAGGACTCCTTAGCTTAGAAAAGAGACTGAGAGGGGATATGATTGAAATTTTATAAAATCATGAGTTGGTGGAACAGGCAATTAGGGAATGGTTATCCTTTCAAACAACAGTACTGCTTTGGGACACTCAATGAAACCAGCAACTGGCAGATTTAAAGCAAATCTGTTATGGTTTAGTAGGAAATTGTGAACCCCGGGCCAAGATGAGAGATGTCTCTGTACATAGGGAGGAGCCCCGTGAGCCTCACCAACAGTGGGTGAGGTCTCAGTGATGTAGGTCACAGCTGTGAGAGAGACTTTATTAGAGAGAAAAGATAAAGCATAACCCGAGGAGCGGGAAATGCAATAAACACAGTTCTTGAGCAAAGATATACCCAGGGTGATACTGTAGAGGAGAAGGTCCGGTAGTGGCTTGCAATGTAGGCTTGTGGAGATACCTCAAAAGTACAGATCCGATAGTGGACCGCAGAACGGGATAACTGTACTGTAGGTGAAGAGGCAGATGGGTCTTGAGATATAGGAACCAAGCAGAGGATCTTGAGTAGCTGCAGCAATACCCTGTAGCTCAGGATAGGTGCTGACGATAATGCTGAAGAGCGGTAGTGGCCCGAGGCACCGGGTACACCATGGGGACTTCAGCAATGTAGGTATTGTAGAAACTGAAGAATGTATTCACACAAGGAAGTCCCAAGAGAAAGACCCCCGAGGATCAGGTCAGATGAAGTCCCAGGCAGGAAGGCCCTCCAAGGAGCAGATAGCAAAGATGCAGAAGGGCCCCCGTGGAGCGGGTACCCAGAGCATCCAAATGCCACAAGGAGATTCTGGAACAGAAGATCCCAATGTGGAGTGGATTTAACGAGAGAACTCCTTGCTAACTTGTCTTAGCAATGGGCCAGTCAGATTAAGTATACAAGCGGGTTGACGTTATCGGGAAGGGAATCAAAAGAGGATTGGACAAGCTCCTGAAGGAAAAATGTATAAACAGTTATTCACCAGCTAGACTTGGGAAAGCCAACACTTATCCCTGGGAGTGAGATTCAAGAAATAGATCAACTACTGAGGATAGGACTGATACTCATAACTTGGACTGCCACTGTTGTTGATGAAATGCTGGACTTGACAGACCTTGGTCTGACCCAGCATGATACTTCTTGTGTTCTTCTATCTTACCCCTAACACCACATTGTGCATTCCACTAAAGATTAGATCTAAAATAGTTTTCTCTCTCATCAGCTGTTTCAAGTAGTAGTCATTTATGGCATCTAGAAAATGTACCTCCCTAGCATATCCTGATGAAACATTTACCCAGTAAATTTTGGAGTAATTGAAATCTCCCATGATTATTGTGTTGCCAGTTTTATTTGCCTTTCTAATTTCTGTTAGCATTAGGGATGTGCAGACCAAAAGTTTAAGTTCATAAGTCCATAAGTCGAAAGGGGGTCCCATTTGCGGTCAATATGGACATATGGAGAATTCCATAAGTTGAGTCTATGTCCATATGTGCAAATAAAAATTTAAACCCCTCACCTGCCTTAATCCCGCCCCCCCCCAAGACTTACCAAAACTCCCTGGTGGTCCAGCGGGGTCAGGACGCCATTCCTGAACTCCTTTGCAAGGAGCACGTGACGTCGGCGTGACGCGGCGTCACGTGATTCCCCTCCGGTTCGCTCCGGGACCCCTCGTTGGGCCCAAAAGGCACTTTTGGCCAGCTTGGGGGGGCCTCCTGACCCCCCCCAAGCTGGCCAAAAGTGCCGTTTGGGTCCAACGAGGGGTCCGGGAGCGGAACCGCGATGGACCACGTGACGTCGGCGTCATGTCAGAGTGACGCGGACGTCACGTGATTCCCCACGCGTCCGCTCCCGGACCCTCACGGAACTTTTGGCCAGCTTGGGGAGTTTTGGTAAGTCTTGGGGGGGGGGGGGGATTAAGGAGGGTGAGGGGTTTAAATTTTTATTTAGATCAACAATCGCGATTTCCAACGTATTCAACATAGCTACGTTGAATAAGTTGGAAATCCGATCGTTTACGCCTCATCATTTTTTTAAGTTAAAAAAAATAAATAAGTTGCGTTTTCCATTTAAGTTCAAAACGAATGCACACCCCTAGTTAGCATTGCACTGTCTGATTCTTAATCCTGGTCAGCCAGACAGTAATACATACCCACTGTTATACTTCTCCCCATCACACATGGAATTTCAATCCATAAAGACTCATTATATTTACCACACTTTATAGACACACAGAATAATTTTATTTTCTTTACCACACTTTATATGTATTTATATATTTATTTCCACAATTTCTATTCCATTGATCTACCAATCTCAGCAGATTACACTCAGAATAAATTGAATCCTCTATTTCATTTGCAAGATTGAAATACAGTTTCATGAGAAAACCAATATTCACAAGTCCCACTCACCCACTAGCAGATGCAGCTTCTGTTGTCAGGTATCAACTGGGTTGATTACTAGGGATGTGAATCGTGTTCCATATCGTCTTAACGATAGAAATCGTGTGGCAGGGCAAGAAAATCGTGTTAGGCACGATTTTTTAGTTAAAAAATTGTTAAAAATCGTTTTTTCCGATTAGTGCACACTAACGGGAGTTAGTGCGCACTAACTGAAAATGATACAATTTGACACTTTTCAGGTCAGTTAAGGTCAGTATAGGAATGAATATGTATTCCTATTGGCTGCCCTCTTATTTATTCATGTTAACAAGGTTCCCACTGACATTATATGGGGGATGGGAAATGGAAAAAGTTGGTAGCTTGACAAAACAAGTAATGTGATCAGTCAATGTGACTAGAACTTGTGCCCTAACCCTGATACCAGGGGTATTGTGATCTTCCTGCACACAGTGCCCTATCCCTATTAATACCAGGAGTGTTGTGATCTTCCTGCACACAGTGCCCTAACCCTGGCACCAGGGGTGTTGTGATCTTCCTGCACACAGTGCCCTATCCCTATTAATACCAGGAGTGTTGTGATCTTCCTGCACACAGTGCCCTAACCCTGGCACCAGGGGTGTTGTAATCTTCCTGCAAACAGTGCCCTATCCCTATTACCAGGAGTGTTGTGATCTTCCTGCACACAGTGCCCTAACCCTGACACCAGGGGTGTTGTGATCTTCCTGCACACAGTGCCCTATCCCTATTAATACCATGAGTGTTGTGATCTTCCTGCACACAGTGCCCTAACCCTGGCACCAGGGGTGTTGTGATCTTCCTGCACACAGTGCCCTATCCCTATTAATACCAGGAGTGTTGTGATCTTCCTGCACACAGTGCCCTAACCCTGACACCAGGGGTGTTGTGATCTTCCTGCACACAGTGCCCTATCCCTATTAATACCAGGAGAGTTGTGATCTTCTTGCACACAGTGCCCTAACCCTGGCACCAGGGGTGTTGTGATCTTCATGTACACAGTGCCCTATCCCTATTAATACCAGGAGTGTTGTGATCTTCCTGCACACAGTGCCCTAACCCTGGCACCAGGGGTGTTGTGATCTTCCTGCACACAGTGCCCTATCCCTATTAATACCAGGAGTGTTGTGATCTTCCTGCACACAGTGCCCTAACCCTGGCACCAGGGGTGTTGTGATCTTCCTACACACAGTGCCCTATCCCTATTAATACCAGGAGTGTTGTGATCTTCCTGCACACAGTGCCCTAACCCTGACACCAGGGGTGTTGTGATCTTCCTGCACACAGTGCCCTATCCCTATTAATACCAGGAGTGTTGTGATCTTCTTGCACACAGTGCCCTAACCCTGGCACCAGGGGTGTTGTGATCTTCATGTACACAGTGCCCTATCCCTATTAATACTAGGAGTGTTGTGATCTTCCTGCACACAGTGCCCTATCCCTAATACCAGGGGTGTTGTGATCTTCCTGCACACAGTGCCCTATTCCTGATACCGGGGGTGTTGTGATCTTCCTGCACACAGTGCCCTATTCCTGATACCGGGGGTGTTGTGATCTTCTTGCACACATCCCGGTATCAGGGATAGGGCACTGCATGCAGGAAGATCACAACACCCCTGGTATTAGGGATAGGGCACTGCGTGCAGGAAGATCACAACACTCCTGGTATTAATAGAGATAGGGCACTGCATGCAGGAAGATCACAACACCCCTGGTATCAGGGATAGGGCACTGTGTGCAGGAAGATCACAATACCCCGGAGGAGTGAGGGTCAGGCAGCTCCCCCCTGTCTGTGAAGCCAGCCTCTCACTAGTAATGCAGGGATGGAGCTGTCTCAGGCTTCACCATCCTCCCCCCCCCCTCACCCACACACCATTCACTAGCTGGGACATGGGGGAAGTCAGGAGTGAGGGTCAGGCAGTTCCCCCCTCTCTGTGAAGCCAGCCTCTCACTAGTAATGCAGGGAGGGAGCTGTCTCAGACTTCACCATCCTCCCCCCCCCCCCCCCCCTCACCCACACACCATTCACTGGCTGGGACATGGGGGAAGTCAGGAGTGAGGGTCAGGCAGCTCCCCCCTGTCTGTGAAGCCAGCCTCTCACCAGTAATGCAGGGAGGGAGCTGTCTCAGACTGGTATCAGGGATAGGGCACTGAGTGCAGGAAGATCACAACACCCCTGGTATCAGGAATAGGGCACAGGTTCTAGTCATATTGACTGATCACATTACTTTTTTTGTCAAGTACCAACAGTTTCCATTTCCCATCCCCCCAACCATCACCTCAGTTGGAACCTTGGTAACATCAATAGATAAGAGGGCAGCCAGCCAATAGGAATACATATTCATTCCTAACTGACCTTTACTGACCTGGAAAGTGTCAATAATTTGTATCATTTTCTGTTAGTGTTCCTGAGTTTCCATTTCCATTTCCCATCCCCCCAACCATCACCTCAGTGGGAACCTGGTTAACATCAATAGATAAGAGGGCAGCCAGCCAATAGGAACACATATTCATTCCTAACTGACCTTTACTGACCTGGAAAGTGTCAATTTGTATCATTTTCAGTTAGTGCGCACTAACTCGAGTTAGTGCGCACTAACTGGGAGTTAGTGCGCACTAACTCCCGTTAGTGCGCACTAACACGATTTAACAATTTTTAACGATAAATCGTTAGAATTTCTATTGTATTGTGTTCTATAACGATTTAAGACGATATTAACATTATCGGACGATAATTTTAATCGTTAAAAAACGATTCACATCCCTATTGATTACTAGGGATGTGAATCGTTTTCCATATCGTCTTAACGATAGAAATCGTGTGGCAGGGCAAGAAAATCGTGTTAGGCACGATTTTTTAGTTAAAAAATCGTTAAAAATCGTTTTTTCCGATTAGTGCGCACTAACTCCTGTTAGTGCGCACTAATTGGGAGTTAGTGCGCACTAACTGAAAATGATACAATTTGACACTTTTCAGGTCAGTTAAGGTCAGTTTAGGAATGAATATGTATTCCTATTGGCTGCCCTCTTATTTATTCATGTTACCAAAGTTCCCACTGACAGTATATGGGGGATGGGAAATGGAAACAGTTGGTAGCTTGACAAAACAAGTAATGTGATCAGTCAATGTGACTAGAACTTGTGCCCTAACCCTGATACCAGGGGTATTGTGATCTTCCTGCACACAGTGCCCTATCCCTATTAATACCAGGAGTGTTGTGATCTTCCTGCACACAGTGCCCTAACCCTGGCACCAGGGGTGTTGTGATCTTCCTGCACACAGTGCCCTATCCCTATTAATACCAGGAGTGTTGTGATCTTCCTGCACACAGTGCCCTAACCCTGGCACCAGGGGTGTTGTGATCTTCCTGCACACAGTGCCCTATCCCTATTAATACCAGGAGTGTTGTGATCTTCCTGCACACAGTGCCCTAACCCTGGCACCAGGGGTGTTGTGATCTTCCTGCACACAGTGCCCTATCCCTATTAATACCAGGAGTGTTGTGATCTTCCTGCACACAGTGCCCTAACCCTGGCACCAGGGGTGTTGTGATCTTCCTGCACACAGTGCCCTATCCCTATTAATACCAGGAGTGTTGTGATCTTCCTGCACACAGTGCCCTAACCCTGACACCAGGGGTGTTGTGATCTTCCTGCACACAGTGCCCTAACCCTGACACCAGGGGTGTTGTGATCTTCCTGTACACAGTGCCCTATCCCTGGCACCAGGGGTGTTGTGATCTTCATGTACACAGTGCCCTATCCCTATTAATACCAGGAGTGTTGTGATCTTCCTGCACACAGTGCCCTATCCCTAATACCAGGGGTGTTGTGATCTTCCTGCACACAGTGCCCTATTCCTGATACCGGGGGTGTTGTGATCTTCTTGCACACATCCCGGTATCAGGGATAGGGCACTGCATGCAGGAAGATCACAACACTCCTGGTATCAGGAATAGGGCACTGTGTGCAGGAAGATCACAACACCCCTGGTATTAGGGATAGGGCACTGCGTGCAGGAAGATCACAACACTCCTGGTATTAATAGGGATAGGGCACTGCATGCAGGAAGATCACAACACCCCTGGTATCAGGGATAGGGCACTGTGTGCAGGAAGATCACAATACCCCGGAGGAGTGAGGGTCAGGCAGCTCCCCCCTGTCTGTGAAGCCAGCCTCTCACTAGAAATGCAGGGAGGGAGCTGTCTCAGACTTCACCATCCTCCCCCCCCCCCTCACCCACACACCATTCACTAGCTGGGACATGGGGGAAGTCAGGAGTGAGGGTCAGGCAGCTCCCCCCTGTCTGTGAAGCCAGCCTCTCACTAGTAATGCAGGGAGGGAGTTGTCTCAGACTTCACCATCCTCAGCCCCCCCCCCTCACCCACACACCATTCACTAGCTGGGACATGGGGGAAGTCAGGAGTGAGGGTCAGGCAGCTCCCCCCTGTCTGTGAAGCCAGCCTCTCACTAGAAATGCAGGGAGGGAGCTGTCTCAGACTTCACCATCCTCCCCCCCCCTCACCCACACACCATTCACTAGCTGGGACATGGGGGAAGTCAGGAGTGAGGGTCAGGCAGCTTCCCCCTGTCTGTGAAGCCAGCCTCTCACTAGTAATGCAGGGAGGGAGCTGTCTCAGACTTCACCATCCTCCCCCCCCCCTCACCCACACACCATTCACTAGCTGGGACATGGGGGAAGTCAGGAGTGAGGGTCAGGCAGCTCCCCCCTGTCTGTGAAGCCAGCCTCTCACTAGTAATGCAGTGAGGGAGCTGTCTCAGACTTCACCATCCTCCCCCCCCCCCCTCACCCACACACCATTCACTAGCTGGGACATGGGGGAAGTCAGGAGTGAGGGTCAGGCAGCTCCCCCCTGTCTGTGAAGCCAGCCTCTCACTATTAATGCAGGGAGGGAGCTGTCTCAGACTGGTATCAGGGATAGGGCACTGAGTGCAGGAAGATCACAACACCCCTGGTATCAGGAATAGGGCACAGGTTCTAGTCATATTGACTGATCACATTACTTTTTTTGTCAACTACCAACAGTTTTCATTTCCCATCCCCCCAACCATCACCTCAGTTGGAACCTTGGTATCAGTAGATAAGAGGGCACCCAGCCAATAGGAATACATATTCATTCCTAATTGACCTTTTCTGACCTGGATAGTGTCAATAATTTGTATCGTTTTCTGTTAGTGTTCCTGAGTTTCCATTTCCATTTCCCATCCCCCCAACCATCACCTCAGTGGGAACCTGGTTAACATCAATAGATAAGAGGGCTGCCAGCCAATAGGAACACATATTCATTCCTAACTGACCTTTACTGACCTGGAAAGTGTCAATTTGTATCATTTTCAGTTAGTGCGCACTAACTCGAGTTAGTGCGCACTAACTGGGAGTTAGTGCGCACTAACTCCCGTTAGTGCGCACTAACACGATTTAACGATTTTTAACGATATATCGTTAGAATTTCTATTGTATTGTGTTCTATAACGATTTAAGACGATATTAAAATTATCGGACGATAATTTTAATCGTTGAAAAACGATTCACATCCCTATTGATTACATTTATTCACAAGGCGTATAACTTTCAGAGAAATGCGTGTAGCAGCATATACGTGTGTATGTGTCTGTGAGCAGATATACACAAGTATTTTATATATATGAATTTTATAAAATACGTGTATCTATACCCCGCAACAATCATGCATATGTATGCTTGTGTGAATACATGATATACATTGAAACCACACATATCACTGCATTGAACCTTTTTGGGCAGATTTTAAATAGGCCACGTGCGTAAAACACAGCCTTTATGCGCGTGGCTGGGCTTTGCGCGTGCCGAGCCTAATTTCAAAAAGGCCCAGCCACGCATGTAAAGGCCTGTATGCGCATAAGCGGCAGCCTTCCTGCTAGGGGCGGGTAAGGGGGCGGGCAGGGACAGCGGCATTGATTGCTGTCCCGGAGCCTCGTGCCCTGGCCGGGTGCCTGCGCGCACAACTTACTTCAGGTTGGGCCCTGAAGTAAGTTGGAAGAAAAAAAAAAAAAGGAAAAGGTAGGAATTAGGGGGCTGGGGAGGAGAGGGGAAGGGGGAGGGAGGTTAGGGGGTAGGGAACTGGGAACTGGGGAAGGCCGCGATGCGTCGCCGCGTGAAACTAGCAAATATCTACCCCCCCTTTTGAACGCATGTTATAAAATCAGTGCGTCCATGTGCAAATCTACTCCTTTGTGCGCAAAAGGAGGACATTCGTAAGTTGGCCAATTTTAAAACATGAGTGTGTTAATCAAATTAACCAGTTTACTAATTAGTCCACCATTTCTCCCATCATCTCCAATTTATCAAGACCTTCCTGGTTATTAAACCTGAATTCCCAGTTCACCCAGACCTCCCACCCAGTCAGTACTGCACACTGAACAAGTAGAGACCAATATTCACAAGCCATTTAGTTGGATAGCTGAAACGTTATCCATCTAAATGGAAAAGCAGCAATACTTGAAGCCGATTGTGGCTAAATTCTAGCCGCATAATTTGGGGGTGGTCCAGGAGTGGGCAGGAGGCTTTTTGGAGTGAGACAGAGTTAGCTGCATGAGTTAGCCACTTAACCTACGCTGCTACCTCTTGTCGCTCTGTAGGGCTGTCCTAAAGCTAGCCAGATTTACTTATCCAGCTATCTTTAAAATATCCAGGTATATTGAGTGGTGTGGCCGTGCCACTGAATATCCCCATTAAATTAGCCAGATAGCTATATCCAGCTTTCTTACCCCTAGATTCATCAAAACATTCAACTCAGGACGGATTTGGGGGGGGGTGGCATGGGTTTGGGGGGGGGGGGGTTACATACACAGTCAGAGGAATTAACTGCAAATGTATTTATTTTATTTATTTTTAATTTTTATATACCGATATTCTTGTATAATATACAAATCAAACCGGTTTACATTAAAACAGAAGATGTAGGAAAAATGTTTCCTTTGTCTAATACATTGAACATTTATAACAAGGAAATTGTTAACAAGGGTTAAAAACTAAGAAAAACATGGAGAAAGGTAAACAAAAGAAAAAGAATCATAGAAGTTTAAAAATGAAAAGGTGGCACAAAGGGTTGCACGAAGGGGTGCACAAAGGGGAGTGCCCCTTTGCCGCACCCCTTCGGCGCACGACGCCCGGCGCGCAACGCCTGGTGGAATGGTGCCGTTTACCGGCTCGACGCTAGGCGGGATGACGTCAGGGGGGGGGGCGGGTCTCTTTCTCACTGCCTTCCTTCCATTGTTCTCTTTTTAAATTCATAGCCGGATTTGATATCACTGAAGAATTTCTATCATTTGAATTGATGAAAGGTATAAGAAGAGTTGATTTGTACAATGCATTCTCTAGCTGAGATTGCACTGCAGGCGTTGACCAGTGAAATATATATATATTTAAGGGAAAACGTGTTTGGCCAGGGTACAACCAATGCAGTATAGGGATGGATAAGCATCTGTCATTCAGTCAAACAGAATGAAAGATGCCCAGCTAAAGCAGAGCACAAGAGCCAAAATTCAATCCGCTAAGACAGGAAGGTTTGCCCTGAGCTGAAAGCTGGTCGGAAAAAATAGCCAACTCTCTCAAAACCAAAAATCCTCTCTGTTCCTCTTTCGACAAGACAGAACCCTCTAAGTCTGTGAAGGCTCTAACAGGGCTTCTGTGCTTGAAAAATCCCACTGGTGCAGGCTATGGGGCACCAGAAAAACTCTACTTCTCTCCAAAACAATATTTTTCTACCACCATTTTCCTGCCTGTTGTTTTGGATGAGAGTTTTTTCATGGCTACTAGAATCAGTTTGGAAGATGGATAAAGTGACGGTAATACTGGGAGTCATTCTTTTTGTTCCTGATGATGATTTTTGCCATTCTTACTTGGATGTTATTTTTTAAGTTGCAGTCTACTGCCTGTTTTATTACCTTCCGCTTGAAAACTTGTGATGTGAGTACTGAGTGAGTACCGCTAAAAAGACTGATTGGGAGTTTAGAGAGATTTGCTCATTTATTTATTTCACAGATTTATAGTCCACAATTCACAGAGCATTAATGCAGATTATAACCAAAATACACAATAAAACAAAATATAAAAAACATTAAAAGCTTCAGAGAACAAATAGGTTTCTATTGTCTTTCAAAATATCATATAATCAGTAATAACACGAAGCTCATTCAGTATAGTATTCCACAATTCAGGACACAAGACAGAAAAGACTTGAGAGCAAGTGTTGATTAGCCTTGTGTTGGGTTCCCACCCCCAAGAGCCTAAGGCCCTGGAGCTTGTCCTCTTCCCTGCCAGTTGGACCCCCAGCTTCCCAGGTGCTAAATACTGCAGAGATTGTGAGAAATGTGAAAGTTCCAGGACAGTGAGTGTGGCCCTGGGATTGTGTGACCACCGCATTAGGAACCTCGAGCCAAGAGGGGGTTACACCTGTCTGGCTGCCATCTTTCCCCATTCTATGAGTTGGGTAGAATATTGGAGAGCATGTGCAAATGAGACAGTCTTGCAATTAAAGTGTTGAGAAACATCTTGCCCTTAGTTTCTGCTGACATGAGAGCCTGAACATGCGATATGCACTTTTACCCCATTTTTTTAAAATAGGGGACCGAGACAGAGAACCAGGGGTGGTGCAAGGGTGTTAGGCACGCTAGGTAAACCTTCAGCCTTGTGCCTATCCCCTCCCCACTAACTTTCAGACCCAGAGCCCCCCCCCCCCCCCCCCCGAGGTTTTGATAATTACAAACTCAGCTATCATGAAGATTCCACAACTCTCCTCCAATAACAATTGTGTAAAAATATATAATTGGACATAAGGAAAATAGTATTCAAAAGCCATTTATGCGGGTACCCAGGTAAAATTGCCCACCCTCAAAGTTCCTAAAAGTACACATGGTTCAAAGGCAGAGTATACTAGACTTTTCCTTTGGAAAGTAATGCAAAGCCCAAGGATAAAGGTACCCATGAACTTTGCACCAAAAGCAGTTTAGAAAAATTTCTCCATAGTTTTAAGTAGTAAACATATTACAAATATGTTTTAAAATCATGTCACAGTGTCTAATGAATCTGCCACTTCTGATTTTGGTGGTGATCTGCAAAAAAAAAAAAAAAAATCAATACATAAAATGTATGAATTAAAAGAAATCCATATCCCACTGGCTAAAAGTAGCTTCTGAGAGGACTGACTGTCCTGGCTGGCTGCGTTGACCTAGACTGTAACTTCACAACATGCCTGGTATTGGAGGGAGTTTGTGCCACTGTTACTGAGGTGACAAAAGAATTTGAAAGGGTTTTTTTTTTTGTAGGGTAAGTAGTGAGGGGAAACATCTTCCTTCAGCCCAGCCAGCCTAATAGAATATCCAGCCCTGCTGATGACCCCAGAGCAACTTTGCATGTCTGGAAAAGGATAATGAGGCTCATGCACATTGTGAGGAGGTCAATAATGCATTCTGCATCTTTAAACTTGGCCAGCCTCTCATGCCTCCCTATTAGTCCAGTTGCTGCTATTCACCTGAGATTATCTTTGTGAGAGAGTCAAGCTTTCATGTTTTAGACAACCCTCCTGAATAGCTTTTTACTATGGCTTCCTTTCTAGCCTTTAAGGGCATGAATCAAACCCTAGAGCAGCAGAAACTGAGTGGTACAGCAGTCTGTCAGTTACTTCAGTAGGTTTAGGAGCTTAAACAAAAGATTTATCATGCTTCCTGAGAAATTTTTCCCATTCTGTGCAGCAGACATTGACCATATATTTGTCATCAGTTCACTTCATTGGTTTTATATCATAATTTTTATTTCAACATGCCATTTTCTTCAGTGGACACATTAACAATCCGTGGCCTGTTACAGTGATGAAAATAGAAAGAACATTTGCCAGGATGCAGAGTGGTGACATTTGTCATTCTTAGCCACGCAGCAGCATGAAGAATTATGTTCTGTTAACAACTAATTGTGTGATGCCACAGTGATACACTGTGACTGCTGATTTTCAGACCACAAATAGCAAATGTTCCTCCATGACAGGCTATCAGATTCGGAAATATGCAGACATCTCGCTGTTCACAGTGCAGTGAAAATCTTAGCTTCAATGCACACTATATCTCCATGGTATGCAATTTCAGTATTATCTCACCTATCTTAAATCTTCTCAGTCATGGACTTGCTGTCTTAGAAACACAGAAATATGATAACAGAAAAAGACAATATGGCCTATCTAGCCCACCCATGAAAACGGTTATTCAGCGCTACAATCACTACCACTCTCTTAGAGAACTCTTGTGCTTGTCCCATACTTTTTTGAATTCAGATACTGTCCTATTTATTTATTTATTTATTTAACAGCTTTTTTTTTTATACCGACATTAAAATACACATCATATCAGTTTACATCATAACAGAAGGTGGAAATTACAAATCATAGGGGCGGGGGGAGTGGGACAAACAGAAAAAAGGAACAGTAAGAGACTCAAAAAGGAGAGCCTGAAGAATTTGAAAATCAAATGATGTGAATAAGTAGAGAATGAACATATGTACAGAGAATTACAGGGGTGGGAGATGCTAGGGTGGTTTCCATCACCTCCACTGGGAAGCTGTTCTATATATAGGGGACCCTATATATAAGGGACCCTCAAGACCCTTCACTAATAACATTTCTCTAGCTTAAGGCCTAGGCTAGGATTCTAGGTGGGAGGTAAGAGTTTGCAGACTTGAGCTGTGGCGACACTTGGATTTGCTCAGCAGCTTGCATAAAAGAAGGCAGAGCATGAGGACCAGGTGTGCCAGCCTTTGGTTAAATTTTGGAGAGGAAGGAGAATTTCTGAAGTGATTCCCTATTTCTAGGCCTCAGCCTGGGAGAGAGGCATATTCCTGTCCCTACCACCTACTATCTGGCAGGGAGAGGCTCTGGGAGTGGGGTGGAAGAAAAGCTTTTGGGAAAAGTTATTTCTGAAAGGAGGTTTCTTGGTTTGCAACCTGGTCCTGAATTGGGAGAATTTTTTCCCCTGCCTGAGGAAGGTAAGGAAAAAGTCCTGTGATTTGCTGTCTGTCATACAAATAAGGAGCAGCAACGTCTTGCCAGTGGAGAAGTGAGTCGCAGTTTTTGAGAAGAGTTTTGTTCCTGTTTTGTTGGGAGGAATTTTTGTCATCAGTTCCTGCCTGTGAGAAGGAGAAAGTCTTTGGTTTGTGCAGTTTTTGGGACTCTCTAATCCAGAGGTCCAAGATTTTCTTTATCAGAAGAAGAGACAGGAGATCCCAGCCCACACTAGAAGCCCACTTTCCATCATCTGGAGGGCAAGGTGATTTTTCCTAGTGCTTGCCCCTAAGGGCACTGGCTCAGCAACACAGGTCGGAGACTATCAGAACTTTTTGGATTTGATTTTGTGAACATTGATTGAAGATTTTGTGCTAATTGTATTGAAGATATTTTTAGTTGCAATAAGTTTTTGTTGGAACAGTGTCCGATGTCTTTTTTGACAATACAAGATGTCCGCAAAACAAGAACATCTTAATTGTAAGTACCCAGGAAAGAGATTTGGGCATCACAGTGGATAACACATTGAAATCATCAGCTCAGTGTGCAGTGGCAGTCAAAAAAGCAAACAATGTTAGGAATTATTAGGAAGGGAATAGTGAATAAAGCAGAGAATGTCATAATGCCTCTGTATCGCTCCTTGAATATTGTGTACAGTTTTGGTGGCCACATCTAAAAAAAGATATAGTTGTGATGGAGAAGGTCAGAGAAGGGCAACCAAAATGATAAAGGGAATGAAACAGCTCCCCTATGAGGAAAGGCTAAAGAAGTTAGGGAAAGGCTAAAGAGGTTAGGGCTGTTCAGCTTGGAGAAGAGACAGTTGAGGGGGATATGATAGAGGTCTTTAAAATCATGACAGGTCTAGAATGGGTAAACGTGAATCAATTATTTACTCTTTCGGATAACAGGAGCAGTAGGGGGCACTCCATGAAGTTAGGAAATAGCACATTTAAAACTAATTGGAGAAAATTCTTTTTCACTCAATGTACAATTAAGCTCTGGAATTTGTTGCCAGAGGATGTGGTTAGTGCAGTTAGTGTAGCTGGGTTTAAAAAAGGTTTGGATAAGTTCTTGGAGGAGAAGTCAATTAACTGCTATTAATCATTGACTTAAGGAATGGCCTCTCCTATTACTGGCATCAGTAGTATGGGATCTACTTAGTGTTTGAGTACTTGCCAAGTACTTGTAGCCTGGATTGACTAGTGTTGGAAACAGGATGCTGGGCTTGATGGACTCTCGGTCTGACCCAGTATGGCATGTTCTTATAGATGGGAGAGAGAAAGAGCAGAGTTGGTCTTGACCCCTATGAGCCTAGTGCCTTGAAGGTGAAATCCTCCTCCATGCCGGAAAGAATCCTGGCACACCAGGACAAGTGGAATATATTGATATGAGACAAGAGAGAGTTGGCAATAAAAATGGCCCTGGGGACAACAATGAGCCCTTACATTCCAGGAGGTCCCAGAAGAGGGGGATACACATGCATCGTTACATGCAGGAAAGGCCATCTGCTCGCACATGCGAGCACAGACATTAAAATCCAGCATGCATGTGCATACAAGAATTGTATTTAATAATATGCACGTGCTGATGCTCTCATGTTATAAAATATCCAAGTCCATGTGCACGCGCCAGGAACTGTGCGCACATGAACACCCACATGCATTTTTTAAAATCAACCCCACACTGAGTGCCCCCAATCCAGCACAGCTGCATCATGGTGTAAAGTTATTGCTTGCTGCCAGTCCTTCCCCATTCAGCATCTCCCTCTCTTTCCCAATCCCATCTGCAGGAGACTCGGTTCCACAGCCAGCTGCTTCTCTGAGAGCGCAGTATAGTCTCCTCAGACAGAAGCCTCCCCAACACTGCATAGGCACTTTCTCCTGGCTTACCCCTTCCTTCCTCCACTTCTCCACAACCCTCCACCACTCTAGTGCATTCCCATTAACTGCTCTTTTATGGTTCCTCAGGCTTTGCTCTGCCTACCTACTCCGGGATGGGGGGGGGGGGACCAGAAGTGACCATACTATTCCCTGGGCTTTTAAAAACAGAAAATTAAGCCCTGGATGAGACTGGGGAGAGCCATTAACACAAAGTAGCACAGATCCAGATGGAATCCTGTTTTTCCTCGTGGAGCCAGAGCTGGTGCAAGGGTATTAAGGGTCATAGGTGAAGCTTACAGCCTCATATGCACTCCTGGCTCCACCCTTCCCACAAATAATGTAAAAAATATGCATTTATAGTAACAGATTTTACACGAAAATAGAATATTATGTGTCTTAAGGTAAAAATATCACTTATAACATTTATTTCAACATGTATATTATTTACTTGCACTGCTATGGTACCAACCAGAAAACTTTGCAAAAAGGACAGCTGCATCCTATGGTATTAGGACTATTGTAAAGCATATGACCTTCAGAAAGTTTTAAGTAAACTGAATTACAATATAGTAAATCTCCTATACCTAAACATCACTAACTGCCAGCACTAAAATAGTAACCCTACTTATGAAAAGGCAGCACTACATATATTACATGCTAACAGAATACCTCACCTGAGTCATACATGCAGAACACACAGACCCTCACAAATACAGAATAAAGAGACAATAAAGTATAACTAGAAACATCCAGACAAAAACTAAATTTGAAATCACAACAAGACAGACTCAGTATGCAGTGCAACAATGGAAAAACAGAAACATCTTCATTCCTCAATTAACATCAAACAATAAAATCAAGGTATATAAACCATCAATCATAATTGTAAAACTTTACTCATAAAAAGAATAGATATTTCAAAACAGCTGATCAATAGAACATCCAATGTTTAAAAACATAGAACATTTTTTTTCTAAATTTTCTAAACATCAGTAAAATATTTAAAAATATACCTGGGAAATTTAGACTCCAATCACCCTGAGATTTTCATGGATTAATTTGGGATAGGAGTTATGCACAAACTTTCTCCTCTCTTTCATATACTTTATATATACACTACATACATGTTCATTCTTACACAAACTTCCTTATATTCTCTCTTACATGCATGCTGACTGGCTCACCACATGTTCACTGACATGGTCTTGCTCATATACATGCTCATTGGCACACTCGTTATCTCTCACTCACATACATGCTCACTGATTCACTCACCCTCACTTCACATTTGCTCTGGAAAGCACAGCAAACCTGAATGTATAATGCTGTGTAGCAATGGGAATACAAACAGCATTCCTCATAAAATATTAAACAATAAAGTCAAGAGATATAAAGCATCATTCATAATATTAAAACCATATTAATAAAAAGAATAAATATGTCAAGCAGGCAACAGCCAATGAACATCTACTAATTAAAATGACTCAATGTTTTTTTAATATTTCCCAAACACCAAATATTTCAACAGCAGATACATGAAATATCATAACATAAAAAAAATAGGATTAAAATCTCCATCTTTCTATATCTGGGATCTTTTGATTTTCAGTCACACACAGATTGTTCTGGATTAGGGTAGGGGAGACTCACAATCTTTAGCCTCTCTCCCCCTTCTTCACACACACATGCTGTCATACACACAGGCTCTCTCTCACTCACATATATGCTGTCACATACACAGGCTCAATCACTCTCTTATACATACACAGTATCTCACACATATGCAGGCTCTCTTGCTCTCATTCATTTGTAGTCTCTCTCACTCATACACATGCAGGTTCTTACACACATGCAGGCTCCCTTGTACACATGCAGGTTCACATATAGAAATTCAAGTTGTCTCATACATACACGCAGGCTCTCTGTTACATACACACACACCTTTCAAGCCTCCCCCTTTTTTCTGGCTCTTCTCTTTGCCGGCTTTTGAATCACAGCACTGCTTCTCACTCCCTGAAGGGAAGTGGAAGGAGGCTACACTGTTTCTGCAATGTTTGGGGGGGGGGGGGGGGGGGAGGGCCGAGCTGCCCTGCAGGCCTCTATCAGACCGTTGCAGGATGGGCTTCAGGCCACGGCAGGATGGACTCTGCCGCAGTTCCACATACTTCTCTTTGGGCCACAGCAGCCCTTCTCCTTTGGCTGGGAAGGTTGAAAAAAGAAACCAAACACGTGATGGGAACGATCAGCTCACCCGGGGGGGAAGCCTGATCCCCTGATTGGTCAATTTGATCCCACTTCCTGTCCACTGTAAACCATACTGATCAAAATGTGTTTCAATGATGGGGAATATAAATCCAATAAATAAATATATGAAATAAATAAGTGTGCTGCCTGTTGCTACAGAGATGGGAGATGAAGGGCTGGTCTGGTCTGGGCATAGCAGGTTCTCTACTCTGCTCCCAGGACTCCAAACTCCATGTTGACCGACTACCAGAAAAGAGAAGAAGAGGACAAAGCTATGAGGCAAACTGAATTATGTCAGAAGCAGTTGAATTCTGAAAGTTGGTAAGGCAAGGAAGGGGGTGAATGCTGGTGGAACAGATGAAGAAAGGGTGAATGTTGGGGGAGATGCAGGGAGAGTGCAGTAAGGAGGGATGAATGCTGGGAGGAGATGAGGAAAGGTAGAAAAAAGAATGAGAATGACTGAAGTCAGTAACGCAAACTGGGGGTTTCTGGTATCTTTTTTCACAGCAGGTATGAGAAGATCAGGGTAAGATAAGATAAAGGGCTGAGGGAGAACTGAAAGTAAGATGTTGAGGGAATATATGAGAACTATGGAGGGGGTGCAATTGAGCTTGGAACATGGAGAAAAAAGAATGCATAGATGTGAACAAGTGTTCTGTTACGTTAAGCACATTCTAGCTTTGCATACCAACAGTTTCTTAGGCGCTGTGGCTTGCTATAGCATTGATTTTTTTTCCTTTGATTGTTACAAGCATTTTTTATTTGTGAACATGAGTGCTGGATTTCCCCCCTATTGATTCCTATCCAGCTGGGGCAGATGTGTGTTGGGAATGGTATACAAATGAGGTGATGTGATGATTGTAGAATGAGCAGGAGTTTTTAAGCTTCTTGCCCTTAGGTCATGCTGTTACAGTCTCTGCTTGCTCAGTGTGGTTTGGCTGACTTTCTATAGAGGGCTTGCATCATCAGAGCAAATTTACATATCCAAAAAGAGATAATCGGCAACCAAAATGATAAAGGGGATGGAACAGCTCCCCTATAAGGAAAGGCTGAAGAGGTTAGGGCTGTTCAGCTTGGAGAAGAGACGGCTGAGGGGGATATGATAGAGGTCTTTTTTTTTTTTTAATTCTTTATTTATGAATTTTGTTTACAAAGTAAATCCATTCATATTTAGTATTCAATTTTTACATTGAATTCTTAAGAAATCAGGAACAATAATAGATACATACTTGAAAACCATAACATTTAACTAACACAAAATCAAATTACTTTATTCTCCTGATTTCATGTTACTAAACAATTAAGGGAGCCTCTAGAGCAAATCTAAAGAAAATAGATTCTTTAATACAATATAAACAGAAGTAATACAGATTATTCATTTGATACATTTCCAACTGAGTTATGATCTGAGGTTTCCACCCCCCCTCTCTGGTTCCTACGTTCTTCCAAAAATCTTTCTAAATCCATTGGATCGTAATAGATATATTTTATACCATCCACACGCATGATGCATTTACTAGGGAACCTTATGAGTATTTGGATACCATTTGTTCTAGCTACATTGGCTAAACTAATAAACTTTTTTCTTCTAAGTTGGGTTTCTTTTGCCACATCTGGGTAAACCCATATCTTCTGACCCAGATAGACAGAGGTTCTATTTTGCATAAACAATTTTAACACTTTATCCCTATCCAAAGAATGGGCAAATTTTACCATAAGAGTTCCTCTTTTCTCAATCTGGGCAGTATATGAAGTTTCTAAAAGTTCTGTAACATTCAAAGTAGTTTCTTGTGGAGGTAAATCTGTATTTAAATATTGATTTCTCTCATTCAAAAAATAAACATTCATAATTAAGGGAAGACTTTCAGATGTGAATAACAAAACTTCTCTAAGATAATTCCCTTGGAGAGATCATTCTGCATTTAGGAAAATTAACAAATCTTAGATTACAGTAGTGAACTGTGTTTTTCAAATTCTCCATTTTTCTGATAAAATATTTTCTCCCTTTATTATCGATGTTTGAACTTCTTTTATTGTATTTAATTCTTCTTTTACCTTCACAAGAGATACTTCAATGCTTGTTACTAAAGGGTTTAAATTCAACAAAGTCGTCTGCATATCTTTTATGTTAGTATTTAAATTCACAATATTATTCTGTAATGATATTATCGCTGACCATAACATTTCCAAAGACACATGTTTACATCCTCCAGATTTAGCGTTAGAAGTGGAAGGTTTACCCAATAGATTAAAGAGATCTTGTCTAGAAGTATCCCCAGTGAGTGATAGAGGTCTTTAAGATCATGAGGGGTCTTGAATGAGTAGATGTGAATCGGTTATTTACACTTTTGAATAATAGAAGGACTAGAGGGCATTCCATGAAGTTAGCAAGTAGCACATTTAAGACTAATCGGAGAAAATTCTTTTTCACTCAACGCACAATAAAGCTCTGGAATTTGTTGCCAGAGGATGTGGTTAGTGCAGTTAGTGTAGCTGGGTGCAGAAAAGGTTTGGATAAGTTCTTGGAGGAGAAGTCCATTAACTGCTATTAATCAAGTTTACTTAGGGAATAGCCACTGCTATTAATTGCATCAGTAGCATGGGATCTTCTTAGTGTTGGGTAATTGCCAGATTCTTGTGGTCTGGTTTGACCTCTGTTGGAAACAGGATGCTGGGCTTGATGGACCCTTGGTCTGACCCAGCATGGCAATTTCTTATGTTCTTATGCTGATAATGCAGTGATAGCTCGGAGTTGGACACGTCTTGAATGCTCCATTGTACATTACTTATTGCCCAATTCACTGCTAGTTAGCTTTCTGCACAGTCTGTTCAAGTTTTGATTTTTAAAAACCTCACCAGCCTTTCCAAATAGCTATTCACATGTGCTACTTTCCCACTTCAGATACTATGGCTTGACCCTGTACATTTTGGGGTGGATTTTAAATGCCCTGCGCGCGTAAATCCGGCCGGATTTACACGCGCCTATTTTGCATAGGCCGCCGGCGCGCACGTAAGTCCCGGGGCTTCGTAAAAGGAGCGGGGAGGGGGGGGCGTGTCAGGGGCATTCCCAAAATGACGCGGTGTTTCGGGGGCGTGACGCGGCATTTCAGGGGCGGGCCCGGGGGCATGGTGCCGGCCCGGGGGCATGGTCGAGGCCTCCGGACCAGCCCCCGGGTCGGGTGATTGCGTGCCAGCAGCCCACTGACGCGCGCAGATTTACGTCTGCTTTTAGCAGGCGTAAATCTGCCAACAAAGGTAAGGGGGGGTTTAGATAGGGCCGGGGGGGATGGGTTAGGTATGGGAAGGGAGGGGAAGGTGGGGGGAGAGCGAAGGAAAGTTCTCTCCGAAATCGGAGCGGCCTCGGAGGGAACAGGCAGCGCACGCTGGGCTCGGCGCGCGCAGGTTGCACAAATGTGCACCCCCTTGCGCGCGCCGACCCCGGATTTTATAAGATACGCGCAGCTATGCGCGTATCTTATAAAATCCAGCGTACTTTTGTTCGCGCCTGGTGCGCGAACAAAAGTACACGATCGCGCAAGTTTTTAAAATCTACCCCTTTATGAAATGACCACTGTCCCTTTTCAGGTCATTAAAAACTGAAGATTGGGACAAACAGCAAACATATTGATTATTCGTGAGAAATGTGAATGCCACTTAGTGGTCAGAAATTGTTAGCATGCCCCTATTCACCTCTGCTTGGAAGATGCTGGGTTGGAGTATGGTACCATGAAAACTAATTTTTAAATTAGTTTGTTATAACATAAGTGTTTTGATGCTAATCTGTGATATTGTAACATATGCACATTTATAGTACTAATGAACAGCATGCCTTATGTATCCCCTTTCATACTGTAATGATTCTGTACTATATACACACACACAGCCATGTTAGCTCCTTTTCTTGAACTAATATTTAACTCCATATTTTTCATGTCATCATAGCATTTGCAGTGAGAAATAGAAACCATTGGAAGCTCTGGTACATATCATTTTGTTAGTGCTATATACTACTACTACTGTTTGTCAATGCCAGCAGTATATGGGGTGTAGTGCTACAGGTCATTATCACTCTTTAAAGCTATGACAGGAACAGCTCTGCATGAAGCAGTAAATCTCAACTACATGTATTCCAAATGACCACTAGCTTTTATAAGCAATAAAACATAGGACCCATTTCACAACTTGACTTCTTGGCTGCAGAGAGATTTCATGTGCAGGAAAAGCTCTTCTGCAGAAATACATGCACCAGTCTGTAATGTTGATTTCTTATTGGCAGTAAGAAGTGCTACTTGTTAGTTTTGCTGATTAACTTGGGTAAGGTTACTGCGGAGAACTGGGACCAAGCTCATGTACAAGTTTAATTGACTTTTCTAATTCCATTTGCCAATGAGTCACTGCAATATTTCTCATCTAATGAAAACTATTGCTTCTTCAGACTCCTGACAGCATTATGGTGAGGACTCCTCCAAAAGAATTAGGCAGCTGAAGACATACTAGAGTATAATTAACAGCCCGCCAAGGGCAGACTTTAACCTATATTTGCAAAGTAGGCACCTGTGCATAAGTATGCTTTGAAAATTCGCAGTCATCATCAGTGTATCACCAATATACGTGCTGCGGTCCCGGTCGCTAGGCTAGCGACCGGGTCCTTACCTCACCTGCCCCGCTCTGAGCAGCGTCGGGAACCACCGTGGTCTGGGCCTGCTAGGCCACGTTGCAAAGGCATCTCCACAAGGGAGACGCCGCCTAGGCCCGATCGTGACTCCGCCCAGCTACGGAACGCGTGCGCGCGCGAAGGGGAACCCTTTAAAGGTCCTGCACCCGGAAGTGCTGGACAGCCCCCAAAATGACGTCAGATGCCAGCAGAGTATTTAAGCCGGCGTCTGCCTTCACAGAACTGCCTTGCAACGAGGTCTCTCCTTGTGTGTCAAGTGTCCAGCTATTCCTGTATCCGCTCCTGCTGTTCCTGTATCTGCTCCTGCTGTTCCTGCTCCAGTCCTAGGTTTTTCTCTGGTTCCTGACTCCGGCCTGCTCCTGACTTCCCGTGTCTGCCGCCCGCCTCGACTTCTGGATCGTCTTATCTTCTCTCCACCTCTTCACTGCCGTCGCCTAACTCCCAGCGGTCCTGGTCCTCACAGGCTCCTCCTGGGGGGATCTTGGACTTCCAGGGTGAAGTTTTCTTCTCTCCACTACTTCACTGCCGCCACCTAAGTTCCAGCGGTCCGGATCCTCACGGGCTCCTCCTGGGGGGATCTCGGATCTCCAGGGCGAAGACTTCACTTGGCCTCCAGCCATAGTTCCGCCTCCTGGCCTATTTTATCCAGCGGAGCCTCTGTTCCGCCAGGCCGACCCAAGGGTCTACCGTCCAGTCCGCAATAGTTTGCAAGGCCATGGACCCGGTGGACATGCCCGGATTGCAAGCCATTCCCGGAATGGCCCAGCGACTGCAGCAGCAGCAACATTGCCTCGACGTCCTTGCCACCACCGTTGAGCGATTGGCGAATCGGCTGGATGCCACCCCACCTGAGGTTCTGCAGGTGCCACCTCCAGTTCCTGCTGTAAACATAACTACACCCACTCAGCTTCCTGCTCCGCCCCGTTATGTGGGGGTTGCCAAGGGTTGCAGAGGATTCCTGAATCAATGCTACATCAGCTTTTCACTACTCCCAGGCCAATTCTCGTCTGATTCTGTGAAAGTGGCCTACATCCTGTCCCTGCTCGAGGGAAGGTGTTGAATTGGGCCACACCAATGTGGGAGCGACAGGACCCATTGCTGCATGACTTACAGCAGTTTGTTCTTCATTTCAAACAGGCCTTCGATGAGCCTGCATGCCTGCCTACAGCAACGTCAGAGCTGTTACAGCTAAGACAGGGATCTCGGTCCCTGGCAGACTATGCTATTGAATTCCGCACTCTGGCCATGGAAGTGGGCTGGCGCGATGACAGCTTGCGCGGAGTTTTCTTGGAAGATCTGTCGGGGCGCATCAAGGACGAGTTGGCCGCCCGTGATATCCCGGATAACCTCAACGATGTGATTGACCTGGCTGGTCGGATAGACCGATGTCTTCAACAAAGAGCTAAGGAGGGGCGTTCGCTACGTCGTCCCATATCACTAGCTCCAGCCTTTTCCAGACCTATGACACCTGCAAGTCAGGGGGCGGCACATGCAGAACCATCAGCTGAAGAGCCGATGCAGATTGGCCACATGCCGCTGACGGATGAGGAGAGGCGAAGGCGCCGCAGCCTAGGGCTATGTTTGTACTGTGGCAGCAAAGGCCACTTCTTAGCCCGATGCAAAGAGTGGCTGGAAAACACCAAAGCCTAGGCGGTACGGAGGAGCTACTCCTAGGCTGTGTTAATTCTGCTCCTCAATGTACTGTCCTGGTGACGTTGGAGTACCCAGGAGGGTCTTTCCACACTTTGGCCTTTATTGACTCTGGAGCAGGCGGAAGTTTCATTTTATTCAATCTGGTGCAACAAATACAGCTTCCTACAGTCCCGCGAAGCCCCCCACTATGCATTACATCCATCCATGGGACTGTCCTTCCCGGGAGTATCTCCGCCACGGTGCCCTTGACTCTCCAGACAGGAGCACTGCACTCAAAAGAGATATCCTTCTTAATCCTGGAAAAAGCTGTGCATCCTGTAGTATTGAGGTTGCCGTGGTTACAGCAACACTCCCCCATAATTCATTGGGACTCTCTTCAAATCGCCAACTGCCTCAAGGTACCAAGATCACCCATGGTGCCGCTGCTAAACACTGCTGTATTACCTCCCACACCTTACCAGGAGTTCGCAGAGGTCTTCTCGAAAAGGAAAGCGGAGATTCTGCCACGTCACCGACCCTTCGATTGCGCTATAGACTTACTGCCTGGCACCATGCCACCGCATGGCAGGGTATATCCGCTATCCCTACCAGAGACAAGCGCCATGTCTGAATACATTTCTGAAAACCTCGCTAAGGGATTTATCCGACCTTCTCGATCCCCAGCCGGAGCGGGATTTTTCTTCGTGGGGAAGAAGGATGGTACCCTCAGACCATGCATCGACTATAGAGGCTTGAATGCCATTACTAAACGAGACCGCTACTCGCTTCCGTTGATTCCGGAGCTCTTGGACAGATTACAGGGAGCTAAAGTCTTTACTAAACTCGATCTGTGAGGGGCTTACAACTTAGTTCGTATCCGTCCTGGAGACAAATGGAAGACTGCCTTTAACACAAGAGATGGGCATTATGAATACCTGGTAATGCCATTTGGGTTGTGTAATGCTCCGGCAGTTTTCCAAAACCTCATGAACGAGATATTAAGAGAGATGTTGCACTCATATGTCATAGTGTATCTAGATGATGTCCTGATCTACTCCCAGGATCTGTAGTCCCATCGGCGGCATGTCAAACAGGTGTTGCAAGTTTTGAAGGACAATCATCTGTACGCTAAACTTGAGAAGTGTATGTTTGAGTGTGAGTCACTCCCCTTCCTGGGGTACATCATATCATCGACTGGATTTCAAATGGATCCCGAGAAGGTATCCGCGATCACCAACTGGCCTCGTCCCACAGGGGTGAAAGCTCTGCAGTGATTTCTCAGATTCGCAAACTTCTATAGACATTTCATTCCACACTATTCGCAGAAGGTAGCTCCTCTTACCACTTTGACATGTAAAGGGGCGGATGCTAAGCATTGGCCTGAAGCAGCCTGCCAGGCCTTTGAAGAGTTAAAACAGGCCTTTTTGATGGACACTTGCTTGTACCACCTGGATCCACAATGCCCCTTTATAGTAGAGGTAGATGCGTCCAGCATTGCAGTAGGAGCAATACTCAGCCAGCACTCAGATTCGGGCAAGTTGCTCCCATGTTCTTATTTCTCTAAAACGTTCTCTCCAGCCGAGTGCAATTACAGCATTGGGGACAAGGAACTCTTGGCAATCAAGCTAGCCTTTGAGGAGTGGAGGCAATGGCTTGAGGGCGCGATTCACCCAGTCACTGTCTACACTGACCATAAGAACCTGGAATTTCTATGTCACGCACAACGGTTGAACCCCAGACAAGCCAGTTGGTCCCTCTTCTTTAATCGATTTGACTTCACCCTTCGCTATCGTCCAGCAGCAAAGAATGTCCGGGCAGACGCTCTGTCACACACCTCTCAGGGAGAAGAGGAAGAAGAGGGTCCTCAATACATACTAGACCCCGCAAGGATCAGCTTAGCAGTGTTGATGGTAGGCTCACCAGGGACTCCGGAGGAAAGTTCTGAGCTGGGCCTATGATTCGTTGTCCGGTGGACACGCCGGTCGGGACAGAACGCTAGACTTGATAACCCGCTATTACTGGTGGCCAAACATACGACGAGATGTTTTCACTTATGTGAATTCCTGTCCCACGTGTGCCAGACAGAAACCACGGATCGTCCCCCCTTGGGGTTTATTGCAACCACTGCCAGTTCCTACTGAACCGTGGACTCATATAGCCACGGACTTTGTGGTGGATTTGCCGCCTTGCAAGGGGAAGATGGCCATTTGGGTCACTGTGGACCGCTTTTCTAAAATGTCTCATTTTGTGCCCTTAGCCAAATTACCGTCAGCACCAGAACTGGCACTACTGTTTGCTCAACATATCTTCCGCATCCATGGACTTCCGCAAGACATTGTCTCGGACCGAGGTCCGCAGTTTACAGCCTGGTACTGGAGGGCTCCATGTAAAACGTTTGAAGTACAACTCAGCTTTTCCACAGCCTTTCACCCCAAAGCAACGGGCAAACAGAGCGTATGAATCGCTCCCTGAAGACATTCCTTTGAACTTTTACCAATGACAAACAAGACAACTGGGTGGAGTTGTTGCCTTGGGCCGAGTTTTCCTATAACAACCAGATCCATTCAGCTACTGGGAAATCTCCTTTTCAAACAGTTAATGGAAAACTGCTTAAACTGCCACTACCTGTGCCAATGTCAGTATCATCACCCGCAGCCCAGCTATCAGCTCAGCAGTTGCATGGACTCTGGAATTCCATTCAACATAAACTCACTTCTGCGACCCTAACTGCTAAGAAGCATGTTGACCGTCGTCGTCAACCAGTACCCACGTTCCTTCCAGGAGACCGTGTCTGGCTCAGCACAGAAAATATCCACTTGAGGCTGCCTTCTAGGAAACTAGCACCCAAGTATTGTGGACCCTTCCGAGTAGCTGAACGAATTGGGATGGTATCCTATCGCCTATGCTTGCCTACCATGCTCCGCATCCACAATGTATTTCATGTGTCCCTTCTGAAACCAGTACTTCTCTCCCGGTTTCATCGAAGACCACCAGATGCGGTAGCAACCCCTACAGCCGATGATCCCACATACCAAGTTCGAGAGGTTCTGGACATTCGTTTCTTCAACCAACACTGGGAATACTTGCTGGCTTGGGAGGGATGTGGTGCTGAGGACAACACCTGGGAGCCTGCTCGCAACATCCTAGACAAGTCTCTCCTGCAGCAGTTCCACTTGGATCACCCCGATAAACCTGGTCCTTTGAAGAGGGGGCATAAGGGAGGGGGTACTGTTGCGGTCCTGGTCCCTAGGCTAGCGACCGGGTCCTTACCTCGCCTCCCCCGCTCTGAGCCGTGTTGGGAACCGTCGTGGTCTGGGCCTGCTAGGCTGCATTGCAGCGGCGTCTCCACGAGGGAGACGCCGCCAAGGCCCGATCATGACTCCGCCCCGCTACGGAATGCACGCGCACGCGAAGGGGAATCCTTTAAAGGTCCAGCACCCGGAAGTGCTGGACAGCCCCCAAAATGACATCAGACGCCGGCAGAGTATTTAAGCCGGCATCTGCCACCACAGAACTGCCTTGCAACGAGGTCTCTCCATGTGAGTGTCAAGTTGCATCCAGCTAATCCTGTATCCGCTCCTGCTGTTCCTGAATCCACTCTTGCTGTTCCTGAATCCACTCCTGCTGTTCCTGAGTCTGCTCCTGCTGTTCCTGTATCTGCCTGACTCCGGCCTGCTCCTACTTCCCGTGTCTGCTGCCCGACTCGACTTCTGGATCGTCTTATCTTCTCTCCACCTCTTCGCTGCCGTCGCCTAAGTCCCAGTGGTCCTGGTCCTCACAGGCTCCTCCTGGGGGGGGATCTTGGACTTCCAGGGTGGTTTTCTTCTCTCCACTACTTCGCTGCCGCCACCTAAGTCCCAGCGGTCCGGATCCTCACGGGCTCCTCCTGGGGGGATCTCGGATCTCCAGGGCAAAGACTTCATTTGGCCTCCAGCCATAGTTCCACCTCCCAGCCTATCTTCTCCAGCGGAGCCTCTGTTCCGCCAGGCCGGCCCAAGGGTCCAGCGTCCAGTCCGCAACAATACGTGCAAGAAATGACACCTGCTCGCAACAGATGCAACTTTGTGTGCATAGATTTATGTGCATGCTTTCAAAAATCAGAAGCACAGTATGCATGTAAATCCTTTCCCTGCTCCAACTACACCTCTTGCAGATGCATGTAAAAGTAAGTATGTAATTGAATTTCATGCATCCTTTTACACACACAGGACCTTGGTTGATTTTCAAAAGGCGATTTGCACACACTAACTGGGTTTTACACGGATAAATTATTTCAAAAATCAGTCCATTAAAGGGTATTTTTCTAATCAAAAGGAAGGCTATCTTCTGACTGTTTAATGTCATCAAGTATTTCAAGTTTCCCCTGGTGCAGTTCTTAGCCAGCGACAAAATGATTTGCTTACCTTTGAAATTATACAGCTAGACCAGGAGTGATAAACAATTGTATCTTTCTTATTAAATAGGTAGTAAAGTGCAGTCAGCATATGCATTCTTAATTTTAGTATTGTAACTGTGATTGCTAAACCTCTACTTCACTCAATCAAATCAGAAGATTCTAATGCATATTTTTTCAACACTAGGAGTTTGGAATATCGGAAGCCTTAATTCACCATTGTATTTCCTCAAGACAAAGCACCTTTCTCTTGAGATCCTCTGATACACACTTATCCAAACTCTTTACAGAGTTCCTTTGAATCTTATTGCAAAGCTATCCCTCATTCAGAAATGGTTGTAATGGCTGTTGCTCTGCAGCACACCTTAGATCCATCACGGGAGAATGTGTCTAAGACATTAATTAGCTTTCCCACAAGAATTATTTTAGAACCCTGTATATCAATTTGGGTTTTTTTTTTCCTTTTTGCAGTCATTTATCAGTTTTTAAAAGATTCCCTGTACTTTTCAGTTTCATATCCATTAACTGCTGAGAATTAACATAGTATTTGTAGTTGGGGCAAAAAATAAAATTGTAAAAATTAAACATTTTTCAAAAAGAAAGCCAGGATCATTTTGGGAAGGAAAATGGGGCAAACTCATTACATATCAAATCCCACCCACCAATATTATTGGGTTTAATCTTCCAATGGCCTCTATTTACTCCATTTTTAAGGAATCCTATGCTGAAGCCAAACACTTTTCTGTCCCATTTACTCTGCCTAGCTGTGAGCAGTTTATGTAACTAATACAGGAAAGAACAGGATGTACAGGGAGCTTACATGCAGACCTGTAGAGTTATCATGCATGACTTCCTAAAAATGTTCACCCACCTTCTTAGCCTTCTTCAACTTTGGTCAGGTGCTGCTTGCAACATCATGTGATGAAGTGGGCAAGCTTCATCCCCATCAAAATGTAAACTAACATTGACATATCAGCAGTGGTTAGGCCTAATTTCACTTGGACTATGAGCCTTGCCATCATATCACTGAAAGTCTCACCTAACCTAAGACGCAGACATCTAAACTAATATTCTAGTCCTTGTGTCCTCTTTTCCTTACATTGAGACCTCTTAGATATTTAAATGCCTCTATCATATAACCCCTCTCTCACTTTTCCTCTAAGGTACATGCTTAGATCTTAGTCTGTTCCAATATGCTTTACAAAGAAATCACTGGCCATTTTAGTAGCCACCCCCTGGATTGACTCCATCCTGTTTATATCCTTTTGAAGGTGTGGGCTCCAGAACTGTACACCATATTCCAAATCAGTTCTCACCGGGAATTTATACAGGGGCAATATCACCTTTTTCTGCTGACCATTCCTCTCCCTATGCACCCAAGCATTTTTCTGGCTTTTGCCATCACCTTGAGATCATCAGATTCGATTACCTCCAGATCCCGCTTTTGTTTTGTGCATTGAAGAATTTCACCCCCTAGATTGTACTGCTCTCTTTTTGTTTCTTGCAGCCCAAATGCATGTCTATGCATGTTTTAGCACTAAATTATACCTACCATAATCTAGACCACTCTTCAACCTTTGTTCAATCCCTCCTCATGATTTTCACAACTTATCGGTTGTTTATTCTGTTGTAGATTTTGTATCATCCATAAAAAGAGAAACCTTTCCTTATAGTCTTTCAAAATATCACTTATGAAAATGTTGAAAAGAACCGATCCCTGCAGCATACCATTAGTAATGCACCTTTCCTCAGAATGAGCTCCATTTACCACTGTCCTGTGTTGTCTCTCACTGAACCAGTTTATAACCCAGAGGTGGACAATTCTGGTCTTCGAGGACCGCAAACCAGTCTGGTTTTCAGTGTATCCCTAAAGAATATGCATGACAGAGATTTGCATATACCCTACCTCAGATATATGCAAATCTATTTCATGCATATTCATTAGGGACATCCTGAAAGCCCGACTGGTTTGCGGCGCTCGATGACTGGAATTGTCCACCCCTGTTCTAATCCAATCAGTTACTTTGTGGCCCACACTTGAATCGACAACTGGCCCCAGATTTTTAGGACAGGGTCAACCAGTCCTGTTTTTACCTGCTGCCTGCATGGATGTGTAGATCTGGTGTTCCTGTTGATTTCCCTATGAAACGAAAGACTAAAAGTCTAGGCAGGTAGTGAGAGAAAACCAGGACTGGATCAGTCTATCCTGGAAATCTAAAGCAAGTTGGCAACACTACCCACACCAAAAGCACTCAGTTTTGTTTTTATAAGTTGCCTATGCAGAACTGTATTGAAAGCTTTACTGAAATCCAAGTACTCTTATCCAACTCTGTCTTCTTAACCAACTCTGGTCACCTAATCAATAATATGAGGACACTGCAAAAAACAGCACACATTTACTAAATTGTGCATGCTCAGTCCTCATTTCCTCATGGAGCTGTCTCCTTGCTTGAAAACTATAGAAAATAATTGTGCGAAAGAATATATAGGAAACCCTCTCAAAAAAGCTTAAAGGATCTGCCACAGCTAACTGGCCCAGTTCTCCTTAAAAGTCAACCCAGAATGAGAATCTGGCCCAAGGAGGTTCCTTTCAGCACAGGATAAGAAGGCAGGGCCCAGAAGTGTTGAGAAGGCCCTAAGGCAGAGTTTCCCAAACCTGTCCTGGGGACCCCACAGCCAGTCAGGTTTTCAGGATATCCACAATGAACATGCATGAGTTAAATTTGCATACACCGAGTCTCCATTATATGCAAATTTATCTCATGCATATTCATTGTGGATATCCTGAAAACACAACTGGCTGTGGGGTCCCCAGGACAGGTTTGGGAAGCCCTGCCCTAGGGGCATGGCAGGAAGCTGTCATACAGACATACCACTTATGTTCAAGGACTTTCAGTTGCAGCCTTTTGTTCTGTACTTTTCCATTGTTGTAATGAAATTTGTGTGTGGAAACAGCCAGAGTCTGCCTCACTCTTTCCTCCTGGCTGTATCCCACGCTGTGGCCACTCCCAGTTATCACAAAGAGTATAGAAGAAAGTTAAACACTGAGTCTGGTTGTTAGGGCTAAAGGAAGGAGAGCAGCTTGAGCCGAGGAAGAAAGATTAAAGGAGAGTAGAGAGGCCAAGAAGAGAAAAAATAGATCTCTCTGGATGACTTATGGTTTTTGTGTTTTTCTTTTTATAAATCTTTTATAGTTACATGATAAGCCCCTCATACATCAGAAATCCATCACTTATATACTAAAGAAAATACAAAACATAAATAAGCGGTTGTAACCCCTGCTTGTGGTTTGCATAGGTGCACTGGGTTCACACAGGGTTCTTGGGGGCCAATATACAAACTCCAAACCCTCTCTCACAGGTTTCTTAGCCCCAGGGCCAGGGAGGGGAGGAGGAATTTCTCCTCCATGACCCTGGGTAGCAGGGGTGAAACTGTCATTTGTACCTGGGAGAGGTATGGGTTCCCTGCCCATCTTTACGGATGCGAGTGCCAATGACCACACAGGAGGCTATGGGTGAGCAAACAAAACAAACTATAGACCAGTGAACCTGACCTCAGGGCCGTGAAAAATTGTAGAAACTATTATACAGAACAAAATCATATAGATAGAGATGGTTTAGTGGGCTACAGCCAACATGGGATTTCCCAAGAGAAGTCTTGCCTCACCAATCTGCTACATTTTTTTGAAGATATTAACAAACATGTGGATAAGGGTGAACTGATAGATTTAGCATATTTGGATTTTCAGAAGACGTTTGTGATGGACCCTATGGTCATGTCACCATTATGACCTGGTTGAGTCCCTGTTTTAGCTAGAGAGAGAGAATAGGTTAGAACAGAGGGAAGTACCATTCAAATGCAGCTCCTCCTTCAGTGGAGTCTGGAATGGCCGTCCCCTTGGAAGTCTATTTAGGAGCTCTCCACAGTGAGCTCGAGAGGCAGCCCCTTTAGGTTAGCACAGAGTGCAGAGGTACTAGATGTTTATCTTTTGTTGTTTTACAGGCCCAGTGAGTAAAGGGCAGGCTAACCCAGCTTGTTGGTCCTGACCAGGGTCGGGGGGGGGGGGGGGAGAGGGGTGTCTTCCTTCCAAGTCTACTCGCTAGCTGGTTGGGTTATCCCTCTGGGCTTTTTTGAAGATTTTGAGATTTTTGGTGGTAGGAGCCTTGTGAGACATCTGGGTCTTTCTTGGGCAATGGGATTGGAGAATCCTGTGTCTGGGATGCCCAGGATCGGGAAGATCTGCCCTCCATAACCTCTTGACCCGCTGCGAGGAACAGCTCTGGTGTTAATTCCAGTTTTTGGGGGAAAGTCCATTTTGGTAGAAAATCCAGCCTCACTTTGTTTCGCCCCTTCGGTTCGCCCCTTGCTCTCCCCGAGCAGTACCGAGATAAGTACCCACAGAGACTTTACCAGCTCTTCTCCGCGCCAAAATTCGCCGCGATCGGAAGCCCAGCCCGCCGAAGCCAGCCTCCAATAAGAGCCAGCCCAGAGGGGCTTTAAATCAGAGGAAGACCGGCGCCATTTCCCCTCGAACGCTGCTGCGGCTTGCTGCTACAGCCTGCGCGATCGGTGCCGAGCCCCGCCGGGGGAAGGCTTGCAAAAGCACCCTCCTCACATACAACCTACATACATACAACCTCTCCACCCACGCACCCGGACCTCGATCCATCCCCTTCCCACCTGCACTTTTCCAGCATTCACCCAGCCTCACTTGCAAGCTTCCAGCATTCATCCAGTCTCACCTGCAAGCTTCACCTGCAAGCCTCACCTGCAAGCTTCCAGCATTCATCCAGCCTCTCCTGCAAGCTTCCAGCATTCATCCAGTCTCATCTGCAAGCTTCCAGCATTCACCCAGCCTCACCTGCAAGCTTCACCTGCAAGCTTCACCTGCAAGCCTCACCTGCAAGCTTCCAGCATTCATCCAGCCTCTCCTGCAAGCTTCCAGCATTCATCCAGTCTCGTCTGCAAGCTTCCAGCATTTATCCAGTCTCATCTGCAAGCTTCCAGCATTTATCCAGTCTCATCTGCAAGCTTCCAGCATTCATCCAACCTCGCCTGCAAGCTTCTAGCACTCTTCATGACCTCCTGCAAGCTTCTAGCACTCATACAGCCTCTCCTGCAAGCCTCTAGCATTCAACAAACCTGCACAGACAAGCCTCCAACTTTCACATAGCCCCCCTCATTACCCTTCTAACCTCGCAACATAGTTCTTACAAATGGCCCCTTTTTTCACAATTCCAATTCTCCAACATAATACACCAACTAAAAGAATTTCTTTCCGTCATGCCCAACAACACAACCTTAAATCCCTCTCTTCAATCTTGATCACTCCTACCACGCAACTGCTAGGCCTCACCCTTTTCTCTTTAAGCCTTTTCAATGCACAATCTCTAACGAAAAAGTCTGTAATCTTAAACGACTACCTCATTGACGTGAAACCGGAGATATGTGCAATCACTGAAACGTGGTTAAAACCATCAGACACAGCAATAATTAATCAATTACCTACAGAGGCTTACGACTTCTTCTCGCTACCTCGTCATAAAAAAAAGGGAGGAGGTATTCTTTTAGCAACTAAAAAGGACCTCAGATTCTCTCTACAGCAATCCAATTCCAATTCAAAACTTGAATTCGGCTTTTTCACCTCAGACAAGCTCCAAATCCTTCTCGTATATGCTCCCCCAGGACTCCTGGAATCAGATGCCTCACCCCTGATCGAATTAACCTCTTCCCTCATCAACTTTGACTCACCAGCTATCATTCTAGGTGATTTCAACATGCACGTAGATAACCCTACCCCATCACCTAACTGTGAAACACTACTCACAGCCTTCTCAGCGCTAGGCTTCACTCAATTAGTTAACAAACCTACCCACAAAGCCGGCCACACGTTAGACCTGATCTTCGTTAACGCTGCAATCAAGCCAGTATCTATCCCAGATTGCACAAAGGTCCCGTGGTCAGATCACTACCTCATAACAACTTCATTCTCTATAAAAGATACTAGCCAGGCTTGCTTTCCTTCGCCCTCCTTCACATACAGGAAAACTTGCTCCCCAGAAGACCTCAGTAATCACCTATCACCACAACTCCACCAACTGGACCTTACAGATCCGAACTCAGCACTTCGATCATGGAATACAATCACCGAAACTATAGCTAACAAGCTATGCCCTTCAATTACAAAAAAACCACACCAGAATTCCTCCAAAAGACAGCCCTGGTTCTCCTCAGAACTAAGAAAGCTCAAACTCCAACTAAGACAAAATGAGGCTAAATGGCGCAAAAACCCAGGAACCAACACCCTTTCAATCTACAAATCATCTCTGCATCAATACAAATCAAGCACCTTAAGATCCAAGAGGGACTTTTACGCCTCGAAGATACACGACCTTGTATTCGATGCCAAAGCCCTCTTCAGCTACGTAGCCAACCTCACACAAGTAAACCAACCAGAGATTGCACATGACCAAGCTCAATCGAAAGCGGAAGAATTAGCTCTATTCTTCAGCAACAAAATCAACACTCTTCTATCTCAGCTCCCCACGAACCCCACTGTTCCACTAACCACTCCTCAACCCTCAATCAACCACACTCAGTTAGAAGAACTTGATACAACTTCATCCATGGAGATCCAAGGAATTCTAAGGAAAATGAAACCTTCTTCCCACCCTTCAGACCACATCCCAGCCAAACTACTACTATCAATTCCAGATTCTATCTCCAAAACCCTGGCAGATATCATAAATTGCTCCCTCACACAAGGACTCTACCCTGACAACCTCAAACTAGCCTCACTCAAACCCCTTCTCAAAAAACCAAATCTTGACCCAAACGATCCTAACAACTTTAGACCGATAGCCAACCTCCCCTTCATAGCCAAGATAATGGAAAAATTGGTAAACTCACGACTCTCAAACTACCTTGAAGACAATAACCTACTATTCCCATCACAATACGGATTCCGTAAAACCTTAAGCACGGAAGCCCTCCTCATCTCTATGACCGACCACATCATCCTAGGCTTAGACAAAGGACAATCCTTCCTTCTGATCCTACTCGACCTTTCGTCTGCATTTGACACAGTCAATCACTCTCTTCTCATCAACCAACTAACAGCCATAGGTATCTCTGGCACTGCCCTATCTTGGTTTAGAACCTTCCTCAGCAACAGAGGATATAAGGTTAAGATTCATAATAAAGAATCCTCTCTTCACCCCGCGTCAGTAGGAGTCCCTCAGGGCTCATCCCTGTCTCCTACCTTGTTTAACATTTATCTGTTACCCTTATGTGAACTCCTCACTAACCTCAATCTCAAACACTTCCTCTACGCCGACGATATTCAGGTCCTGATCCCCATCAAGGAGTCACTCGCAAAAATACTGTCTCACTGGGAAACCTGCCTCCAAAATATCAAACAGCTTCTCACAAGTCTCAACCTGATACTAAATTCATCAAAAACGGAACTTCTAATCATCACACCAGAAAACAGCTCCCTCACACACACTCATCCAACCTTACCAAACACTACACAAGTGAGAGACCTAGGAGTTCTAATTGACAATCACCTAAACCTGAAAGCCAACATCAACAAAACCACCAGAGACTGCTTTTATAAGCTCCAAGTGCTGAAAAGAATACGACCTCTCTTCCACACTTATGACTTCAGAACGATTCTACAATCAATCATTTTCGCAAAGCTGGACTATTGTAACACCATCATGCTTGGTCTCCCTTCATCACACACCAAACCATTGCAAATGGTCCAAAATGCCTCCGCCCGTATACTCACTAACACCAGGAGAAGAGAACACATAACACCTATCCTGATGGGCCTCCACTGGCTGCCTATCCACTTCAGAATAATCTACAAGGCCATTCTCACCATTTTCAAAAACATCCATCAATTAGCCCCAATCGATCTCCATATCCCCCTCCGATTACACTACTCAACAAGACCGACAAGAGATGCTTACAAAGGATCACTTCAAGTACCTCCAGCCAAAACTACCAGACACATCACGCTTAGAGATCGGGCCTTCTCCACAGCTGGTCCAACTTTATGGAACTCCATTCCCCCGGATCTTAGAATGGAACCCAGCATCTCAACATTCAAGAAAAGACTCAAGACTTGGCTGTTCACGCAGGCCTTTCCTAACTCCAACATTACTTAACTCCCTTCAATCAACATACTTCGCTAGTAATAGCATTAATAGCCACCCCTTATAATGTTATATATATATATATAATTATCTGATCTTCATTTTCCTTCTTACTCCCAAGTTATTGTTTCCCTGTTACATGTAACTGCTTTTCTGCACTATTGTTCAAATTGTAAAGTTTATTTTAATTGCACCCCTGTTTCTTGTGAACCTGCATGATGGGACTATCGTCTTGAATGTTGGTATATAAAAAAACTTAAATAAATAAATAAATAAATAAATAAATAAATAAATAATCAAATTGACTTAGGGAATAGCCACTGCTTATTACTGATATTAGTAGCAATGGATTTATTTACTATTTGAGAATTGCCACTGTTGGAAACAGGATGCTGGGCTTGATGGACCCTCGGTCTGACTCAGTATGGCAAATTATGTTCTTTACTGTGGAAGTTCTTGCATGAGTAAATGGTACAACTCACATCAGCCCCTGGCATAACAGATGGAATACCGTTCTCAGACTCTATCCGTGCAAGGATGTCTCTCTCTCTCTACCAGGGCAAGGGAAACACTCACCCTCCAGGGCTTAGACAAGTAAGGCTCTCAAGTGGACAGGGATAATTTTGTTTAGAGGGGGGATTTTCTGCCCAAACTGACAAGAAAATGGTAAAATTCAGTCACTGCACAGAGGATAAAACTCTCTCTTCCCCAATGTGAATATCTTAATTTGATCTTATTCACAGTCCTCCAGGATGTCTCACTCACACATGGGATCTTACACAGAAAAAAGGACCAGCTGGAACAGCTCAGCTCTCATGATATTCTTCCTTCAGGTCAGAAGGGAGCGGCAAAATCTTCCTCCCAGATCTTCAAATTCAAGCAACCTTAAAGGGAGGGGCTGTACCACACGGTGCCTTCCCTAGCTCACTAGCACTGCCTTTTCTAGCTCACAGGGTCATTCATCAAAATGCATTAAGGCATTAACGCCAGTGATAATGGCATAACGCACGTGATAATCGCAGTACCGCATGGTACAAATGCAAATTTTTGAAGGGGTGGGGGAGGGGTTTGGGTGGGATTAATGAAAATGAGGGGCAGTATTGCAGTGTGTGTTATGCTATTGCACGCTTTTAATGCTGGACATAACTATACCTTTTTTCGTGGCATTGAGTTGTGTGATATGCCTGAAATAGTCGTAATGCAATTTGTGATAAAGATTGCAAAAAGGCATTTTGGTCATTTCTGGGCTTGGAGAGGGGGGAGAGAAAGAGGAGAAGGAGAAGAGAGGAGAGGGAGGTGGAGTGGAGTGTAGAAAGAGAAAGAGCCTCTGGGTGTTAGGATTTGTAAGTATGTGGGCCCTTTGGCCGAGGTGAGAGGTGGTACTGCCCAGGGGAGGAGCCCCACCGAGCCTCACCGTCAGGAGGCGGAGTCTCACCTGCAGGATGATATACAGCAGAGGTGGAGATGGAGAAAGAGAGGGTGACCCCAGGAGGCGGGCCACGGAGCTGACATCAGACTCAGCTCAGATGACTGGAGTCAGGCAATAGCTGCGGCATTATCCGAGGAGCGGGGGTGCCGGGAGATAGTTATAGTCACTGAAGTTACACTGGGTCCGTAGAGATGGGACAGAAGAGGGTTCCTTCATGGGAGATCACAGTAGTGGTCCGCAAAGTGGGGTACACCGGCGAGGGTTCATCTAATGATATCACGGCGCGGGTCTGCAGAGCAGGGTAGACCCTTAGGTGGCTCCTCTAATGAATCATGGCAATGGTCCGCAGAGCGTGGTACACCGGAGAGGATTCCCACATAGATATCACCACAGGGTTTCACAGTGTGGTACTCACAGCGACTGAAGACAAGTAGTAGTTCCATAGAAAAGCCTCGGGAAACGAGGCAGGCAGGAGTCCGGGTGAAAGGCCCTCCGAGGAGCAGATAGCCTGGAAACGAGGGAGGGCCTCTGAGGAGCGGGTACCTGATAGTCTCACACAACGGAAGCAGGAACTGGAACAATGCTGAAGTGAGAATAGACAGATACAGCAAGTGAACTCGTTGCCAAGTCGCCGGCTCTCTGGCCTGACGAGCATAAATATCGGAGTTAAGTGGGGACACCCCCGAGGTTCCTACCATGATGTGGTTAAGGCAGGTCGAGGAGCGCACACACCCAGGGAACCCCGAGGGTAAGATGGCGGTCGGCAGCGTCCATGCTGCTCAGGTAGGCCCAGGAACGGAGGCCAGAAGGCCGGACGTAGCTGCTAGAGGCCGCAAGTTCACCCAACGGAGCCAAAGCAGTAAAAAGAGAGGTGAGCAGCAGCAGTCGCAGCTGTCTGCGGCCGCAGAGCATAACACTGGGGAGTCCTTCACTGTATTCAACTATTTATATCACTATAGGAGGGCCAGCTAATAACTCGAGGTGAGGTGTTGGTGCTGGTTTAGGGTTTTGGGGCCAGTTTGACACACAGAGTGAGACGTACGAACAGTACAGTATACCTTAGTGAAGATTTGACATCATTTGGAGTGAGGAAAGTTTCACAAAGATGAGATTTCTACAATGTTCTCTCGCCCTAGTTTGATGGTACCCTGTACGTGTTATGGGAACCCTGGAGGCGGTCCCATTTCTGGGAGATTGTGTACCTTTTGACCACGACCACAGAGGAGGTCCCGGAAGCACCGAGGCAGGCAAGGAGTGTCCAAGCACAGGCTGGAGATGCAGGACCCTGGCCTCTGCCGAACCTGATCACATCAAAGAGACCCAGCAATGCAATGTTGGTCTCGGGGGTAGCCCTCCGGCCACTCGATAGCCCTTTTGGACCTGCCAAACCGGAACGGCAAATGCAACAGGACTGAGAGAGGCTGAAGGGCGAAGACATCAGACTCAGATGAAGATTCAGGATACGTGAGGGATACACATGAAGAATCAGGATACTTGAAGGATGAGACAAAGACTTGAAGGGCTGAGATGAAACTCAGGATACTTGAAGAATTGGCATGAAGACTTGAAGGGCTGAGACGAGACTCAGAATACTTGAAGAATTGACAAGAAGACTTGCATAGCTGAGACGAACTCAGGTTGCTTGAAGAGCTGAGACAGACTCAGGTTGCTTGAAGAGCTAAGATGGACTCAGGTTGCTTAAAGAACTGAGATGGACCTAGGTTCCTTGAAGAACTGAGATGGACTCAAGTTGCTTGATAAGAAGGACTCCAACCGAGTCACAAAGATCAAGAATTCTGAAAAGGTACTGCCACATCAAGTGCCCTACACAGCCAATTAAGGCAGGTCATGGACCACGCTGGTGGTTCCCGACTCAGGTTACTTGGAGGTTCCACGACAAAGACTCTGGCGAGGACTGCACTTAGGCGCACCCTCAGTGCAGGCCTCAGAGCAAGGCACGGAACATGCTAATACGGTACAGGTTATGCAGAGTTCTTTCATATGGACAAGGCAAACGCAAGGGACTCTGAAGACCCAGACAGGATTCAGGATACAGAGAAAAACCTCAGGAACTCAGGGACTCAGAGTAAAAGACTTGGTGCGGAGCGCGAGCAAACTCGGAGTATGGAACCTGAAGCTTGGAGGATTAAAAGCCAGAATCCTCTGAAGGCTTATGCTGCTGAGGCAAAGGACATCTGGATAAAAGAAGATCAGGACATAAAGAGATCCAAAGAAAGGGACATCAGGACTTCAGGAATTCTGAAGGATTAAACATCAGGAACATCAGGAAGATCAGGAACATAAGGATCTGGATGGATAAGACACAGGATCCGATGAGAGACCTTGACGAAGATGAAGACATGGAATTCCAACATGGAACAGAGTGCCAACGAGAAACAGGTTGAAGAAAAATCCTAAGGAGGACTGGCTCCTTGCGAAGGCAACAAAGCAAAGAAGACAGGCCCTTCTTATAGGGCTGAAGAGGAGGCTCCCAAGATGACATCATAGGAAGACCACTCCCATGCTGGCCCTTTAAGAATAGAGAGGGGGCGTGGCCCTGCACCTAAGGAGATGGAAGACAGACCCTGGAGAGCAGTGTTCCTGCTGCTGCACAGTGCAGGAGGAGAGCTGGACCACGGAACAGGCCCCGATGGAGACGTCTTCCTGCCACTGAAAAGCAGCAGAGGGCAGCTCCCTGCCACAGGCAAGGCCAAGGATGAAGGTCTCTCCACACGGAGGGACAAGGTAATGGAATTGTGGTCGGCGGTCTCCTGGCCGCAAGAGTAGCACCCGGGCGGCTCCCTGCCGCCAGATAGCAGTGCAGGAACATTGGCGGTCTTCGGAACGCATAGGGAGCGGTGGCGGCACCCTGCTGTGGGACGTCAGTAAGAAGGTTGGTGGCCTCTGGGCCACGTAGGAATGCCGTTGGCGGCCTCCTGGCTGCAAGGACTGCACAGGAGCGGCTCCAGCCCTGCTGTGAAGGTGTCAGCGTGCGGGAAAAAGAAGAAAAAGGAGGTGAGAGACTACTCGTATGGGTAGAATCGTAACAGTAAACCTGTTTCACATGATTTTGATGTGTCTGGATTTAAAAATTCATTGATGCAAGGTGGGGAAGACTTCAAAATCTTAAAATACTATTTCTTCACATTTTATATGGACATAACTTAGACTGAGGAAAATTAATTATATACAAATTTCTGTATCTTACCATATCTTCTTGAAAGTCCACCTTGCTTTTCAACAAGTTAGCATCTATCATCAGACGATCTTTAACACTTTGTAATGTGGAGATCTGGTTCTGCAAGTCCTCATCTTTGGATTTGCATTCTACCAAGTAGAAAACATATGCTTTGTTTCCAAAGGTAAACTTATACACTTCCTACTTAGGCACCCAACAGAAAGTGATACAATTCCTACTAAGGTACCCTGGCCATCATACTCCATAGATCTTGCAATGAAAACTCAGGGGCTGTGGAATTAACAGCGATAGAGCAAACTGTAACAAAAGGAGTTTTCAGCCTTTTTGGGTCCTCGGGGAAGAGGAAACAGCAATATCTCCATCCAGGGTCAGCACTATGCTAACCTCAGACCACACACATATAATAAACTCACTGGAGTCCCGGGCTCTTTCTGACTGCTCCTTTTCAAGAGAGTAAATAGTTCTGCTGCACATCCTCATCTGCGACATTGGCTCCAACTGCATCAAGGTCAGAGCAGCTCAGATCCAGCTCTGATGAGAGAAAAGTGGAGAAAACTCACTGAAAGCAGTGGCTGCTTGGGGCCAACAGGGCTAAAGGAAAAATTGAGGATGCCAACTTTTCTTCCTCCTGCAGCACCTCCTCAGCCCATGCGTGATAGGCCCCGGCTCGGGAGACCATTGCCATCCGACGATCCTCCCTCGGCAAGAATTCTAAATAAATACATGTACTGCTAACCAGCTAAATTCAAAACCCCCACTCCAAGGAATACCTGTGGTCAGCCCCAGTAAATTCATGAAGTTTGAGGTTTTACCCACAAACATTTAGATGATTAGAAGGGACAAATTTTTAACTGGTCACATTTACCTAGCAAAAACTCAATTCTAGCTGGATATATCTTATGAATATCAACCGAATAGCATCTATGGGGGACATAAACTTAGTACATCAAGCTTTATATCTATTAAAGAGTTCTACCTTTGCGTTGGTAGCTCTTCAGATCATAATTAGCTATGAAGAGCTTTAAGTGCTTCTCCTAAGGGACAATAACCTAGTCATTTAGCAAGTGACATTCACACAGGAGTGACATTCACAGGTTTTATTACCCCCAACCTCCAGCAAAACAAAATAATTGTTATGCTTACATTGGGAAAGGGCTATGAATCAGTTCTAAAATGTATTGAAGAAATAGTCAAGTAATTAAGTCTACAGGAGGATGAGAGAATAAAGCTGTGTGGTACTCTAACCCCTGCAAGTTGATTGGTTCACTGAAAGTCTTTATTCCTCCAGTAATTGAAATTGTCGGTTCAGTGTGCCGCGGCAGTCAAAAAAGCAAACAGAATGTTGGGAATTATTAGGAATGAAACGGAAAATGTCATAATGCCTCTGTATCGCTCCATGGTGAGACCCCACCTTGAATACTGTGCATACTTCTGGTCGCCGCATCTCAAAAAAGATATAATTGCGATGGAGAAGCTACAGAGAAGGGCGACCAAAATGATAAGGGGACTGGAACAGCTCCCCTTTGAGGAAAGACTAAAGAGGTTAGGACTTTTCAGCTTGGAGAAGAGACGGTTGAGGGGGGATATGATAGAGGTGTTTAAAATCATGAGAGGTCTAGAATGGGTAGATGTGAATCGGTTACTTAGTCTTTCAGATAATAGAAAGACTAGGGGGCACTCCATGAAGTTAGCATGTGGCACATTTAAAACTAATCGGAAAAAGTTCTTCTTCACTCAACGCACAATTAAACTCGAATTTGTTGCCAGAGGATGTGGTTAGTTCAGTTAGTATAGCTGTGTTTAAAAAAGGATTGGATAAGTTCTTGGAGGAGAAGTCCATTACCTGCTATTAATTAAGTTGACTTAGAAAATAGCCACTGCTATTACTAGCAACAGTAACATGAAATAGACTTAGTTTTTGGGCACTTGCCAGGTTCTTATGGCCTGGATTGGCCACTGTTGGAAACAGGATGCTGGGCTTGATGGACCCTTGGTCTGACCCAGTATGGCATGTTCTTATGTTCTTATGTATATATAGGGCAACATTGCCTCAGAACTGTTCTATCACCAAAAATGACAGAACTAAAATGATAAAATATGTATATGGTAACATGGCAATTTTTATTTAATTTTTATATTCTTTATTTTGGTTATGTATATTTTGGGGTAGATTTTAAAAAGGCATGCGCGTGTGTACATGTGTGAGCACTACGTGGCACGCGCACATGTATACCCGATTTAATAACTTTCGCACGCAGGCACCAGCAAGCTAAAAAAATCAGGGGTCAGCACACGCAAGGGGGTGCACAATTGTGCACCTTGCATGCGCCAAGCCACTCTGCCTTCCCCAGTTCTCTTCCCCACCCCTTCCCCTAACCTTTCCTCCTCCTAGCCCTACTCTAACCCCCTCCCCCAAATTTTTATTTTGCCTCGCCCCTTTAGTAAAGTCCTGGGACTTATACGTGGTCTGGGGCTTTATGCGTGTTGCTGGCCTTTTGAAAATAGGCCCGGCATGCATAACCTTTTTAAAATCCGGCCCTTTCTTTTTCTGAAAATGTGGCTCTGTACACCAAAAAAAAAAAGTTTAAGAACAGGGCTCATCTGTTGTAGTAAATAGTTTGTGTCACAGAGATGGTATGAAAATAATCATAGCATATAAATGTGATTAAAAATAACATCTGAACGAGCCCCAGTTTGTACGTTTCTTAAGACATATTTTAAATATGCTAAAGGAGAAAGTGCAAAGTTGAGATATTAAAAACTGAAGGAGAAAGAGGAGGCATCAATGAAGAACAAGGAAAAGGCAAAAATGCCAAATAAATACCTTTGCTCAGTGTTCACTGAAGAAGGACCACAGACCATTGACAGGAGTACAAATGGAGGTCACTGAGAGGACAATTTTCAAAGCCATTTACCCTGCAAGATAACAATTTATAGATATAAATTAGCAGGTTGAAAATTGCCCTCACTCAATGTACAGAGCTCAGCAGCATGCATCCTTTAATCAAATGGAGTGAAAACGTTTCCAGGGATACATTTAGGTCAAGGGTTGGAAAAGAATGCATGGAGTCTGGATTTTCAAATCTATAGGAACTGCTTTCCAGCAAAAATCTACTCATAGGCACGGTAACTTTGATACTGGCGCACGGGCGCATATGTATGCGCACATGCCAGCTTGCACCAAAGGCGCGGCCATTTTATAACATACGCACATATATACTTGCATGGTATAAAATAGGCTGTACGCATGTACATGTGCACAGAATTTTATATGAACATGAGTATCTGCATGCAAATGCTGCCTCTACCGCATAAATGGAGGGATTTTAGTGGACACGCACACCGAAACAATTACCAGTTTCCTCAGTTCATTCCCTGTTTGCCCTGGTAAAGAATAGGACTTCGTAACCCCCCGAGTTAGTCTCCCTTTTACCCTGTTAACCCCTACTCTTAAAATCCTTCTGATTAGCCTAGTATTTTTTGTTTTAGGATTTACACACCATCTATAGCAGAAGAAAAGTTACACATTAGGGGACCCCGACACGCGCAGGTGTGCTTAAGTATTTATGCGCTGGTTTCGTACATAAATCCTGGAATGCCCATACCCTGCCCAGACCACGGCCACGCCCTTTTCCTTTTTCGGTAAAAAACTTTTGTGCACGTACCAGGAGAAATGCTTGTACCTGAGAGCCTTTTAAAATCCACACGGCATGTGCCAGCCCAACTTCTGCATGCATCTACAGGCTTTGGTGCATGCCAGGCTTTTAAAAGTCACCCCTAAAACTGCAGGTACAAAGTTTATGGGTCCTTTATCCCTGAAGTTTTTTAAATACCTTTTTCATCATGTCAGTGAGGAGTGCTATTAATTTAACTTCTTATTACTAGACATTTTGAAGTCAATATTCAAAGCCATTTATCTAGCTAAGTTCAGACTTAACCAGACGAATGGTGGGATTTGATAATCCCCACCTGCTGACCACCTCCACCAGACAAAGCTTAGCGGATAACTTGGAGATGTTTCAGGGGTGGTGTAGCTAAGTTAGCTGGATACCTTATCCAACTAAAAGGTGAATTTTAAAAACCCGGCTTGCACCGCACAAGTTAGGCCGGTGCACGTGGAGTAAATTTGAAAAGGCCATATCTTCTGCGATGCACACAAAAGGTTTTTTTTTCAAAAAAAGGGTGGGGAATGCATGTGGTCTGGGTGGGGCCACAAGGTTACATTCTCCTTCCCTATAGGAGCAGGGAATAGAACCAGGACAGTCTGCTGTAAATATTTTCTTTGCTAAACATGAATTAAGTGAAGAGATTTGTTTTATTTAGGAACCACAAATTTATTATGCTGCATATATTTGGATGGAAAGACAGTTGAAGTACTGGGTATGCTGTATCCCTAATCACTGGAAGACCTAAAAGAGATTCATTCTGTCCCTCAGTACAAAGAACCCTGTGTTATAAATGTTTTTCTGTGTGTGCAATTGAGTTAGGTGGTTACACAACCTTTAATAGCTTATGAGTCTCCTCATCACATCTTGTAACTCATTGTCTTTGAAGAATCAGGAGCATCTTGATGACCTGGAGAAGGATTGGGTGAACCGGTGGATTATTTGGTATAACTGGTAATTTCCTCAGCGTGCGCATGTTATACAATTGGCCAAGCTATGCGTACAAATTGGGGACTTATACTAAGTCCTCATTTACTTTTGCACGTAAATTATATGTACAGAGAAGGTACAGAGAAGGGCGACCAAAATGATAAAGGAGATGGAACAGCTCCAATATGAGGAAAAGCTAAGCTAAAGAGGTTAGGGCTGTTCAGCTTGGAGAAGAGACGGCTGAGGAGGGATATGATAGAGGTCTATAAAATCATGAGAGGTCTAGAATGGGTAAATGTGAATTGGTTATTTACTCTTTCAGATAATAGAAGGACTAGGGAGCATTCCATGAAGTTAGCAAGAGGCACATTTAAAACTAATCAGAGAAAGTTCTTTTTCAGTCAACGCACAAATAAGCTCTGAAATTTGTTGTTAGGGCAGTTAGTGTAGATGGGTTTAAAAAAAAGTAAGGATACGTTCTTGGAGGAGAAGTCATTAATTGCTATTAATCAAGTTGACTTAGGGAATAGTCACTGCTATTACTGGCATTAATAGCATGGGATCTACTTAGTGTTTGGGTACTTGCCAGGTACTTGTGACTTAGATTGGCCTCTGTTGGAAACAGGATGCTGGACTTAATGGACCCTTGGTCTGACTCAGCATGGCAATTTCTTATGTTCTTATGCTTAACAAATATTTCTGTTTGGTGTTCACTGTGGAAAGGCCTTGATATTGAGTGGGATCTTAGTATTGAGAGAATATTGGTGTTAAGAGTTTGGGACTTTGTACATGGAGGCTGAAATGATCTTTTCACTTTGGGATGGTTAGCATGGGAGATTTTGCAAACCACCACATTCACTCTAAACCTTTAGTGTTAGTGTGCACACTAAGGGCCGGATTTTAATGGATTTACATACATAGAGTGGCTTATGCGTGCCGGGTCTATTTTATAAAGGCCCGCCAATGCGCGTAAAGCCCCAGGACGTGTCTAAGCCCTGGGGATTTACTAAAGGGGTGGTCCAGGGGCGGGGAAGGTGCAGGGCCAGAGGCCTCCAGAACAGTGACCATTTGTCGCTGTGTCAGAAGATCGCTTGCCGGCAGGCTGCCGGCGCATGCAACCTGTGCCTGCCTCCAGGCAGGCGCAAAAGGTTTGACAATAATTTTGGGGAGTTAGGTTAAGTTTAGGGGCAGAAAGGCTAGGGGAAGGGGTGGGAAGGTCAGGCTAGGGGGAAGGGAAGTACCCTTCCAGGCCACTCCGATTTCGGAGTGGCTTGGGAGGGAACAGGGGAAGCCCACGGGTGTTGGCGCGCGCAAGGTGCACTAGAGTGCACCCCCTTGCATGTGCTGACCCCCGATTTTATAACATGCGCGCGCAGGTGCACGCATGTTATAAAATCGGGCATACATGTGTGCACGCCGGGTAGAGTGCGCACATGTACGCCTGCGCATATGTCTGAAAATCTACCCCTAATAGTATATATTCGCTATGTGCCTCAGGCTAGAATCTGACAAGGTAAAAGAAACAATTAAAAAGCAAGTTATTATCCACAGAATATGAAAGACAGAAATCTTCTCATACAATGAAAGGTTTATTCATAACATAAAAGGTAGCAAGTTCTTTTTACCTTCATTAACTTTAACATAATATATAACAGCAGATTCACAGTACAAGCAGAATTACTTCAGAGGTACTTAAATTCATCCAAGGTTACTTTACAGGTACTTGGTTCATTCAAGATTATGGATCTTCCAGACCTGGGATCCACAGCACAATGCACAACTCTCAAGCCCTTGAGCTTCCTGGAACCCTGGGATATCCCCAGTGATTCATTATGAACTCATGAGGATGAATCTAAGTTCTCAGAAGCGAATTTACAGGTTGGGGCTGGAAGGAAATATGCAGCTTTCTTTGCTTAATTGGCTGCAAATGCAAAGACCTACTCTGTTGTAGTGCTTCTGCAGTGTTCAGGTTTGTATTAAGAACCTTCACACATTTTATAAATTGTTTAATCAAAGAGCATATAACTTACATTTGACTTCTAGAAGGTACATTTTATTTTGTACTGTTACTATTTTCTCTCTGTTTGATCCCTCAGCACAGTAATTTTTTAGAAGGAACCATGCCAGACACACTAAAAGGGGCAATCGTAAAACCAATTTTAAAGAAAAAAACCAGCGATCCACTCATCCTGAGCAATTATAGACCAGTGTCAAACCTACCTCTAATTGCAAAATTAATAGAAAAAACCATACCAAATCAATTAGCAGAACACTTAGAGAACAATAATATCCTGTACCCATCACAACATGGCTTTCGCAAAAACTACAGCACTGAAACACTACTTTGCCCTCACTATGTCACAGGGGCCGACGGCCGGCCCCTGTGACATAGTGAGGGCAAAGGCTAGCGGCTGCCAGTAGTGAAAATGGCGCCGGCGCTAGCCTTTGCCCTCACTATGTCACAGGGGCCGACCGTCGGCCCCTGTGATATAGTGAGGGCAAAGGTAGCGCCGGTGCCATTTTGAATACTGGCAATACGGCCCGAGTGCAGGAAGTCACTCCCGGACTCCTGCTGGACTTTTGGCAAGTCTTGTGGGGGTCAGGAGGCCCCCCCAAGCTGGCCAAAAGTCCCTGGGGGTCCAGCAGGGGTCCAGGAGCGATCTCCTGTACTTAGGCCATATTGCCAGTATTCAAAATGGCACCGGCGCTAGCCTTTGCCCTCACTATGTCACAGGGGCCGACCGTCGGCCCCTGTGACATAGTGAGGGCAAAGGTACGGCCCGAGTGCAGGAGGTTGCTCCCGGACCCCCGCTGGACTTTTGGCAAGTCTTGTGGGGGTCAAAAAATGATTCACATCCGTAGTAAACACTACATTTTAGTAATGCTAGACCTGTCAGCGGCATTTGATACAGTAAATCATGACATCCTATTAGACAGATTAGAAGAATAGGATTAAACAACAAAACAATCAAATGGTTTAGATCATACCTAAATAACAGATACTTCCAAGTACAGATCAAAGACATACTATCAGAAAAAATAAACCTTCAAACAGGAGTTCCACAGGGATCAGCCCTATCTGCCACACTATTCAACATATACATGCTGCCATTATGTCACCTGCTAGCTGGTCTGGGCATCTCACATTACATATACACTGATGATATTCAATTAATACTTCCCATCGATTACACAATTGAAAAAACATTAAACATAGCCAACATGTATTTAGATATCATCAAACAACTACTAAACCAAATGGAACTAGTAATTAATATAGAGAAAACAGAATTCCTACATTTAGAACGTAAAAACATAGAGATCATTCAAAACCCAATCGCACTCAAAAATAACCAAAAACTAGAATTAGGTGAAAAAGTACGAAACTTTGGAGTGATAATGGATATGGAACTAAGTATGAAACAACACATATCTCTAAAAGTAAGGGAAGGATTCACCAAACTTATGATTCTTAGAAGACTAAAACCACTGCTAACACCAACACACTTCCAATCAGTGTTACAAGCTTTAATTTTTGCAAGCACTGACTACTGTAATACCCTTCTACTGGGTTTACCTTACACCACAATAAGACCACTCCAGATACTACAAAACACGGCTGCTAGAATTCTGACTGGTAAAAGTAAAAGAGACCATATCACCGAAACCCTAGCTGAGCTACACTGGCTACCCATTGAACAAAGAATATAATACAAAACACTATACCATACATAAATTAATACATAACGAAAAAGCAGAATGGCTGAACACAGCCCTTCGCATGCACATCCCTCACAGGAACCTGAGATCAGCAAACAAAGCATTGCTAACTATTCCTTCAGTCAAAACAGCAAGACTAACGCAAGTAAGGGAAAGGGCTCTATCCTTAGCAGAACCTATAATATGGAACACACCATGCCGATAAAAATAAGATTGCAAAGAGACATTAAAACATTCAGAAAAAGTTTAAAAACATGGCTATTTAAGCAAGCGTATCACAAAGAGCATGGAGAGTAGAATCCAGGGAAGTGTAGAAGGCGGTCAGTAGGACACCCACACATATCACCTTACTCAATATGGGGCAGATTTTGAAAAAATACGCGAGTGCGTACTTTTGTTCGCGCACCAGGCGCGAACAAAGGTACGCTGGATTTTATAAGATACGCCCGGGGGCTGGTCCGGAGGCCTCGACCACGCCCCCGGGCCGGCACCACGCCCCCTGGGCCCGCCCCTGAAATGCCACGTCATTTCGGGAACGCCCCCGGACATGCCCCCTCCCTCCCCTTTTTGAAAGCCCCGGGACTTACGCGCGTCCCGGGGCTTTACGTGCGCTGGCAGCCTATGCAAAATAGGCGCGCCGGCGCGAGCGGGCCTTTTAAAATTCGCCCCAATATGTGTGTATTTTATTTTATTTTCTCGTTTCAACACCAAAGATACAATTTAACTGTTAATTCAGTCTATAGCTGATAAAGATAGAAATGGTTTTGTTTTATCACAACCAACAATTAATATTTTTATGAAACTATGTTACAGTACCTTGATGGCACCTGTTTAAGTTTATATAATTTAAAACATTTAGCAACATTAATTTATGTGCCTTATTGTGAACCGTTGTGATGGCACCTTGCTTAACGACGGTATAGAAAAGACTTTAAAAAATAAAATAAATAAATATACCAGATCACGGTTTACAATTGAGTTTGTAATCTAGGACCTCATCACAACTTGTGTGGATAATTTTCAAATGTTATTATGTGCCATAAAAGTGTACATCACTGTCAGCATATATAGAAACCCTCAAACAGAAGTAGCATGAGAAATTAATTCTTAATTTAAAGCAGGGCCAAAGATGGCACAAGAACTGTGGCAGAAGAGTCAGCAAGGACGAAGGAAGAAAGTAATGGTCCTTTTCTGCTGCCTCATCTCTTGCTAACACTACTGAAAGTCTGAATTTTGCTTGTAAAATCAGGATGCTTGGTATATGTTAAAATTATTTGTATATTAGAAAAATGATTTGATGGATGAGATATCACTGCTTCGGTATAAAAATGTCACAATGAGATCTTATTATAGTGAATTCCTTTTATTTACATAAAGTTCTGCTCATCAAGGTATTCACTAGATCTGAAGAATGCACACAGCTCTCCTTATTTTTGACACAAACGTTAGGGAAACCATAGCAGAGAGATGCTACATTGGCTAAAGATCAAAGACAGATGTTTAGATCATGTCTATCTTGCTTTGAAAGATGTAACTCTGAATTAGGTGTAATACAGAGCACCAGAACAAGACCGTGATACAGACAAAAAAAAAAAAAGAGACAGGGCTCGTTTTATGCCTTCTTGCTCGTCTCCTATTGGACTTTTTCTCATCAAAGTGAAACATCTGATGTAGGGCCTCAGTTAAAGTGATATTTTCTGTTCATTAAAATAACTTTTTCACTTCACTGGGAGTTTCATTTGCTATTCCTGAAGTTTCGCTTCCTTGAAATACACCTTACAGGGTGCTCAAAAGAAGTGGGCAGATATGTCGCTTCCCATGCCTGCATGCCGCTTTTAAGCAGAAGGCAGTGAATATACATGGGAACAAAGAAGCACCTCCGAAAATGTTTACTGTATCAGGAAATTCACTGCAACAGAGTCTACTCTAAGATGGTTACACTATAATTATTAATAGCGTTTATTATGGTGTTAATGTAATTTTTCCACATTTTGCATAGTGTATTTCCACTGAATATTGTCTCTTTTGGCAGCATTTCAAAGCACACTATGATCTGTCACTGTGTGCCTCACTGGTAATCATAGTTCACAAAGCATTTCATTTAGAATGTGCTTTCAAGCCACAATTTCTTTTTCTCTTTGAATTTTCAAGAATAGAGACTAAGGCTGCAATTTAAAACTTTTTCTTGGCGAAGACCAAGCCCTGTAGGATCCTGGGAGACACTTTAGCAAGTCTCATTAATACAAGCATTTAGAAGGGCTCCTAGTAATGAAGAGTCAGAAAGGAGGTGAAAGCGCATTGCAGCTGTGTCCCTGCTTTTGTGTCCAGATCTAATCTTCCCAAGGTTCCTTCTCTTTGCTAAAGGACATTCAAGTGAACCACAGCACATGAAAAGAGATCACTTCTGGTTGTCGTTTTGAAATATAAAGCACAGAATTGTATTGAACAAATAAAATGACAATTCATTTGTAATGAAGAAGCACCAATATTTGCTATTGTAACATTTCCTATGGCTGTTGTGAAGCTCTACGAGTTAGGGGAAGCACAAACAATATGGCTAGGGTGCAGACTGAGTCAGTTCTCTCCTTCTTTGTGTGGTCAGCAGGAAGTTCATGCTGGCAGAAGTCAAAGGGCATGGGGTGAATGGCCTCTCCACTAGTCTGCAAGACTGAACGCAGGTGTCAAATGGAGTAAAGGGGGAAGGAGTCAAATCAGGCATCTGCCAAGAGCAAAAAGAAACCTCATAGCACACTCGCCCTCTTGTCCCTAGGCCTTCTCGGTTCCTTCTATGTGCCCTAGAAGTTACACGGCAGGTTGCCATTCTGTAAAAGTAAGTATTGTTGCAAACATACCTGTTTTCTCTCAGGAAGCCAGGGTCAAGAAGAAAAGGAGAACAGGGGAGGAGAGAGCTTTAACAACAGCTTTTAGGGTAACAGAGGTGGAAAATATCTCTGACTTCAGGTCTGACAAGTAGGCAAATAGCTTCAAGTATGTAACTGGACTAGTGACTAATGCACCATTTACTTTTTGAACAGCACCATGTAGGGATGACTTAGCAGAAAGTGCTGCAATATCTTGACCTTTTAGTGCGATGGCCATGGTGCAGCCAGGATGATGTAGCAGGGAATAGGTTCCCATAATCTGAGTTGCTATCAACACATTGGTTATAGTTAAGGACTTTTCCAGCATGCTAAGATGAAGGGGAGGATTATGTAGAGGCTGATGAGGAAAAAGCAAAACTGCCTTGAAATCATCGGCTCAGTGTGCTGCAGCAGTCAAAAAAGAAAACAGAATGTTAGGAATTATTAAGAAGAGAATGGAAAATGTCATAATGCCTCTGAATTGCTCCATGGTGAGATCGCACATTTAATACTGTGCACAATTCTGGTCACTGCATCTAAAAAAAGATATAGTTGCAATGGAGAAGGTACAGAGAAGGGCCACCAAAATGATAAAGGGGATGGAACAGCTCCCCTAGGAGAAAAGGCTGAAGAGGTTATGTTCAGCTTGGAGAAGAGATGACTCAGGCGGGATATGATAGAGGTCTTTAAGATCATGAGAGGTCTTGAACGAGTAGATCTGAATCAGTTATTTACACTTTCGGATAATAGGACTAGAGGGCACTCCATGAAGTTAGCAAGCAGCACATTTAAGACCAATCGGAGAACATTCTTTTTCACTCAATGCACAATTAAGCTCTGGAATTTGTTGCCAGAGGATGTGGTTAGTGCAGTTAGTGTAGCTGGGTTTAAAAAAGGTTTGGATAAGTTCTTGGAGGGGAAGTCCATTAACTGCTATTAATCGTTGAGTTAAGGAATGGCCTCTCCTATTACTGGCATCAGTAGCATGGGATCTTCTTAGTGTTTGGGTACTTGCCAGGTTCTTGTGGCCTGGTTTGGCCTCTGTTGGAAACAGGATGCTGGACTTGATGGACCCTTGGTCTGATCCACCATAGCAATTTCTTATCCTTAACAAATATTTCTGTTCGGTTTTCAATGTGGAAAGGCCTGGAGCACGACCACAAAATTCAAACACATATAAGTTTGGAAGTGTGGTAAACTTCCATAGATTTTCAGAACAGTGTGTTGTGAGGAGCTAACTCAACTTGAACTAGATAAGCTGATGGGGCTGGATGGGATACATCCAAGGGAACTAAGGGAACTTAGAGATGTCCTGGCAGCTCCACTCGCTGGCCTTTTCAATGCTTCCTTAGGGTCTGGAGTAGTTCGGGAGGACTAGAAAAGGGTGGATGTGGTTCCTATTCATAAACGTTTAAGTAAGTTGGAGGTTGGAAACTACAGGCCAGTTAGTCTGACCTCTATGGTGAGCAAACTAATGGAATTGCTGCTAAAACAGAGGACAGTGCAATTTTTGGAATCAATGGATCGCAAGATCGAAGGCAACATGGTTTTACCAGATGTAAATGTTGTCAGGCGAATCTGATCAATTTCTTTGATTGGGTGACCAGAGAGTTGGATCAAAGGAGAGCGCTTGATGTAATGTACGATTTCAGCAAGGCCTATGACATGATTCCGCACACAAAACTTATAAATATATTATGCTTCCTTGGTATGGATCCTAGAGTGACTGACTGGGTTAGAAACTGGCTGAGTAGGAGGTGGCAGTGTAGTGGTAAATGGAATTTTCTCTGAGGAGGGGGTTGCTGCAAGTGGTGTGCTTCAAGGATCTGCTCTTGGACTGTTCTTTTCAACATTTTTATGAGTGACATAATGGAAGGATTGTCAGGAAAGGTTTGTCTTCTAGCAGATGATACCAAAATCTGTAACAGGATAGATAGCCAAGAAGGAGTAGAAAGCATGAGACGGGATCTAGCAAAGCTCGAGGAATGGTCTAAGTTCTGGCAGCTAAGATTTAATGCTAAAAAATGCAGGGTAATGCATTTAGGATATAAAAACCCAAGGGAAAGGTACAGTATTGGAATTAAAATTATTCTAAGCACAAAGGAAGAGCAGGATCTGGGGGTAATTGTATCTGATGATCTTAAGGAGGCCAAACACATGGATAAAGCAATGGTAAAAGCCAGAAAAATGTTTGGCTGCATAGAGAAAGGAATGGACAGCAGAAAAAGGGAGGTAATATTGCCCCTGTATAGGTCCCTCATATGACCTCACTTGGAATTCTGTGTACAATTCTGGAGTCCAAACCTGCAAAAGGATATAAACAGAATACAGTCCAGAGGGAGGCTACTAAAATGGTCTTTGATCTTTCTTCTAAAACATATGGGGATTATCTTAAAGATTAAAACATGTATACCTTAGAGAAAGGCGATATAGGGGAGATATGAATATCGTAGTTAGTTGGATAATTTATCTGGCTAATTCGACTCCTACCAGTTATGCCTATGCACTGCCCACCACTTAGCTGGCTAACTATTTTGAAATTATCTGGCTAAGTAGCAGCTGCTGATCCCAGGCAGATATTCAGCCACCACCACATAAGCAGATAAGTCAAAACGTACCTAGCTAAGTGGTGCTGCATATCTACTTCACAGTGATTATAATATGTGCTAGCAGCCTCCATTACTGGACTCAGATTTGATACAATATTAGCTAGTAACCCATCAGTTACATAAAATGATATTAATGCAGCCTAGCAAACCATCAGTGGATATCAGTGATGACTAGTAGCTCATCATTTGATTTGTATGACCATAAGACTCATGCAGGACAGATTGAACAGGAGGAAGAGGAATCAAATGCATTTAGTTGGATAGTCATGTATGCTCAATCTTGCTATTCATATGCGTTGCATTGTAAACAAATTAGAATGTGAAAACTGCATATGAGTAAACTGGTATGTGTAGCATGTAAATTGTGAAATGTCCTGAAAAAGCTGTGGCTTGTTTTCACATTTTCTGTACGTAAATCTTTGGCTGGTATTTGGGCATGTGTTGTTGACACACCCAGTTTCTGGTGCCCATATTGTGAAATAGTTGGTTAGATTTATTCATGATAGACTTGGTCAGACATAGTTTAAACAACACTTTCTTAATTAATTATTTTTCTTTATAACGGGACAAGCAGGAATTGTATTTACAATATAAGATGCAGAACATGCAGACACTATCAAATTCATTTAAAATCTAATTGGAAGAAATCAAAACATAACTTTTTTTTAACAAGCTTTTAATTCTTAGACTGACTTTTTCATGGGGGTTAATCAGAATTTTGAGGAGATTAGGATGTGATCAAGTCAGTAACTGTTGCGCTGGAGGAGGACCCTTGGCTTGGCGCAGGATTGGTATGGCCCTCTGAGGGATCCCAGAGGGCGCCTGCTGCCCGGAGGCGGAGCATACGAGGAGACAGAGGCAAGCTGGAGCTTCACCAATAACAGCCTGGGGGCTCCGCCGGTTGAGCCCTTGGATTCCTGGGCTGCCTGGACTTAGGTGGGCCTCTGGGGGTTTCCCAGAGAGGTAGTGGAGAAGCGTGCCCACCAAGAGTAGGGGTGCGTGCCTGACGGTGAACAAACGAGCTAGACTGGAACAGAGAGTACCGGAGACCACAGGTACGTGACAGAAACTGAAGGTCCTCCAGGCAGGGTAGGCAGCACCTAGTGGTCTAGCTCGAGGAAGGCCGCAGGTAGCTTCATAGCAGGTGGACCTGGTGGTTACAGGAGGAGCAAAGAGAGTGTCCGAATGGAGCACAAGGGTCAAAGCCAGGGTAACTCTCCGAGGGTGATCAGCCAAAGCAAGGGTCAATTCCAGGTATCAATCCAAACGTGGTCAAAAGCAAGCAGAGGTCAGTTCTGGGAATCAGTCCAAGCAAGGTCAGAGGCAAGCTGAAGTCAGTACCGGGTATCAGTCTGAGGAGGTACTACCTGGGTAGCGGAACGTGGAACAAGACACAGGAACTCAGGAACAGATGCTGGAACACTGAAACACTGGAACAGGCACAGGAACACAGAAACGCAGGAACACTGGAACAAGCACAGGAACAAGGAACGCAGGAACACTGGAACAAGCACAGAAACAAGTACTACCTGGGTAGCAGAACGTGGAACAAGACACAGGAACGAAGGAACTCAGGAACAGACGCTGCAACACTGGAACAGGCACAGGAACACAGGAACGCAGGCACACTGGAACAAGCACAGGAACAAGGACGGCAACTATCTTCATTCGAGGTGACAACCCATTTGCCAAGGCGAAAAGTGAGCGGCTGAGCCCTGCCTTTTATGCAGGGCTCAGGTGATGTCATTGCCAGGCGCCGCAGAGCGGTTTCCCACCATGGCACCTTTAAAGTTCGACCTGGTGCATGCATGCCTAAGGGCAGGGCCGAGGAGGCCAAGGCCGCGGAGCCCCGATGTCAACCATGCCTTCAGGCCTGAGAGCTGGAAGGAGCTGGAGACGTGGGCGCCGAGTATCTGGAGCGCAGGTGACTCACTGCAGCAGCCGGCAAGGAGGGACCGGGACCCCCGGAGGAAGGAGAGAGGTGAGTAGGCCCAGCAGTGGCCTCAGCACGGCTGGGTCATGCAACAGTACCCCCCCTCTAGGCCTCTCCCTTTTCGGTCAAAGTTTCTCAGGATGGGAGCGATGGAATTCCTGTAAGAGAGCTTTGTCGAGGATGTTATGTGAGGGCTCCCATGAATTTTCTCGGGACCGAATCCCTCCCAAGATAAGAGGTACTCCCAACGCCTTCTTCACCGTCGGATGTCCAGGACCTCTTGTACTCAAAGATTAGTGTCAGGTTCAGCGGAAACTTGGGTTGGAGGTGGCAGACGTCGAGAGGGCCATGACAGGACAAGAGGTTTGAGGAGGGACATGTAGAACGTGTTATGGATCCCCAAGCTTGGAGGAATTCGGAGTTGGTACGACATGGCTCCAACTCGTCATAGTACTGTGAAGGGTCCCACATATTTAGGTCCAAGTCTGAGTGAGGGCAGATGGAGGCGAATGTGCTTGGTCCTGGCCTGGAAGGGGGCAGTGTGGCGATGAGCATCCGTGATTTTTCTTGCTCATTCGGCGGCCTGACTCAGATTCTTGGTGATTTGCTCCCAGAGTTGCTGAATGGACTGGGCTATAGCTGGAGATGGTACATTCAAGGGAACTGGAAGTGGCAGATGGGGCTGCGATGTGAGTATTATGGGCAAATTCTGGCCATGGAAGGAGATCAACCCAATTGTCCTGCTGATCATTCACATAGGAACGAAGGAAGGCCTTTAGGGACCAGTTTGTCCATTCAGACTGGCCGTTCGCCTGAGGATGATAGGCAGAGGTTAGATTTAAAGTATTATTGAATTTGCAACAAAGTGACCTCCAATACTTTGCAGCAAATTGTGGGCCTTGGACTGATACAATCTCCTTTGGGAGCCCATGAAGGTGGAAAACATGGTTCAAGAATAGGCGACCCAGTTCGGGAACAGAAGGCAGGTTAGGCAGAGGTACAAAATGGGCCATCTTGGAGAAATGGTCTATGATGACCCAAATTACAGTGTTCCCCTTGGAAGGGGGTAATTCCACAATGAAGTCAGTGGCGAGATTTGTCCATGGTTCCTTAGGCGCCGGAAGAGGCTGGAGAAGACCCCATGGGCATCCAGTGGGTGTCTTCTGCTGGGCACAGACATGGCAGGAATCCACGTAATCGCAAGAGTCCTTCACCATGCTGAGCATCTCCAAAGTCCGGGCCCGACTGGGGTGACAAACTAGTCAAGAGTGATGGGCAAAGCGTAGTACTCGCTCTCAGAGGTGACGGGGCACCACCGTCTTACCAAGTGGCATGGTGGTAGTAACTGCGAGGGAGATGCATGTGGGACCTATAATGTGAGTTGGAGTTTTGGGGGTATCCTCTGGATCTACTGAGCGTGAGAGTGCATCAGCACGGAGATTCTTCACAGCCGGGTGGCAGTGCAACTCAAAATTGAATCAAGCAAAGAAGAAGGCCCAGCGGCCCTGGTGTGCATTCAGTAGCTGGGCTTCCTTCAGATGTTCTAGGTTTTTGTGGTCCATGTAGACAGTGAACTTATGTTGCGCCCCCTAAAGCCAGGGAAGCTACTCCTGGAGGGCCAGCTTCACAGCCAGACGTTTGCAGTCCCCAGTGGTATAATTAAGTTCAGCGGGTGAGAACTTAGAGTAAAAGGAGCACAGAACTAGGGCTCCTTTCGTGGAGTATTGGCTGAGGACCACCCCTGCGCCAATAGTGGACGCATCAACTTCTACAATGAAGGGGTGGTTCGCTTCTGGATGACGGAGACAGGGACCAGAATGGAAGGCTTCCTTGAGGGCCTGGAATGCAGTCTGGGCTTTGGGACTCCACTCCCGGAAGTTACATCCTTTCCTAGTCATGGCCGTTAGTTGCAGAGCCCGCACACCAACAGGCTGGGGCTAGTCACGACCACCTTGGAGTTTGTCTGGGTCCATGGTAAATCCTTGGCTGGAGATGATGTAGCCCAGAAATGGGAGACTGGACTGTTCAAAGAGGCATTTCTCAAGTTTGGCATAGAGATGGTGATCCCTAAGCCGCTGGAGAATGGACTGGACAAGAGAGCGATGGGATTCCATGTCTTTAGAGAAGATCAAGATGTCATCCAAATAGATTACAACATAGTATAGGAGGTCTCAGAAAATCTCATTCATCATTCTCTAGAAGATGGCCGGGGTGTTACATAGCCCAAAGGGCATCACTACATATTCGTAGTGTCCATCTCACATATTGAACGCTGTCTTCCAATTGTCTTTGGGCTGAATGCGGACCAAATAGGCCCCACGCAGGTGCAACTTGGTAAAAATCTGGGCCCCCTGGAGCTGGTCAAATAGCTCACTAATGAACGGGAGTGGATACCGGTCTTTGTGGGTGACAGCGTTCAGACCGCGGTAGTCAATACATGGCCTTAAGGTACCATCTTTCTTTTTTACAAAAAAGGATCCAGCACCTGCAGGGGATGTGGAAGGCCTGATGAATCCTTTGGCCAGGTTTTCCTTGATGTAGGCCAACATGGCCTGAGTCTCGGGACACGAGAGTGGGTATGTTCTTCCTTTGGGAGGCATGGTACCAGGTAACAAATCGATTGGGCAGTTAAACTTCCAGAGAGGTGGCAAGATGTTGGCCTGTTGTTTTGAGAAGACATCCTGGTAGTTAGCATAGGGCATCAGTAATCCAGGAAGGGTCGTGGAAGTTAACATAAGTTTAGACGGGGACACCAATCATAAGCAATGGGTCTGGTACTGAGAACCCCACTCGGTGAGCTGGAGCGACTACCAGTCGAAGTCTGGGGAGTGTAATTGTAGCTAGGGTAGACCGAGGATGATGGGGTATACTGACTGTTTCAGGACCAAGAGAGGAATCTTTTCATCGTGGAGAGTCCCTATGGTCATCCAGATGGCTAGAATGCAATGGGTAATATGATCAGGTAAGGGTTCTCCATGAATAGGGGCTATTCATAAATGAACTTCCAAAGGTTGAGTAGGAATACAGAGTAATGTGACCAAGTCTTCAAGAATGAAATTCCCACCAGCCCCTGCATCCACGAGGGTGGTGGTGGTAGAGAACAAATGTTCCTCCCTGCCTAGGGAGATTGGAAGCAACAGTTGAGGGCCTGTAACTGTACTGCCCAAGCTTGGGACCCCCACCGGGTTTAGGCTTTGGAGTTTCCTGAGCACACTGGACAGGTCTGGATAAGGTGGCCTGAACCCCCACAGTATAAACAGAGGCCAGATTTTCACCTTCAGAGGCATTCCTCGGGAGTAAGATGACTGCGGTTAATCTGCATCCATTCTTCTTTAGGTGGGAAAACTGCTAGTGGTACCCATGATCTAGGGCTAGCGGACCGAGGTAGTTCCAGAGCCACTCGTTGAATGGCCTTTACTTCCCAATGCCATTCCTGGAGGTGGTGGTCAGTCTGCCTGACCAAGGAGATGAGGACCTCCAATGGCCCAGGAACCTCTTGGGCTGCCAGTTCATCTTTCAGAGCAGGGGACAGTTCAAGATAAAGTGCCCGCTGGCAGTCCTCCTGCCATCCCAATTCTATTGCCAGGGTTCGGAATTCCAAGGTGTACTCTGTGAGGGAATGGGACCCCTGGCAGAGGTGGAGGAGATGGTGCCCAGAGACCACCTGTCGGCCTGGGTCATTGAAGGTGCGTCGGAACGTAGAAATGAAGTGAGGGAGCTGCTATAGTAGGGAATTAGAATGCTCCCAGAGCACGGAGACCCATGCCAAGGCCTTCCCCTCCAAATGCAAGAGAATTGCATAAAGTCAAGAGGCCGCCAATGAAGAGTGGGTGACTCACCAGAATGATGGCTACTGCCTGGAGACAATACCCTTATTCAATAAACGTACACATGCTTACTGTGACTCCAACATCATTCTAGCTTCAACAGCAAGAGGAAATGTGGAATAAAGGATCTGCACTCACAAAGGGGGGAGTAGCTGGCTTGTTACGGCGGTTACTACCCCAAACCAAATAAGCCTGTTACTTCTATTTCTATGCATATACAGCATAGTTCTCTGCTTCAACGGCAGGGGAGAAGAAAAAACTGATACTTCACGCATATCCAGCATAGCTCCCTGCTTCAACGGCAGGGGAGAAGAAAAAAGGGTTCGCACTCACAAAGCGGGGAGTAGCTGGCTTGTTACGGCGGTTACTACCCCAAACCAAATGTGCCTGATACTTCACTTTCGATGCATATCCAACATGGCTCTCTGCTTCAACAGCATGGGAGAAGAATAAACTGATACCTCAAGCATATCCAGCATAGCTCCCTTCTTCAACGGCAGGGGAGAAGATAAACAACCAATAAGGGCTGTATAACATAGTCTGAGTAAAACAAATAAGCATGGGTGTAGCTTGCTTATTGCGGCGGTTACTACCCCTACTACCCCTAACTTATCAGCTAGATATTCACTTGGATGCAGCTCCATCACTGCTTTCTACATTAATGGTGGGGGTGGAAAGGAAATAGAACCAAGAGCTAAGAGAAACAGATAAGTATGAGAGAAAAAGTGTGTGAAGCTTGCTGGGCAGACTGGATGGGCCATTTGGTCTTCTTCTGCCGTCATTTCTATGTTTCTATGTAATAAAAGTGATCTTTGTCACTTCATCTGGAAACAGAGAAGGTTGTAGCACAAATTGCATATAATACTGGTTAATGAAGCCTCGGCAGAGACGATGGTCCCCATTGAATTGGCATGTAGCTGGGAGGGTCAGCAGTGCCCGTGAGGGCGATGAACCAGAGGAAGGGCTATTAGCAAGAGTCCCAGGTTGGCCATAGCGGACTCTGCGAGTTGTGATCATAGGTCTTCGATCAAGGTAGCCAATGCCTCGTGGTATTGCAGCTGCTCCCGGACACGAGTATCCAGGACCACAATAGCCTGCAGGGCGGAGGACTCTGCTGAGTCCATAGCCTTGGCAACCTGTTGTGGTGGAAGTGGACCCTTGGCCTGGTGCAGGATTGGTATGGCCCTCTGAGGGATCCCAGAGGGCGCCTGCCACCAGGAGGCGGAGCACACATGGAGACAGAGGCAAGCTGGAGCTTCACCAAGAATGGCCCGGGGGCTCCGCGGGTTGAGCCCTTGGATTCCTGGGCTGCCTGGGCTTATGTGGGCCTCTGGGGGTCTCCCAGAGAGGTAGCGGAGAGGTGTGGCCACCAAGAGTAAGGGTGTGTGCCTGTTGGCGAACAAACAAGCTAGACCGGAACAGAGAGTACCAGAGACCACGGGTATGAGACAGGAACTGAAGGTCCTCCGGGCAGGGTAGGCAGCGCCTAGTGGTCTAGCTCTGAGGAAGGCCGCAGGTAGTTTCAAGGCAGGTGGACCTGGTGGTCACAGGAGAAGCAAAGAGAGTGTCCGAATGGAGCACAAGGGTCAAAGCCAGGGTATCTCTCCGAGGGTGGTCAGCCAAAGCAAGGGTCAGTTCCAGATATCGGTCCAAACATGGTCAAAGGCAAGCAGAGGTCAGTTCCGGGAATCAGTCCAAGCTAAGTCAGAGGCAAGCTGAGGTCAGTACCGGGTATCAGTCCGAAGAGGTACTACCTGGGTAGCGGAACGTGGAACAAGACACAGGAACTCAGGAACAGATGCTGGAACACTGGAACAGGCACAGGAACACAGAAACGCAGGAACACTGGAACAAGCACAGGAACAAGGAACGCAGGAACACTGGAACAAGCACAGGAACAAGGACGGCAACTAGCTTCAATCGAAGTGATGACCCGTTTGCCAAGGTGAAGAGTGAGTAACTGAGCCCTGTCTTTTATGCTGGGCTCAGGTGATGTCATTGTCAGGCGCTGCGGAGCAGTTTCCCGCCACGGTGCCTTTAAAGGTCGGCCAGGTGCGCATGCCTAGGGGTGGGGCCGAGGAGGCCAAGGCTGTGGAACCCCGACGCGAACCACGCCGTGGGGCCTGAGAGCTGGAAGGAGCTGGAGATGCAGGTGCCGGGCGTCTGGAGGCAGGTGACTTGCTGTGGCAGCTGGCAAGGAGGGACCGGGACCCTTGGAGGAAGGAGAGAGGTGAGCAGGCCGGGCAGTGGCCTTAGCGTGGCCGGGGCGCACAACAGTATCCATGGATGATATTTATTGTTTTATATATTTCTGTCATGTTACGGTGTTGAAAATCGGATATATTGTGTCTTTTTTAGTATTGTTATTTTATCCTTTATATTTGAAGTTATTATTTTTGTTGGGAGGATTTACTAGAATTGTATTAGATGCTTTGTTTTTATGTCAGTATTGTTGTCTCATCCTTATGCTATATTTTATATGATTATTTTATGTGTTGGAAGTTTGTTTATTGTAAACTGCTTTCATTATTATATTGAAAAGTGGTATATTAAATTGAATAGACTAAATAAATCTATAGCTTTACCTAAAGAAACATGGCTATACACAAGTTCCTCTCCTCCAAACTAGATCTGCCTTTTCTTGTTGCTCCCTCCAGAGGAATCTTAGCATTGATCTGATTATTGTGCTCTCTTTATGTTACACATGGCAGTCCATGAACTTCTCCCACAGACTGCCACACTCACCCTCCTAGCCAGGCTGCTCCAACTGGCTCCTGATGCAGCCCCATGCCTCCAGACCTCCTTGTGGTGGGCCACCACACTTCAATGTGGTAAAGAGCCACCGCTGCTTCTTGTGGCAGGATGCTGCCGATGAGCCGCACTCCTCCTTAGGTGCATGTGCGCCTGACCTCCCTGTATTTAAAGTGTCCAGAGTGGGAATAGCTGGTGGTGCCTCCTTATGACATCAGATGCTCAGGCCTATAAAAGGCCCTTGTTGTTTTCCCTCACTGCCTCAGCAACAAGTTCCACTACTCCTGAGAGGGGCATGTTGCTTCAAGCATTCCTGTCTTCATTCCAGCCTTCTCTTCAGTTCTCGTCCAGTTATCTTGGTCTTCATCCCACTGTCTTCTGGTTGTCTTTTGTCTCTGTTCCAGTCCATCCTTGTTGCTGTTTGATCTTTTCTTTGCCTGTCCTGCCTATCCATTCCTCTCCTCCTCCCTTGGACAGATACCTGGTGTGACCATTGTCTGGACCTACGATTTGATTGACCACTGCCTGCCTCTGACCATTGCACAGACCTCACACACACTAGATTGTCACTTGCCTACGATGCTAGCTTACTACGAACCTACCCTTCTGCCATTGGCAGAGACCCCACCTATGTCCTGCCAGCCCCAGCACCAAAGGCTCAACCTAAGGGGAATGAGGGCTGGTATAAATGAAGGTATTGACGGGTTTCTGCCTCATCTGGATCTGCCTGCCGATGGTGGAAACCTGCAGGTAGTGTCAATCCTACCTCGGTCCAAGGGTCCACAGTCCAACACTTTAATCCATCTATGCTTAGTCGGCACTTTTTTCTTTGAGCTATGACATCCTCCTAGGAAATCCTTGTGTTCATACCTAGTCATCCTCTTTTCCTCTGTTCTATCTTTTACTCACCATAACCTGCCCTCACCTCTACAACTGGTTCAGTGATTTCATGCCTCAATAATTTTGAAGTCAACTTTCTAAATACCATCAAGTTAATAGTGCTTGCTGTAGCCTGAATTTTTGTAAACAGTGAGACCTCATAAAATGTGGCGGGCTCACCGTGTGAGCGCCCGAAACGCCACTTTCAAGGTAGTGCGGTGATAATTTTTCGAATGCACCGTCAAAGAAATTCAAATCATCGGTCTCTCTGTTTAAGATTTACAATGGGGTAATGGCAACTTGTGTCAGTTTGCTACAAGGTAAGGCAGTGAAAATTCAGTATCATAGCGTGTCACTTATCGTAGCGTATTGAAGCGGAGTATGCAGTAGGGATATGGAGCGTTGGCACTGGCCCGACACGGCTCGTGTTTCTGTCAAAAGCTTCCTCAGGGGCCGCACAATGCCACTACTGGAAAATGAAAAACAAGGTAATCAATTCCTTGCAAAACTGCATTTTAAATGAAATCACACAATGTTTAATACCTACGATTCCCAGACACTGCCGCTTGGCTCTGCTACTAGGCTGCAGCTTTTCTCGGGCAGCCGGATCCGCCATTTTACACATTAATTATATACCTACCGCAATAGGCGGATACAATTAATTATGACGTCAAAGTAATTAAGTTGAAACAGATGGAATAACTAGAGGAGCGATGTCCATTCAACAGAATCGTTAAGGCCATTAGGGAATGTTGATGCTAAGGTGAAAATCCACCATTGTTCGCGTGCATTCAAAATTTGATTGATATCGCCTCCCCGAATGTTGGGTACAATGTGCTCAAGGATAGTCCAACGGAGTTGGTCAAAAGTATGTCCGGATGAAGTGCAGTGGGTCACCATGGGTGCCTCCATGTTTAGAGTGTTCAGACGGCTCCGATGTTCAAAAAGCCGAGTTTTGATTTTTCTGCTAGTTCTGCCAACATACACGAGTTTGCAGGGGCACTGTATTAGATATACCACGAAGGTAGAATTGCAGGTTGTAACTGATCGTTTGTAAAATATGTAGCCCGTCTTGGGATGTTGCCAAAACGGTCCCTCCATAGTGATGGGACACATGTTACAGTTGCCACAGGCGGTATGTTTTCCTTGGGAGCTGGTAGTATTATATGGAGTGACAGCCGCGTGCACTACAAAATCTCTTAAGTTTTTACTCCGCTGGTAAGCAAACATCGGGAGTTCAGTGAATATATGATGTAGCTGAAGGATATGCCAATGTCTTTTAATGCTCTGCATAATTAAATACGATTTATCTGTGTGTGTGAGTACACAGATGTCTGTGGTTACTGGTTCTTGAACTTTATATTCCAATAAAGCTGACCGCGGAGAGTGCCATGCTCTCTTGAAAGCTTTATAAACTGCACTATATGGATATCCCCTGGAAAAAAATCTCTCTGCTAATTTACCCGATTGAAATTTAAAATCGCCGTCTGATGAACATAGGCGTCTAAGCCTGAAAAATTGGCTCACAGGAAGGCCATGCTTAAATGCTCTGGGGTGAAAGCTATGATATCTAAGGAGGTTGTTTCTTTCTGTCTGTTTGCGGTGGATGGATGTGTGAAGATGCTGATTTTGGATGGAAATGGCAATATCTAAAAAAGCTATCTGTTTGCTGCTGTATTGTGTGGTGAATTGTAGATCCTTGTCAATTGTGTTAACCCAAAGAAAAAATGTTTGTAGTGAGACAACATCTTGTTTCCAAAAAATCAGGAGATCATCAATGTAACGGATCCACAAGGAGACCGCATCAAACCATCTTGAACTGTAAATGTGGAGTCTTTCTAATCTATCCATGACGAGGTTAGCAATAGAAGGGGCTGCAGATGACCCCATTGCTATACCATGGTTTTGCAGGTAAAATTGGGCATTGAAAGAAAAATAATTTTTCTGAATGACCAATTTGGCTACTTCAAAAATGAACCAAAACGGAATCCTGGAACCTTCCATATTGGTCTTAAGTGTTTCTTCAATGGTCAATAAAGCTGTGGCATGAGACACATTTGTGTACAAAGAAACAACATCCATTGTTACCAGAATTGTTGGGTCCTTTAATGTTGTGTGATTTTCCAAGATTTTAAGCACTGCTGTAGTGTCTTTAATGAATGATCTCATTTTTTGAACATGGGGTTTCAGAAATTTATCTAGAAAAATTGCCAGTGGCTCCAGCACCGACCCATTACTCGACACTATCGGTCTCAATGGAGGATCAACTGCAGATTTATGAACTTTGGGAATCCCATACATTATGGGAGTCCGTGGGTGTTGTACCAATAAAAAGTTCCGCTCCTTGCGAGTGAGAAAAGGGGTTACTTTTTCTTCCAATAAGCTTTCAATGATGTTAACCAAGTCCTTAGTAGGATCTCCTTCAAGAGGGCTGTAATATTTGGTGTCAGAAAGATGGGTGTTGAGCTTGGTGATGTATTGATCTCGGTCCAACATAACTATACCGCCCCCCTTATCCGCGGGTTTTATGATTGTATTGGGGTCTGACGTTATTGACCGTAAAGCTTGACGATCGCAATTTGAAAAATTAATATAAGGATGGGTTTTGCTGTTTTCAAATGAAGCAATATCTTTCAATATTAGGTCTCGAAAAGTTGAAATGTTGTTGTCCATAGGACCCGGTGGTATCCACTTGGACTTCCCTCTTACTATGGAAATGTTGTCACTTGAGATTTCATTAGTGGTGCAATATAATTTAATTTGGAGTTTGCGAATACATTTCATTAACATTATCCGGCTCTGGAATGGATCATGTCTCTTATGTGGGACAAAAGACAGCCCCAGGTTTAGCACTTTTTCTTGTGCTTCAGTGAGGATATGATGGGACGTGTTTATAACTGCGGATCGTACCTGGTCTTCGATCGGGTTTGTGGCCCCTCCGGGTAAGATGTTGTTTCCCGGTAATCCCGGTGTGTATATGCCTGGGTCACCGGATCCGACCGGTACGGCCTGCGCTGTGTCTGACGTTGCCACCTCCCTCGGCGGCCTCTTCCTAAAAAAGGCTGCGGCTGCGTGCCTTTTTTTGTATATCTCGGGGCTTCACCCTCATCCGACCCACTCGATCCGCTTCCTTCTGTATCCTCAAAGGTGACTTGCCTGTCCGATGGGTTATCCTCTTTATTGAGCCAACGATAGACGTTATTGGTTGCATAGTCATCTTCATCCCTTTTCAAAGTTTTGAGTTTGAGTTGTCTGACAGAAGTTTTGAACTCATCCAATTTATTATTGTGTTTGTCAATGATCTCTTGAAGGTGTTCAGCAGAGTATTCACGAGTGATCTGCTCTTTTAATGATGTTATTTTCTCCGTAGTTTCGTCAATAGATGCCTTGGTGCGCTCCACTATTAGCACCATTAGGTCTATGGAGCATTTGTTTAAAATGGAAACCCATCGGGCTACAAATGCATCATCCTCTCTGAAAACTAAAGGAGATTTATTCACCCGCAGACCGCGGGGAATAATCTGTTGATGAAGATACTGTACTAAAGTAGCGGAATGAAGTTGAGATCTTATCAGTTGCTTATGAAGCTCCATGTATTCCGTTTCTGTATTCAGTTTAGAAACACCGACGTCTTCGCATAATAATGAGTGACTTTGCACTAATGTTGTGACGTAATCAGCTGTGTAGCTGAACGTGTCTTTAAGTTTGGCAGGATCCATAATGAAGAACAGTATTATTTTACACGTAGAAAACAAAATCTGTACAAAACAAATGATGGAATCTTATAATGTCAACTTTCTAAATACCATCAAGTTAATAGTGCTTGCTGTAGCCTGAATTTTTGTAAACAGTGAGACCTCATAAAATGTGGCGGGCTCACCGTGTGTGTGATCCGGCTGCCCGAGAAAAGCTGCAGCCTAGTAGCAGAGCCAAGCGGCAGTGTCTGGGAATCGTAGGTATTAAACATTGTGTGATTTCATTTAAAATGCAGTTTTGCAAGGAATTGATTACCTTGTTTTTCATTTTCCAGTAGTGGCATTGTGCGGCCCCTGAGGAAGCTTTTGACAGAAACACGAGCCGTGTCGGGCCAGTGCCAACGCTCCATATCCCTACTGCATACTCCGCTTCAATACGCTACGATAAGTGACACGCTATGATACTGAATTTTCACTGCCTTACCTTGTAGCAAACTGACACAAGTTGCCATTACCCCATTGTAAATCTTAAACAGAGAGACCGATGATTTGAATTTCTTTGACGGTGCATTCGAAAAATTATCACCGCACTACCTTGAAAGTGGCGTTTCGGGCGCTCACACGGTGAGCCCGCCACATTTTATGAGGTCTCACTGTTTACAAAAATTCAGGCTACAGCAAGCACTATTAACTTGATGGTATTTAGAAAGTTGACATTATAAGATTCCATCATTTGTTTTGTACAGATTTTGTTTTCTACGTGTTCAATAATTTTGAAGCCTTCAGGGCATTCTTTCCTGATCTCTTTCCTGATATTTTTGTCTGATATTACCTGAGCTCCTTCATTTTCCTGATCAATGATTCACTGCCAGATCTACTTGTCAGAAATATGGGTTTTTAGGTTGAATACCTCATAGTCAAAGCTTCTTTTAATATCTTGTTCTCCAGTTAAGTAGGTTTTATCTTTTCCTCTGACTCATTTCTTCTTTGTTCCTCCATTTTTATGAACCCATAAGAACATAAGATATGTCATAATGGTCTGATCAAAGTCCATTAAGCCCAGTATTCTATTCCAGTAGTGGCCAATCCAGGTTACAAGTACCTGGCTGGATCCCAAAGAAAAGATCCAATTCATCTTGCTTATAACCAGGGATAAGCAGTAGCTTCCTCAAGTCTACATGACTAATAACGGTTTATGGACTTTTCCTTCAGTAACTTGTCCAAACTCTCTTTTTTTGAGATGGGGTGACCAGAACTGCAATCACACCATGGATAGATACAGAGCCATTAAGATAACTTATATTTGGTTCTCCATTCCTTTCCTAATTGTACCTATCATTCTATTTGCCTCCATAGATCTTACCTCTTCCTTTTCTCCATGTTCTCTCAGCTGATGACCCCATGTGACCAGTTGATAATTGCAAGTCTTAGTTACATTTCAAAGAAAAAAAAGTCTTACAGAAAGAAAAGTCAGTTTTCTAAATTTAGCAGGCAATATACAAAGATTTATGTAGGTAAATGCATGATTTCCTGTGTTAAAATATGCTTTGAAAATTCTCTTCTCCCTTTCTTCGGGCAAAAAAAGTGAGCAGTGTTTTGCAGGGGAAGAGAAAGCATGCATGGCAATTTCATGTTGAAATCCCTGGATGTACTTTAACACTTGTGCAGATGCAAAGAATGCCAGGACAAACATCCCCTCAGTCCCTTCCCAGTCCACATTTTCAAACAGAAACTCTGAGAAGTTTCCCTTTTAAAATTAGCTTACAGGTCCCATGGGTACAGAGTACCCGCAGGTCTAACACGTCACTGAAAATTGCCCCCGTAGTTCTTTTCATCTCATAGTAATGGTAGACAAAATCACTTAGGACATATGAAATTACTAGGGATGTGAATCGTTTTTCAATGATTAAAATTATCGTCCGATAATTTTAATATCGTCTTAAATCATTATAGAACACAATACAATAGAAATTCTAATGATTTATCGTTAAAAATCGTTAAATCGTGTTAGTGCGCACTAACGGGAGTTAGTGCGCACTAACTCCAGTTACTGCGCACTAACAGAAAATGATACAAATTGACACTTTCCAGGTCAGTAAAGGTCAGTTAGGAATGAATATGTATTCCTATTGGCTGGCTGCCCTCTTATCTATTGATGTTACCAAGGTTCCAACTGAAGTGATGGTTGGGGGGATGGGAAATGGAAACTGTTGGTAGTTGACAAAAAAAGTAATGTGATCAGTCAATATGACTAGAACTTGTGCCCTATTCCTGATACCAGGGGTGTTGTGATCTTCCTGCACTCAGTGCCCTATCCCTGATACCAGGAGTGTTGTGATCTTCCTGCACACACTGCCCTAACCCTGACACCAGGGGTGTTGTGATCTTCCTGCACACAGTGCCCTATCCCTATTAATATCAGGAGTGTTGTGATCTTCCTGCACACAGTGCCCTAACCCTGATACCAGGGGTGTTATGATCTTCCTGCATGCAGTGCCCTATCCTGCCTGCATTACTAGTGAGAGGCTGGCTTCACAGACAGGGGGGAGCTGCCTGACCCTCACTCCTGACTTCCCCCATGTCCCAGCCAGTGAATGGTGTGTGGGTGAGGGGGGGGGGAGGATGGTGAAGTCTGAGACAGCTCCCTCCCTGCATTACTAGTGAGAGGCTGGCTTCACAGACAGGGGGGAGCTTCCTGACCCTCACTCCTCCCCTCCCCCATGTACCAGCCAGTGAATGGTGTGTGGGTGATGGGGGGGGGGGGGGGAGGATGGTGAGGATGAAACAGCTCCTTCCCTGCATTACTAGTGAGAGGCTGGCTTCACAGACAGGGGGAGCTGCCTGACCCTCACTCCTCTGGGGTGTTGTGATCTTCCTGCACACAGTGCCCAATCCCTTATACCAGGGGTGTTGTGATCTTCCTGCACACAGTGCCCTAACCCTGATACCAGGGGTGTTGTGATCTTCCTGCATGCAGTGCCCTATCCCACCTGCATTACTAGTGAGAGGCTGGCTTCACAGACAGGGGGGAGCTGTCTGACCCTCACTCCTCTGGGGTGTTGTGATCTTCCTGCACACAGTGCCCAATCCCTGATACCAGGGGTGTTGTGATCTTCCTGCACACAGTGCCCTATCCCTGATACAAGGGGTGTTGTGATCTTCCTGCACACAGTGCCCTATCCCTGATACCAGGGGTGTTGAGATCTTCCTGCATGCAGTGCCCTATCTCTATTAATACCAGGAGTGTTGTGATCTTCCTGCACACAGTGCTCTATCCCTAATACCAGGGGTGTTGTGATCTTCCTGCATGCAGTGCCCTATCCCTGATACCAGGGGTGTTGAGATCTTCCTGCATGCAGTGCCCTATCTCTATTAATACCAGGAGTGTTGTGATCTTCCTGCACACAGTGCCCTATTCCTGATACCAGGAGTGTTGTGATCTTCCTGCACGCAGTGCCCTATCCCTGATACCGGGATGTGTGCAAGAAGATCACAACACCCCTGGTATTAGGGATAGGGCACTGTATGCAGGAAGATCACAACACCCCCGGTAACCGTGGTAGGGCACTGCATGCAGGAAGATCACAACACCCCCGGTATCAGGGTTAGGGCACTGTGTGCAGGAAGATCACAACACTCCTGTTATTAACAGGGATAGGGCACTGTGTGCAGGAAGATCCCAACACTCCTGGTATTAATAGGGATAGGGCACTGTGTGCAGGAAGATCACAACACCCCTGGTGTCAGGGTTAGGGCACTGTGTGCAGGAAGATCGCAACACTCCTGGTATTAATACGGATAGGGCACTATGTGCAGGAAGATCACAACACCCCTGGTATCAGGGTTAGGGCACTGTGTGCAGGAAGATCACAACACTCCTGGTATTAACAGGGATAGGGCACTGTGTGCAGGAAGATCACAACACTCCTGGTATTAATAGGGATAGGGCACTGTGTGCAGGAAGATCACAACACCCCTGGTGTCAGGGTTAGGGCACTGTGTGCAGGAAGATCACAACACTCCTGTTATTAATAGGGATAGGGCACTGTGTGCAGGAAGATCACAACACTCCTGGTATTAATAGGGATAGGGCACTGTGTGCAGGAAGATCACAACACCCCTGGTATCAGGGTTAGGGCACTGTGTGCAGGAAGATCACAGCACACCTGGTATTAATAGGGATAGGGCACTGGGTACAGGAAGATCACAACACCCCTGGTGTCAGGGATAGGGCACTGTGTGCAGGAAGATCACAACACCCCTGGTATCAGGGTTAGGGCACAAGTTCTAGTCACATTGACTGATCACATTACTTTTTTTGTCAAGCTACCAACTGTTTCCATTTCCCATCCCCTATATATTGTCAGTGGGAACCTTGGTAACATGAATAAATAAGACGGCAGCCAATAGGAATACATATTCATTCCTAAACTGACCTTAACTGACCTGAAAAGTGTCAAATTGTAGGGATGTGAATCGTTTTAGGACGATTAAAATTATCGTCCGATAATTTTAATATCGTCTTAAACCGTTATGGAACACAATACAATACAGATTCTAACGATTTATCGTTATAAATCGTTAGAATCGTGAGCCGGCACACTAAAACCCCCTAAAACCCACCCCCGACCCTTTAAATTAAATCCCCCACCCTCCCGAACCCCCCCCCCCAATAACTTAAATAACCTGCGGGTCCAGCGGCGGTCCGGAACGGCAGCGGTCCGGAACGGGCTCCTGCTCCTGAATCTTGTCGTCTTCAGCCGGCGCCATTTTCCAAAATGGCGCCGAAAAATGGCGGCGGCCATAGACGAAAAAGATTGGACGGCAGGAGGTCCTTCCGGACCCCCGCTGGACTTTTGGCAAGTCTCGTGGGGGTCAGGAGGCCCCCCACAAGCTGGCCAAAAGTTCCTGGAGGTTCAGCGGGGGTCAGGGAGCGATTTCCCGCCGCGAATCGTTTTCGTACGGAAAATGGCGCCGGCCATACGCGTATGGCCGGCGCCATTTTCCGTATGGAAAATGGCGCCGGCAGGAGATCGACTGCAGGAGGTCGTTCAGCGAGGGTTCCGGCGCCTCGCTGAACGACCTCCTGCAGTCGATCTCCTGCCGGCGCCATTTTCCGTACGAAAACGATTCGCGGCGGGAAATCGCTCCCTGACCCCCGCTGGACCTCCAGGAACTTTTGGCCAGCTTGTGGGGGGCCTTCTGACCCCCACGAGACTTGCCAAAAGTCCAGCGGGGGTCCGGAAGGACCTCCTGCCGTCCAATCTTTTTCGTCTATGGCCGCCGCCATTTTTCGGCGCCATTTTGGAAAATGGCGCCGGCTGAAGACGACAAGATTCAGGAGCAGGAGCCCGTTCCGGACCGCTGCCGTTCCGGACCACCGCTGGACCCGCAGGTTATTTAAGTTATTGGGGTGGGGGATTTAATTTAAAGGGTCGGGGGTGGGTTTTAGGGGGTTTTAATGTGCCGGTTTTTCGATTTTTCGATTTTTCGATTTTTAACGATTTTTAACGATTTTTCACGATATTTTACCCCCCCAAACGGCAACAATACGATTCCCTCCCCCTCCCAGCCGAAATCGATCGTTAAGACGATCGAGGACACGATTCACATCCCTATCAAATTGTATCATTTTCTGTTAGTGCGCACTAACAATGGTTAGTGCGCACTAACGGGAGTTAGTGCACACTAATCGGAAAAAACGATTTTTAACGATTTTTTAACTAAAAAATTGTGCCAAACACGATTTTCTTCTCCTGCCAGACGATTTCAATCGTTAAGACGATAGGGGACACGATTCACATCCCTAGAAATTACTATTTGAGAACCCATCCGAAGCACAGACTAAACTTGCTGACATCTAAACTATCTTATTATCGTTACCTTTCTTGAAAGCACTTTGGGACACATTTGCAACATATTTGTGCTGGCAACTAAAGCAGCAGGGCCAGTTCAATAACTGAAGTCAAATTTACAAGCTAGTACTAACACAGCATGTTACATAGGATTAAATTTAGAGACGGCAGTAAATAGCTGCTAAAATGCATGCTTTACAAAATCAAGGCAGATCAAGCAGGAAGACTGATTAATGCCCTTTAGGCAAAAAAGAAAAGAGAGAAACCTTGTCTCCACATTTTTGCCCTCCAAATATGCCACTGCCTCAAAAACAGACAAATCTGGTTGCAATGTTGGATTTTTTTTTGTATTTTTTAAAGTTCCTAACCCTTGAAACTATTTTCATTGAGGGTTGTCTTAGAAAACTGACCATGCTGAAACATTTTTGTAGGCTTTCAGTCTAGTTAGAGATTGATGGAGAAAGCTGTATACCCACTGATCCCTAACCCACAGGACTAAGACCAATGCATGACCGACACTAATACTGGTGTTCTTTATAGTGTTGCCTTTACACCCAGTTTCTGTTAAATAGCCTAGGAATGATACTGCATACAATTAATTGGCCTCAGACTTGTAAATTTCTTAAGCGCTAAATCTAGCTCTGTTCTGTGCAGGATACGGCACCCGTTAGAATGTTGTAATAAGTACCTTTGTGTTCCCCTAGAAAGCTAAAACTGTGCCAGAATAACTGGCACAACTTGAATGAGAGTTCTGTGAAGCAGAGGGTTAATGTTCTGACACATTAGCGGTATAGAGTCCACATTGTCCTCAAGGCCTGTTTTGATGTAGTTCTTTTTTTTTTTTTTAATTTTTTTCATCCTGCAGATTGCATGGTGCCAATTAAAAATGATTCTAGAAAGACTGGAATACTTTCTCTGCTGCAGAAACATGGAAGTCTGAAAGTCAATCTCTGCAGGAGTCAGACTGAAATTAGCTTTCAGTTACTTCTGAACAGCTTGTCTGTTTGTCTGGAGGAAAAATTAAAAAAACAATAGAGCCAAGCTATGCCAATAGATGCAAATGTTGAATAGAAGGGCCACATGTCTCAGGTAATCAACTGGATTCATAGAACCAGCACTACAAAAGAGGCTTGACCTTGGAGTCTCAGTATGAGAGCTACAGTCATAGAAGTTCCTTGGACCTTTACTACCCATCTATTCAGACCATATCTCATGACCCATTACCAGGTAATTACCTCTTCTACCTAGAGTACAGATAGAGATCATTAGACACATAGAGAGCAAGAATATCTGTTGTGAAATTACATATTTATGCTGTATGCTCTGTCACTGTAAGTACTTGTTTTACCTTGTCAATTAAATCAGTAAAAACTTCTAGAGGTCGATATTCAGACATAATCCGGATAGAAAAGTTAGCTGGATAAAATTATCCAACTAAATTTGGAGGCATATTCAACAGTGCAGCCACACTATTGAATATAGTTGGATTTTTAGTAAGCCGGCTAACTATAGCCAGCTAAGTTTAGGGCAGCTCTTTGAATCAACCAGACTTAGCTGGCTAAATCATCTGGCTAGCTCTGAATATCAGAGTTAGATAGTTAATTAACAGGGTAATTTATCAAATAGCGTTATGGAGTTTTCATTTAACACATGCGAAACCCCTTAACGCATGTGAAAATGCCTTTAACGCATGCGATGGCACCATAATGTATGGTGCGATGCAAATCAGAAAAAGAGGAAGAGTTAGGTTTACAAAGCCCTATCGCATGGCTTTAACTACACCTTTTTCAGTAGTGTTAAGCTGTGTGATAGCTTGATTGCATGCTGTGATGTGTTCTCAAATAAGAAATTGCCATGCTGGGTCAGACCCAGGGTCCATCAAGCCCAGCATCCTGTTTCCAACAGAGGCTAAACAAACCTGGCAACTACCCAAACACTAAGAAGATCCCATGCTACTGATGCAATTAATAGCTGGTTTTAGTAGTTTTGAAGGAAGGAGAGAGAGAGAGAAAGAGAGAGAGAGAGAGACTCAACCAAGCTTGATGGACTCTCTACCTGGGTAACATCAAGCTAGGTTGAGAGAACATTGCACAAATCTCATCTTTGAGTGAGTTTCCTCACTCCGAAGGACATCAAATCTTCACAAGAGAGCACTGTTCTGTTCGTACATCTCACTTTGAATGTCAAAGTGGCCCCTAACCTCTACACTAATACCTAAACCTCACCTTGAGTTACTAGGTGGGCCTCCCATAGAGATATAAATACGTATCTAGTGTGAGGGCATTATTTCTAGGCTCGCTTTCTCTCTCCCCTCTCAGTGGTCCTGATAGTAAACATGGTCCCCCCAGTGGTTGTATGTAAGAAATGAAAAAGTTATCGCCGGTAACTTAGCACTTCACATAGGTATTAGCGCAAATTGCAATAAACTGCCTATTACCATAAAAGATGCTCCTTTTTCTGTCGCATGCGATATTTAGTGCATTTTGAAAAATCCAGGCGTTAGCTGGCTAACTCAACTCCTTCCAGTTATGCTCCTGGACCGCCCCTAACTTATCCAGCTAAATTCTAGCCGCTGTTACGCATGCCATCCGCGGCAGACCCGCCGCACGGCCCCCTCACCTTTTTACAGTGACTCCTGCTCCTGGTTCCTCCTCACTGGCGGTGGTGGGCTGTCAGCTTTGTCCTTAGGTCTCCCTGGGTGCCTCTGGCTTTGCTGCAGTCCTTGGCATTCCCGGTCCAGCCACCACATCCATTGTTTATCGTCGGGCCTCTCCACGTGGCCCACGGAGAGACGCTGCTACTCGGCACTGCGCCCCTCCCTAGGCATGCACATGCGCATCACTGTTGTTTAAGTAGGGACCCTCGGCGGGAACCTAGCCGCGGCCCTGGATGATGATGTCAGCGGAGCTCGTGTTTAAGTGCAGGCTCCACTCCCTAGCTTTGCCTTTGCAACAGGTCTCCTCACTGGTTGAGTACTCGTTGCCTCCTAGAGATTCATCTCACTCCTGCATTCTTATTCCTCGTTTGTTCTTGGTTTCTGTCTCCTTGTTGCTGTCCTGCTTCATACCTCTGATTGCCTACACGGACTTTGACTCTGCTTCTCCTGACCACGCCATTGAATCTCTCCAAGCCCAGACCTCTGCTTCGTCTGACCACGCTATTACCTATCTCCAGACCCAGACCTCTGCCTCGCCTGACTACGCTATTGCCTATTTCCAGACCCAGACCTAGACCTCTGCTTCGCCTGACTACGCTAGTGCCTATCTCCAGACTCAGACCTCTGCTTTGCCTGGCTACGTATTACCTGTCTCCAGACCCAGACTCCTGCTTCATTTGACAATGCCGCCAGCCCTGATTTAAGCCTGGTTCCTCGACACCTCTTCAGCTTACTTCCTGGACTTGGTCTATTCAGGCTTCGGCCTGCTCTTGCTTGGGCGCCCCATCTGCCTTTGTTCCTTTGGCGCCCGAGTCTTCGGGACACGACCTTGTCCAGTATAAGAGTTACCATCTCTCACCTGCTGTCTCTGGGTTGAATCCGATCTCTATACTGACTACATACAGAGACCCACCTAAGTCCAGCCGGCCCCGGCTCCCAAAGGCTCAACCCGCGGCGAACGAGGGCTGGTATTGGTGAAGCTCCATTTGGCTTCTGTTCATCAGCCCACTCCGCCTGCTGACGGTGGGGACCCGTAGGGTCCTACCTACAGGTTGCATCAATCCTACCTTGGCCCAAGGGTCTACCTCCGATGCAACATCCGCCTTACCTATTAGCCAGCTAGAATTTAGCCAGATAAAGGCTGAATATTGCTGGGTAAGCCATTTAGATGGATAACTATTACATTATCCATCTAAATGTCTTTTGAATATGGACCTCCTAGTTTTCAAGATTAAGCACTAGATTTGGGTTATGATAGATACCTATAATATTGGCATAATTTCAAAGGGTTTAGGAGCCTAATTTACTGCCTGATTCACTAAAGCTTTTCTCCCATTCTATGTCTATGGGAAAATACCTTGATGAATCAGGCCTTTAGGGAGTTAGTAGCTTAATTTGGCCCCTTTGAAAATTGACTAGGACCCAGTTCCTAAATTTAGGCTTCTAAAATGTGGATGGCTGGGGGGGGGGGGGGGGAGGAGCAGATTAAGGGTGTGAAACAAATTAGTCACAAGGTATTAGGCACCTAACATATGGTCATAAATTTAAGATTATATATAGTAGGTCTAAATAGGCTTCTCAGGGCAGCCCTCAAGTTGTCTGGTTTAGTATGACCAGATAATTAGCCACTTAACTGGATAAATTCAAAAGAAATGTGTTAAATTTCAGCAAAATGAAACAAAAAAAAAACCTTGGGGCTTTATACCCAATCTCCCAGTCTCTTTTTCAAAAAATAGTTACAAATAATTGAGGTTGTAGCACCTGACACCCCTATTTTACCTTCTCCAACCCTCCAAATTAAAAAAAAAGATGTGGGGGCTAATACCAGAGACCATAACCCCCTCTTTCCTTGATTTGCACCCTCCCCACTTGCCTGCAATTTCAATCCCATGCCCCAGGCTCCTCAGGATCCCACCCAGATCTGCAAAACCCCAGCTAGGAGTGGTAGTCTCTTACCCCCTCCCTGCGCTTCCAGAATTATAGGGTAAGAATGTTCAGACATAGCAGGTTAGATTTTTAAAGTTACCTGGCTGCATGTAGCTGAATATATTCAGCAGGACGTTTGTCCTTCTGAATACTTGGGACAAGTTATCCAGTTAACTTGTCCACTTGTCAGCTTACTGAATATTGGCCTTCTAGTTTCCCTAGGCACCTAATTGTAGGATCCTAAATAGCCAATGGCTGTGGGAGCAGAGTTAGTGTAGGAAAAATAATTAGGTGCTTTGCATTAATTTTAGGAACTAAGCACCTAACTTAGCGCCTAGGAAAACTAGGAGGCCACAGACACAGAGGGGTAGATTTTTAAAAACAGCGCGATCGCATACTTTTGTTTGCGCAGCAGGCGCAAACAAAAGTACGCTGGATTTTATAAGATACGCGCATAGCCGCGCGTATCCTCTAAAATCCTGGATCAGCACGCTCAAGGCTGCCGATTTTGGGCAGCCTGTGAGCACCGAGCCGCGCAGCCTGCCTCCATTCCCTCCGAGGCCGCTCCAAAATCGGAGCGGCCTCGGAGGGAACTCTCTTTCGCCCTCCCCTCACCTTCCCCTCCCTTCCTCTACCTAACCCACCCCCCCGGCCCTATGTAAACCCCCCCCCCTTACCTTTGTCCGTAGATTTACGCCTGCGAGAAGCAGACGTAAATCTACGCGCGCCAGCAGACTGCTGGCGCGCCGTCTTCTGACCCGGGGGCTGGTCCGGAGGCCTGGACCACGCCCCCGGGCCGGCGCCACGCCCCCGGTCCCACCCCCAAAACACCGCGCCCCGCCCCCGAAACGCACCTAAGCACCTAACTTGGGGCCTAGGAAAACTAGGAGGCCACAGACACAGAGGGGTAGATTTTTAAAAACAGCGCGATCGCGTACTTTTGTTTGCGCAGCAGGGCATCCCGCCCCCGACACACCCCCTTCGAAAAAACCCCGGGACCTACTCGCGTCCCGGGGTTCTGCGTGCGCCGGCGGAAAATAGGCGTGCCGGCGCGCAAGGCCCTGCTCGCGTAAATCCGGGCGGATTTATGCGAGCAGGGCTTTTAAAATCCGCCTGAGAATGGGAGAAATTCCTTAGTCAATTAGGCCCTTAGGGACATAAATCAAAGTAAATTAATAGCAGGCTTCCATTTAGTGCCCTCAGCTTTAAAGACCTAAATTTAGGTTAATTTTTAGCTGCAAAGTTATAAGGAGATTTACTAAGCCACATTAGTTTATCGAGGAAGGGTGTCCTCATGATATTTGGATTCTCCCTAACAAACTAATGCGGAAGTGCTGTGGTGCAAAATGTTTTTTATAATTACTGCAACAAGCAACAAAAAAAAATCAAGCTGTGGTACAGGTCCTTTCTGTGTGATTGTAGCCCTCCTCGGCCAGGGCTGCTATCGCTTTAAGGGCCCATGGTCCTAAAAATCATTTCTTATCCCATATAGTCAAAAAATCTTCCAGGAGTCTTTGCAGATCACTGCCCGCTCCCTCTGCTACCTTTTGAGCCAGCTCTGCACCCCTCCCCCCCGCCGGAAAAAAAAAATGTAAACCATGCAGTGATGGCCCACTCCCTTCCTTCACCACTCCCCTTCAATAAACAAAAGTTCCCCCTTTGGCTTTAGGACCCCCTTCACAATATCCTCATCTCTTCCCCCCAAAAAAAGTAATTTAATATCCCCAAGGTTTAGTGGTCCCCCCACCCAAAAAAATAATGACCTGTAGTCTGGGAGTGCAGGCAGAGGCCCCCTATCCCTAACCCCCCATACCTTTAAATGCAATCATCGGTAGTCAGTGAGGGCCCACTGACACCATTTTTTAAAATGGCTTTGACCTGCCCCTATCACGTGACATGCAATATTTGGCAACTCCCATGATAAACTATTGCAGCTTAATACATCATTCCCTTAGACTACAAAATTTAGGTACTTACATTTTTTGGAAGTATGTTGTGATGATATGAATGGTAGAGGTGTGCCTTCATTTTGAAACATGAAGAATGCAATAAAATGGGCTGTTTCATGTTGTGTTTCAAAACAAAACAAAAAAAAATCAACAATGAAATTCATTAGTTTTTTTTCATTTTCTAATTTTTGAACAAGCTATTTGCAAATAATGCATGCTATTTTCTTTTAGGAAACACTATTTGCAAACAGAGGACCTTATTTACCAACTATTTTCCCCATAGATGCAGAATAAGAGAAAAACTTTATTAAATCAGGCCCAGAGTGTGCTAAAACTGAAACTGAAACAAAAAAAAAATTAAAGGAAAATAAAAAAAAGGAACCCCCCACACCCAAAACAAAATGAAAAATATCAGTGTGCACACCCATTACAGTAATTTGTATATCAGCCCTTCTAAGTACTGAAATCTGATAACCATTTTCAGGGATAAATATTGGTTTGGAATGCAATCTGAAACTTACAGAGTCATTTATCAAATTGCATTAGGGCCTTACACATGAGATAAATAACGCATTGCGAGATGTGTTTTCAAATTTTCAAAATGTAGTCAAAAGAGAGGAGTTATGAAAATGAGGGCGCGTTTAATGTTGTGTATGATAGCGTAATGCCATGCTATCATACACTATCACACACAACATTAAAATGCCCTCATTTTCATAAACTCCTCCCTTTTGACTACATTTTGAAAATTTGAAAACACCTTTTTTCTTGGCATTATGCTGTGCGTTATGCCTGAAACTGTATTTGTGACTTTTATCATTAATCCCGTTTGGGGTAAGAGAGGGGAAGAGGGGAGGGGAGGAGGAGGGGAGTGAGAAAGAGAGCGCCTCTGGGGAGGCACACATATTAGTCAACTTTTTATACCACTGTAAGAGGGGCAACTAGTAACTTGGGGTGAAAATTTGATGGTGGCCTAGAATTTTGGTGGGCAGTTTTACAAGCACAGTCAGAGGTACGAACAGCACAGTAGACATCAGTGAAGATTTGATGTGATTTGGAGTGATGAAAGTTACACAAAGATGAGGTTTGTACATTGTACTTTCGACCTAGTTTGATGCATTATGTACCAAGCTGCTAGGTCAAGAATACAATCTACAAACCTCATCTTAGTGTACCTGTCATCACTCCAAATCACATCAAATCTTCACTGATGTCTACTGTGCTGTTCGTACCTCTGACTGTGCTTGTAAAACTGCTCCCCAAAACCTAGGCCACCACCAAAACCTCACCCTGAGTTCTCCCTCTCCCTCTCTCTCTCTCTCTCTCTCTCCAGCAGCAGCCCAAAATGTGGTAAAAGCCTGCTTGGGTACTTTTCACCTTGCGATATAAAAATGTAATGCACGTTGTACTAAAATACCTTTGTGGTATCTTGAAAATTACTCTAAACATGCCCCCCTTTTTTTATCACAGGTACTATTTTTGCTATATTTATATCAAAATGATGAATCTAGGTCTAAAATGATGTACTAAGCTGCACTGAGATTTACTCAGAAGTTGCAATTTTATAAGTTTTCTTTATTTATTTATTTATGCAATTTCAGATATATTACATCATATATCAAGGTATAAGAGATCAAAAGCAAATTTTCACAATATTACTACCCCCCATACCCCCCGCTTACACCAGCACTACTTTCCCCGCCCATACCCGTAATCTGGGTGTCCTCATAGACAATCAGCTCTCTTTCAAACCTTTCATTAAATCTATCATAAGTGACTGCTACTTCAAACTTCAAACCATCAAAAAACTCAGACCTCTACTTTACTTTACTGACTTTCGTACAGTACTGCAATTTATCATCTTCTCCAAGATTGACTACTGTAATGCTCTCTTCCTTGGCCTCCCTGCATCATATACCAAACCTTTACAACTCCTACAGAATGCCTCAGCACGCATCCTCACCAACTCCAAAAAACGTGACCACATCACATCCACCCTGATCGAACTCCACTGGCTGCCTATACAATCCCGTATCCTTTTCAAGACACTCTCACTCGTCCACAAAAGCATCAATAATGAAAACTCTGACTGGCTCAACCCTCCCTTACTTCTATGCACATCCACTCGACCATCTCGTTCCGTACACCAAGGAACACTCCGTACCCCCTCTATCAAATCAACAAAACTCACCTCCACAATGAACAGAGCCTTTTCTCTAGCTGATCCCACCCTTTGGAACTCCATGCCACCAGACCTACGCACTGAATCCTCTACCCCTAAATTTAAAAAAAAACTAAAAACTTGGTTGTTCCTACAAGCCTACCCATCCAACATGAACCTCTCTCCGAATGTTATCTGATCCCCCCCCCCCCCCGTTCACCTCTCACCCTATCTTCCTATTGTACTTACTCATCTCTACCTTCCCCCTCCTTTCCCTCCGCTCCTAATGTATTTTCCACCTATTGTTTGTCAAATAGTATTATATAATGCCATTCTCAATCTTTATCAAACTTTGTGTAAATATCCTTTTGCCTCCCATTCACCTAAGCAGCACCCCCTCCAGAGGTGCTCGCTCCTTGTAAATTATAGCCTTCTTCCTACTCCTTGTAAATTATAGCCATATTTATTTAGTTGTTTTTGTTTCCTTAATATCACAGTTACTGTTCAATGTAAAGGCTTCGCCTAAAGTTATTAAGTTACTTGTAAACCGATACGATGCGCAAACGGATGTCGGTATAGAAAAGGTTTTAAATAAATAAATAAATAAATAAATAAATTAAGTAATAGAGATGTGAATCGGAACCGGAATCAGTTCGGATTCCAGTTCAGATTCAGATGTGGGTCTTTTTCCCATCGGGCCCGTTTGCATTTTGTTTATCGGCTGCCCAGCCGATAAACAAAAAACCCACCACAACTCTTTAAAAGTAACCCCTTAGCTTCCCCCACCCTCCCGACCCCCCAAAACCTTTTTACAGGTACCTGGTGGTCCAGTGGGGGTTCTGTGAGCGATCTCCCACTCCGGGCCGTCCTCCGGCTACCGGGCCATCCTTTACCCTTACCTTGTGACAGGGTATCCGTGCCATTGGCCGGATCCTGTCACATGGTAGGAGCACTGGATGGCCGGTGCCATCTTGTGCTCCTACCATGTGACAGGGGCTGACCAATGGCACCGGTAGCCCCTGTGACATAGTAAGGGCAAGGCTATCAGCGCCATTTTGGTTCCTGGCACCCGACGGTACGAGTGCAGGAGATCACTCCCGGACCCCCGCTGGACTTTTGGAAAGTCTTGTGGGGATCAGGAGGCCCCCCCAAGCTGGCCAAAAGTCCCTGGGGGTCCAGCGGGGGTCCGGGAGTGATCTCCAGCACTTATGCCGTCGGGTGCCAGGAACCTAAATGGCGCCAATAGCCTTGCCCTTACTATGTCACAGGGGCTACCGGTGCCATTGGTCAGCCCCTGTCTCATATTAGGAGCACAAGATGGCACCGGCCGTCCAGTGCTCTTACCATGTGACAGGATCTGGCCAATGGCATGGATACCCTGTCTCAAGGTAAGGGAAAGGACGGCCTGGTAGCCGGAGGATGGCCCGGAGCAGGAGATAGCTCCCGGGACCCCGACTGGACCACCAGGTACCTGTAAAAAGGTTTTGGGGGGGTCAGGAGGGTGGGGGAAACTAAGGGGTTACTTTTAAAGGGTCGGGGTGGGTTTAAGGGTTATTTTTGTGTGCTGTTTTTCCCGCCCTCCCCCAAAACGATAAGGGAAGCTCCACGATCAATATCGTGGGGTTTTCCTATCATTTTGGGAGAGCCCCTGATTTCTGATGATTTTGAAAATATCAACGATATTTTCAATCATCCGAAGCCCGATTCACATCCCTATTAAGTAAGTATAAACTTTAAACATAGATCTCTAAAGCTTACAGGCAACATTGGGACCAATATATGTAAGGAAATAAAAGGAGCTCAAATACTAGGGATGTGCAGACAAAAAGTTTATGTTCATAAGTCCATAAGTCGAAAAGGGGGGTCAATTTCGGTCAATATGGACAAATGGAGAATTCCATAAGTTGAGTCTATGTCCATACGTGCACCGGTTCCCTAAATAAAAATTTAAACCCCTCACCCTCCTTAATCCTCCCCCAAGACTTAACAAAATTCCCTGGTGGTCCAGCGGGGAGTCAGGAAGCCATTCCTCTATTCCTTTGCGAGGAGCACGTGACGTCCGCGTCACGTCGGAGTGATGCGGCCGTTACGTGGTCCACCGCGGTTCCGCTCCCGGACCCCTCGTTGGACACAAACGGAACTTTTGGCCAGCTTGGGGGGGCCTCCTGACCTCCCCAAGCTGGCCAAAAGTTCCGTTTGTGTCCAACGAGGGGTCCGGGAGCGGAACCAGCTTGGGGGGGTCAGGAGCACGTGACGGCCGCATCACGAGTGACGCGGCCGTCACGTGGTCCACCGCGGTTCCACTCCCGGAACTTTTGGCCAGCTTAGGGGGGGTCAGGAGGCCCCCCCAAGCTGGCCAAAAGTTCCATTTGTGTCCAACGAGGGGTCCAACGAGGGGTCCATTTGTGTCCAACGAGGGGTCTGGGAGCGGAACCGCGGTGGACCACGTGACGGCCGCGTCACTCCGACGTGATGCGGACGTCACGTGCTCCTCGCAAAGGAATAGAGGAATGGCTTCCTGACTCCCCGCTGAACCACCAGGGAGTTTTGGTAAGTCTTGGGGGGGATTAAGGAGGGTGAGGGGTTTAAATTTTTATTTAGGATCAACGATCGCGATTTCCAACGTATTCAACATAGCTATGTTGAATAAGTTGGAAATCCGATCATTTTCGCCTCATCACTTTTTTAAGTTAAAAAAAAAAAAGTAGCGTTTTACATATAAGTTCAAAACGAATGCACACCCCTATCAAATACATATAATCAAAAACAAGGAATAAACCACCACAAGATGCATTACCCCAGACTTTATAGCACTTCATCCCTTTCCATCTAAGAATCCCCTTAATTGGTCATATCCGTAAAAGATATATTTGTTCTCTTGAAATTTTAAGCAACATTTACAGGGATACTTCAGGACCATACTGGCACCACGACTTAATACCTCAGGCCTCATAAGCAAAAATGTTCTTCGCTCCTGAGTGGAGCGAACAATATCAGGGTATATCCACTTTGCCTGTAGTATTTAACAGTTCTATTCCTAAAGAAACACTTCAGGATAAGGTTTCTGTCCTGCTTGAATGTAAAGGTAGCCAGTAATGTGCCCCTGGTCTTAATCTCAGTCTGTATAGACGTCTCAATCAATTCTGAGGCATTCAATGATCTCATTTCTTGCTTTTCCTCCACTTCCATAGATGGTATGTCCTTCTTTGAGACAAAAATTGCTTTAGAGACAACTGGAATTATCTCCTTGCGGATTTTTAAGCATTCTTGCATATATTCTCCTAGCATTTCAACCGGGGACAGCCTTTTCACAACAGAAAAATTCACTATTTGTAAATTTGGATATCTCAGTGAATTTTCTATATTCTCAAATTTTCCTCTCTACATTACCACAGCTTTTATTAGAGTTCCTTGAATGTTTTCCATTGAGGTAACTTTCTCCTCCAATTTCTCAATTTTATTTTGATGTACATTCATAATTTTTTCAGTATTTAATCACCTTTTATTCAAATCTAGAAAAGCCTGCGTTAATGTTGTAATAGCAGACTCGATTGATACCATCGCTTTCCACAATGTATCTAAAGTTACTACGGGAGGTTTTTATAAGGAAAATAAATTTTTTGAGTGAAAAGTTACCAGGTCTTGTAGCGCTTTATCCTCGATGTCCCGTTCTGGCATAGCACCCTGCGGTTTAGGTGTGGATGTAGCCACTCCTTCCAGGGCTCCTCCACCTTCTCCAAGTGCCAATTCTCCGCTGCCTTCGTCCAGCTCAGGGGGAGATGCTCTCTCCTCCTCTCCTCTAGATCTCGCGATATTTCCTCTCCTCCTTCTCCTGTTTGGACTTGAGGCGGTGTCAGCGTCTCGGGTGCCCCTGGGCTGAGCGAAATCTCTTCGGCCATGGGGATCAATCCAAGCTCCTGGATTTTTCCCCCAGTGACCCTCACTCCCGGCGTCCTCAGGGTGAGTTCAAAGAAGCTCTCGATCTTTGCTTGCTGGAAATCTTCTTCCTTTATAGCAGTAACTTCCTTCAGATGAGCTTTACGCTTAGTATGTGGCATTTTAGAGGTAAAATTCCAAAAAGTAATTCAGATAAACTGATTATTTCAAGCAAGTGCAGAGAGAACGCCTGTTGTTGCTACTCATGTGGCGGCCATCTTAGTCCACCCCTCAAGTTTATAAGTTTTCTTCCAGGAGTCATAAGTAAAAGAGCCCAGAAGAAAATTTACTTGCATAAATTTCCTATGGATACGAATACTTTTTGCAAAAATGAGAACTACACATCACTGTGATGTCAAATCTTCTTTTTTTTTTTGCAAAGGCCTTTTGGGTGAATATTAGCACTGCAAACATAATTCATAAATTGCCTTGCATGATTTTGCATCAAAGCAGCTCATTAACTTTGAATTTGGATGAAATTTCACAAGAGTTAACTTACACAAGTAGGTTTCTACACGTAAAGCTAAAAAAATTGTAAAGTTCACTTCATGCATTAAAAGGCAAACTTGTATTCATAAGCTCAACTTCAGGGCACACATTGACATTTTTATCTATATAGTGACCTTGCAAATTGCAGCACTCCTTAGTACATTGGCCTCGAAGATATCTTAAAACTGTGCAGTAAACATCCTAAAGCAGTGATAACGAGAGGTATTTAAAACACCTCACATTATTCTGCCACTAGCAGAATCCAATAAGAACATAAGAAGTGCCATGCTGGGTCAGACCAAGGGCCATGGAGCCCAGCATCCTGTCTCCGACAGTGCCTAGTCCGGGTCACAAGTATCCAGCAGATCCCCAACAGTTGATCTATTTCTTGTATCTCACTCCCCGGGATAAACGCTGGCTTTCCCAAGTCTGCCTGGCTAATTACTGTTTATGGATTTTTCCATCAGGAACTTGTCTAATCCTCTTTTGAACCCCACTATATTAGTTGCCCTGACCGCATCCTTCAGCAACAGATCTCAAAGCTTCATGGTAAACAGAGTAAAAAATACTTCTTATGATTTGTTTTTAATCTGCCAGTTGCTAATTTCATGGAGTGCCCCCTTGTCCTAGTGTTGTTTGAAAGGGAAAATAACCGTTCCCTATTTACCCGTTCCACCCTACTCATGATTTTATAAATCTCAATCAGATCCCCTCTCAGTCATCTCTGTTTAGCCTTTCTCCATAAGGGAGTGTTAATGGTGGTAACCTCTGACTATTAACTCAATGAATACCAGCTCCAGAGAAGTTATAAAAGTAAAAGGTTTATTGATGGGGGAAAGGCGTGATTTTCCCCGAGGTAGAAGTGAATACAAAGCAAACGGTGTATAATTCAGAATCTGCCCAGTGCTCTAGCGTGCGTGCTCAGCCTTATAAGGGTTTGGGTCCGCCGATGCCAGATATCTGCATAATCCACACCCATCACCTTTAATAGCCAATCAATAAATTTTAGCATGTGTGTATGCGGGCTCTTACTATGGGCAGGAGCCTCTTGTTATCAGTAGCAGAGAATAAGACCAAGTTAGTTTCATTTTCCCAGGAATGATGTCATCTGTGCTGGCTGATTCTCTGGTAAGTTTAGTTATCATAGTGCTTCATAGTGCTAGTGACACGTGTGCAGGATACATGCAATTCACTATTATTACATTTCCCCTTTTGAAGGGTGACTCCTAGGAACCCTTCACACCTATCTGCGTCACATATTGCCTGTCTTAGGTTGACCCGCCTAGTTAAGGCTAATCCTTACTGGCTAGAGACTTACCCGTCATAGTACCAATATGCTCGTTTTTCACAGATAGTCATTACAGGTGGTGGGGAATGGTTCAGTGTCATCATTAGAATCCAGGAGCATCAGGTTCAAGGTTTCAGCTTGATTGAGCATGATCTGAGTGCTGGTCTGTGTTATCAGCATTTCAGAAACTTGATCACGGCATCTTCGTAGGCAGATACAGAGGCATGGTAAGCAGAGGCAGACAACAAGCCCAAGTAAGGCAATCGTACACATGGAGCCAATTAGAATTTTGAATCCTGAACCTAAACTAGAGAACCATGAGCCAAGGGATCCGAATGGATCACTGACATCAAGTCCTTTCCAGGTTTGCACTGGTACATGTGCAACTGACATCATGTTGCGGGTGATTTCTTCAATTACTTCACCCTTGTCATCTATTTGAAGACAACAGTTACTGAGGTTAAATTTACCACATAATCCTCCTTCTGCAGCTAGTATGTAATCTAATGCTAGACGATTCTGGTAAATGGCATTCCGAAAACCCTTTTGCTGAGTGGCTAATATTCTCAGTGCTTTAGCAGTTTCATTAGTAATTATTTCAATAACAACTTTCAATCCTATAATACGATTTAACATATAAATTGGAGTTCTATAACCCCAAGAGCCATCCTGAGCCCAGGAGGCTGGATCATAATATGCTATAATACGTTCTGGGGGCCATTCATCATCTTTCCAGTTACCTATTTTAAGGTCTCTCCTCTTATGTACATCTTCGTATGTACTATACAAGGGCATCCCTAGTTGTTGACCCATCTGTAGGGGGATTAAGAAAAACGAGGGGTGAATAGTACCCACGGTACAGGTTCCAAACCAATCAGTTGGTAAGGAGGCATGTGTGTATCATCCACATATCCAGTATAGACCTCGTGGGGCAGGCCAATTGGTAGGGATCTTGCGGGTACCTATCGAAAGAAGGGGCTCAGTAGTCCAAAGAGTTAGGTTTGGGATCACAGACGAGTTAGGCCAATGGGTGTACAGGATAGTGGTTGGGGAGGTGTAGTTAAGGGTAGTCTGAGACATGCAAGAGGAATTGCCTACTGCTGTGGCATGATCCATGGTATAAGGTCTATGGATACACCAGGTAGGTATTATGGAGTGAGCCAATATCCATCGGACTTTGTTAAATCGTGGGGGTAGAACAAGAGAGGACATGGACCAATTCCATTCTTTGGCTTCCCATGGCCAGTTATCTCCCATATCGGTACCACCACAAACATAACAGTTGGAAACATTAAGTGAGGTAGTAATGGCGTTAGCATGGTCAATAAACAAATTTTGTGCAGTTTGGGATATGGGAAAGGGCTCATTAACATGTTGGTAAAATTCTTTAAAAATGGCGGAATGATCTAATGGACTCTTACGAGTTATAACCTTCTGAATATAGAAGAGTCCTCCAGGGTCAGTTCCTGAGGCGTGAATTCGGATACCGAAAATGTTACCCCATTTATAGAGAAATTCAGATGGATTGATAAGGGTAAAGTTAACTTTGTTACAAGTATTTAAGGCACAGTTGGACAAGCTTGGTACCAGCGTTAAGGAAGCAGACTTATAAGTGGTATGCCATGTGGCAAAGGCTATGTAATCCCAGTAACCACAGTAAGAATGCACTACACCGGAGGTACAATGTCTCTTATCCTTGTATGTGCGGGGCCATTGTTTCGGACATATGTACTTATGATTGTGCATGTAAGTGTGGTGCCATGCTAGGGAACTTCCACAGGTCTGGATAAAATCCCAGTTCGAGATCAAGGAACATACTTCGAAGATGAGGGAGGTAGGCTTGTCAATGGGGGGCAGGGGAACAGACATCAGGAGCGGTCCTTGGGACGAGCCTCCTTTGTGAACTTGTAGCCATTGCTGGGCGGGGGCTTCAGTAGGGTCAAAACAGGTAATGGTTGTCTGCACGGTACATACACTGACTGTATCGTGTAGAATTATGGGAACAATATGTAACTGTCCCTTCACATTCGTAATGGGATTTGTATAGCAGGGTGGAAGTTTTAGTCATACCGTCTATAGTGACTGAGATGCAAGCATCACAATTCGGGTCAGTGGTGCATACAGGGAGTATGCCACTCCAAAGGGACAATACACAAAAAAGGATAAACATGTTAATGCAAAAAGTGAATACCAAACTGGAAATACAAAAGCAAACTGATAGTAACAAAGATGATAAACAAGACAGCAAAAATACACATCCAGGTATCAAAGGTAAAGAAAAGGGGCTGTTGAAACATTTGAAACATCTTGGTCAAGTCCTTAAATGAGGGTAATTGTCCTTAAGTATCTGTGCGGCAGTCCGTATCTGTCAACTGGGGCTGTGGACGTATGTCTTTAAGATGAGTCCACACCTTATCTTGACCAAGTTTAACTGCAGTAGGAGTGACGGCAGTAACAGGGAAGGGTCCCACGTACACGGGGTCCTTCCAGCTCTTGTGGGTGTAATTCTTTCTCCACACTAAATCACCGACTTTCACGGGAGGGGTGCACTCGTCGTCTCCGGACCGGTCACTGGAGGATCCTGCAAAAGAATGAACATAGGTTAGTGCAGCACATAAATTCTTCCAATATGTGGGGAGACGATCCACCATAGCAGTGCTAGGGGTAACCCAAGGCATGAACCTTCCGGTTTGTAGCTGAAACGGAGATAAACATAAGTTGGCGATGGGAGCATTCAGCAGATAAAGTAAGGCCCATGGCAGACAGTTCAGCCAGGAGCCTTGTGTCTGTGCCACAAGTAACCGTAAACGAGTTTTCAACAGACCGTTGTACCGTTCCATGAGACTGTTGCTCTGGGGCCTATAGACAGCTACATGATGATGATGGCATCCTAGCCTTTGCATAATGGTGTCCACCAATCTATTGACAAAGTGGGTACCGTTATCGGTGATGATACAGTGAGGAAATCCATGTCTAGGTATGAGTTCCTGACATAATGCACGTGCCATTACATCACTGGACTCACTTCTGCAGGGGAAGGCCTCAATCCAATGGGAATATCTGTCCACACAGACCAAGAGATATCTCAAATGCCGTTCTCTGCTTCCCATATCGGTAAAATCGCAATGCCATTCAATACTGGGACCTTGAGGTCTCGGGATGTGACCAGGGATAACTGAGGGACCTCTGCGAGGAATGTTGCCAGAACAAATGTGGCACAACTGGACTGTTTCGTGGCATATGGTCCAAATTTTGGGGTCCCACCATGCAGATAGTTCTTCAATGAGCTGGGTAGCTGGCCTATGAGCAGGTAGATGTAGGCTAGTAGCCATGGTTCTGGCAGCTGTCAAGGGCAAACAGGGTTTCCCTGAGGGGTGGCTATACAAAAAGCAATCCTCGCCGGGGTGACTAATAGGTGTGGCTCCAGCATATAACCATTCTTGTATCTTGGCTCCTGTGGCGTCTTGTTGGAGCTTGTAGGCAGTCTGAATGTGTGAGGGGACATCTTTCTCCTGGTGCCATGGAGGGGTGTCTTCCTCTATCCGCATGGTACCTTGTGCTTTAGTCTGGGAGCGAGTCATCACCATAATGCCATCTGGGTCGGGCGACTCGTTACATCATTGTGGTTTCAGGTTCTGAAGTTCGTTATCAACCAGGTGGTTGCCATAGGCTTCCCAAGATGATGTGGGTTTCTGATGGCCTTTCACCCAAGTGATGGCGACTTGTTCGCCTCTGACACTGAATTCTTCAAGGGACGTAAACAATTTCTGCCAAATGTATATACTGTTGAGAGTGGCTCCAGTACTCGTAGTCATCCATCTCTTTTTCCATTTATGACGATGTTGATGTACCGATGAGAACACGTATGGGAATCAGTATAGATGGTCAAAGAGACAAGAGGACAGCGGTGTTCTAGCAAGAAGTCTAAAACCCATGTGACAGCAATGAGTTCACCCTCCTGTACACCAGTGTCAGGGGGTAGAGAGAACACGTATTTTTCGACCACTGTGTCCGTGAATGGTAGAAGCCGAAGGGCGGCAAAGCCAGTGGAGGTAAGGAGAGTACCTCCAGCATCAGTGAACCAAAATTCTCCCTCGTGCAGCGGAATAGCAGACAGAGGTAAGTCATCAATTTCGGGAAGCTGGTGAGTGCAGTCATGCGACAAGGCGTCTGGAGGCCCGATAGTGGACAGAATTTTGTCTAAGGAAACAGCAGGGGCAGGTACAGCTTTGCCCCAAGGTTGTTCGAAGTGGCCGATGACGTGAGGATGGCCTGGTATTTACCAGTACGAGAAGCCGTTAAAGACATTTGGGAAGGCGAAAGAAGAAAATGGACGTTGTGACGGGTGTGAAGAACCACCGTAGCATAGGGAATGTAATGGTTCAGTTTTTCGCGTACAGTGGCGCAAGTGACAACTCTTTTTTCACAAGTAGTCATACCAAGCTCGACAGGGGAAAATTTGCCAGAAAGGAAAATGACAGCTTCCAATTGGTCCTGTGTGCCAACAGCTGACCAGGTGTGGGTGCCTGCAACTACCCACAGATGTAAGGGCTACGAGTGCTGATAAGCAAGCAAGGTGTTAGCCTGCAGGGCTTCTGCGATAAGAGCCTTTAAACAGGATGTCTCAAGATCTGTGAGAGAAATGGGGTGAGAGCCTTTGACGGAGCCCTGAGTATGGGCATACAAGAAAAGGGCCTTTTCACTAAAAGCCGGAATCCATAGACGGCAGAAGTTGAGTAAACCCAAGACTGAACGAGTCTGGGTCACTGTGGTGGGTGGAACAGGAAGAGCCATCAGGGATCGGACTAAATCATCATTGATGGAACGAACACCGTTTCTCAAATGAATGCCGATAAAGGAAACCGAAGTTTGTGCAGAATGAACTGAATTAATTGGGAGGAAGGAATTCAGGTCCCAGCATCACATAACAGTGAGGAAAAGCAAATCACTGAATCACACAGCTAAATCATTACTAAAACAAATATTGGAACACGCAATGCTTTACAGAGAACAAAGGGAGCTGAAGGGAGGGGGGATTTAGAACACAGCACCTGACAGTAGAATTCCAAACTACTGCAAAAGCCACAGAGGCACAGCAAAGTTTTAAATGATACACAACAATCAATTGAGTGATTAGCACTGTCCTAATTAGCTCGGTGTTATACGCACGGCTTGAAAAGTTACTAGAAAGCAAATTCTAGTACAATGTAATTTGAAGCAAACAGGACTCAGACAGGCTAAGGAATGCAATTCAAAGAAGCTAAGCACATAATGCAATTAAACTAGCCACGCTGTGCAGACTCCACCTACAAAAGGCAGAAGTTCGCAGGACCTAGTAAGCTGACAAATCTGAACAGCAGAAAATGAACAGAAAAAAAAAACTCAGGCAAAACCTTGAACATCAAATCAAATCAACACTTTAAAATGTAAAAATCCAGTATCATACATACCAAATAATTGAGAAGCTCCACCTTGCAAACTAGCATCCTATATTTGAAGGATGAAGCAAAAAAAACTGACCTTCGGGCTCCGGCCGCGAATTCGGTAAATTAGGAGTCAGAGCTCTCTGCCATGACCCGACTTAGGTGTCAGAGCTCTCAACCATGACCCTACTTAGCACTTCTTGTGCAGCTGACAGACACCCGCGTGCTGGGTGAATGCCAGTAGCTATAGGTGGCCACAACCTACCTATTAGGACCGAAGATTCCCAAGCAGGGGGTCGCGAAATCCCTCCGCAATGAGCCTCACATGGGGCACCAGATGTTAATGGTGGTAACCTCTGACTATTAACTCAATGAATACCAGCTCCAGAGAAGTTATAAAAGTAAAAGGCATGATTTCCCCCGGGGTAGAAGTGAATACAAGGCAAACGGTGTATAATTCAGAATCTGCCCAGTGCTCTAGCGTGCGTGTTCAGCCTTATAAGGGTTTGGGTCTGCCGATGCCAGATATCTGCATAATCCACACCCATCACCTTTAATAGCCAATCAATAAATTTTAGCATGTGTGTGCGTGCTCTTACTATGGGCAGGAGCCTCTTGTTATCAGTAGCAGAGAATAAGACCAAGTTAGTTTCGTTTTCCCAGGAATGATGTCATCTGTGCTGGCTGATTCTCTGGTAAGTTTAGTTATTATAGTGCTTCATAGCGCTAGTGACACGTGTGCAGGATATATGCAATTCACTATTATTACAGGAGCTTTTCCATCCTCTATCATTTTTGTTGCCCTTCTCTGTACCTTTTCTATGTCCGCTATGTCTTGTTTGAGATGGCATGACTGTAACAGCACATACTACTCAAAGGGGTAGATTTTCAAAGGGGTACACGTGTAAGATATGCACGTACCCCCCGAAAACCTACCCCAAACCCCCCCTGTGCGCGCCGAGCCTATTTTGCATAGGCTCGGCGGCGCACGCAAGCCCCAGGACGCACGTAAGTCCCGGGGCTTACATGGAGGGGCATGTCGGGGGGCATGTAGGGGGCGTGCCGGGAGTGACGCAGCATTTCGGGGGCGTGTCAGGAGTGACGCGACATTTCGGGGGCCTGTCCGGGGGCATGGTTACGGCCTGGGGGCATTCCGGGGGGCGTGACAGCGGCCCCTGGACCAGCCCCCGGATAGGAACATGGAGCGTGGCAGCCGGCCCGGCACGCGCAAGGTTACACCTGCTTGAAGCAGGGAGGGGAGGTTTAGATAGGGCCGGGGGGGGGGGGGGGGTGGGTGGGTACGGAGGCAGACTGCGTGGCTCAGCGCGTGCAGGCTGCCGATTTTGGGTAGCCTTGTCCGCGCCGACCCCGGATTTTAATGGCTACGCGTGTATCTATTGAAATCCCGCGTACTCTTCTTCGTGCCTGGTGTGCGAACAAAAGTACGCGTGTGCGCAGATTTATAAAATCTGCCCCAAAGTGCAGTCACACTATGGATCTATTCAAAGGCAATAGCTATTCTCGCTTTTGTTCTCTGATCCTTTCCAAATAATTCATAACATTCTATTTGCCTTTATGACTGCAGCTGCTCGCTGCGCTGAAGATAAGGTATAGTCCACAAGGAATCAGAGGTCCTTTTTCCCTCAGTGGTGACTCCTAACGCAGAGCCCAGGATCGTGTACTTACAATTGGGATTATTTTTCCTTACGTGCATTACTTTGCACTTGAACATATTAAATTGCATCTGCCACTTAGAAGCCCAGTCTCCTAGTCTCACAAGGTCCTTATGCAGTTCTTCACAATCTGACCACTTCAGTTTTAAAGGCTGAAAATATTTTCTTTAATCTGCAGATTTGGTCACTTCACTTGCTGTTCCTTACTCCAGATCATTTATGAATATGCTAAATAGCACAGGTCCCAATACAGACCCCTGGGGCACTCACTAATGACTTTTCGCCATTTGTTAAACTGACCATTTAGTCCTGCCTTCTGTTTCATTTATCCAGTTACGAATCCACAATAGGACACTGCCTCTGATCCCATGAACGCCCAATTTCCTGAGGAGTCTCTCATGAGAGATTTCGTCAAATGCCTTCTGAAAATCCAGATGCACTATATCAACCGACTCACCACAATGGCAATGGCTCCAGCACCGTATACGCATCTCCCCCCCCCCCCCCCCCCCACTCCAAAAAGACTTCCCTCATCCTCTGCCAAGCATAAGTATCCTGTCTGCCCTGCTCTTTCCCCTTAGCCTCCTCTCTCTCTCTCTCCTTTCTTGCCCAGCAGCATCTTTCTTTCCTTCACATGAAAGGGTAAAGGAGGGATGAGCCAACAATGCCCCCTTGAGATTGGCACCCTGTGCGGCTGCATAGGTTGCACACTGTAAAAATGGCCCTGAGAGGTTAGAATTCAAAGAAAAAAAAGATTACACTGCATATTTCTTGTAACACCCCACAGCAAACCTTTGGGAGAATAATTTTTCAACAGTGTTCATAACTCAGCACAAGCCCGCATAAGCCAGTGCATCTTATAAACTGTGCAGCTGGAACTGCACAGTTTATAAAATACTAGGGATGTGAATCGTTTTAGGACGATTAAAATTATCGTCCGATAATTTTAATATCGTCTTAAACCGTTATGGAACACAATACAATAGAGATTCTAACGATTTATCGTTATAAATCGTTAGAATCGTGAGCCGGCACACTAAAACCCCCTAAAACCCACTCCCAACCCTTTAAATTAAATCCCCCACCCTCCCGAACCCCCCCCCAAATGACTTAAATAACCTGCGGGTCCAGCGGCGGTCCGGAACGGCAGCGGTCCGGAACGGGCTCCTGCTACTGAATCTTGTTGTCTTCAGCCGGCGCCATTTTCCAAAATGGCGCCGAAAAATGGCGGCGGCCATAGACGAACACGATTGGACGGCAGGAGGTCCTTCCGGACCCCCGCTGGACTTTTGGCAAGTCTTGTGGGGGTCAGGAGGCCCCCCCCAAGCTGGCCAAAAGTTCCTGGAGGTCCAGCGGGGGTCAGGGAGCGATTTCCCGCCGCGAATCGTTTTCGTACGGAAAATGGCGCCGGCAGGAGATCGACTGCAGGAGGTCGTTCAGCGAGGCGCCGGAACCCTCGCTGAACGACCTCCTGCAGTCGATCTCCTGCCGGCGCCATTTTCCGTACGAAAACGATTCGCGGCGGGAAATCGCTCCCTGACCCCCGCTGGACCTCCAGGAACTTTTGGCCAGCTTGGGGGGGCCTCCTGACCCCCACAAGACTTGCCAAAAGTCCAGCGGGGGTCCGGAAGGACCTCCTGCCGTCCAATCGTGTTCGTCTATGGCCGCCGCCATTTTTCGGCGCCATTTTGGAAAATGGCGCCGGCTGAAGACAACAAGATTCAGTAGCAGGAGCCCGTTCCGGACCGCTGCCGTTCCGGACCGCCACTGGACCCGCAGGTTATTTAAATCATTTGGGTGGGGGATTTAATTTAAAGGGTCGGGGGTGGGTTTTAGGGGGTTTTAATGTGCCGGTTTTGCGATTTTACGTTTTTTCGATTTTTCACGATTTTTCACGATTTTTCACGATATTTTACCCCCCCAAACGGCAACAATACGATTCCCTCCCCCTCCCAGCCGAAATCGATGGTTAAGACGATCGAGGACACGATTCACATCTCTATAAAATACTGCATATCTCCACCCCAAAAGTACATGTGAATGTGTCACTACATGCACAGGTTTGCGAAGGAGCACTGCATATTTTTTTTTTTTTTTGCAAATATTTTGTCAAGGTGCATATGCATACTTTGTGCATTAAATAATTATTTAAATACTTACTTTTGCACATTCTTCCAAGCACCAGTTCATCAAGCCCTTCACCAATTCACCCACCCTCTCCACCAGTCCAGTCACACCCTCCACCACTTGCTCCAGACCCCCCCCCCCCCGATCGATTAACAAGAGTAAATGCATGTTTAATGATGTAGATGCATATATTTATAAAATATGTAAATGTGTGCATGCTACCAAATTATGCCCTCAAAATGTCCTTTTTCTACACGCACACTTTTTCACATTGCAGAGACAGTATAGCGTACTCTCACCCCATGACAATTTGATTACTGAGCATAGAAATTACTTACATGAATATAGTCCAATTTTACTCTCACATCCCCTGCATAAGCCTTTGAAAATATACCCCATAATGTGTTACACAATTCTGTTGGACAGCTAGAGCTATCCAAGAGTGTGGCATTTGCAAAACCTTCAACTTTCAACAGATGATTTTTCTTCTTGTAGAAATGGCTTCAAATGCACAGGGTCAACAAAATTTTATGTACTTCTGGCTTATTTAATAATACATTTTGAAAGAAACTTCAAGAAGAAAGCTGTGCCAATAGAAATTATTTGAGAGTGTAGTGCCAATAGTTTTTGCCTTATAGTTATTGTAGCTGGAGACAGATTCAAAAATACATTCATCTTGTAGCAAAAGTAGCAAATATTTCTATGTGGAAAATATCCTAAATATTATATTTCTGCATGAGTCCAGAGCAAAGGTGGCAAGGTTACTCTACTCTGCATTTCATGAAAACATAAGAACATAAGAAATTGCCATGCTGGGTCAGACCAAGGATCCAGCAAGTCCAACATCCTGTTTCCAACAGAGGCCAAACCAGGCCTCAAGAACCTGGCAATTACCCTAACACTAAGAAGAACCCATGCTACTGATGCAATTAATAGTAGTGGCTATTCCCTAAGTATAATTGATTAATAGCCATTAATGGACTTCTCCTCCAAGAACTTATCCAAACCTTTTTTAAACGCAGCTACACAAATTGCACTAACCACATCCTCTGGCAACAAATTTCAGAGCTTAATTGTGCTTTGAGTGAAAAAGAATATTCTCCGATTAGTCTTAAATGAGCTACTTGCTATCGTCATGGATTGCCCCCTAGTCCTTCTATTATCCGAAAGTGTAAATAACTGATTCACATCTACTCGTTCAAGACCTCTCATGATTTTAAAGACCTCTATCATATCCCCCCTTAGCCGTCTCTTCTCCAAGCTGAACAGCCCTAACCTTTTCAGCCTTTCCTCATAGGGGTTAGTTCCATCCCCTTTATCATTTTGGTTGCCCTTCTCCATACCTTCTCCATTGCAACTATATCTTTTTGAGATGCGGCGACCAGGATTGTACACAGTATTCAAGGTGCGGTCTCACCATGGAACGATACAGAAGTATTATGACATCTTCTGTTTTATTAACCATTCCTTTCCTTTCCTAATAATTCCGAACATTCTGTTTGCTTTTTTGACTGCTGCAGCACACTGAGCCGACACTTTCAAAGTATTATCCATTATGATGCTTAGATCTTTTTTCCTGGGTGATAGCTCCTAATATGGAACCTAGCATCGTATAACTACAGCAAGGGTTATTTTTCCCTATATGCAACACCTTGCACTTGTCCACTTTAAATTTCATCTGTCATTTGGATGCCCAATCTTCCAGTCTCACAAGGTCCTCCTGTAATGTATCACAATCCGCTCTGAATAATTTTGTATCATCCGCAGATTTGATGACCTCACTCATCATATTCCTTTCCGGATCATTTATAAATATATTGAAAAGTACCAGTCCAAGAACAGATCCCTGAGGTACTCCACTTTTTACCATTTTCCTCTAGGAAATTGACCATTTAATCCTACTCTCTGTTTCCTATCTTTTAACCAGTTTGTAATCCACGAAAGGACGCTTCCTATCCCATTTTTTTAGTTTTCTTGAGAGACTTTGTCAAATGCCTTCTGAAAATGCAAATACACTACATCTACCGGTTCACCTTTATCCACATGTTTATTAACCCCTTCAAAAAAATGAAGCAGATTTGTTAGGCAAGACTTCCCTTGGGTAAATCCTTGTTGACTGTGTTCCATTAAACCATGTCTTTCTATATGTGCTATAATTTTAATCTTTAGAATTGTTTCCACTATTTTTCCCAGCACTGAAGTCAAGATCAGTGGTCTATAGTTTCCCGGAATGTTCCTGGAGCCCTTTTTAAATATTGAGGTTACATTGGCCACCCTCCAGTCTTCAGGCACAATGGATGAACATAAGAACATAAGAACATGCCATACTGGGTCAGACCAAGGGTCCATCAAGCCCAGCATCCTGTTTCCAACAGTGGCCAATCCAGGCCATAAGAACCTGGCAAGTACCCAAAAACTAAGTCTATTCCATGTTACTGTTGCTAGTAATAGCGGTGGTTATTATCTAAGTTAACTTAATTAATAGCAGGTAATGGACTTCTCCTCCAAGAACTAATCCAATCCTTTTTTAAACACAGCTATACTAACTGCACTAACCACATCTTCTGGCAACAAATTCCAGAGTTTAATTGTGCATTGAGTGAAAAAGAACTTTCTCCGATTAGTTTTAAATGTGCCACATGCTAAATTCTAGAGATGTGAATCATGTGATTGATCGTCTTAACGATCGATTTCGGCTGGGAGGGGGAGGGAATCAGATCGTCGCAGTTTGGGTTTTTTAAATATCATGTAAATCGTGTAAATCGAAAACCGGCACACTAAAACAACCCTAAAACCCACCCCGACCCTTTAAAATAAATCCCCCACCCTCCCGAACGCCCCCAAAATGCCTTAAATTACCTGGGGTCCAGTGGGGGGGAGGGGAAGGGGGAGGGCGGGAAAACCGGCACACTAAAACAACCCTAAAACCCACCCCGACCCTTTAAAATAAATCCCCCACCCTCCCGAACCCCCCCAAAATGCCTTAAATTACCTGGGGTCCAGAGGAAGGGTCTCGGTGTGATCTTTTACTCTTGGACCTCCGTGCATTGTAGAAATGGCGCCGGCGCTACCTTTGACCTGTCATATGACAGGTCAAAGGTAGCGCCGGCGCCATTTTATTTATTTTTTTCTCCCGACGTCAGGAGCGTAGGAGATCGCTCCCGGACCCCTGCTGGACTTTTGTCAAGTGTTGTGGGGGTCAGGAGGCCCCCCCAAGCTGGCCAAAAGTCCCTGGGGGTCCAGCGGGGGTCCGGGAGCGATCTCCTACGCTCCTGATGTCGGGGGACAAAAAAACAAAATGGCGCCGGCGCTACCTTTGACCTGTCATATGACAGGTCAAAGGTAGCGCCGGCGCCATTTCTACAACGCACGGAGGTCCGAGAGTAAAAGATCACACCGGGACCCTTCCTCTGGACCCCACGTAATTTAAGGCATTTTGGGGGGGTTCGGGAGGGTGGGGGATTTATTTTAAAGGGTCGGGGTGGGTTTTAGGGTTGTTTTAGTGTGCCGGTTTTCCCGCCCTCCCCTTCCCCTCCCCCTTCCCCCTTCCCCCTTCCCCTGATTTACGATTTTTTAACGATAAATCGGGGGAATTGTTATTGTATCGCGGCTCTAACGATTTTTGACGATTTAAAATATATCGGACGATATTTTAAATCGTCAAAAAATGATTCACATCCCTACTAAATTCATGGAGTGCCCCCTAGTCTTTCTATTATCTGAAAGAGTAAAAAACTGATTCACATCTACCCGTTCTAGACCTCTCATGATTTTAAACACCTCTATCTTATCCCCCCTCAGCCGTCTCTTCTCCAAGCTGAAAAGTCCTAACCTCTTTAGTCTTTCCTCATAGGGGAGCTGTTCTATTCCCTTTATTATTTTGGTCGTCCTTCTCTGTACCTTCTCCATCGCAATTATATATTTTTTGAGATGCGGCAACCAGAATTGTACACAGTATTCAAGGTGCGGTCTCACCATGAAGCGATACAGAGGCATTATGACATTTTCCGTTTTATTCACCATTCCCTTTCATCTGCCATTTTGATGCCCAATGTTCCAGCCTTACAAGGTCTTCCTGCAATTTATCACAATCTGCTTGTGATTTAACTACTATGAACAATTTTGTATCATCTGCAAATTTGATTATCTCACTTGTCGTATTTCTTTCCAGATCATTTATAAATATATTGAAAAGTAAGCGTCCCAATACAGATCCCTGAGGCACTCCACTGCCCATACCCTTCCACTGAGAAAATTGTCCATTTAATCCTATTCTCTGTTTCCTGTCTTTTAGCCAGTTTGTAATCCACGAAAGGACATCGCCACCTATCCCATGACTTTTTATTTTTCCTAGAAGCCTCTCATGAGGAACTTTGTTAAATGCCTTCTGAAAATCCAAGTACACTACATCTATAGGTTCACCTTTGTCCACATGTTTATTAACTCCTTCAAAAAAGTGAAGCAGATTTGTGAGGCAAGACTTGCCTTGGGTAAAACCATGCTGACCTTATTCCATTAAACCATGTCTTTCTATATGTTCTGTGATTTTGATGTTTAGAATAATTTCCACTATTTTTCCTGGCACTGAAGTCAGACTAACCAGTCTGTAGTTTCCCGGATTGCCCCTGGAGCCCTTTTTAAATATGGGGGTTACATTAGCTATCCTCCAGTCTTCAGGTACAATGGATGATTTTAATGACAGGTTACAAAGTTTTACTAATAGGTCTGAAATTTCATTTCTTAGTTCATTCAGAACTCTGGGGTGTATACCATCCAGTCCAGGTGATTTACTACTCTTCAGTTTGTCAATCAGGTCTACCACATCTTCTAGGTTCACCATGATTTAATTCAGTCCATCTGAATCATTACCCATGAAAACCTTCTCCAGTATGGGTATCTCCCCAACATCCTCTTCAGTAAACACCGAAGCAAAGAAATCATGTAATCTTTCGCAATGGCCTTATCTTCTCTAAGTGCCCTTTTAACCCCTCGATCATCTAACGGTCCAACTGACTCCGTCAGTCTTTCTGCTTCGGATATATTTAAAAACGTTTTTACTGTGAGTTTTTGCCTCTACGGCCAACTTCTTTTCAAATTTTCTCTTAACCTGTCTTATCAATGTCTTACATTTAACTTGCCAACGTTTATGCATTGTCCTATTTTCTTCTGTTGGATCCTTCTTCCAATTTTTGAATGAAGATCTTTTGGCTAAAATAGCTTCTTTCATCTCCCCTTTTAACCATGCTGGTAATCATTTTGCCTTCTTTCCACCTTTCTAAATGTGTGGAATACATCTGGATTGTGCTTCTAGGATGGTATTTTTTTAATGATAGGTTATACATTTTAATGATAGGTTATACATCTGACTCAACACCCTTGAAAACCATCTCTGGAACTGGTATGTCCCCCAACATCCTCATTAGTAAACATGGAAGCAAAGAATTCATTTAATCTTTCTGCAATGGCTTTATCTTCCCTAAGAGTCCCTTTAACCCCCTCGGTCATCTAACAGTCCAACCATCACCCTCACAGGTTTCTTGCTTCAGATACATTTTAAAATGTTTTTATTATGAGTTTTTGCTTCTATGGCCAACTTCATTTCATATTCTCTCTTCGCCTGTCTTTCAATGTTTTATACTTAACTTGACAATGCTTATGTTTTTTCCTATTTTCTTCAGATGGATCCGTCTTCCAATTTTTGAAGGACGAGGTTTTTTTGGCTAAAATAGCCTCTTTCACCTCCATCCAAGATCTATTTTTTTTTATATACCGTTGTTTGATTTTACATATCACATCGGTTTACAATCAACATGAGTGATGTGGGAAATCAAGCATTTCCTTTTGTCAGATACATCTGTAACAGGTTCATGGATGAACATCTGTGAAAGTTTAATGGATACAAAGAGAAAGGAACGTTCAACAATTGTTGATGGCGAAGATGTTTCCAAAAGCTCTGTAAAATTTAAAGCATCAGCGGAGGCTACAATATCCACAGCCCTTTCCCCCAGATCAATTGAGCCAAGTATGTAATAATCTTTGCTGATGACAAGCAAGGCATCTGGGCTAATAATCAAGAAAGTAGAAAAATAGTTCTTTAGCATCTCCCATCAGGACATCAATTTATTACAGGGAAAACTGAGAAACTTCATATTTTTTACCTTTTGGCAACTTCCAACTTCACTAGTTATCTTTCATTAAAGAAATATTTGTCAGTTCTAAATTTTCAGTCTTCAAGCTGCAAACATTAATCTTGGAGTGGCATTCTTAGAGTCCCCTCTTACGCTTTGGATCTCTGGACAGTCTTTAAATTGTATAGATGAGACAAACAACTCAGCAAGATATCTTCCATTTGGTTTACTTGGTTCCATAATTGCACATTAGGAACTTCTTTTTAGGGACACACACAAGCTCCAGGAATTCCAGCAAGCATTGGAAAAAGAATACATCCTTTAAACTAGGAGACTAGACCCTTCACACATCCTCTGATGCTTGGATTAATCTCCACTACTGTCCCATTTGATGTACTTAGCCTGCAGTGGGCCCCTCCCACAAGAACTTTGACTTGGAAGAAGCCAGCAGCTTTATTACTCCAGGTCTCATTTTGGTAACTTGCTGGGATTGCTCCTCTCCAACTAGTATTCTGGTACCCATCTGAGGTGAGCCCAAAGAATCCAGGGTAGACAGCGCTTCGCAGGTTAACGGTGGTGAAATACAGACATTGGGCTCAAAGACTCTTATGTGTCTGCTCTCCTGTCAGTTCCTCTTGTAAGCTAATGGGTCTCAGTGTCCTGATCCCTCCAGCAAACAGCTATAAACCAGTCTAAGTATCCCACAATGGGATTTGGAGGTAGTTTGAAGTAAGTTTTTGTCATCCACTTTTCCATATCTAAAATCAGAAAAACTGTAATAGAGAAAAATAAAAACAGAGGGTGAAGACTAACAGCTATTTTCACAGTGTTATGCTGGAACCATCGTACTCCGAATGCTTACTCCAGTTTAAAAATATGTAACCTGACCATCCTGTCAGGTTATTAATAAGTCCTGGGAAATTCATGTTCAGAGAGTCAGAGTATGTTAGTGATTAAGGGGAGGCACCATTCATACTCAGCCTCTCCCTTTGAGGGACCTGGAATGGCTGTCCCTTTTGAAAGTCTATATAGCAGCTCCTTACAGAGAGCTCAAGAGACAGACCCTTATGGTTTGCTGAGAATTAAGAGGTAGTGAGGAGTTTTTCCTAAGTTGTTTTTATGGCCCTGTCAGAGGAGCCAGGCAAACCCTGCCTAGGGAGACTGACCAGGGTCAGGAAGGGTTTCTTTATCCATCCATTCCACTCACTGGCAGGTTAGTATTTTCCCACTGGATCTTTATTTTGAGTTTAAGATTTTTAGTGGTAGAGCCTGCACAACACCTGGGCTCAGGGTACAGGGAAGCCTGTGTCTGAGGCTGTGCAGGTTAGGAAAGACCTACCCTCCAATCCAGACCCTCCCTGAGGAAGGAGGTGTCTGTGACCTGCTGCAAGGAGGCACTCCGGTGTTAAATTCAGTTGAAGGAAAAGATTTTGATTTCAAGATCCAGGAGGAAGTTTTGGCTGCCCTTCCTTCTTGTCTGATGCAAAGAGAGCTGCTTGTTTCAAAGGAATCCCTCCCACCAGGGATCCAGAGAGAAGAACTAAGGAGACTGTAAGAACCAAATAAAATCTAGAAGACCATCTAACTGTGAGATCACTGAGGACATACATCGGGTGTTTCCATACCCTGGGGGAGAGAGAGAAAATTTCACTCTCTGTGCAGAGACAGTAACTTTATATTTTTGCCAGTTTGGAAGGGGTATCCTGCCATCTAAGGAATAGCTTGCCCACCTGGAAACTATATTTCCAAGCTCTGGATAGTAGACGTTTCCCTGGCTCTGGTGCCAGAGATTCCTGAACAGATTGAGAAAAGAGGCTGTAAAAGTAAAAGACTCTGTGGTGCTGTGGATTAAGTAGTTTGCCATTCCACATACATTTTCAACAGCAGAGACTTTATTTTTGGACATCAGCACAGTGGCTCCAGTGATTTTATTTGGCACACTCAGCACACATTGGGACATACAGGCACCCCTCTCCCAGAGACAAGAACAAAGACATAAAGGATCACCCTTAGCACTCGGGGCCTTGGAAGTAATCTCTCTCCCCCCACCCACACACACACAAAGAATCCAGGCCCTGGAAGTTAGGGACTGTGTTCAAGCTAGCCTGGTAAGGCTCCAGCCCCAAAAAGCACAAATTAATTCTTTTATGGCCTATAGGGTAGCAGTCCACACCCAGGGATGGGGTTACAAATAAACTCCTGCAAAACTACATTAAATTAATTTATTTTCTGCATTAATAAGATATCTTAGATCAGTAGAATTAGCTACACAGTTCTTTCTTTTTTAGTGAAATTAGTGCCTGTGAAAGGTACCACACTTGACAAGACTGAAAAACAAATCTTCATTTTATCTACAGAACAAGAATACTGTTGGACATGATACCATATGCTACTTCACATTGTCTAGCACAGGGGCTCTCAACTCTAATTCTGGAAGGTCTCAAGAAGTCCTGGTTTTCAGGATACCCACAATATTCAAAAAATATATTTACATACATTTGGTCCAACAGTTAGGATACTTTCTATATTTTAGTTACTCTAACATTCAGATCAAGACTTTGCTACTAAAAATGAAACCAAGTGCTCTAATTAATACCTATTGTGATAGTGGCTTTTTAATGACATGGATGCCTGGACATTTCATCTAGAAAAGTATTTCCTAAACCTATGATCTTATATCTCCAGCTGGTCAGGCTTTCAGAATATCTATAATATATGCATATTTAAATATATCAATCTAATCCTCTTCCTACCTTGAGTAGCACATGAGACATCCAAGAGAAAGCCATACCCATTTCCATAGCTAAGTACTTTTTATGGGATGGAGTCACTAAACCATGCCCAACCCAGGATTTTAGCTTTGCGTGAGGGTCTTTTATCCAAATACTAGCCAAACCTGTTCTTACTTAGCTGCCAAAATCATTTTGGGATTTGGTTTAAGTTGGCCAAAGTGGCTGGGATTTGAATATATATCTCATGCATATTCCTGGTGAAAATCCTGAAAACTACAAGTATGATCTGGTTGGCAGGAAACAGATGTGGCAGGAAACATCGCTGTAATCCAGGTAGGGACAGGATTGACCTGGAAAGGTATGGTGGAAATCAGTCTAAGGGGGAGGGGAGAAAAAGAATCAAACCAGAGAAGATGGGAGGAAATAGGCTGAGGGGAAAAGAAAAGGAGAGAGAGGATAAGGAAGGAGGGAAAACCTGAAAGAGAATGGGGAAGAGAGGGACAGGACTGAGGATGAGTGCTGGAAGGAAAAGAGATACAGACATGGGGCAGAGAATGGAGAAATGTGGAATGGATAAGTGGCAGAGTGAGGAGGCTGCATGAGAGAACAGATAAAGAGTGGAACTAGGGAACAGAGAGATGAGATATTGGAAGAAGTTAAAAATGCAGGCGAGATCAAATAGGATAGAGAGTAAGGGGTAGATATTCAAAGGGCATTTAGATGGATAACTGGGAAAAAGAACAAAAGCAATATTAGAAGAGGTGCAACTGGGAAAAAGAACAAAAGCAATATTAGAAGAGAGCAACAGAAAAGGCATTATTATGAGGGAAAAAGATTGTAGTGAAAGATGTTATGAGAGGAAATAACAGGAGAAAGTGGAGAAAAAACAATGGTAAATAAATTAAAAAAGGAGAAAACTGAAATGGAATGTAAAATGAAAGAAAAACAGAAGGGTTGAAAAATGTTGTGTCTCCCTCACCGGGAAGATCGACCATCGACTCTAGCAATGGCGCCTAGAAGTAAAAGCCTCTCAATCTCCTACTCCATGCCCAACGTGTGCCGAAAGCCCACCAGCTAAGGCCTCATCGGCATCACCACCTCCTCCTGAAGAACCTATGCAGATTAACCTTGGGCGACTGTCTCCGACCGAATGTCTTCGTCAGAGGCCTTTACTGTGGTGCCTCCGGACATCTTCGGCAGTCTTGCCGGTCCGACCGGGAAACTTCAACACCTGAGCCTGGCAGGGGTTCCAAGCTTGGGTGCTATTGTCACCGGCCCCCAACTTCTACTTCCAGTCTCCCTTGGCATCAAGTCTCACTCCTTTGCCACCACTGCCCTTGTCAACACAGGGGCAAGTGGCAGCTTCATCATGGATGACATCGTCAAGCTCCCGAACATCCCTCTACATACACTAGAGGTGACCCTCCGCATTGCGTCCATCCAAGGGGAACACCTTCCAGGGCTCATCACCCACCGAACGGTGGTTGTCCGCCTTACCGTGGGCACTGTCCACGAGGAGGAGATGTCCTTCTTTGTATTGAAATGTTCTATACACCCTTTCATCCTGGGGCTGCCCTGGCTCCAGATCTACGGACCTCAATTCGATTGGCATTCCCTGCAGTTGGTGCAGTGGGGTTCCAAATGCCAGAAGACCTGTCTATGACAAATATCTCCAGTGGTAACTGTTTTAAAGTCCACCACCCTTACTGGGTTGCCAACCCAGTATGCTGAATTTGAGGAAGTCTTCTCGAAGCAGAAGGCAGACATGTTACCTTCTTTGCAGAAACTCAATTGCCCTATAGAGCTCCTATCGGGTACGACACCTCCCAAGGGCAGAACCTATCCATTGTCTCATCCAGACACCCTCGCCATGTCCAAGTATATTAAAGAAAACCTAGAAAAAGGGTTCATTAGACCCTCCGGTTCTCCCGCAGGAGCGGGCTTTTTTTTTTGTTATGAAAAATGATGGAGGATTATGCCCTTGTATTGATTATAGAGGTCTTAACGCCATAACCCGAAAAGACTGGTACCTGTTGCCCCTCATCAGCGAGCTGTTTGACCGCCTCCAGGGGGCTCGGATCTTTACCAAGTTGGATCAGAGGGGTGCGTACAATCTTGTGCGCATCCAACCGGAAGATATTTGGAAGACCGCATTCAACACTAGGGATGGTCACTATGAGTACATCATGATGCCCTTCGGGATATGTAACGCCCCCGCTGTCTTTCAGTGTCTCATGAATGAAATTCTCCGAGACTTCTTATACTCCTCTGTAGTCGTATACATGGACAACATCCTGATCTTCTCTAAAGATCTAGAATCACATCGGGATCATGTCAAGACCATACTTCAATGTCTATGCCAAATTGGAAAAATGCATCTTCGAGCAAAAACACTTGCTCTTCCTAGGGTATATCATCTCTGATCAAGGATTGTCTAAGGACCCAGAGAAACTTCAAGGCATCCAAGACTGGCCCCAACCAGTTGTCCTCTGTGCTTTGCAATGCTTCCTTGGTTTCACGAACTATTATAGAAACTTTATTGCTAATTATTCTACCCTAGGTGCTCCGCTCACGACCTTGACAAAGAAAGGGACTAATACCCATGTATGGACTCCCAAAGCACAAGCCGCCTTTCAAACACTAAAAGAGGCATTCTGCTCCAGCTCTTGCCTGCAACACCCAGACCCGAGATGCCCATTCATCATACAAGTAGATGCATCTGCTATTGGGGCTGGGGCAGTATTGTAAATTTTCTCCCAAGGGTACACTGATACCATGTTCATTCTATTCGCACAAATTCTCACCTACAGAACAGAATTATGCAGTTGGAGATCGGGAACTCCTTGCAGTCAAGTTGGTCCTCCAAGAGTGGCATCCTTGGTTGGAAGGGGCACAACATGAATTTATAATTTTCACCCATCATAAAAATCTTGAACACCTCAAAGAAGCTCAACTCATGAATCTAAGGCAAGCCCGATGGGCGCTGTTCTTCGAGCAATTCAATTTCGAACTGCGCTACCGGCCAGCCTCAAAAAACCTCCACGCAGATGCACTATCTAGATCTTTTGAACCAGAAGATAACCCTGAAGTTCCAAGACATATTATTGACCCTGCCTGTGTATCTCTCGCAGTGATGACTAGACTTCCCACCGGAAAAAACATTGTTCCATATAGTTTACGTGAGTGGGTTCTTGTGGGCCCATGATTCTAAGTTGGCAGGACATCTGGGCTGTGCAAGGACCCTTGAGATGTTGCAGAGATTTTACTGGTGGCCCAGTATGGTACAAGACTCCCGCAACTACGTAGATTCATGCCCCATCTGTGCCCAAAAGAAACCCCCTACAGGGTGACCATAGGGTCTCTTCCAACCGCTTCCAGTTCTCACTGAACCCTGGTCAAGCATATCAACGGATTTCATCACGGACCTGCCACTGTCACAGAACAATACCGTGATCTGGGTCATCATTGACCGTTTTTTTACAATCATGAGAGGTCTAGAATGGGTAGATGTGAATCTATTATTTACTCTTTCGGATAGTAGAAAGACTAGGGGGCACTCCATGAAGTTAGCATGGGGCACATTTAAAACTAATCGGAGAAAGTTCTTTTTTACCCAACGCACAATTAAACTCTGGAATTTGTTGCCAGAGGATATGGTTAGTGCAGTTAGTATAGCTGTGTTTAAAAAAGGATTGGATAGGTTCTTGGAGGAGAAGTCCATTACCTGCTATTAAGTTCACTTAGAGAATAGCCACTGCCATTAGCAATGGTAACATGGAATAGACTTAGTTTTTTGGTACTTGCCAGGTTCTTATGGCCTGGATTGGCCACTGTTGGAAACAGGATGCTGGGCTTGATGGACCCTTGGTCTGACCCAGTATGGCATTTTCTTATGTTCTTATCTTATGTTCTTAAATGGGTCACTTCATTCCCCTGCAAGGACTTCCATCGGCTCCAGAATTGGCCAAATTGTTTCTAAGGCATGTCTTTCGCCTCCATGGTCTCCCCAAGGAGATCATATCAGACCGAGGACCACAGTTCGCTGCAAGGTACTGGCGCTCCTTATGTAAAAAAATTCAACATCACCTTGAATCTCACGTCGGCCTATCACCCCCAGGCCAACGGCCAAGCAGAAAGAACCAATCAGACTCTGAAGACATTCCTCCGCTCATATGTGAATGACCAACAGGATAGCTGGTCTGACATGCTGCCCTGGGAGGAGTTGTCGCATAATACCAACGTTGCTGCTGCCACCGATGTATCACCATTTTCTGTGGTGTTTGGTCGACAACCACGGTTACCGCTGCTAGTACCCCTCGTTGTTCCATCACCAGCTGCTCAGTTCATGGCTCACACCATTCGTCAGGTGTGGAATCAGGTCAAAGAATGCCTCAATCAGGCCGCCAAACGTTTCAAGCGTACATCAGATGCTCACAGACGTCCTGCTCCGCTCTTCCGTCCTGGCCAGAAGGTGTGGCTGAGCACCCAACACATAAGGCTGCGACTCCCTTCACATCGCCTGGCACTTAAGTTCATCGGTCCATTTCCAGTACTCCGGAGAGAGGGAGCAGTATCCTACCAATTACAACTACCACATGCCATGGGGATTCACAACACGTTCCATGTGTCCCTGTTGAAGCCGCTAGTCCTATCCTGGCCCTCTCGCAAGGAACCCTCGACACCTCAGATTGCCACAGAGACAGATTCCACTCTTCAGGTAAGAGAAGTCCTCGACGTCTGTCTGCGTTGAGGCCAATCGGAATACCTATTATCCTGGGATGGTTACGGGGCCGAGGAGAACTCGTGGGAACCTTCCCACAATATCTTAGATAAAGAACTCCTCAGAACATTCCACAGGGCTCATCCTGAAAAACCTCACCCACGTAGTGGGAGGCCTAGAAGGGGGGGTACTGTTGCATGCCTCATCTGCGCTCGGGCCTGCTCACCTCTCCAACTCCTGCAGGTCCTGGGTCGGCCTCTCCAGCAGCAGCCGCAAGCTCCTCCAGGCCTCGGCGTCCTGCGGCAGCAGTCGTCAGGCCTTCCTCAGCACGCCAGGCCTCTCGGTGCAGCTCAGCGTCCTCCGTGGCATTGGCCCCATCCCTAGGCGTGCATGCGTGCGCGGACCGCCCGGTCCCTTATAGGTCCAGGGGCGGGTCCAAGCTCCGCAGCACACCCTGATTGAACGCAGTACAAGAGGAAGTGCCTGCCTACACTTCCTTGCCTTGGCAATCAGGTCGACACCGTGTGTGTACTAGTTTGCTTCCATGTCTCATCGCCTGTTCCAGTCTTGTTCCAGTCCTGATCCAGTGTCCTCCTGTTCCAGTGTCTGTCTGTTCCTGCGTTTCCCCAGGTAATACCTATTGGACTGTCTCTGGTACTGACCTCTGCCTGCTCTTGACCATGCTGATTGCTGCCCGGATACTGACCTCTGCCTGCTCTTGACCACACTGATTGCTGCCTGGATACTGACCTCTGCCTGCCTCCTTGACCATGTCTGACCTCTGGAACCTGACCCCTGCTTAGACTGACTACTCTCGGACTGATCCTTGGAACTTGACCCCTGCTTTGATTGACTACTCTTGGACTGATCTTTGGAATTTGATCTCTGCTACTACTGACTAGGGATGTGAATCGTTTTAGGACGATTAAAATTATCGTCCGATAATTTTAATATCGTCTTAAACCGTTATGGAACACAATACAATAGAGATTCTAACGATTTATCGTTATAAATCGTTAGAATCGTGAGCCGGCACACTAAAACCCCCTAAAACCCACCCCCGACCCTTTAAATTAAATCCCCCACCCTTCCGAACCCCCCCAAATGAGTTAAATAACCTGCGGGTCCAGCGGCGGTCCGGAACGGCAGCGGTCCAGAATGGGCTCCTGCTCCTGAATCTTGTTGTCTTCAGCCGGCGCCATTTTCCAAAATGGCGCCGAAAAATGGCGGCGGCCATAGACGAACACGATTGGACGGCAGGAGGTCCTTCCGGACCCCCGCTGGACTTTTGGCAAGTCTTGTGGGGGTCAGGAGGCCCCCCACAAGCTGGCCAAAAGTTCCTGGAGGTCCAGCGGGGGTCAGGGAGCGATTTCCCGCCGCGAATCGTTTTCGTACGGAAAATGGCGCCGGCAGGAGATCGACTGCAGGAGGTCGTTCAGCGAGGCGCCGGAACCCTCGCTGATCGACCTCCTGCAGTCGATCTCCTGCCGGCGCCATTTTCCGTACGAAAACGATTCGCGGCGGGAAATCGCTCCCTGACCCCCGTTGGACCTCCAGGAACTTTTGGCCAGCTTGTGGGGGGCCTCCTGACCCCCACGAGACTTGCCAAAAGTCCAGCGGGGGTCCGGAAGGACCTCCTGCCGTCCAATCGTGTTCGTCTATGGCCGCCGCCATTTTTCGGCACCATTTTGGAAAATGGCGCCGGCTGAAGACAACAAGATTCAGGAGCAGGAGCCCGTTCCGGACCGCTGCCATTCCGGACCGCCGCTGGACCCGCAGGTTATTTAACTCATTTGGGGGGGGTTCGGAAGGGTGGGGGATTTAATTTAAAGGGTCGGGGGTGGGTTTTAGGGGGTTTTAATGTGCCGGTTTTGCGATTTTTAGATTTTTAGATTTTTCACGATTTTTCACGATATTTTACCCCCCCAAACGGCAACAATACGATTCCCTCCCCCTCCCAGCCGAAATCGATCGTTAAGACGATCGAGGACACGATTCACATCCCTACTACTGACCACGCCTCCTGGATTCTGGCCCTGCTCCTAGCCTTGTCATCGCAGACACTGTACTAGCCTTCCTTGATTCCTTAGGCTTATGGTCCAGACATAGACTGCGCACCCTTGATCCTGGTGGGCACACCTTTGAACTTCCTTTCTGGGAGACCCTGCGAGTCCCACCTAAGTCCAAGCGGCCTGGGTCCCCAAGGGCTCCATCTGAGGGGACCACGGGATTCCAGTGGTGAAGCTCCAGCTAGCCTCTGTCTCCTCCTGTGTTCCGCCTCCTGGTGGCAGGTGCTTCCTGGGTCCAACCAGGGAGCCACCATACATTGCTCCAGAACAAGGGTCCACCTCCAAGTGCAACAAAAAAACTACTTTATTGTTATAATGCAAAATAGTTTACATAATAAATTGTGCAAATCATATACAAATTCATGCAAATATGTTGCAGAATTCTGAACTCTTGCTGCAGAGCTTCTGCGGGAAACTGGAGGCTCTGCTAATGGCTTCTGCGGGAAACTGGAGGCTCTGCTAATGGCTTTCAATTACTCTCAGTTCAATTAGATTTCAGCCAGCTTCCAGGTGCTGAAAAGCTTTGAATCATCCAGTCCCTCTGCAGGCTAAACTTCTCAAAATATGAACCTACTTGTTTCTTGGTACTATGGCTTTCTCTTTGGGTCTTATTCCTTGTTGTCCTCTTTTTGAATTAATGTATAGCTTCATTTTATTTTGATGTGGCATTACTAGTTACACATTAAACATGATATACAGAGCTGGCTGCTTCTAATTTCCAAGTTAGGTGTCTTGAGATTTTAAATCGGTAGAAACAGCAGGTTACCATGATAAACCTTTTCAAATTGGTGGGACTACTTTGGAATGCAGAATATACAAGATTCTGGCATAAATAAATAAATATAAAAAAAATCTTTCTTTCTATGCACCACTGTTTTAATGTAAACCAGCATGATGTGATTTTATCATGAATGCCGGTATATAAAAACCTTAAATAAATAAATTATGCAAAAGTAGTCCCTATTTATTTGCTTTCTTCTTTTAAAACTGTACTGCAATTTATAAATTTTTCAAAAGCAATTTTTATAAAAAATGGACAGTGTCTTCTTTTAAGGAGAGAAGCAAGGCAATTCAGGAGGGAAAAAACCAGTAAACATTAAAAATGGATGTCAGCCAATCAAATACTCAGAAGATATTCATAGAACAGTGCATCTAACCTCAGCCTAATCCCAGCAGATTTGGACCCATTAAAATAGCAGGTAGGACACTAGCTGATTGGAAGGGTTAATGTCTTCTACATCTAATTGACTAGAAAGGTTAATAACAAGGGTGGATTTTCTAACTATTGTCACAAAGATGAAGAAAGCAAAGTTTCTATTTCTAACACCCATTAGAAAATGTTACATGCATGCATGTGTATCTCTGAATTTGTCTATATAAATTCTTGCTCCATTTTGCAAACATAAACAGTGTAAACCATGGCATGAAAATAAATGTAAAGATACAGCACCACAAGCTCCCTCAAAAGAAAATGTTTAATAATAATATATAGATAGATTTTTATTTTTTTTTTGCTTTTATGGTCAATTGGAAGATTTATTGCTCCACTGTTCAGTCAATTTTAACCTCTTTGGTTCAACAAATCTTGATATTGATCTCAACGTAAGCCAATACTGCTTATTACTTACTACTACATTTAGACACCTACCAACAATACTTATGGGCATTCAGTTGACAAATAAAAGTGAATACTTTTTGTCTAATTTCTGCATAACATATAATGTGCCAATTTGTGAACTTGAGATTTTCAAGCATGAGACTAGTAAGCACAATGAAAGACAAAGATTAATAAGCACTTATTCTTTAAAAAATGTGCTTACTGCAGAGTTAGTTTAACTCCGCAATTTGGATATCTTTGCTTTGCATATTCTAAGATATGCCATATCTGTTAGCAATGAGATAATTTGCACACAGCATAAATCATTATGCAATTCTATATTAAAGCTATATATAAGACCCACTCTTCCATAATTCCATGGCCTTTATAAGGGCTGCAAAATTCAGCCAACAATGTAGAATTCCCTATTTCCCGAAAAATTAACCCAGGCACCAGAGGCCAGGTGGACATATAAATATGGATAATGGCACAGCAAATGATGCATCTCATCTCACTTCTCCCAACATTTATTTATTTATTGACAAGTTTTTTATATACCGCTAATATGATTACATTAATCCAGCTAAGCGGTTTACAGTAAAAACATACATAAAATCTTTATATGAGAATAAAAACATCAAATAAGCAGTAGAAAAGAAGGGGGTTGTAAATAAAAAACATCAAAGAGTAGTGGAATCATATAAAACACAGCTGGATAAAAGATTAAAATTAAAATTACTTGATTAAAAATAATAGGAGGTAGACATAGGAAAATAGTTATGTGATGTTGTAGACAATGGTACAAAAATACGTTTTTAAAGCCTTTTTGAAATCTTTAGTATTGTGTAATAGGTGAATGTCTTCAAGTAAGGAGTTCCAAAGGATCAGGATGGCGACTGAGAATGCATGTTTGCGGGCCAGGTCGAGTCTTGCTGTTTTTATTGTTGGTATTTCAAGAATACATTTGTCCATTGGGTGAAGTTGACATGTCAGTTTGTAGAGCCTTAACATTGTGCAGAGCCAAATTGATGAGGGGTTATAGAGTAAGTTATGGATTATGGTAAGAATTTTGTATTTGATACGATATGAGACTGGTAACCAATGTAAATGCTGAAGTATTGGAGTGATGTGATGCTTGCGAGATAAGTTGTATAATAGGCGCGCAGTGGAGTTTTTGAATGAGTTGAAGAGGGTGGATTGTCGAAAATGGTAGTCCCAAGTAGAGGGAATTACAGTAGTCGAGGTTGGATACAATCAATGCCTAGACTACAGATCTGAAATCGGATGTAAATAAGAGAGGTTTAAGTTTCTTTAGCATTTGCAATTTGAAGAAGGACTTTTTTACTATTGCAGTTACGTTATCAGACATTGATAGTTTAGAATCTATGAAAATACCCAGGTTTTTGGCACAATTTGTAATGAGAATTGTATGTCCTTCAAAGTTAAATTTACTAGGAGGATGGTGTATTGAGTCTGGAATAGTTGATAGGAAAATCAGTTCTGTCTTTGAAGCATTCAGTTTTAGCTTGTTATATGATAGCCAGGTTTTTATTGTTGTTAGGTATAAGTGTAGAAGAGAGAATGTTTTCTTCCATGAATCTGTAAAAGCGATTATAAATTGGATGTCATCTGCATAAATTCTAAAGTTCAGATCAGATAGAATGTGACAAAGCGGTAGAAGGTAAATATTGAAGAGGATTGTCAAGAGAGATGATCCTTGGGGAACACTTGAGTTTGTAATGTACCAGTCAGAGTGGAAGTTGCCAAGAGTTATTCTTTGTGGACGATTGGATAGAAAAGATTGAAACCATTGTAGGGCAAGACCAGATATACCAATGTGTTTCAAATTTGACAGAAGGATTTCATGATTTAAAGTGTCAAATGCAGCTGAAATGTCCAGTAAGACCATGATATAGTCTGTGTTGGTGTCAAAACCTCTGAGGATTGTGTCGAATGAGGAGATGAGGAGAGATTCCGTACTGTGTCCTTTTCTAAAGCCATGTTGGTTGGTGTGTAAAACATTATTTTCCTGCATATAGTCAGAGAGTTGCTGTAGTACAACAGATTCTAGAACTTTAGCTATTGATGGGAGGGTAGCAATTGGATGGTAATTTGAAATATCTGATGGGTCTTGATTTTTCTTTTTTGGGATAAGCAGGATAGATTTTTTTTCAAGGAAGATGGGAAAATGCCTTGGGTGTTGACTATGTCTGTCTGATATGGAGGAGGCAATGTGTTCTTTAATGCTCTTCAACAAGTAGCCAGGGTAAGGATTAAAAGGGCTGTTGGATGCTTTAGATTTTGTTGAGATGCGAATTATAGTGTCAGGACTTGTCGTGTTAAATCCAGTTAGGGAGCTGGTTACTTGGGGTAGAGTGATACAGGAAGTGGGAGTGAAGAAAAATTGGTAGAGATATTTTCTATTTTTTCTTTGAAGTGTGACGTATTTTATTACAGAAGTCATTGGTAGAGGGTAAGATTGAGTTTTGGGGTATGGATGTTATGGATTTTACAATGCTAAACTGTGTGTAAGGATTACCATTTGCTTTATGGATTTTGGATGCATAGAACATTTTTTTTGGCATGTACAATTTATTTTCTATAGAGATGGAGATGGTTGTAATAAGCTTGTTTGCATGTGACTAGTGGGGTTTTTTCACCAGCGGCGTTCTAGATTATGCAGTTTGCGTTTCAGAAGACATAGGGAGTTGGAGAACCAAGGAGAGCTTGTTTTTGGTGGGTTTTTTTTTTTGCAGAGGGACATAGAGGCCAAAGTGTTCATACTGTTTTCTATATTTGTATTCCAGTATAATAGCATAAAATCAGGATCAGTGTAAGGGTTCACGTTGATGCTTGGTAATATGGATTCCATGAGTGAGTCTGGATTGACTCTTTTGCATCTCATTAAGGATTGGTTGTTAGTTTAGGGTAGTCGGATTGTAAAACTGTGTTTTAGTATTTCCTGTTAGTTTAATTAAAAAGTGATCAGACCAAGGGACTGGTGTAATATCAGCAGAAAGATCAAAGAAAAATTGGTTAAAAAAGACTTGGTCTAGGGTGGTCTTGGCTTCAGGAGGAAGGTAGCAGCAGCATGGTGCATTGAGACTCATTATCTTTCTCTGCTTCCTGTGGCTGGAATGTTGCAGTTTGAACTCCATGGGACACTGTAATGTTATAGGGATGCGCAGAAGAAAAAAAAATTGGTTTCGTTTTCGGGAGGTTTTTTTCCTACAAATTTCGGTTCGTGGATTGTTTGAATCATTTTCAGTCATGAGAAAAAAAAATGAATCAAACAATTAACCCCCTCCCCCCCAAAATGGACAAAAACAAAAACAAGGCCTCCTGGGGCCTCCCGCTTGCTCCAACTTACCCAGACCAGTGGGAATCCACGGTCTTTACTAGGCCGAAGCCTCAGCATGGTGTAGGCCAAGGGCACAGTAGGTCATCATGACCTCAGTCTACTCAAGGTCCAGGCTTCGGCCTGACGTGGAGACCCGGTGATGAAAAGGAGTTAATTTTGGACAATGCAGCTAGAAGAGACTGCAGTGTACAAATCAACTCCTCATATTAGAATTCTCATCGCTTATAAGGTCTAAAATTCTTTAATGATGTCAATTTTACAATGAATACCTGTGAATGTGTCTGTAACACTGCCCCCTAACCCACCACCCAAAAACTCACCCCGAATCAAAATGCCCCCTTATAAAGCCTTATAAAGATTCTCTCTCTCTCTCTCCACTCCTACTGAAAAGCTGTAGCAGTTATGCATGTAACATATACTGGCTGAGGAAAATTAGGGATTATGCATGTCAGTGCTGGCCCCACCTCTGGAATGCCTTGATTCTTTTTCTACCTACTTTTTCTGGGCGCACATACATCTATGTACGCATGCCCTTCCTGGCTATTTAAAGTGTGAGTAGCTCCTGCGCGGCCCACTTACACGTGTATGTGGCCGTTTTTGTGTGTGCAAGGCTTTTAAAGTCTATCTCTTAGAGTATTAATTTTTATAGAAAGTAGCAAACGACACTCTCATTTTTTTGGAATTTCAAATTAGGTGACCGTCCACTATGTTCATGGTAACTATGTAGGAATTCCCTTGACAAGTGCACACTACATTAGCAATCATGCATCCTGCCTTAACGACGGCTACTACCTGGTGATAATACCCTTATTCAATAAACATACACACGGTTAATGCTACTTCAACATTGCTCTAAGCTTCAGCGGCAATGAGGAAATGTGTAAAAAAGGATTTGTATTCACAATAAAGCGGGGAGTAGCTTGCTTGTTATGGTGGTGACTACCCCAAACCAAATAAGCCTGATACTTCACTTTCAATGCATAACCAGCATAGCTCTCTGCTTCAACGGCAGGGGAGAAAGTTTGACACTTCACGCATATCCAGCATAGCCCTCTGCTTCAACGGCAGGGGAGCAAGACTGATACTTCACTTTCAATGCATAGCCAGCATGGCTCTCTGCTTCAACGGCAGGGGGGAATGAAGGAAGGTGGATCTATATTCAGGCAACAATCAACAAGGACTGAATTACATAGTCTGGATAAACAAATAAGCATGGGTGTAGCTTGCTTATTGTGGTGGTTAATACCCCTAACTAATTAAGCTATTTCACTTAGATGCAGATCCTACACTGCTCTCTACATTAATGGCGGGGGTGGAAGGGAAATAGAATAGAAAAGGTTACTAAGAGCCAAGAGAAACAGATAAGTATGTGAGAGAAAAAATAAGTGTGAAAGCTTGCTGGGCAGACTGGATGGGCCGTTTGGTCTTTTTCTGCCATCATTTCTATGTTTCATATGTTTCACATTTATAATATAAATAAACTTTTTTTTGTTTGTTGATGTATCAAGGTATTTAAGGCAGCTTGTGTAGCCAAAAATTGTGTTTTGTTCACTGGCAAAGTGTCACACAAAAGATTAATTTTATGTAAACGTAACTTTTTCCAAAACAATCTCTTTGGCTTTCAAATTCTGTTTCTGAGCCATGTAAGATATTATAGCATCCCGCAACACAGCTTTTGCTATTTCCCATAACAGCAGAAGGGTATCTGTGTATTACATTAAACTCCACATAATCTTTCCATTGTTGCAACAAATAAGAATGAAAAGCCTGATCATGATATAAATAAGGAAATTTCCAGTGCCCTCTAGTAGTCAACTTCATGAAGCCCTCCAAGAGGATCCATATGAGTGCATGATCTAAAATCTCCATAGGTCTGATTTCAGCACTGAGCACTTGTTGAAAAGAGGTATCTGAGATTAACAAATTGTCCAATCTGGATTTATTATCGTGTGCTCTAGAATAATGGGTAAAATCAATTTCTAAAGGATGAAGACAGAAATCCAACAGATGTAGATGTTCACATAAATATGGAACACCTCTTCTATGATCTCTGTTCTTAAGAGGTGTAGAAGGGACATGATCCAAGTTAAAGTCCATGATCCAAGTTAAAGTCTCCTCTCAATAGTATAGGGATAAGGGAGCATTGCAATAATTCACCATCTGAGCAAAAAAGTGGTGAGAATAAGTATTAGAGCATATACACTCCCCAGTAGTATGTGATGTCAAAATAGATGCCCCTCAAAAAAATATATATCTAACTTCAGTATCCTTAGTTACTTTAATCATTTGAAAATGTAAGGATTTATGTATTAATATCACTACTCCAGGTTTATGAGCAGTAGTGGATGCATATTACAAATGCCCCACTCATTGTTTCTAGGGATGTGAATCGTTTTTCAACGATTAAAATTATCGTCCGATAATGTTTATATCATCTTAAATCGTTATAGAACACGATACAATAGAAATTCTAACGATTTATCGTTAAAAATCGTTAAATCGTGTTAGTGCGCACTAACTCGAGTTAGTGCGCACTAACTCCCCGTTAGTGCGCACTAACTCGATTTAGTGCGCACTAACTGAAAATGATACAAATAAACACTTTCCAGGTCACTGAAGGTCAGTTAGGAATGAATATGTGTTCCTATTGGCTGGCTGCCCTCTTATCTATTGATGTTACCAAGGTTACCACTGAGGTGATGGTTGGGGGGATGGGAAATGGAACTGGAAACTAACGAACACCAACAGAAAATGAAACAAAGTGTTCACACTTCCCAGGTCAGTAAAGGTCACTTAGGAATGAATATGTATGTATGTATTCCTATTGGCTGGCTGTGCTCTTATCTATTGATGTTACCAAGGCTATTACTGAGGTAATGGTTGGGGGGATGTGAAATGGAAACAGTTGGAAGCTTGACAAAAAAAGTAATGTAATGATCAGCACTCACGTGACTAGAACTTGTTTGTTTATTATTTTTGTTAGCAGGCACCTGAAATGCTAGTGCATGTTGAATTTGCCAATCACTGTGCATTTTAGAAAGGTGGTCCTGGCTGGAACTGTACACAGTTCAAATATATGTAATTGATTGTTGGTAAGTGTATTTTTTAAGTAGCCACACTGGCACAAGTATGTTTACTTTTCCTCCTACTTAACTCACTAGCTCAGCTTTGTAAGAAGGGCTTCTCTGCTTGTGTGTTGTTTTTGTTTGGTGTGAGGAGAGCAGAAACATCAGATCTTTATTCAATCTACTACAGTCATCTCTTACAGTGCCCTATCCCTATTAATACCAGGAGTGTTGTGATCTTCCTGCACACAGTGCCCTAACCCTGATACCAGTCTGAGACAGCTCCCTCCCTGCATTACTAGTGAGAGGCTGGCTTCACAGACAGGGGGGAGCTGCCTGACCCTCACTCCTGACTTCCCCCATGTCCCAGCTAGTGAATGGTGTGTGGGTGAGGGGGGGGGGGGGAGGATGGTGAAGTCTGAGACAGCTCCCTCCCTGCATTACTAGTGAGAGGCTGGCTTCACAGACAGGGGGGAGCTGCCTGACCCTCACTCCTGACTTCCCCCATGTCCCAGCTAGTGAATGGTGTGTGGGTGAGGGGGGGGGGGAGGATGGTGAAGTCTGAGACAGCTCCCTCCCTGCATTACTAGTGAGAGGCTGGCTTCACAGACAGGGGGGAGCTGCCTGACCCTCACTCCTGACTTCCCCCATGTCCCAGCTAGTGAATGGTGTGTGGGTGAGGGGGGGGGGGAGGATGGTGAAGTCTGAGACAGCTCCCTCCCTGCATTACTAGTGAGAGGCTGGCTTCACAGACAGGGGGGAGCTGCCTGACCCTCACTCCTGACTTCCCCCATGTCCCAGCTAGTGAATGGTGTGTGGGTGAGGGGGGGGGGGGGAGGATGGTGAAGTCTGAGACAAGCTCCCTCCCTGCATTACTAGTGAGAGGCTGGCTTCACAGACAGGGGGGAGCTGCCTGACCCTCACTCCTGACTTCCCCCATGTCCCAGCTAGTGAATGGTGTGTGGGTGAGGGGGGGGGGGGAGGATGGTGAAGTCTGAGACAGCTCCCTCCCTGCATTACTAGTGAGAGGCTGGCTTCACAGACAGGGGGGAGCTGCCTGACCCTCACTCCTGACTTCCCCCATGTCCCAGCTAGTGAATGGTGTGTGGGTGAGGGGGGGGGAGGATGGTGAAGTCTGAGACAGCTCCCTCCCTGCATTACTAGTGAGAGGCTGGCTTCACAGACAGGGGGGAGCTGCCTGACCCTCACTCCTCCGGGGTATTGTGATCTTCCTGCACACAGTGCCCTATCCCTGATACCAGGGGTGTTGTGATCTTCCTGCATGCAGTGCCCTATCCCTATTAATACCAGGAGTGTTGTGATCTTCCTGCATGCAGTGCCCTATCCCTATTAATACCAGGAGTGTTGTGATCTTCCTGCATGCAGTGCCCTATCCCTGATACCGGGATGTGTGCAAGAAGATCACAACACCCCCGGTATCAGGAATAGGGCACTGTGTGCAGGAAGATCACAACACCCCCAGTATCAGGAATAGGGCACTGTGTGCAGGAAGATCACAACACCCCTGGTATTAGGGATAGGGCACTGTGTGCAGGAAGATCACAACACTCCTGGTATTAATAGGGATAGGGCACTGTGTGCAGGAAGATCACAATACCCCTGGTATCAGGGTTAGGGCACAAGTTCTAGTCACATTGACTGATCACATTACTTGTTTTGTCAAGCTACCAACTGTTTCCATTTCCCATCCCCCATATACTGTCAGTAGGAAACTTGGTAACATGAATAAATAAGAGGGCAGCCAATAGGAATACATATTCATTCCTAAACTGACCTTAACTGACCTGAAAAGTGTCAAATTGTATCATTTTCAGTTAGTGCGCACTAACTCCCAGTTAGTGCGCACTAATCGGAAAAAACGATTTTTAACGATTTTTTAACTAAAAAATCGTGCCTAAGACGATTTTCTTGCCCTGCCACACGATTTCTATCGTTAAGACGATATGGAAAACGATTCACATCCCTAATTGTTTCTTTAATTTAGCATGTTCTAAAGGCAGAGACCTCCCAGGCTGGATCTCCCTCTCTTATAAGAAATTTAAAAAAAATGCAAGAACAGACAGTGGATGGTTACTCTGAACAGAAGAAAATAAATAGAATTTTTTTTCTTCTCCCTTCCCCTCCCAACCTCTTCTTCCCACCCCCAACAACATTCGCGCATTTAGTAGATAATATATTAGCCAATGAACAAAAACTTATTTTGGAAATCCAAATGTTAGTAATCTTCGTGAATCATGACTAAGGGGCCCTTCACCCTCGAGAAAAAAAAACCTGTTTCCCTTGTGCTCAGATAACAGAAAATTCATCAAAAGAAAGAAAAAAGAAAGAAAAAAAAAGTCTTCACATAGAAAAGAAGAAATGTTCCCTAGAACCAAGGAACAATACAAATAGGCAGTTGATCCTGGCATTCTGTGAAGCAATAAAATGTATATGTCAGTCATATCCATAAAATTTCTTGAATACCTTTTCAAAAATATCAGTCATCACCTATTTTTTGAAGGAATAAAGCTGCATCTGCAGCTGTATCAAAGTATAAAATCTTTCTTTGCTGAAGAACTCTTAATTTAGCAGGAAATAGAATAATTCAGAGTTTCTTCTTTATCAATTGGGCACATACTGGTGCAAAAGATCTCCTTTTTTCTGCTACTGATGCAGAATAATCTTAAAAAAGCAACATTTTTGCCCTTCATATTATGGAGATTGTAAGCATCTGTATGACCGCAATATTTCCACCTTATGAAAAATATTTAATGTACGAAGGATGACCACTCTAGGTATACTTTGCTTTTGATTTTGATTTTGAGAACCTAGATTGTGCACTTTTTCTAATTGCAGTGGCCATTATTTGCACTCAATCCAAGGGCTTGTGGTAGCCATCTTTCCAGGACTTCAGCTAACTTATTCTCCAGTATTGACTCTGGAATATATTCCAGATATTCCAGCAGGAACAATTCTCTAAGTCCAACTTTAATTTTAAGAAACCGTTTGTTTGCTGAAGATCATTGATGGTAGTTTCCATAGTGCAACGGAATCCTCTAATACCAATATTCACTGTTCAGCTTCAGAAAGATCTTTCTTGAATCCAGCAAATTCTATTGATTTGGGCAAAGAGTTTAGTAAGTTTTCCCTCTAGTGCCATGATTATAGTAGCTGCCATATCGAAGGGGGCTGTTCTGTTTCTGTGGTGATTTTGTCTGTGATTTTATCTGCATTATCTCCCTCACCTAAGTCGTCCATCTTTAATTCTTCCAGTCGCTATGTTTTTTTCTCTCAGCACTGTTCTTGTCTAAAGGATCACAGAAAGGATGACAATGTATTGTAAACTGTATCCGGGTTCTTCAGTCAATCACTATCTTTAGAGGTATTTAAAGATTATTTAAAATGCTGATTATATTCAAGAAATGGAGGGGGCCCCCAGAGAGTAGGCAACACACATCTAAATATATTTCCATACATTAGGCTCTAAGAAGACACAGGTTTTTGCTATCATTGACATTGTTAGTGTAGCCAAAAATTGCTCTAGGCATTCAAAAGCTTAAGTCAGAACAGTTTGAGCCTATAAGCTTTTTGGAGATGACCAATTGTATTGGTTTATGTGCACAGCTCATGTATGTGAGCTTTGAGGTAGTAAGTAGTAGGCTGTGTGTTGCAGCCATTATAATGTCTACACCACATGGTGGTTGTAGAGAGGAGAATGGTCAGATGCTGGTCCAGAGTCATAGTAGCCACATTCCTCCCTTGATCTCCTCCTTGCATGCTCCCTTATGTCCTCAACCATGTTTTCTGACACCTCTCTTTGAAGATCTTTATTGAAACAAAAAGCAGAGGGCTCTAAATATGCAGTCATGGCAGTTTCTGTTCTCTTAGAACTCTCTATTCTCCTTTACCCTCCTCTCCTGGAGTGTAGTAGGTCTTCCACTTCTTTACACTGACAAGCAGTTCTTATGTACCAGTTGTATACCCTTGGAAGCAGACAGGATGAACCAATAGGGATGTGAATCGTTTTAGGACGATTAAAATTATCGTCCGATAATTTTAATATCGTCTTAAAACCGTTATGGAACACAATACAATAGAGATTCTAACGATTTATCGTTATAAATCGTTAGAATCGTGAGCCGGCACACTAAAACCCGCTAAAACCCACCCCCGACCCTTTAAATTAAATCCCCCACCCTCCCGAACCCCCCCCCAAATAACTTAAACATTTCCTTGCCAAATCCTACCTCCTTCAATCCCCCACCCAAATGACTTAAATTACCTGGGGGTCCGGAACGGCAGCGGTCCGGAACGGGCTCCTGCTACTGAATCTTGTTGTCTTCGGCCGGCGCCATTTTCCAAAATGGCGCCGAAAAATGACGGCGGCCATAGACCAACAGGATTCGACGGCAGGAGGTCCTTCCGGACCCCCGCTGGACTTTTGGCAAGTCTTGTGGGGGTCAGGAAGCCCCCCCCAAGGTGGCCAAAAGTTCCTGGAGGTCCAGCGGGGGTCAGGGAGCGATTTCCCGCCGTGAATCGTTTTCCGTACGGAAAATGGCGCCGGCAGGAGATCGACTGCAGGAGGTCGTTCAGCGAGGGTTCCGGCGCCTCGCTGAACGACCTCCTGCAGTCGATCTCCTGCCGGCGCCATTTTCCGTACGGAAAACGATTCGCGGCGGGAAATCGCTCCCTGACCCCCGCTGGACCTCCAGGAACTTTTGGCCAGCTTGGGGGGGGGCCTCCTGACCCCCACAAGACTTGCCAAAAGTCCAGCGGGGGTCCGGAAGGACCTCCTGCCGTCGAATCCTGTTGGTCTATGGCCGCCGCCATTTTTCGGCGCCATTTTGGAAAATGGCGCCGGCCGAAGACAACAAGATTCAGTAGCAGGAGCCCGTTCCGGACCGCTGCCGTTCTGGACCGCCGCTGGACCACCAGGTAATTTAAGTCATTGGGGGGGGGTTCGGGAGGGTGGGGGATTTAATTTAAAGGGTCGGGGGTGGGTTTTAGCGGGTTTTAACGATTTTAACGATATATCACGATATTTTACCCCCCCAAACGGCAACAATACGATTCCCTCCCCCTCCCAGCCGAAATCGATCGTTAAGACGATCGAGGACACGATTCACATCTCTATGAACCAATACAAAACGAGAAATGAGCATGTTCAGTTTAGTGCAGTGGCATAGCGAGAACTCATATTTTTGCAGGGCCTGAAGTTAAATTAGGTGGGCACTAGGCATACAAGTGTGTCAAAGTATTATACATTTCTCTACAAACCAAATCCTGCTGGCCCCCAGCAGACAATTTGTCTCTCTCAATGCCCCTCCTCCCTATGATGTGAGAGACTGGTGGAGGAGGAGCACAGAGAGAGCAAAACTGCTGGGGACAGGATGGATAAGGGGAGATGGGCCAATTCATCTACCTCCACACCTCTCCCATCCTCAATAGTCTTTCTCTCAAATCTCAGACCCTTCCCATCCCCAGCAGCGTCTCTCTCAAACCTCTTCTTTTCCTGAATCTCTCTTGATTGAACACGCCACCAAGTCTTCCCAGAAGCAATGCTAGCTATGTAAATGCAAGAACAAAATTTTGGTAATGGAACCAATCATGATTTCCATTCTTCTGCCCCCAAAAACAAGCCTGTAAAACTCAATTGTGCATCATACTTTTATATTTTAAACTATAAATGAATATTCAAATTCTGGTGTCACTTTAGTAACAACAAAACAAACTCTCTGCACTGCCAGGCACATTGAAGTAGCACAAAATATAATATAAGATGTGTCACACTGGGACAGATCAAAGTTCCATCGAGACCAGCCTCCTGTCTCAAACAATGGCTAATCTGGGCTACGTGGAAGTACCTGGTAGATCATAAAGAGTAGATAGGTTCCCTTTGCTCATTCCCAGGGATAGGCAGTGGCTTTCCAAAGTCTACCTGGCCAATAATGGTTTATGGACTTGTCAAACCTCTTTTAAACCTCGCTATACTAGATGCTTGACATCATCCTCCAGCAACATATTCCACAGCTTGAGAAGATCTTAGTTAACGAGGATGCTCATATATTTTTAGTAAAGCATTTGACCATGGACAGGACCTCGAGTTGATTAATTTAAAAATTTGCATCCCAATCTTGTAGAAGATTTGCTGTTGAATTGGCAACCAATGCCAGGGTAATGAGTTCATGTTGCTTGGTTCTGTTGATCAATCATGCAGCAGAGTTTAGTAGCAGGTATAGTGGATGTAGTGATTTTGATGAAAGACCTAGATAGAGACCGTTACAGTAATCAATAAGAGGAAAAATTGATGCTTGAACAATTGTACAGAAATCATAGGTGGGACTCACCTTCACGGAGCCCACCGTTAACCGCGGCGTCGCCCCCCTCCTCATGCGATGGACGGAGAGGGGGAAGGGGGGGGGCACCAGCGCGCACTCCCTCGCAGGTGCGGGCGCCCCCACAGGACCCTTCCATAAAACGGAGGCAGGACGCTCTCGCGTCATAGGCCCGCCCAGGGCTGTGACGCGGGAGCGGAGGGATGCCGGCGCGATGAAATGACGTTGCAAGCCCCTTAAAGGGCCACGACGCACGGGAGGTGATTCCTTTTGGATCCCTCCCAACAAGCTGAAAGCAACCAGGTAGTCGCTGTCTACCCAGCTTGCTCAGCTCCAACATGAGGTGTCCGGCCTGCACCCAGCTCATCAGCCAGCACAGTGGTCACCCGGCGACACGACAGGAGTCTACTCTCCCGGCGTTTGATTACATTCCAGTGTGCTGCCGACCGGTATGAGACCCCCCCCCCCCCCCCCCCCCTCCGGCCCCCAGCCACCTTTTTCAATGCAAAAAATAAAATAAAATAAACAAAATTGAATCCTGCTTCCCGCCACGCGGCCCAATGGCCTCCACCCGCGGGCCCCCCTCCCCCTAACCTCCGTCCTCGTGGCACCACCCCTGAGCCCAATCCTCCTCCCGGTCCACACTTACCCCGCGGCCCGGGCCCCCTTGCCCCCCCCCCCCCGCCCTCCCCCCTTGCCCAGCCTGGATGGCCCGGCCCCGGGCAGCCCACTAGTTCCTGCTCCAAGTTGCTATTCTACCTGGATTCCCAAGCCTCGCCCGCGATATATATATCCCCGCCTGCAGGATCCTTTTAATCCACATCCCCAAATGCAGGCACCCGTCCGGTACAAAATTTCCACCAATCCCCCCTGCACCACCTTGTTTCCTCACCAACCTTGGATCACACCCCCCCCCCTCCCCCCCACTGGTTTGCCAATCCTGTGTCCTGCTAATTAATTTTGGGTTTTAGTATTTTATTGCCTTCTGGGCCTTACTGCCCCCATGTGGGGGATTTTTGTTAGAAACAGGGACTATTATGCCCCAGGACCAAGGGATTGAGATCGGGCATCAGCTTGTTGCAAATTTTCCCTATTGTATGCATGCATATATTTATTTAACAGCTTGGGGCAGGGTGCAAAAAAAACAAACCAAAACATATATATATATATATATGTTTATTATATATATATATATATATATATATACATGTATATATTTGCATACATACCATCCAATGGTATCAGGTGTTATGCCCCTTAAGGTATGCCTTTGCTCACCCCCACTTTCTTGACGACCCCCCCCCCTAATGGAATCATGCTAGAATGTGCTTCCAGCCTCCATGGAGTGATTTGACTTTCCCCTGCGCCAACTCGATTTCATGGTGACATGTTACCCGCTGGGTAAGTCCAACACGCCATGCGCATTCATTGCCTAGAAGTTAATAAAAACAAATAAATAAATAAACAAACAAATAAATAAATAAACAAAATTATATAAATAAATAAATACGTCTGTGTGTTGGGGCTGGGGGAAGTAAGCACTTGGTCATCTGAGTGCCAGAGGCATGAGTTTGAATCCAGCTTAGGGAAAATGGGGGGGAGTTTAAAAAAAAAAATTGGTACTATCCAGATAACACCAGTGGGGCATTCCCACCCATCCTAGACAGTTGGGGATGGAAACACTTCTATTACTTAACATATGGTGACGATAGAGCCACGAGCGATTGGGGGAGGCATAGGCATGCGTTCCCAGGTGGTGTACAAAGACAACGGGTCCCACAAAAAATAAATAAATAAATATATATATATATATATATATATATATATATATATATATATATAATATAATACTAATACTAATAATTTAATTTTCCGGATCTTATTAACGTATTACATATCATTCACAGGATACAGTGATAAATAATATGTCATCCAGTCCCGTTAGCAACCCCTTGGGGACAGCCAAAGGGGTGGCAGAGCAGACGAACCTGTGACCACACGCAAGATGCTCAGCAAGGGCCGGGCATGACGGAGAGATGAGGCAAGAAGCGCGGAGGAAGCAAGAGAGCACCAGAGGAAGAAAGAGAACACGATCGGAGACCAGAGGAAGACAGAGCAGAGAGGAGCAAGAACACGGCAAGAATGCGGGCTCCAGAGGAAATCAGGAGAGCCAGGCGTCGCCTGCGCCCAACAAGGATAAGGCGACAAGAGGAGAAGGAACCACGGCGGCAGGGCTGCAGCAGCACACCCCCGATGGCGCGCAATGACACAAGATACTGCACACCAGAGCGCTACCGGAGGTGAACAGCCGCAAACCAATGGTATACAAGCACAAGCAGGTGGCAGTAACCAAACGTACCCCCCTTGGCAGAACACGGATAGCACCAATTGGTATTCCAGACCACCTTGGGGACCCAGTGCACAAGGCCATTACCCGGCATGGAACCAAGGGAGGCCGTGGGAAAGCGGGCCTTATGGAGGAATGGGTAGCTACCCTTTCTTCCAACCTCCGTGGTGGGCCTGGCCGGCTCCACCACAAGGCCCTTACCAGAATCAAGGCGAACAGGCGCAAAATGCACCGAGCCAGAACAATGAGACGGGAACACGCGCACGAGACGGAGAACTTGAAAGAGGGTCGAGCAAAACAGGGAGAGGACCAGCCAGCACTGAAGCGCAGAGCGACAAAGAAGCACGGCAGGAGGAGGCCATAGGCACCAACCGAGGAGAACAAACACAACAGACAGAAGTCCAAAACACTGGTGAGTGTGGGGAGAACAGTGGGAAAAAGGGGCATAAGGCACCTTCGGCTGATGCCGGAGCGGTTGAAAAGAGGCGCAAGGTGAAGCGCAGGCGAAGGTCAAGTTCCAGCTCCGACAGCACCTCCTCCACCTCCACTTCTGACTCGGACAGCGGTAGCGAAACACCTGTAGTAAACAAGACAGAAGACAAAAATTCCAGAGGTCCACCAGCGCTAACCACATTATCAGAACCATGGGAGGTGGTCCCGAAACGCCTACGAAAGAAAATCAGAAAAAGAAAGTACATCGACATATTTAGCATCCTACAGGGTAGACACAAAGCGGCTGATCGAAAAAAATCTAAGGATGGGTCTGCAGCAGCAGAAAAGGAGCCAAGAATATCCAAGACTATTGTGAATTGGATGACTGCCTTCCTACACATGATAAGCGTTGTCGGACATCATGACCCATCACAATATGGGCCCATGCTGACATATGCGGTAAACATCATACAAGCATATAAAGAACATGAGAACTGGGCTTGGCTTAACTACGACGAAAAATTCAGAGATAAAATGGAGGAAAATACGTTTATGACATGGGGCACCCAGGATGTCAGCTTATGGATGCAACAGATGACACGAAAACCCTCGGACCAAGGAATGCACTCACAAAGCTCCAGAAGGTCATCACCCAACAAGTTTTCTGGAAGGCAGTCACAATCGCAGGACAACACATGTTGGCGATATAACAGAACAACATGTACGTTTCAAGATTGTAGATTCAAGCATGTATGTTCAGGGTGTGCAGCGCAACATCCATTAACTAGATGACCCAAGAAAATGGCAGCCGTTAGTAAGCCTAAAGCAAACTGATAAGGAACAATTCAAATGAGCATACTCGCCCATTAACTTGGAGAAGATGAAGCCTTGATTGGAACATTACCCGAATCGCAAGAAAGCGGAGAAGTTAACACAGGGTTTTCGCGATGGATTCATTATACCAATACAAGGACACATAAAGAATTCAAAGAACAGTAATGCACAATTGACAACAAGACATGCAGACCTTGTACAAGAAAAAGTGGAGAAGGAAGTGGCACTCGGGAGAATGGCTGGCCCATTCCAAGAACAACCTTTCAAGTACATGTGCCTCTCACTGTTAGCGGTGATCCCCAAAAAAGAAAAAGGAAAATACCGTCTCATTCGAAACCTATCATACCTACTGGGGGCTTCAGTCAACGATATGCGCCCACAGGAAGAATGCACTGTTCAATACGCATCTTTCGATTCGGGCTATGTCACTACTCAGAGCATGTGGAGAGGGTGCCATGATGGCAAAAGCTGACATCGAATCAGCCTTCAGACTTCTTCCAGTGCATCCAGACAGCTTTCCTTTACTGGGGTTCACATTCAAGGGAAAAATCTTCTTCAATAAATGTATGCCAATGGGCTGTTCCATCTCATGTGCCTACTTTGAACTGTTCAGTTCCTTCCTACATTGGGTTACGACACAGAAGACAAATTCAGAAAACATTATACATTATCTGGACGACTTCCTATTCATCGGCCCAAAAGGCAAGAATGCATGCGGCAACTTGCTAAAAGAATTCCAGACGATCGCGAAGGAGTTCGGAGTACCCTTGGCACACGAAAAAACAGAAGGTCCGGCAACTATCTTATCATTCCTGGGCATCGAGCTGGACTCCACCAGAATGGTAGCAAAACTCCAAGAAGAAAAAGTAATAAACCTGCGCACATCCATACAACAAACAATGTCAGTAAAGAAGATAACCCTGCGGATGGCGCAATCCATGCTTGGATCCCTGAACTTTGCATCTAGGGTCATCCCCATGGGGCGGGCATTTATGCGAAGATTGGCGGCGGCAACAGCAGGGATAAGACGTCCGCACCACTTCCTGAGAATATCGAAAGAAATAAGAGAAGATTTAATGATATGGAAAGAATTCCTTAAGGACTTCAAAGAGATGTGAATCGTGTCCTCGATCGTCTTAACGATCGATTTCGGCTGGGAGGGGGAGGGAATCGTATTGTTGCCATTTGGGTGTGTAAAGTATCGTGAAAATCGTTAAAATCGTGAGCCGGCACACTAAAACCCCCTAAAACCCACCCCCGACCCTTTAAATTAAATCCCCCACCCTCCCGAACCCCCCCCCCCCCAAATGCCTTAAATTACCTGGGGGTCCAGCGGCACACTAAAACCCCCTAAAACCCACCCCGACCCTTTAAATTAAATCCCCCACCCTCCCGAACCCCCCCACCAAATGCCTTAAATTACCTGGGGGTCCGTAGCCTTAAATTACCTCCGTAGCGGCGGTCCGTAGCTAAATCGGGGGAAGGGGGAGAGCAGGAAAAGCGGCACACTAAATCGTGTAGTCTTCAGCCGGCGCCATTTTGCAAAATGGCCGCTGCAAAATGGCGGCGGCCATAGACCAAAACGATTCGACGCAGGAGGTCGTTCCGGACCCCCGCTGGACTTTTGGCAAGTCTTGTGGGGGTCAGGAGGCCCCCCCCCAAGCTGGCCAAAAGTTCCTGGGGGTGCAGCAGGGGTCCGGGAGCGATTTCCAGCCGCAAATCGTTTTCCGTACGGAAAATGGCGCCGGCAGGAGATCGACTGCAGGAGGTCGTTCAGCGGGGGTCCGGAACCCTCGCTGAACGACCTCCTGCAGTCGATCTCCTGCCGGCGCCATTTTCCGTACGGAAAACGATTCGCGGCAGGAAATCGCTCCCGGACCCCCGCTGGACCCCCAGGAACTTTTGGTCAGCTTGGGGGGGCCTCCTGACCCCCACAAGACTTGCCAAAAGTCCAGCGGGGGTCTGGAATGACCTCCTGCGTCGAATCGTTTTGGTCTATGGCCGCCGCCATTTTGCGGCGACCATTTTGCAAAATGGCGCCGGCTGAAGACTACACGATTTAGTGTGCCGCTTTTCCTGCTCTCCCCCTTCCCCCGATTTAGCTACGGACCGCCGCTACGGAGGTAATTTAAGGCTACGGACCCCCAGGTAATTTAAGGCATTTGGGGGGGGTTCGGGAGGGTGGGGGATTTAATTTAAAGGGTCGGGGTGGGTTTTAGGGAGTTTTAGTGTGCCGGTTTTCCTGCCCTCCCCCTTCCCCCGATTTACGATTTTTTGACGATAAATCGGGGGAATTGGTATTGTATCGTGGCCCTAACGATTTTTGACGATTTAAAATATATCGGACGATATTTTAAATCGTCAAAAAACGATTCACATCCCTAGGAGGCACCACTTTCCAACAGAGACCTGAATATCCACACATGCATCGGGAGGCTGGGGTTTCGGTGCCATCTGTGAACAAGCATGGTGTGCGGAGCCATGGACAGCGGAGTGGATCGAAAGTGGACTCACAAAGAACATAACCTTTTTGGAGCTCTTTCCCATACTTGTTACCCTGGTATTATGGAACGATAGGCTTAGGAATAAGCAGGTCATTTTCTGGTGCGACAATAAGGCCATGGTGCAAGTGTTGAACTCCCAATCAGCTAAGTGCCCAAAAGTGGTCAATCTCCTCAGGGAGGTCGTGTTGGCGGCATTGCGTAAAAACATAATGTTGCGAGCTAGGCATGTACCGGGGACAAGCAATAGCACAGTGAATGCTCTGTCTCGGGCTAAATGGCATTTGTTTTTCAAACAGGTACCAACAGCGGAGGAAACTGGGACAGTCATGCCGACACACTTATGGAGAATTGGTCCGAGACCACCGTGGACCTAGTGTGCAGATCCGTCGCACCATCCACATGGAAGGCTTATTGCAGAGGATACAATTACGTTATCACATTCCTTAGACAGAATGGCTGGAGACAAGGACCGGTCAGTGAAGACATGATTATCAAATATGTTGCCACAGCAAAGGAAAGCGGTATATCAAGGAATGCGGTAATTACGCACCTGGCCGGACTGGCATTCTTCCTTAAGGCGAGGGGCTGGGGAGACCCAACCAAGTCCTTCATGGTGAAGAAAATGATGATAGGATGGGCAAGGACTGTCGGTCATACCAGTGACAGAAGGCATCCCATCACACACGAAATGTTGCGATCGCTCTGGACAATCCTAGCATCCATATCTTCATCCCACTACGAACGGGAATTATTTCGTTTAGCATTTTCACTGGCATTCTTTGGAGCAATGAGGGTGAGCGAACTGACCGTCTCCAACAAGGATGACTCTGGTCAGACTGGGTTACTACATAAGAATGTGACATTGACAACAGACACATTAACCATCACAATTCACAAATCAAAAATGGATCAGGAAGGAAGAGGAGCCACGCTGCTCTTAAAACAGATAACAGAATGCGAAACTTGTCCAATAAACAATAGAGATGTGAATCGTGTCCTCGATCGTCTTAACGATCGATTTCGGCTGGGAGGGGGAGGGAATCGTATTGTTGCCGTTTGGGTGTTTAAAATATCGTGAAAATCGTTAAAATCGTGAGCCGGCACACTAAAACCCCCTAAAACCCACCCCCGACCCTTTAAATTAAATCCCCCACCCCAAATGCCTTAATACTTCATCAACTTTGGGAGGGAAGTACTTACTTGCCCTAAACCAATGGCAGGAAAACCGGCACACTACAACCCCCTACAACCCACCCCGACCCTTTAAATTAAATCCCCCACCTCCCGAACCCCCCCAAATGCCTTAAATTACCTGGGGGTCCAGCGGCGGTCCGGAACGGCCTCCTGCAATTGAATTGTGTTGTCTTCAGCCGGTGCCATTTTGCAATATGGCGGCCGCAAAATGGCGGCGGCCATAGACCAACACAATTCGACTGCAGGAGGTCGTTCCGGACCCCCGCTGGACTTTTGGCAAGTCTTGTGGGGGTCAGGAGGCCCCCCCCAAGCTGGCCAAAAGTCCCTGGGGGTCCAGCGGGGGTCCGGGAGCGATCTCCTGCCGCAAATCGTTTTCCGTACGGAAAATGGCGCCGGCAGGAGATTGACAGCAGGAGGTCGTTCAGCGGGGGTTCCGGACCGCCAGGTAATTTAAGGCATTGGGGGGGGGGGGGTTCGGGAGGGTGGGGGATTTAATTTAAAGGGTCGGGGTGGGTTTTAGGGGGTTTTAGTGTGCCGGTTTTCCTGCCATTGGTTTAGGGCAAGTAAGTAAGTTCCTGCCCTCCCCCTTCCCCTGATTTACGATTTTTTAACGATAAATCGGGGGAATTGGTATTGTATCGTGGCCCTAACGATTTTTGACGATTTAAAATATATCGGACGATATTTTAAATCGTCAAAAAACGATTCACATCCCTAATAAACAACGCAACGTGTTATCTGCAGTTGAGGCTGACAAAAGGAGTACATTTTCTGATACACAAGGAGGGTACTCCGCTCACTAGATACCAATTTGCAGCAGTATTAAAAGCGTCAATTCATAAAATGAATATGGACACTAAAAACTTCTCAACACATTCATTTAGAATCGGGGCGGCAACAAGTGCAGCGCAAGCCGGGCTGCAAACATCCACAATAAAAAGAATAGGACGGTGGCGCTCCAGCGCAGTTAACACATATGTCCGCTTGGACAAGGTAAACACGGGTAACCATAAGTCTTGATTGTTTGTTACAGATCGGCGAGCTACACAGCGCTCCGCATGGATCATGGGAAACTCTTTTGTGCGTTGGGCGGCGAGACGAGCAAAGGAAAGAACTTACGGGCAGCATTTAGGGCTGGCATCACGAGGATGGTACCTTTCATGGATGGGAAAACCAAGTATGCGTTGGGAGTAGTTAGTGCCCCTATTACGGAACTTGAGAGATTCGAGGGCGGCCCCAGAGGTAATAGTAATACATCTGGGGGGCACCGATCTATGCTCTTCGACATGTAAACAACTAATAAGAACAGCAAAACGTGACCTGGCTCAGATCATAGAACTATACCCACAAACTGCAATTTTTTAGTTGGAAATCATCCCACGTCCTAAGTGGAAAGGGACTAAGTTATGGACTCGGGGCAGAAAGAAAGTCAAGAGGCAGATTGGAAGATGGCTACAGGAGAGAGGTGGCAAACAAATCAGTCACCTATGGGCCGACGTCGAATGCGCAGGCCTCTTCAGGCAGGACGGGGTGCACCTCTCAGACATAGGTTATGACATTTTTAATAATGCAATACAGGAGGCCATCGAAACATGGCATGACAGACGTAGAATACAGAGGCTGCAGCTTATTAATTAAGTGGGGGGACACGAGGCAAGGGTCCTCCCTACCTCGTGCTTTGGAGGTGACCAGGGCCGGTTGGGGTCTATGGCAAGTGGTGCCAAGTATAACAAGACGGCTGGGTAGCCGATTAGCGCTGGGGGAAGTGCAAAAGGTGATGGCGTGGAAGGCCGAGAGGCGGGGCCCCCCTTGCTCGAAGACAAGGCGGGGGGGGCCAGGGATTAATGCTGCCTTGCTGGTCCCCACGGCGGGCAGTGATGGACACAGATGTTAACCCAGTACCAGTACAGTTTTAAGATATTATGTGCAAATAAAAGCTGCAACCTTATTCTACCAACTTCAGTGTCAGTGTCGTTTACTGAGACAAAGAATATATGGGATGTAAGGTTGGGATAAAGTATAGAGGTATCTCGACGGACAAAGCAAGTCAGAGTGGCGACTGCTAGTGTTAATGACTGAACAAAAGATGTCTCAGTCCTGCTAGTACATGTAGCTTAAAGAACCTTGATTTAATTTTAGATTTAATTTGGGGCTGGAAAGCGAGAGAAGAGTCGATCAGAACTCCTAAACTTTTTATGGAGACTTTAGTTGAAAAACTTAAGTTGTCAATAAAAATGGAATCCTGATGAGGAACAGAATGCGGCCTCTGGATCAGTAGAAACTCTGTTTTTGACATATTAAGTGAAAGTTTATTTTGATGTAGCCATTGTTTAATAGAAGAAATGCAAATAAGGAGAGGCTTCACATTTTTATTCAAGGTTGGATGTAATCGAATGAAAAATTGAATGTCATCAGCATAAATTTTGTATCTGTCACAAACAGTAGCAAGAAGTTTAGAAATTGATGCCAAATAGATATGAAACAATATTGCTGATAAGGCAGAACCTTGTGGGACACCAAATTTCAGTATATACCAATGGGAAGAATTATTGCAAAATTTAACCTGTTGTGACCGGTTACCAAGGTTTGCTGAGAACCAATTTAAAACAATCCCTGAAATACTACATTCTCGAAGTCAATATTGTAAAATATCAATATTCAAAGAAACAAGTAAAAATTGGTGCCCGCTATCCATACCCCTTCTGATAGTATCTATTAATAACAACAGGAGTTCAGTACTCATAGAGCGCCTGAATCCAAATTGATGGGGATCCAATATCTCTTTTTCTTCTAGAAACTCTGCCAATTGCTGTAAAGTATCACTTTCATTAACTTTACAGATGAACAGTAACAAGGAAATAGGCCTATAGTTTGCTGGATCAGTGCATGCTGGACCATGTTTTCTCAGGAGTGGTTTCACAACTGTTTTTTTCACAACTGTTTTTTTAGATTATCAGGAAAACAACCAGACTGAAGTGAAGGAGTAATAGTATATTTGATTGCCTTAAAAAGAGCAATTGTTGACTTGAGAGAGGAAATGATTTTGGTTACTTCAAATTGAGACACATCAGAAAAAGATGACCAGTTTGAACAAGGTGAAAAGGTAGGATCATTGTACCAAGGGGAAATATTAGCAAAGGTCAAGCTGAGATTCTCGATGTTTAAAGAGAAGAATTTCAGAAAAGCTTCTGCAGGATGCATTTTAGTGAAGGGTAAAGAGGCTTTTCTGTTACATGTAATATCTATCTCACTCACTCCGATCTGCTCAGTCTTGACTGACCTCTGTGAGGGTTTTCAAATCTAAGTGGGTGATATACAATTTTAAATGCTAGTGAATGGCACTTGGCTAGAAATGCAAACTAAGAGGTAGATCTTCAAAAGATACGCGAGCGCGTACTTTTGTTCGCGCAGCAGGCGCGAACAAAAGTATGCTGGATTTTATAAGATATGCGCGTAGCCGCGCGTATCTTATAAAATCCGGGGTCGGCGCGCGCAAGGGGGTGCACATTTGTGCAACCTGCGTGCGCCGAGCCCAGCGCGCGCTGCCTGTTCCCTCCGAGGCCGCTCCAATTTCGGAGCGGCCTCGGAGGGAACTTTCCTTCACCCTCCCCCACCTTGCCCTCCCTTCCCCTACCTAACCCACCCCCCCGGCCCTATCTAAACCCCCCCCCCTTACCTTTGTCGGCAAAGTTACGCCTACTGAAAGCAGGCGTAATTTTGCGCGCGTCGGCCGGCAGCCCCGCTCTGTCCTCCGGTCCCGGGGGCTGATCCAGAGGCCTCGACCACGCCCCCGGGCCCGCCCCCGAAACTCCACGGCACGCCCCCGAAACATTGTGTCATTTCGGGAACGCCCCGGACACAACCCCTCCCGCCCCTTTTGGAAAGCCCCGGGACTTACGCGTGTCCCAGGGCTTTACGCGCGCTGGCGGCCTATGCAAAATAGGCGCGCCGGTGCGCAAGCGCCCTGCGCGCGTAAATCCGGAAGGATTTACGCGCGCGGGCCTTTTAAAATCCGCCCCTAAGATTTTAGCCAGTATGACCACAATTAATTACTGACTAACCTCAAACTTGTTCTGAACCTATCAAAGACAGAGATCATGTTCTTACAACATCGCCCATCTGTTCCTACCCCATTATCAATATGGATTGATGAGGATGTGATTAAAGTCATGGATCAAACAAAGTCTAGAAGTTATTGTTGACTCCAAATTGTCATTCATTCCCCAAACTAGACAGGTAATTACATCAGGATTCTATAAGCTGCAACTGCTATGGCCATTGAAGATCCTTCTGCAATCTGTTGACTTTTGCCTAGTAATTCAGGCTTTAATTATACCTGTGATCATTTACTGCAACAGTTTATTCTTAGGCCTCGCTGTCTGTTCCATTAAGTCCCTGCAGCTTTTACAGAATGCTGCTGCCCATCTTATATCTGGCCATCTAGTTAGGGACCATATAACTCCCATCTTGGTACATAATAACATAAGATTGCAATACTGGGTCAGACCAAGAGTCCATCAAGTCCAGCAACCTGTTTCCAACAATGGCCAATCCAAGTCACAAGTACCTGGCAAGTAACCAAACATTAAATAGATCTCAAGCTACTATTCCTTATTGATTTATAGCAGTTTAAATTTCCACTAGGAACTTATCCAAACCTTTTTTAAACCCAGTTACACTAACTTCCATAATCACATCCTCTGGCAATGAATTCCAGAACTTAACTATGCGCTGAACGAAAAAGAATTTTCTTTGATTTATTTAGACTTTTATATTCCACTTTCACAGCAGATTATATTCAGGTACTGTAGGTATTTCCCTATCTACAGAGGTGTGAAAAAAACAAAGCAAGACTGGAGCCTTGGAAAAAGATTTTAATCAATTGGATATAATCAGCCTGACTCTGGCCAAAGTTTCACCTTTTATGGCTGCATCAGGGGCTCTGAAAATACATAAGTTTTAATATAAATTATAAATAGTAATTAAAAACAAACCCAATGTTAAATAATAATAGGTAGTAAAAGATTAAATGAATATTAATTTTAACAACAATAAATTAGAATAAAGTAAGATACAGTTGGAATTATATGAACGAAGAAGGCGACAGTGTACATGTTAAAATCAAGAACAGAGAAACAACCTTCTTTATAAACCAAATTTTTTGTCTTGATTATGGATAAATTATTGACAGCATACAATAATCACTCCATGTAGGTGAAAGATTTTTTGAAATTAAGAAACTAAAAAACACCATTTCTAATTTTTGTAGGACTAGCCACTGACTTATACCACAAGTGATTAAACAAGGTAAAAGAATAACTGGAAGATATCATATTCGCTTGGAGTTCCTCTCCCCTTCCCTTCCCCCCCCCCCATTTACACAATTCTTTCCCCTTTTACCCTTCCACAAATGACAGGAATCTTTGTTTGGAACAATCAAGGCCGCAGTTTATTAACCCTACCCGAGCCCTCAACCAATTCAAACAATACAACCCCATTCTTATACATTTCATTGTGCCCCCCACCTCTTCCAGTGGTAGAGCTTGATACAATCCTCTGAGCATCAGCCCCCCTCCTGCTCATTTCAATCTCGTGTGGCAGCCCCCCCCGCATCACACGAGATTCCCCCCTTTTCAAACTTTTAACCATAACATAACTTCAACCTTATGGGCTCGGGTTTACCGCCACTGCGACAACCTCTCTTCACCAAAAAGTAACATATCTTATGATGCATGCTTTCGGGAGGGAGGGAGGGAAAACCTCTGCCCGCTGCCTCAGCCATTCCACACAGCCTGAGGCACGAAACTGCTTTCCCATTATAACCTCCCTATCAAGCAATCCCTATCTCCCAATTCAAATTACTTCCCTTTTATTGGCCAACTTCCACTAACCTCTCCCCCCCCCCCCTCACCCTGCCTTGACCTTTTCACATCTTTATTAACCCCTGCCGCTCCCTTCACTTCAGTTACCATCGTGGAGTTAGACTAGCTAACGCCACTTCATATTTCTTTTTATCATTTTAATAATTTTATCATGTTTATTTTATTGATGCATTTTTTTAACTTTGTATTTTTATTTTTAGTAAATACACCATTTAACCATACATGTGCCTGGATATATATCCATAATTTATCCATAATCAAAGTAAAAGATTTGGTTAATAAATAAGGTCATTTCTCTGTTCTTGATTTTAACATGTACACTGTCGCCTTCTTTGTTCATATAATTCCAACTGTATCTTACTTTATTCTAATTTATTGTTGTTAAACTTAATATTCATTTAATCTTTTACTACCTATTATTATTTAACATTGGGTTTGTTTTTAATTACTATTTATAATTAATATCAAAACATGTATTTTCAGAGCCCCTGATGCAGCCATAAAAGCTGAAACTTTGGCCAGAGACGGGCTGATTATATCCAATTGATTAAAATCTTTTTCCAAGGCCCCGGTCTTGCTTTGTTTTTTTTCACATCCGTGGCTTTTCTAGACCGTTTACCATCCTGCTTTGTAGGTCCTTCCCTATTTACAGAGGGCATACAATCTAAGGGGGTTATTTTCTAACCCTATCGCACGCGATACCTAGATCGGGGCGGCGTCAGCACCAGAAGAGGAGGAGTCAGGGCGACGTCGGGGCAGACACTATGGAAACTTCGCTGATGGCGAAAAGGTAAGGCTCCTGATTGCCGCTAGTAGTGCGCCCAATAGCACCACCTTTTACGATGGTGTTATTGGGTGCGAAAGCTGATAGCGATAGCTCTGCGGTGGTGCGATCGCTGCCGGCTTTCGCAGGCCTACCCCCCCCCCCCCCCGCTTCGCCCCCCCATTACTGCCGAATTCAGAGAGGCTTGCACCGTTGGAAAATCCAGCCCTAAGTTTGTACCTGAGACAATGAAGGGTAAAGTGACCTGCCCATAGTCACAAGGAGTGACAGTGGACTTGAACCCTGGTTCATAGCCCACTGTTCTAACCACTAGGCTACTCCTCTACTTTTAAATGAGATATTTGTAAACTTCATGAAATGCCCCCTATCTTTCTATTATCTGAGAGAGTAAATAACTGATTTACATTAACCTGTTCAAGTCCTTTCATGATTTTGTAGACGTCTATCATATCCACCCTCAGTTGTCTTCTCTAAACTGAACAGCCCTAACCTCTTTAGCCTTTCCTCAAGAGGAAGACTTACATTGGCTCCCAATTGCTTGTAGGATCAAGTTCAAGACAGCATGCCTGGTGCATAAACTAAGAGCATACACAGCAACATCATAGTCTTCTACTATGATTAAGCCTTACTATCCACCGAGATGTTTGCGCTCCTCACAGAGAGCACTGTTAGATGTACTTTCTCTTAAGCAGGTGAAATTGCAAACCTGCATTTTCAATTGCCGCCCCTGACCTCTGGAATAGTTTGCCAGATGAGTTAAGATCCCTGCCTTGCTTGAGAGCCTTTAAAAAGAGTTAAAATCCCTTTCTTTTTCAACAGGCAACTAAAGATATTTTAACTCTAGTCTAAGATTACCTGATGCCACCTGACCCCTTCTGCAGTATAACCTTGTTTATGTAATTGTTGGCACAAGATTATGCAAATTTTGGGGTAGATTTTCAATGGCTATGTGCATGACCCAAGAAAATCTGCCCCTGCGTGCGCCGAGCCTATTTTGCATAGGCTCGGCGGCGCGCACAAGCCCCGGGATGTGCATATGTCCCTGGGTTTCGAAAAAGGGGTGGGAAGGGGTCGGGCCCGGGGGTGTGGCAGTGGTCCGGGGGCGGGTCCGGGGTCAGAGGCGGTCCGGGGGCGGTCCCGAGTCCTCCAGCACAGCGGCCTGTGCTGGGGGATGGCGCGCCGGAAGGTGGGGGGGGGGGGATCTATCTAGGGCTAGGGGATGGGTTATATAGGGGAAGGGAGGGGTAGGTGGGGGGGAGTGGTAGAAAAGTTCCCTCTGAGGCCGCTCCTATTTTGGAGCAGCCTCGAAGGGAACGGAGGCAGCCTGCGCAACTCGGCGTGTGCAGGTTGCACAATTGTGCACCGCCTTGTGTGTGTCACCCCTGGATTTTATAACATGCGCACGCGCATGTTATAAAATCAGGCATTGATTTGTTTGTGCCAGATTGCGCAAACAAATCTGCGCCCGTGCACAGGTTTTAAAATCTGCCCCTTTATGTTTTGATGTTTTATTGTATTTTATTAAGCTGTGGCTCATTAGGCCTCTATGCTGTGTTTTATTCATGTTTTATTAATTTATGTTTCATTTTGTATGTTTGGCTGTGAGCCACCCTGGATAGGGGCAGCATCTAAATAAAGTCAACCATAACAATAACCAAATGAAACATAGCTTATTTATTCATTTATTATAAAAGTATTCTATGCAGCCTGCAAGTGTCAATATAACACATGAACAAAGCCTGCATAGACAATGAAACAATGATTAGCAATATAACATAAGACTGCTATCATGTCAGGGCAGTGAGCCCATGCTGGTTGTGTTCCGCGGCCGTGGTAGGACCCAAAAAACAAGAAGGCAGGCGATCTAACAAAGCCGTGAGGAAACAACAAGGAAATAGATGCCCAAAAAAGTCTTTGCCAAATCTTTAATGGGTGGAGACGTATTAATTAAAAATGCCCAACTCAGGCCGAGTTTCGCCACATTCCAGTGGCTGCCTCAGGGGCTTAAATTTGAAAATACTGAAAGAGTCGCAACGGAATTCAAAATGTCATCCGCAGTATGAACATATCTTATGTAAAGTAAGTAATGCTTAAACATCTGTTGGTTCCATGTACTAATGGTTCCACATACGTTTTCTGCAGATCACTACAGAACTTCTCCTCTGTTATCAATGTTTAAGCATTACTTACTTTACATATTTTCAAATTTAAGCCCCTGAGGCAGCCACTGGAATGTGGCGAAACTCGGCCTGAGTCGGGCAATTTTAATTAATACGTCCAGGAGTGTTTTCCTCCACGGAGGAAATCCAAAATGGCCACTGCCATCTTTAGGCACGAGGCCACGCCTCCTTGACAGATTTAAAGGGACTTGATCCCTTTAACTAGCTTCAGCTGTTCCCTATCAGCCAGCAGAAGAAGTATAAAGGGCGGCTTCCTCTGCTCATTCCTTGACTTGGCAACTTCCGTGGTTAGTCAGGTCTGCTTGCTTCGGTGAGTCCTTGTGCTTTGGATCCTTGTTCCTGTTTTGTCTTGGTGTTCCTGGTTCCTGACTTCAGATCGGCTAGTGGTGATTCCTGGTATTGACTTCGGATCGGCTAGCGGTGTTCCTGATTCCTGACTTCGGATCGGCTAGCGGTGATTCCTGGTTTTGACTTTGGATTGGCAAGCATTGATTCTCTGGTGTGTGATCTCGGACTGGCAAGTGGTGATCCCTCGGTGTGTGACCTCGGACTGGTAAGCGACGACCTTCTGGCACTTGACTTTGGACTCCTTCTTGACCATCATCTCCAAGGGCCCACCTAAGTCCCAGCAGCCCGGGTCCATTCGGGCTCCTCCCGGGGGGACCGCGGGCTTCCAGGGGTGAAGCTCCAGTCAGCCCTTGCACCAAACTTCTTGACCTCTCAAAGGGCCACCTGTCCCAGCGGTCTGGGTCCCTGCGGGCTCCTCCTGGGGGACCGCGGACTTCCAGTGGCGAAGACTCACTTCCTCTCTTCGACGTCACGACTCTTCATCTGCCACCACAGTTGCCTCTGTCTCCAGGGCCGAGGGTCAGCTGGTTACGTCTTCTGTTCCTGCTTCACCACCCGACGGGAGAACCTACGGATCTTCCTCCTAAGTTATTCCATCCTCCCGTCGGCCCAAGAGGGTTCACAAGCCTGAGCATAACAGATTGCCAAGTCCATGGACCCGGCGGAGGCATCCGCCCACCAGGCCATTTCGGGAATGGCCCAGCGTCTGATGGACCAGCAAAGGACCCTGGATGCTTCCACAGTGGAGGGCATGAGCTGATGCCTCTAGGCCTTGGGGCCCATGAACCCCACACTGCCATCTCCATCCGCAGCCTCCGGGGGTCGTTCCGTGATCCGTTTTCCTACACCGCCACATTTTTCTGGGGAACCTCAGGCATGCAGGGGTTTCATTAACCAGTGCAATATGCACTTTCGCCTGCAAGCAGCCCTCTTCCCCGATGATGCCACCAAGACGACATTTATTCTTGTTCTTCTCGAAGGGAAGGCCCTGGAATGGGCTTCCCCTCTATGGGAACGGGATGACCCCGTTCTACGGAACTTTAGAGACGTCTGGGAGTTGTTCCGGATGAACTTTGGGGACCCTACTCAAGAAGTGTCCGCAGGACCGAAGTTGCTTCAGCTACGTCAAGTGTCGAGGACACTCGCCAAATACGCCATAGACTTCCGAACTTTGTTCTCAGAGCTCGGCTGGGGCCCCAATTGTCTGCGTACAATCTTTCTGCAGGGGCTGAGTCCCAGGATTAAAGACGAGCTCGCGGGCTGGGAAGTTCCGAGGTCCTTGAATGCCCTTATTGATCTGGTGGGGCGCATAGGTCGGTGCCACCAAGAGCTCCGTCAAGAGGCCCAGATGTCACCGAAAGCCGCAACGCCTTCCAGGCCCTCTCCCAAGGCTAGATCGGGAACTTCTCAACCTCCGCCTGATGAACCCATGGAATTGGGTCACAGGAGATTATCTACTCGCGAGCATCACCGGCGAATAAAGGAAGGCCTCTGCTTTTATTGCGGCGCAGCGGGCCATCAGATAGCTGCCTGCCCAGCACGATCGGAAAACTCCCGGGCCTAGGACCTGAAGGAGGTCTCTTCCTGGACCTAACTTCCCCAGCACCTCCACTAATGCTACCAGTGGCTCTAATGTCGGCGGTGGGGGAATTCCACATCCCCATCCCCCCCAAAAAAAATGTGTCCAGGGTCCGCACTCCCCAAAAGGGTTTTTGAGAAAGACACCTTTGCACAGAAAAATAAAATATGAAGAAAATTTAAAAAAACACGCCAAGTCGGTATATAAAAATTAAAAATAAATAAAATAAATAAAGTCTGGCCTCAGGCTGTGTTCTATGATCACTTTCTGTGGAGTCCTCATGTAATGTCTTTGCAGTCAAAAAGTTGCTGCATAATGAAAACCTCCCAATGGAACAAATAAAATGTAATGTCTTTGCAGTCAAAAAGTCTAGCATAATGAAAACCTCCCAATGGAACAAATAAAAGCCTCCGATTGCACAGAGTTTCCTGCAATTTTCTCTTTTGCTCTTTTTTTTTTTTCTTTCCTCTCTCCTTTTCCCGCGGTTGGCCGCATAATAACATGAATTTTAAAAGAACGTCTGCCATTAAAGCCTTTTTTTTTTTTTTTTGAGTCCAGAGTCGGGGCTCACGTAATACGGCTGTTTCTCCGTTCCTTTGGCTAGAAAAGGAAGTAAAGTCAATGGAACGCTGGCCTCTTTTCAAAGAGGAGGAGAAAAGCAAAAACACTAGTAAAACAAAACAACACGAGGGAGTTTCATCCGTGCTGACCCGTCTGATACTCTCATTCCCCTCAACCTACAGCCGGGTTCTGGCTAAGCTCCGGAGCAATGGTCTCCCGGGCCTATCAAAAACAGGCCGAGAGAAAAAGACAACAAAGAGATTTTTGGTTGTGCTTTGCTTTTTTCTGTTCTCCATAAATCTGGTTGTAGGATTCATTTCCTGGTGTCCACAGTGTTTAGAAAGGTTTGTGCCGCTGCAGGGGTGTCAAAAAAGTGATTCTTCTCTGCCAGCCAAATTCGTAGTTTCGCCAGGAAGAGTAAAGAAAATCGAATCCCCCGCTGATGCAACGTGGAGCAGACCAGAGAAAAGTTCCGCCGTGCCTCTGAAACTGTTGGTGAAAAATCCTGAAATATACGGATGGTATGGCCCTGATAAAGCAACTCGGGTTTGGCTCGCGAGGCCCTCCAAATTTCAGCTTTATGGGCTGAGTTCAAAATCTTGGCAATGATCAGCCTCGGACGATTTTGGTCTGGTTTCCGGGCTCCCAGGCGGTGGGCCGGTTCTACCACTAACTTTCCCTGTAAGTGTGGGAGCATTAGGGACTCCGGCAGCCAGCTTTCTGCACTGTACACAGTGTTTTTTCTTCTATTCCCTCGGGAAAACCCAAAAAGCGTAAATTGTCTCTTCTTGCTCTATTTTCAAGTTTGTCTACTTTGGACTGTAGATCTTTTATTTTTTTGTCCCGATCCACCATTTTTCCTTCATTTTGGGTTGCCTCATCCTATAGCAGAGAGATCCTGTTTTCTATATGGTCTATTCGTGGGAGCATATCTATTAAGGTTTCCTTCACTTCCCCCAATTGGGAGGTAATCTGTTGTAGTTTTCATCTAAGGCTTCCCGAATCGCCTCTTTTATTTCCCCGATTGAAAGTGCTGGGGGGGGGAGGGGGAGTGCTCACCATCTCTGACGGTCGCCATTTTGGGATCGCTGGCCTTCGGTTTATCTCTCTCTCTTTTTCCGCTCTTTGACGCCATCGATGGGGAAACGTTTTGCATATAATTGGTGATGGACATAGGCTCTCTGCAGTAAGGTGGTCAGCACCCCGATGGCGAGTTTTTTAACATGTGGATGGGCCGCGATAGTGGGGGTGGGCCCTGAAGCCAGTGAGAAAACGTCCTCCCGGCTCACCACATCACGTGATCCCCCCCTTCCATCTTTTTAATGCGTGGAATACATCTGGACTGCGCATCTAGGATTGTATTTTTAAACAATGTCCATCCTTTTGAACACTTTTAACCTTTGCAGCTGCACCTTTCAGTTATTTTCTATTTTCCTCATTTTATCAAAGTTTCCCTTTTGAAAATTTAGTGTTAGAGCTGTAGATTTACTTATTGTCCCCCTTCCAGTTATTAGTTTAAATTTGATCATGTTATGATCAGTATTGCCAAGTGGCCCCACCACCGTTACCTCTCTCACCAAATCCTGCATTCCACTAAGAATTAAATCTAAAATAGCTCCCTCTCTTGTTGGTTCCTGAACCAATTGCTCCATGAAGCAGCCATTTATTACATCCAGGAACTTTATGTCTCTAGCAAGTCCTGATGTTACATTTACCCAGTCAATATTGGGATAATTGAAATCTCTCATTATTGCACTGCGAAATTGGTTAGCTTCCCTGATTTCTCTTAACATTTCATTATCTGTCTGACCATTTTGTCCAGGTGGACGGTAGTATACTCCTATCACTATACTCTTACCCAACACACAGAGGTGCAGCACATCAGATCTGATAGGTATTCATCCTCTAGCCCCCTCAAACCTCAGCTCCCAGAAGTCCTTCTCACCTCCAGCTCCCTCGGGCAGCTATCACCCCTTAACAAAACCTTCTGTATCTTGGCCTCCAAAGATACAATAAGCATAGATAAGTACAGAAGCACCAGGATCAGGCAATGTACAATGCATAAGGGCCCCTACACTCCCCCACAAAAGGAGAGGATAACTCAGGATAAAATATTGTTTATCCAATGCATAAATATCACCTTTTAGGCTGCAACAATCCAAGGGAAAGGAACAGTATTAGGGGAGAAATTTATCTAAGCACAAAAGGAGAGCAGGATCTGGGGATGATCATAACTGATGCTCTTAAGGTGGCCAAGATTGATAAGGTGACAACAAAAGCCAGAAAGATGCTTGGTTGCACAGGGAAAGGAATGGTCAGCAGAAAAAGGGAGGTGATATTGCTCCTGTATAAGTTCCTGATGAGAACTCTTTTGGAATACTGTATACAATTCTGGAGACCTAGGTCTGGCACCGGGGACCGACTCAATTCCAGGGCTCTTTACCAGGGGCTAGGCCCAGTTCCAGGGCCCGTCCCAAGGCCTAGTTCCATTGCCAAACCCTAGGTCCAGTGCCAGAATCCAGTTCAAGGCTTAGTTCCGGCACCAAGCCCAGCATCGAGGCCTAGGCCTTGCACCAGGGCCTTGCTTGAGGCCCAGCTCTGTTGCTGAGGCCTAAGCTTGATATTGGCTAGAGGTCTGGCCATGTTGCTGAGGCTGGTCTCTGTGCCAAGGCCTGATCTGAAGGCCTAGGACCAGGTCTCCTAACATCTTTCTTCTTCAATCTTTGAAAAATGACACCGTCCACTTTAAGGATGCATTGCAGTGACATCACTGTGGTGCCTTTCTTCAAAGCAGACAATATCATTTTGATGTATAGCCGTACATCAAAAATGGCACCATCCATGTCAGAGGAAGACATTGCGGTGACATCACTGCAGCATGTCCTTCAAGCAATGCAGGGGCCATAGGTTTTGCCAATGGAACCAGACATTGGGCTTTACCATGGCGCCAGGCCAATGTCTCGGTAATGGGTCAAGTCCTCATTCCAGGCCCAGCCACCAGGTCTAGGCCATGCGATCAAGTCTGCGGCCAAGCCCCAACACTGGGACCAGGCCTCTGGCTGTGCCCTGGCATCGGGATTAGTGTTTGAGTTGTGCCCCAGTGCAGGGACATGGCCTCAGGTTGGGGCCAGGCACCAGGATCAGGCCTTGGCTGTGCCTCAGCCCAGTGCCTAGGCCTCTATGATGAGACTGTGCCTTGGTATGGGTCCTGATGTGGGCCTAGACTTCAATTCCGGGACTAGACCCAGGTCTAGGTGACAGCACCAGGCCTTGTCCCTGGCAATGGGACCATGCCCCAGCAACAGGCCAAGGCTTCTGCACTGGCATCAGACCTTGGCTGAACCCCTGCACCAGACCAGGACCAGGCCTCTGGCTGGGCTTCGGTGTTGAGACCAGACCTTGGTAATGGGATCTAGCCTAGAGTCGTGTCTCGGTCCCAGAAATAGTTCTCAAATTAGGCCTCGACTTTGAGGCCTAGTCCCAGCGGAGGCCCTTTTTTTTTTGGGGGGGGGGGGGATTTTTTGTTTTGTGGGTTTAAAAAAAATTTCAGTCTGGCAAATGAACCAAATTGAAAAAAAAATAAACAAACCAAATCTTAATTTAAAAAAAATTGTGGCTGCACATCCCTACTGAAGAGTCACAAAAAGCCTGCTTACTTCCTTGCTTAGTTCTAAGGAGCCAAGAGAGGCCTGCTTTTCTCCCTCCCTGCCATATCCAGAGAAGTCCTGGGGAAGGCATGTCTCCTCCTCATCTTTCCCATCCTTTGATACAGCAGTGCTTATTTTTAAAGAACTTAGTACAACATATTTAGGTGAAAAATAGTTTAATTTTCAAACCATAGCAGTTCCAATTTGTTACCTGAAAAGTAACATTATTCCAGTCAATATAGCAGACAAAATAGGCGAAGTCAAAATGGTCTACTAAATGTTTTCTATGGGAGGCATTTGGTAATTTTGGTAAGTTTAGAATAGACAGGACCAGCTGTCCTCAAGTTGTAAGAGAGCATGTATAATTTTATATCTATATATAAGTATGCATGTAGACAGAAGAGTATGTAGACACGTCTGGATTTTGAATACAGACAACTTTAAAAACGTTTTCTTGTTCTCATCTAAAGATCATACAGTACATTTCTCCATTATTATGACAATTGAGTTCCCTTATCTTCTGCACTTCTATGGCTGCAGAATTAATTGGGTTGATTAAATCTAGCAATTGACTTTCTTGTATTTTAATTGAAAAGTCTTAGTTGTATTTAAGACTTTCTGCTGTCTCAGACTTCTGCTGATGATGTTATTGATACAGCCTGCCTATAGCTAGGAATCTAACCCATGGCAATGCTATTACTATATGTGAATGTTTGGGATCTGTACCGAACAGGCAGAGTCAATACTGTTCTGCTTCTATATATTTGATTTTTCTTTTCTTGAAAGAACATGTCTGTCAACCCTGGCGTTTTAGATTGAAACTTTTATTGCATCTTTGTAGGTATTGCACAGTATCACAAAGTCATGAGCTGGTAAAATTCAGAGACAGGAGTGTTTAAAATTATATGCCAAGGTCTTACATTGCCAACAATGGATAAGTAGAGTAAGTCACAGTTTTGCATTTATTGCATCTGTGGGCATATAGTCCTGCTGTTCTTAGAGAAACTGAAACTACTAACTGACACCTACAAAACATTTGCAGAACATTAATGCCAATACCCATGTCCTGGCCAGACCTGAGCAATCTTGCCCTTCTTCTACCCTTCCAGCATACCCTGTCTGCAGCTGGCTAGTTCCTCTGTCTGCTTCCGGCCCTGAGGCACTCATCTTTCCTCCACTTGGCTGGTTCCTCTGCTTCCCTTCAATCCTGTGACCACATGACTAGCATGCGTTCTTTGTATAAAATACACCTTACATGGCAAACAGCAGATCTGACAGACACCAACGACAGCTCTAAGCCTTCTTTGTATGTATGGTCAAGTCCATCAGTACAGTGCGGAATAAAACCAAGACTTGTTCAGTCTTACCTTTATGACATGGAACTTGATCTTATAATAAGAGCTCCTAACAGCTCCAAACAGCATTTATCTCTGCTTACTAAATAACAAGTGTTAAGCTTTTCTAACCCAAAAAGGAAAAAATACCACCTGGAATTTGAAAAAAAAAAAATACAGAAATTGCTAATTAAAATTGAGCATGTTCAATTGCAGGGTTCAAACAAGTGCAGTTTCTAAGCATGCTGAAACCTGAGTTATTAAGAATACTTTACAAGTTTTTCAACTCCATCTCCTCTTCACACTCTGAATCTTGTAAATTTAATATGCATATGGTTTATTTCCATAATGCGGTATTGTAATTTTAAAATAGCATTTATATTTGTATAATGTATATATTCAGCACTCTGAAATGTAGCAGTCATTACATATAATGTAATATGTTTCTGGTGCTTATGCTGATTTCAGATTTCTCCATAGAGAAAAGGCAAAAGTGAAAATATTTGGGCAGAAAATGTGCCCCAATAGAAATTGATTCTCATGTGGTTTTATTAAAGTCAGCAAACTGCATTATTTTCCCATCATATTTGACATATTGCATTCCTTCAATGCCTGCTCTAACCCATGGCATGCTGTCTTCCCTGGAGTGTCTAGACATGGTATGTTAGATTTATGAGTATGATCTCAGTGTGTTACAACATCACTCCTGACTAATGCATTATTACAATACTTGCGGATATTCCCAAGTGTCATTGTATTGATTAGAAAATCTCCAATCTGCATATGCACACCATCTGTGCTCAGAGAGGTAGTGCATGCATGGCAACATTTGCTTTCTTGGAAGAAAGATGTTGAAGATTTGTTAAAGATGGCATCCTTTGGCATATTTACCTCCTAAACCAGGGTTTTCCAAACTGTGAGCTGACACCCTAAATGGGGTTTCAAAACTACCTCAAACAGCATCACTCTTTAGGTGTCAGAAGCAGCATTCAGAGTGAAAGCCAGCATGAGGTCTTTGAGGCAATACACACAGACCTACAGAGGCACTGCCCTTGCATGAGATTCTGTGGTAACAGGAAGACCTACAGGAGAAGAGATCAGGGCCTGAGAGCCTGCACTGGCTCCCAGACTGCATGCTGACTTTCATAATCGATGCTGCTGCCACTTACTGATCATCATTCGGCTAAGGGCCAGACAGGAGGGGAGGGGAGAGTTCAGTATGCATCGGCTTATGGAGATTACCATTGCTCCTTTCTTCTCACCCCCATTGAACCTACCCAAGGGAAGAATGTTGCCCCCGTCAGCCTGCCCTCTCTCCCCACCAGTTGTCATCCACCTTTTGCTCAGAGGCCCACAGGAAAATGTTGCTCCTTACCCTGGCCAGAGGGATGTTTGGAGGAGGGGCTATTTGGAGGGAGGGTATCAGATGGAGAGGGATTGGCTGTGGAGGATGAATGACAGAAGATAACTGGAGGATGTAAAAGAGGAGCTAAGGCATGAAAGAAGGATTAGTGGGGAAGAGGTGAGGAAGGAATGGGGATGAGAGTGAGGAGGGAGAGGATGACAGAGAGAGTTATAAGAAGGGCATGGAGGTGACAGAAGATGTGCTGGTGGAGTGCAAAAGGACTGGAGGAGGTGAGAGGAGTTGGGGGAGGTAAGGGGATTTACTGGAGCAGCAGAGATTGGGAGAGGAAGGAGGATGAGAGAAAAGATAGTCTGGAGAGGATGGAGGTTGAGAGAGGGGATCAGCAGAAATGCAGGAGGGAGAGAGTGGACTGATTGTTGGAAGGGGGAGGGCCATATTCCTGCCAATTCATTTTGGGGTTATGTGAACTTTCAAGCGCTAAAACAGCATCACAGTGGTTAAAGGTTTGGGAAGCCCTGTCCTAAATCTTAAAAATAAACATGTTTCATCTTCAAAGACATAAATTGAAGTGTCTACAGACAAGCTGAGCCGGAATATTCTTTTAAACAAAGATCTAAATATGCATTGTAACAAAGATAGCTGAGCTTCCCGTTGTTTTGAGACTGAAGGCTGCCAGTTCAGGAGTAGAAATGTACGTGTGACACGGCTTACTGTATGTGCAGCCAGGGCAAGGGGATCTTCCGTGGCTTGAAAGGATATTTGAAAAGATGAATGAGGGCTCTGTTTTTTTCTGGATAGCAATGCTTTTGAAAGGGCAGGAATCTGCTTATCTTTGATTTATTGGTCAGTCTGATTCTTTATAAAGTTTATTGACTGCAAAACACATAAATCAAAGAAAAGCAAATCACAGGATCCATTTTGGGGGCATTGACATCCTGTCATCTATGTAGCAACAACTTAGAAAAGCCAGTGGGTCTGGGAAAAGGCGGCGGTGGAAAATAAAAGACTTTTTTGTACCTGTCTGCTTCACATCAGCTAACACTTTATAAATGGCATATCCTCTGTTGTTGGAGGTAAGAGAGCTCAAAATGCACAAGACAGGTTTAACAGGACCACTAATGAAAATGTATGGCACGTTGCTTTTTTTTTTTTTTTTGGAATATGAATGCAGAACTGATGCTTATCAATACATATTTTTCCTCTACTGGTAACTTTCCAGTTCCATTTGTGTGCTAATGTGCTAATCCTTCTCCCCCAGTAAAATTGTCTGGCTTTTTTTTTTCCAGTTGAGATTCTTAACCTAAAAATCAGCCCTTGGATGTGGCATGAGCTATTCCAGCAGCACGCTTTGAACCTCCACTCCTGAAATACAGCTCAACATCACACAGCAAGACAGTTGCTGCAAATCTAGTTAATGTGTCGCGTGAGGTAGAATATGAAGGTAGAATAATCCAGACGGATGTGTGCTGTTGACCTTGACATGGCATCATATTGTGTCTTTCTTCCAAGTCAATGCATGGGTCACCCTAACATCTGGCGAGTCTCTTTATAACAAATTCTCCATTTTGAAGCACTAGGTGCACTGAAGCTAAATGTTAGCAACATGGCATGGTCTAGCCTCTCAGCAAGGTTCCTAATTGCAAGGTTACACTTGCTGTCAACTACAGGATAATTTACATTTCTAGAACTTACATCTTGTTATAATAGGAAAAAATACTGGAATATGAAAAACAGCTTTAGAAAGCCTGTGTTGTGTTTTCTGCTCTGCAGGTATATCTTTATTTTGTCTTCTGTTAAAATATTGCCATGCCTCAATTCTCTTTTTGTCTGGTAATTAGTTTTCACAGTACTGTACTCGGTATACGTTTCTATGAAGATCAATTTTCAAACCACCGCAGAGTGACTAAGAAGAGGTTAATTTTATCTTTAGGAGAATTTTCAACTAAACCTAACTGGCTAGGCTTGCATTGGAAAATGTGGTTAAATCTGGCCAGTAAAATTTTGACTTGGCAAGATTTAGCACAGCTCTGTGCAGCTGGGTTCCCCTGACAAATTTAGTCAGACAGTGCTTAAAATTACTCGCCAACATTAAAAAAAATAAATAAAAATAAATAAATAAATAAATAAATAAAAAAAAAAATATATATATATACACACATCTGGCTCTGATCTCCCCTCCATCCCAACTACTTGTAACTAAAAAATATAATTAATTCTGCCCCAATCCCTGCCCTCAACCATCCTGTCACTCCCCCCCCCAAATAAATGTGGCAAGTGCGGGGTGCCACGCTGGATGGATGGTAAGCCAATAGGGATGTGCAAAAGAAAAAAAAATTGTTTTGGTTTGTTTATTCATTTCGTTGGGACCCTAATTTGTTTCATTAGTTTCAAAGCAAAAAAAAATATATTTGTTTATTAGTTTGATTCGTTTTTCATTTGCCATTAAAGTCAATGGGGGAAGTATTGCAGCCTATTTTTGGCTGCAGAATTGGGGTTTTCTTATCAATTCGAATGAAACTTCTGGGGAGCAATCATCAGAAGGGGAAAAGACCTCCAAGGTACTTAGACAGTGGCAAAGTGTCACCAAAGTGGCATGAATAGCCTAAGGCACCATAAAGGAGCAAAGGGGTACCAGGAGTGGCAAGAGTGTTTTAACAGAGGTGCAAAGCAGCAGCGAGAGTGTCAAAAACACCCCACAGCTTCAAAAGAGGGGACTGATAACAGTTGCATGAACCCTCGAAGGCAGCACGAGAGGCAAAGTGGCATGACGTGACATCAACATCCTACAGCACAATGAAGGGGGAATATAGCAAACAGAAAGGGTGTCAGAAAAAACCTCAAGGCATCGATAAAGGGACAAAGCAGCAGAAAGACTAGTATCAACACACCGAGGAACCATGATAGTGGTAAGAACACCACAAGGAGTAAAGTGAGTTGTCTGGTGTATGGCAGCAAGGCAGAGTGGCAAAAAGATGATAGGGACAAGACAGGCTGGCACAGTGGAGGTAGTCCGGTCCCTGTGGTGTTGATAAGGGCATGACAGGCAGGCACAATGGAGGTAGACAGGCCCCTCTGCTGTTGATAGGGGCAAGACAGGCAGGCACAGTGGAGGTAGTCAGTTCCCTGTGGTATTGATAGGGGCATGACAGGCGTGGAGGTAGTCAGGTCCCTTTGGTGTTGATAGGGGCATGACAGGCAGGCACAGTGGAGGATGGATAGACATGCCCCTCTGGTGCTGATAGGGCAAGACAGGCAGGCACAGAGGAGGTAGTCAGGTCCCTGTGATATTGATAGGGGCAAGACAGGCAGGCACAGTGGAGGTAGACAGGACCCTCTAATGTTGATAGGGGCAAAGATTCCAAAAATACCCCAAAATATTCCCCAGTGTCAATCTTTAATATTTATTAGAAGTATATGTGTAGCACCTTCATGAACACAGCTTGCAAATGTGGACAAGCTGTATTGCCCCTCAAGTGCACTTTTACTTTATGTATTCATTTGTCAAAACCTTCAATTTTTGTTATATTTTTTTCTTTTTCTTATCTTAAAAACAGTCACAGTCCATGAAGGTGCCTGCCTGGGTCATATATAGATTTATCTTGTTTGAACCCATTCATCAGAGCAAGAAACTCAAAACACATATATCGTCAATATCCACTCAGAACCCCGACATGGCCATGTTTCGATCACAAATCTGTTTCAGGGGGTTACACTTTGGATTTAAACCGCTCTCGCTTTTCCAAGACACGCAGCACAGTGGAGGTAGTCAGGTCCCTGTGGTGTTGATAGGGGCATGACAGGCAGGCACAGTGGAGGTAGTCAGGTCCTTGTGGTGTTGATAGGGGCATGACAGGCAAGCACAGTGGAGGATGGGTAGACAGGCCCCTCTGGTTTTGATAGGGGCAAGACAGGCAGGCACAGAGGAGGTAGTCAGGTCCCTGTGGTGTTGATAGGGGCAAGACAGGCAGGCACAGTGGAGGTAGTCAGGTCCCTGTGGTGTTGATAGGGGAAAGACAGGCAGGCACAGTGGAGGTAGTCAGGTCCCTGTGGTGTTGATAGGGGCATGACAGGCAAGCACAGTGGAGGACGGGTAGACAGGCCCCTCTGGTTTTGATAGGGGCAAGACAGGCAGGCACAGTGGAGGTAGTCAGGTTCCTGTGGTGTTGGTAGGGGCAAGACAGGCAGGCACAGTGGAGGTAGTCAGGTCCCTGTGGTGTTGATAGGGGCAAGACAGGCAGGCACAGTAGAGGACGGGAAGATAGGCCCCTTTGGTGTTGATAGGGGCAAGACAGGCAGGCAAAGTGGAGGTAGTCAGGTCCCTGTGGTGTTGATAGGTGCAAGACAGGCAGGCACAGTAGAGGACGGGAAGACAGACCCCTCTGGTGTTGATAGGGGCAAGACACACAGGCACAGTGGAGGTAGTCAGGTACCTGTGGTGTTGATAGGGGCATGACAGGCTGGCCCAGTGGAGGATGGGTAGACAGGCACCTCTGGTGTTGATAGGGGCAAGACAGGCAGGCACAGTGGAGGTAGTCAGGTCCCTGTGGTGTTGATAGGGGCATGACAGGGAGGTACAGTAGAGGTAGTCAGGTCCCTGTGGTGTTGATAGGGGCAAGACAGTGGAGGTAGACATGACCCTCTGGTGTTGATAGGGACAAGATACACAGGCACAGTGGAGGTAGTCAGGTCCCTTTGGTGCTGATAGAGGCAAGACAGGCAGGCACAGTGGAGGTAGTCAGGTCCCTGTGGTGTTGATAGGGGCATGACAGGGAGGTACAGTAGAGGTAGTCAGGTCCCTGTGGTGTTGATAGGGGCAAGACAGGCAGGCACAGTGGAGGTAGACATGACCCTCTGGTGTTGATAGGGACAAGATACACAGGCACAGTGGAGGTAGACAGGTCCCTTTGGTGTTGATAGAGGCAAGACAGGCAGGCACAGTGGAGGTAGACATGACCCTCTGGTGTTGATAGGGACAAGATACACAGGCACAGTGGAGGTAGTCAGGTCCCTGTGGTTTTGATAGGGGCAAGACAGGCAGGCACAGTGGAGGATGGGAAGACAGGCCCCTTTAGTGTTGATAGGGGCAAGACAGGCAGGCACAGTGGAGGTAGTCAGGTCCCTTTGGTGTTGATAGAGGCAAGACAGGCAGGCACAGTGGAGGTAGACATGACCCTCTGGTGTTGATAGGGACAAGATACACAGGCACAGTGGAGGTAGTCAGGTCCCTGTGGTTTTGATAGGGGCAAGACAGGCAGGCACAGTGGAGGATGGGAAGACAGGCCCCTTTGGTGTTGATAGGGGCAAGACAGGCAGGCACAGTGGAGGATGGGTAGACAGGCACCTTTGGTGTTGATAGGGGCAAGACAGGTAGGCACAGTGGAGGTAGTCAGGTCCCTGTGGTGTTGATAGGGCTATGACAGGAAAGCACAGTGCAGGGCAGGAAGACAGGCCTCTCTGGTGATGATAGGGGCAAGACAGGCAGGCACAGCAATCAGATCAGGCCCTTGTAGTGACATTAGGGGCGAGACAGACAGGCATAGCAATGAGGTCAGGCCCTTTTAGTGACATAAGGGGGTGAGACAGACAGGCTCAACAGATTAGGTTAGGCCCTTTTAGTAGCATAAGGGGTGAAACAGACAGGCACAGCAATGAGGTCAGGCCCTTGTAGTGACATAAGGGGCGAGACAGACAGGTACAGCACATGAGGTCAGGCCCTTGTAGTGACAAGGGGCAAGACAGACAGGCACAGCAGATGAGGTCAGGCCCTTGTAGTGACATAAGGGGCGAAGTAGACAGGCACAGCGGATGAGGTCAGGGCCTGGCAGTGACATAAGGGGCAAGACAGACAGGCACAGCAGATTAGGTCAGGCCCTTTTAGTGACATAAGGGGCGAGACAGATAGGCACAGCAGATGAGGTCAGGCTCCTGTGGTGTTGATAGGGCAAGACAAGAAGGCAGAGTAAATGAAGTCAGGTCCATATGATATATCTAGAGCATATGAGGCAGGCAGAGCTGCTGCAAGGCTTTAAAGTGCTTTTATTCATCTTGCCATTCACAGGGAAAATCTGGAAACCCAAGCAAAGGCATGTTTATTTTCCAAAACACTAGCTTTTCCATCAACTGTGGTGCCAGCCTTGAGCGATGAGGGCTCATGATATCCCCTGTCATTGAAAAGACACGTTCACTGGGCACACTGGTTGGTGGACAGGACAGATGTCACTGAGCTACTTTGGCTAGGTGTGGCCAGACAGTGGACTTGTGTGCCCAATATGCCAGCGCATCTATCTCCATGTCCTCAGTGGGCTCTGTGAGATACCGTGTCATTGACATTTGTGCTGGTGTCTTCTTTGCTTGGGTGGGCTGAGAGCCCTTCTTGTCAGCTGCTTTCGCTCTAGTCTGCGCCAGAAGAGATGATTTTTTAGCGGCAACATGGCTTTGGCGTACTGACATGGAGGAGGAAGAACTAGCTGTTGCTGACAGAGTGCTGTTCTTGCTTGGGCATGCACTACTTTCTGAAGTGCCCACTGTTTCCTCCTCTGCTTCATGCCTAATCTGTCTCTGCCTATGGCGCTCCTGTTCACAGACCTTTTCTAACAGCAGGTTTTTCACAAATGTGAGACAATCAGACTGTAGGGCAAGTTTTCCTTTCACAAGGGGATCATAGACTGTGGCGAGCATGTATGTGTCGTCTTTTCTTAAAGGTCCTAATCTCTCTTGCACCTGGTTCTGCAAAACATTCAGACAATGCAGCACCTCTGCTATCATTCCCTCTTCCTGTTTAAAGCCCTCCAATTTTTCCTCCAGAATATTAACTATAGGGATGATGTCACCCAAGATGGCACTTCTGGAACTCAGATCATCCATGGCATACTTGAAGGGCTTCAGGATTTCTACCAGCTGACTCATGACTACCCAATCATGATGCCCTAGGGGACTATACACACCTATCCAGAGAAAGATCATGAAGGGGTGTTTGCTGCTCCACTAACCTCTTCAGCCTCATATAGGTGGAATTCACTGGGTGCCAATGTCTTGAATGAGATGCTTGTGAGGCATCCCCAAATCAGTCTGCTTTTGATGGAGAACCTGCCCTGCCGAAGTACCCTGCTATGTTCCTGCACTTCTGTATTAACTTCTGCAGGTATTCATTGTCTTGGTGCTTGGACTCCAACCCCAGAGCTGACTTCACTACCAGGTGCACAGTGTGTGCAAAACATCGGATATTCTGAAACCCCCTTCGGATTTTGCCTTTGCCATGTTTGCACCATTGTCTGTGACAAAGAACCCTGCCTGAAAATTCCTGGCTCTGGTGTAGCTGCCAGCCCTCCAGCTTGTCTCTGATGCATGATAGAATATTGGCCGAGGTATGGGCCTCGTCCGTCAGGTGGGTGTGCAGTAAAGCCCACCTGCACCCTGATACTTGGTCACCGAGAGCTGCTGCTTGCCCCTGCCTCAGCCAGGACCCACCAGTGTGCTGTCAGGGAGAGGTAAGAGTATGAAGTATTCATGGTGGTCCAGCTATCACAGGTGAAATGCACACTCCCCTCTGCCTTAGCTAGCAGCGCCTGGATGCGACTGCAACACTGGTTGTACAAGCTGGGGATGACCTTTCTGCTAAATTTGGTTCTGGAGGGGACTTTGTAATTTGGAGATAAGACCTGCAGCAAACACTTGAAACCCACATTCTCCACTACCTGCAGGGGATGGTCATCAAGGGCAATCATTTCCCCGATGCTCCTGGTTACAACTTTTGGGGTTGCCTGTCTCCTTCCCTGGATAGCATTGCCGAACACTAACCCATTTCCTCCATGGTGGGTTGTCGCTTCTGACGCATGGCAGGGGGCTGCTGGCCTGCCACCTGTCTGCTGGAAGGGGCTGAGGGCATGGGATGACTCTACTCCTTTTTAACCACTATGTTGCCTGGAAAAAGGGGTCCCTTGACTGGTACTGCCACCATCCCCAGATGTCAGTACTGTTGGGTGTTGCTTCTGCATATGATACATCATTCCAGAATTGATTAGATGGCCCACTTGCTTGCCTCTGCTAATATCCCTGGAACAGTAATTACACTGAGCAAAACACGGGGTCTCCCTCACTTTAAAGTGGCTTAAAATCACATATTTCTTTCGTGATCCCTTCTCTATAGCCTTCGGGGTGGGTGCTGACCAGAGATGTGAATCGTGTGCCAGATTGTCTTAACGATCAGATTTGGCTGGGGTGGGTTTTACTCATCAGCACCTATTATAGGGGCTGATGAGTAAAGCCTCTATAATAGCCCCTATTATAGGGGCTGATGAGTAAAGATGGCCGGCGCCATCTTTAAAGATGGCGCTGGCCATCCAGTGCTCCTACCATGTGACAGGGGCCGGCCAATGGCACGGATACCCTGTCACATGGTAAGGGCAAAGGGGCATCGGTGCCATTTTGTTTTAGAACAGCTGATGCCTGGGAACGGAAAATCTCTCCCCGAGGCCCCCCTGGATCTCTCCTCTCCCTGAGGCCCCCCTGGATCTCTCCCCGAGGCCCCCTGAGGCCCCCCTGGACCACCAGGTAATTTTAAAAGGTTTTGGGGGGGTTGGGAGGGTGGGGTCGATTTAAAGGGTCGGGTGGGTTTTTTTTTTTTAGCGGCGCGGGCCTCCCTAAAAAAAAAGGGTTGGGAGGGTGGAGGAGGCTAAGGGGGGTTGATTTAAAGGGTCGGGTGGGTTTGTTTTTTTTATCGGGCCATCGGCGCCATTTTAATTAGTGGCAGCCAAAATGGCGCCAATGGCCCGAGAGCGGGAGATCGCGCCGGGACCCCCCCCCCCACTGGACCACCAGGTAATTTATTTGGGGGGGGGGGGTTGGGAGGGTGGGGGAGGGTAAGGAATTGGTTTTAAAGGGTCGGGTGGGTTTAGGGGTTGTTTTGGGTGTGCCGGTTTTCCCGCCCTCCCCCAAATAATTCCCGTGCCCTATTTAACGATACAATACAAATGCCCCTGACGATAAATCGGGGGCATTTGATTTGTATCGTGCACTCTAACGATTTAGGACGATTTTAAAATTATCTGATGATAATTTTAATCGTTCAAAAACGATTCACATCCCTAGTGCTGACACTGGAGTTAAAGTAGTGGGTGGACTCTGAGAAGCAATGCCAGGGGCATCAGTCACACTCTCTGCCTGCGCTGACTACTCTTCCTCATCATCTTCACCAGTTTCCTCTCTCTCCTCCAGCACTGAAGGGGAGGCTAAGACGGAACTAACTAATCCTCCTAATCCTTCTTCAGCTATTATTTCTTCCATTTCTGATGAAGGGAATCCCATACAAGATGATTCTTCATCGGAATCAGAAGCAAACAGTGACTGCGCTACATCGTCAGTGCTAACTAGAGTATGCTGTCGCACTGCTCCTTTTGGGTCTTACTCTTTTGCTTTCTCCACTGCCCCAACTGCCTTGGATGACTCAGCCTCCCCTTCCCTCACCTCCAAAACAACAGGGTCAGAAACAGGTGGTGGCAGTGCATCATTTTTAAATTTAAGTTTTTTCTGGATGGAACTGCTTGCCCCTCTAGAGATTTTGGATTGGAACAAGTCCCTTTTTAACTTTAATGGGGAATTACCTCTTGAAGTACCTCCTCTGCTAGTACCAATAACATATTTCCCTCGACCTGTACCTTTTCCTGACATCATGGATTTTAATGTCACTGCCTACTGGGGATTTGGATTAAAATGATTATTTCTTTATTGGTTGTAATGTACTGAACAATACTGTACCAATATATGTGAGTGTGGAAAACTACACGCACACACAGACACACAATGCAGTATCTTGCTGTACATTACAACTGAGACTGCTCTATGTGCACAAAAACTGAAACTCCAGTTAAAACACTGGAAGCCTCAGCCTGACTACTCCTTCTATGTCTGCAAGCCAAATTCCTACAGTACTCCTCTCTTTGCACTCACTGTGATGCTGCTTGTAGTTGTACAATGCCCAGACAGCCACTGCAACTTCCCACTATCTCCCACCCATACCACCCAAACCCTGCCTGCAACCTACCCCAGAGCGGGTAAGATACGCAGCAAAATTCCACTGCTGGCAGCTTGTCACTCCTTTTCTCTCAGTGGGTGAGACAGAGAGGCAGTCTGAGTGCAGTAAAAAAAAAAGCCTGGCTGCCTGGCACAGCAACCAAAAAGGACAAAAATCTTTTTCAGCAATTGAATACTCAGATTTGAGACACTCTGAGAGAGCTCAATCCAGCAAACAACCTCAGATAGAACCTAAGAAGAAAGTGCACTGTGGTACACTTGCTCATGGTAGAAAAAACACCAGGATCAGCATCACTAGGTCCACAGAACAGCGATTGGCTGAATTAGAAAAATGCTTCGCTCTGATATGTTGGCATTCTAGTCTCCTTGCCAACCTGTCCAACCCTCTCTATGACAGGGCTGTGAGGTCACTTATGACTCACAGGAAAGGGCTGGTTGCTATGGATACTCCCACATGACCTTCTCATATTGCAAAAGGATGATAAGAAAGCACTGTGAACCAAACGAATGAAACTAATATGATATGTTTCAATCATGGGGGTTCATCATTCATTTCGTGGTCCCACAAATGAAATGAATAGGGACCTTTTCGTTGCGGATGGCATTTTCGTTGTAAATAAATGCACATCCCTAGTGAGCGTGTGCCTGCCTGGCTCAGCTAGGGGATCCTATGGAAGGATATGCTGGGGGGAGACCTCAGAGGAGGGTGGTGGGAGGGAGATCGACATAGGGAGTTATTTAGATAAATGATTGCTAGACTTTTTTTTTTTAATGTCAGAATCCCTGGCAGGCACTTTTTTTTTTGACAGTAGAGAGGAAGGGAGGTTATCCCCATACGAGCCACAAGGCACTTTCATTGTTTGAGTGAAAGGAAGGACTTGCGGGGGTGAGGGGATTAAGGCAGAAAACAGTTTTTAAAATAACAGTTAGTTGGGAGGGAGGAAAGGGGTACGGACTCCAGATATTTTTTTAATATCAGAAGGCAGAAGTCCTCAATTTGGATGTTGCAGAGATGCACTCAGATATCACCGTTGCCCTGAGGTAATTCCTGGCTCGGGTGGATAAACATGGATTTTACCCTTATTTTTGTGGGGTATCTTTCTTAAGAGGAAAAAACGCTGAAAACTTAGCTTTAGGATTCTCGGAGATGGAGCAATGTGAGACACAACCTCTCAGGTCACCATCTTGTTTTTAAAATAACAGTAAGTTGGGAGGGAGGAAAGGGGTACGGACTCCATATATTTTTTTTTAATATCAGCAGACAGGAGGCAGGGAAAACCCCAGTCTGCCTCATTTGTGCTTAAAAGCAAGCTGCGTGTGTGTGCACACACCACACACACATTACATTAGTGCATAGCAAGGCACTGTGACAGTGGGCAGTGGGTAGTTTAACAGACTGAATTTTATTATTGGGAAGGTCTGTGCAGTGAAATTCCCAGTCTCCCTCTTTTGTGCTTACAAGCAAGCTGCGTGTGTCTGCACACCACACACGTTAATTTAGTGCATAGCAAGGCACTGTGACAGTGGGCAGCCAGTAGGCACTAGGCAGTGACATTAAATCCATAATGTCAGGGATAGCTAGATGTAGTCGAGTGATTGGGACTGGCAGAAGAGGCACGTCAAAAGACACTAGGGCCACTCCCCCATTAAAGTTAAAAAGGGACCTGTCAAAATCTAAACTCTTTCCAGGGGCAGGCAGTTCCATCCAGAAAAAAATGAAATCTGACCATGATGCATCGCCATCGCCACCACCTGTTTCTGACCCTGTAGTTTTGGAGGTGAGGGAAAGGGAGGCTGAGTCATGCAAGACAAAATGTCAACACACAAAAGCAGCAGGGGAACAGAAGTCTCGACTAACACTTAGCGTTGACCATGTAGTGCAGTCACTGTTTGCTTCTGATTCAGATGAAGAATCATCTTGTATGGGATTCTCATCAGAAACGGAAGAAGTAATAGCTGACGAAGCTTTAGGAGGATCAGTTAATCTTGTCTTAGCCTCCAGTTCAGTGCAGCAGGGGAGAGATGAAACTGATAAAGAGGAGGAAGAGGAAGAGCAGTCAGTGCAGGCACAGAGGATGACTGAGGCCCCTGGCATTGCTTCTCAGGGTGCACCTACTACTTCAGCTCCAGTGCCAGCATCCACACCCAAGGCTTTAGAGAAGGGAGGATCACGAAAGACATCTGCGATCTGGAGCCACTAAAGTGACGGATGACACATGTTTTGCTTGGTGTAATTACTGTGGCAGGGATATAAGCAGAGGCAAGCAAATGGGATATCTATCTAATTTTGGCATGACGCATCATATGAAGAGGCAACACCCAACAAGAGTACTGCCATCTGGCGATGGTGGTAGTACCAGTCAGGGGACTCCTTCCAAGCAGCATAAAGAGGTTCAAAAGCAGCAGAGTCAGCCCACGCCCTCATCCCCTTCTAGCAGTCAGGTGGCAGGCCAGCAACTCCCTGATAAGTGGCAGAAGCGACAACCCCCCATGGAAGAAATGAGGTGGAGTGCGGTACGCTATCCCGGGGTAGGAGGCAGGCAGCCTCAAAAGTTGTAACCAGGAACATTGGGGAAATGATTGCCCTTGATGACCAGCCCTTGCAGTTAGTGGAGAATGTGGGTTTCAAGCATTTTCTGAAGGTCATAGTTCCAAATTACAAAGTCCACTCCAGAACCACATTTAGCAGAAAGGTCATCTCCAGCCTGTACAAGCAGTGTCGCAGTCACATGCAAGTGCTGCTAGCTAAGGCAGAGGGGAGAGTGCATTTTACCTGTGATATCTAGATCACCATGAATGCTGCATACTCTTACCTCTCCCTGACAGCACACTGGTGGGACCTGGCTGAGGCAGGGGCAGCCAGCAACTCTATTACTGAACAAGTATCAGGGTGGAGGTGGGCTTTACTGCACACCCACCTGACGGACCAGGCCCATACCGCAGTCAATATTCTAGCATGCATCAGACAGAAGCTGGAGGGCTGGCAACTATACCAGCAAGACAGGAATCCTCAGGCAGGGTTCTTTGTCACAGACAATGCTGCAAACATGGTTAAGGCAATAAACGACGGGCAATTTAAGAACATCCGATGTTTTGCACACATTCTGCAGCTGGTAGTGAAGTCAGCTCTGGGGTTGGATTTCAATGACAAAGAGAATGAATACCTGCATAGGTTAATACAGAAATGCAGGAACATAGCAGCGTACTTCCACAGAAGTGTGAAGGCGGTGCAGGTTCTATGACAAAAGCAGAATGATTTGGAGATGCCTCACAAGCGTCTCATTCAAGACATTTCCACCCAGTGGAAGTCCACCTTTATGATGCTCGAGAGGTTAGTGGAGCTGCAGACACCCCTTCATGGACTTTCTAGTACAATGGACATAGTTGTGCAGAATCCCATAGGGTATTATGATTGGTTAGTCATGATTCAGCTGATAAAAATCCTGCAGCCATTCAAGGATGTCACGGAGAAGCTGAGTTCCAGAAGTGCCACCTTGGCTGACATCATCCCTATAGTTAATCTCCTGGATGAACATTTGGAAGCCTTTAAACAGGAAGAGGGAATGACAGTTGAGGTGCTGCATTATCTGGACATTTTGCAGCAGCAGGTGGAAGAGAGATTAAGGCCTTTAACAGAACAGAACACATACATGCTCGCCACAGTTTGTGATCCCCATGTGATAGGGAAACTCGCCCTACAGTACAATTGTCTCTTATTGGTGAAGGACCTGCTGTTAGCAAAAGTCTGTGAACAGGAGCGCCAAAGGTAGGGACAGATTAGGCGTGAAGCAGAGGTAGAAACAGCGGGTACTTCAGAGAGCTGTGCTGCTAGCCCAAGCAGGAGCAGCACTCTGTCAGCGACAGAACGCCAAAGGCATGTTGCCCATAAAGATTTATCTGTTGTGCGACGAGCAAGAGAGAAAGCAGCTAGCATGAGTGACTTTCAGCCCACCCAAGCAAAGGAGACACCAGCACAGCTGTCAGTGACACGGTATCTCTCAGAGCTGCTGGCATATTGGGCACACAAGTTCACTGTCTGGCCACAACTAGCCAAAATAGCTCAGAGATATCTATCATTTCCACCAACCAGTGTACCCAGTGAACATGTCTTTTCAATGATAGGATATCATGAGCCCATACTGCTCAAGGCTAGCACCAGAGTTGATGGAAATGCTAGTGTTTTTGAAAGTAAACATGCCTTTCCTTGGGTTTCCAAATTTTCCCTGTGAATGGCTAGATGAATAAAAGCAATTGAAAGCCTTGCAGCAGCTCCAACTGCCTCCTATGCTCCAGATAATATAAGCATTGCAGCACATATACCTGACCTGAAATGTTGTACCTGGTTATCCACTGTCTAGGCCGTACGTCCCTATAAGGTTCTGACGTGAAGTGCTGTGCCTGTCCGTCCACTGTCCAGGCCTTATGTCCCTAGGTGGGATTCATCTCTGTCCTCGACTGCTTTGCCTGTTCGCCCATGCCTTATGTCCCTAGGTGGTATTTACCTCTGTCCTCGACTGCTGTGCCTGTCCGTCCAGGCCTTATGTCCCTAGGTGGTATTGATCTCTGTCCTCGACTGCTGCGCCTGTCCTGCTGCGCCTGTCCGTCCACGCCTTATATCCCTATGTGGGCTTGACCTGTTTCCTCGACTGCTTTGCCTGTTCGTCCAGGCCTTATGTCCCTAGGTGGGATTCATCTCTGTCCTCGACTGCTGTGCCTGTCCGTCCAGGCCTTATGTCCCTAGGTGGGATTGACTCTGTCCTGTATTGTGCCTGTGTGTCAATATGTGGGCTTGACCTCTGCCCTCGACTGCTGTGCCTGTCCATGCAGGCCTTATGTCCCTACAAGGGTTTGACCTCAATTGCTGTGCCTGTCCATATAGGCCTTATATCCCTACATGGTATTGACCTCTGTCGTCCAATGCTGTGCCTGTCCATCCAGGCCTTATGTCCCTAGGTAGGATTGACTCTGTCCTGTACTGCTATGCCTGTCTGTACAGGCCTTATGTCCCTATGTGGGCTTGACCTCTGTCCTCGACTACTGTGCCTGTCCATCCATGCCTTATGTCCCTACAATGGTTTGACCTCGATTGATTTGCCTGTCCATCCAAGCCTTATGTCCCTATGTGGGATTAACCTCGATTGCTTTGCCTGTTCATCCAGGCATTATGTCCCTACAAAGGTTTGACCTCGAGTGCTTTGCTTGTTCTTCCTGACCTTATGTCCCTACAAGGGTCTGACCTCTATTGCTTTGCTTGTCCGTCCAGGCCTTATATCCCTACAAGGGTTTGACCTCGAATGCTTTGCCTGTCCTTCTAGGCCTTATATCCCTACAAGGGTTTGACCTCAAATGCATTGCCCGTCCATCCAGGCCTTATGTCCATAGGTGGGATTCACCTCTGTCCTCGACTGCTGAGCCTGTCTGTCCAGGTCTTATGTCCCTACAAGGGTTTGACCTCGATTGCTTTGTCTGTTCGTCCAGGACTTATGTCCCTACGTGGGCTTGAATTCTGTCAATTGCTGTGCCTGTACGTCCAAGCATTATGTCCCTACAAGGGTTTGACATTGATTGCTTTGCCTGTCCATCCAGGCCTTATGTCCCTACGTGGATTGGCCTCGATTGCTTTGCCTGTCCATCCCGGCCTTATGTCCCTACAAGGGTTTGACCTCGAATGCTTTGCCTGTCCGTCCAGGCCTTATGTCCCTATGTGGGATTGACCACGATTGTTTTGCCTGTTCGTCCAGGCCTTATGTCCCTAGGTGGAATTGAATCTGTCCTGTATTGCTGTGCTTGTCTGTCCAAGCCTTATGTCCCTATGTGGGTTTGACCTCGAATGCTTTGCCTGTCCGTCCAGGCCTTATGTCCCTATGTGGGATTGACCACAATTGTTTTGCCTGTTCGTCCAGGCCTTATGTCCCTAGGTGGAATTGAATCTGTCCTGTATTGCTGTGCTTGTCTGTCCAGGCCTTAGGTCCCTACGTGGGCTTGACCTCGAATGCTTTGCCTGTCCATCTAGGCCTTATATCCCTACAAGGGTTTGACCTCAAATGCATTGCCCGTCCATCCAGGCCTTATGTCCCTAGGTGGGATTTACCTCTGTCCTCGACTGCAGTGCCTCTCCGTCCAGGCCTTATTTCCCTACAAGGGTTTGACCTCGATTATTTTGCCTGTTCATCCAGGCCTTATGTCCCTAGCTAGAATTGGCTCTGTCCTGTATTGCTGTGCCTGTCATTCCAGGCCTTATGTCTCTTCGTGGGATTGACCTCTGTCCTTGACTGCTTTGCCTCTTCGTCCAGGCCTTGTATCCCTACGTGGGATTGACTCTGTCCACGATTTCTGTGCTTGTCTGTCCAGGCCTTATGTCCCTACAAGGGTTTGACCTCGCTTTCTTTGCCTGTCCGTCCAGGCCTTATGTCCCTATGTGGGATTGACATGGATTGCTTTGCCTGTTCATACAGGCCTTATGTCCCTACAAGAGTTTGACCTCGAAGGCTTTCCCTGTTCGTGCAGGCCTTATGTCCCTACAAGGGTCTGACCTCGATTGCTTTGCCTGTTCATCCAGGCCTTATGTCCCTACGTGGAATTGACCTCGATTGCTTTGCCTGTCCATCTAGGCCTTAAGTCCCTACGTGGGATTGACCTTGATTGCTTTGCCTGTTCGTCCACGCGTTATGTCTCTACTTGGTATTCATCTCTGTCCTCGACTGCAATGCCTGTCCATCCAGGCCATATGTCCCCACGTGGGCTTGACCTCTCTGAACTGCTGTGCCTGTACGTACAGGCCTTGTGTCCCTACAAGGGTTTGACCCTGATTGCTTTGCCTGTCCATCCAAGACTTATGTCCCTATGTGGGATTGACATCGATTGACAGTCAGTGAGGAATAAGTTTCAGATCATTTACGATTTAATTACAGAGGAGAAATTAGATGTATTTTGCATTGTTGAGAGCTGGTTATTAGATTCAGTTCTAGTGATTATTAATCAGATTTGTCCTTCAGGTTACACTTTTTTCTCACAACCTAGAGCTAAGGGTAGGGGTGGAGGATTATTAATAATATTTAGGAATCGTTAAAGTTGAAATCGTTGGATCTTAGTGGATCACTAAATCAGGAATTGCTACTTGTGTATAACTCCCATTTTTCTATCTGTCTTGTTTATTGTCCACCCAAAATTTTACATTCTAATCTTTCCCTATTATTTGAACAGCTTTTCCTCGCTCCAGTTTGTTTAAACAATATGATCTTATTGGGAGATTTTAATTTACCTTTCAATCTTTTAGAGGATGACTTTCAGACCCTGCTATGCAGGGATATTTTGTATTCATTGGGCTGGCAACAAATAATTGATTCTTCTACACATCGTTTAGGAAATTTACTTGATTTGGTTTTCATTAATGAAGGAGCTAATTTGCAGTTAGCCAGTCCTCCAGAGGTGAAACCTGTCCCTTGGTCCGATCATTTTTTGATTAGTATTTCTTTACATGGTGCAGTTGGGTGTTTTAATAATAGTGATCCTGGTAGAAGTTACGAGAAAAGACCGCTTTTCGATTCCAGCAAGTTGAGGGAAGTTCTTGTTAATATCCCTGAAAAGGTAGAGAGTACAGATTTCAATTGTTACTTCAACGAGTGGGTTTCGTATTTAAATCTGTCTATTGATAAGATAGCCCCTCTCAAGTGTTTTTTATTTTCTGAGTCTAATAAGAAAGTCTTTCACCCTTGGAATACCTATACATTGACGTTATCACGACAGCAGTTACGTAGAAATGAACGCAAATGGTCTAAACATCCTTCTCGTGAGAATGTCGCTTTGTACCGTTTGTCTTTAAAACAATATCAATCTGACACTTTAAATGCGAAAAAGGAATTTTATTCCAAAAAGATAAACGAAATTGGCTATAATCCCAAAGCTTTATTCACTTTGGTACATAGATTATCTGAAAAACAAAGTTTAGAAAAGAATGTAGATGCTTCTACATTGTCAGCAGACATCTTTGTTAATCATTTTGCAACAAAGTTGGAAACTTTGCTTTTGTCTTTTAAAGACATAGATCCTTGGTATTTAGATATGACATCAAGCAATTTACATTTGTGGTCTGAATTTGAATCAGTAGCCTCCACAGAAATTGCAAATACTATAGCAAACCTTAACAACACTATGTGTCCCATTCTGAATGTATCGACTATTTCTTTCAAAGGTATTTTTGATCTCATGAAAACATCGATCACTGACATTGTTAACGCCTCACTAAGTCTTGGGGTTATGCCTACTGTTCTTAAATCTGCGCTGGTTAAACCATTGCTTAAAAAATCTACATTAGATGCCAGTAATCCTTTAAATTATAGACCTATTTCATCACTCCCCCTTATTGCAAAGGTAATTGAAGGGATCGTTTTAAAGCAATTAATGGATTTCTTAGAGAAGAATGAAATTTTGAGCCCTCATCAATTCGGCTTTCGCCGTGGTCTTAGTACTGAATTACTCCTGATCTCAATGGTTGACTCTATCAAACGGAGTCTTGATAATGGTCAACAGTTTCTTCTAGTTTCACTTGACATCACTTCTGCTTTTGATTCCATCGATCATCAAATTTTACTTTTTCGTCTTCGAGAATGTGGTATTTCAGGAACAGTACTTGATTGGTTTGAGAGTTACCTGTCTGAGCGTTCTCAAGTCATTCGATTTAATAACTCTTGTTCTTTGTCTCAGCAGGTGAAGGTTGGGGTGCCACAGGGTTCAGCCCTTTCGGCGATGTTGTTTAATATATATCTCGCCCCATTACCAAATTGCTAGCTACCATCTCAGATGGGTATAAGATCTATGCTGATGACATTCAGTTTTATATAAAAGTTCAGAATTCATGGCAGGACACAGTGAATTCTTTATCCTTGTGTTTGGATACTATTAAGCAATGGTTGAAGCACAATAAGTTGTTGCTAAATACTGGTAAGACCACAATGTTGTTAATTCATCAACCTCATTCCGAACCTTTACAGGACACTATCTCAATAGACAATTTTTCATTTTTTCTTACTAAACCTATCAAGAGTCTAGGCATCATGATTGACTCTACCTTATCTTTTAAACCTCAAATAAAATTGCTGATTAAAACAGGCTTCTTTAAACTTCGGCTGTTAAGAGGCCTTCGTCATTTGTTGTATGACAAAGAGTTTTTGATGGTTGTTCGTCCCATTATTTTTCCGCACATTGACTACTGTAATGGGTTATATATTGGTTTACTGAAGTGTTTAATTCAATCAGTACAACTTTTGCTAAACTCAGCTGCCAGGCTGGTTTCTCACACAAAGCACTTTGAAAAGATCTCGCCAACCCTATGTAGACTTAACTGGTTACCAGTGAATGAACGTATAGTGTTCAAAATAGGCATGTTAGTGTACAAGCTTCGTGCGTCAGATTCTACCTTTTGGTTTAATGTACTATTATGGATTTATAATACAGTTAGATGTTTGAGATCTTCACTATTTAATTTGCTAGGGATTCTCTCAATTCGCCATGCCCGTTTATCCTGTACTAGGGAGACTTCTTTCTCCATTGCGGCACCCATTCAATGGAACCTTCTTCCTTTTGACCTCAGATCTTTAGAAGATGTTAAAAAATTTAAAACGGCATTTAAGGAATATCTGCTTCATCGTGTGTTCAATGATGAATGAGGCTGCATGAATGTTCTTAATCTGCTCATTAAAAGATATATGACGATTTATTATTTGAATATTCAATTTTGGAATATGTTCTTATGTCTAAAATAGTAAATGTACATTAATATTTGGTATTTTGCGGCTTGGTTTCTGTGAAGCTGAAATCTGTTGTTTGTTTTTTATTTTGTTTTTATTATGTATGTACCCTTGTATATTGCCTAGGCCTTGTTAAGTGTTAGGCGATTAATACATTTTAATAAATGAAATGAAAATGAAATGATTGCTTTGCCTGTGCTTCCTGGCCTTAATTCCCTACAAGGGATTGACCTCGCTTGCTTTGCCTATTTGTCCAGGCCTTATGTCCCTACAAGGGTTTGACCTCGATTACTTTGCCTGTTCGTCCAGGCCTTATGTCCCTTTGTGGGATTGGCCTCGATTGCTTTGCCTGTCCGTCCAGTCTTTATGTCCCTACAAGGGTTTGACCTCGAATACTTTGCCTGTCAGTCTAGGCTTTATGTCCCTATGTGGGATTGACCTCGATTGCTTTGCCTGTTTGTCCAGGCCTTATGACCCTAGGTGGGATTCACCTCTATCCTCGACTGCTTTGCCTCTCCGTCCAGGCCCTATGTCCCTACAAGGGTTTGACCTCGAATGCTTTGCCTGTCCGTCCAGACCTTATGTCCCTATGTGGGATTGACCTCGATTGCTTTGCCTGTTCGTCCAGGCCTTATGTCCCTAGGTGGAATTGACTCTGTCCTGCATTGCTGTGCCTGTCCATAGAGACCATATGTCCCTAGGTGGGCTTGACCTCTGTCCTCGACTGCTTTGCCTGTTCATCCAGGCCTTATGTCCCTACATGGGATTGACCTCAATTGCTTTGCATGTTCTTCCAGGCCATATGTCCCTACGTGGGATTGGCCTCGATTGCTTTGCCTGTCCGTCCAGGCCTTATGTCCCTACAAGGGTTTGACCTCGATTGCTTTGACTATTTGTTCAGGCCTTATGACCCTACAAGGGTTTGACCACAATTGCTTTGCATGTTCTTCTAGGCCTTATGTCCCTACGTGGGATTGGCCTCGATTGCTTTGCCTGTCCGTCCAGGCCTTATGTCCCTACAAGGGTTTCACCTCAAATGCTTTGCCTGTCCGTCCAGGCCTTATGTCCCTATGTGCGATTGACCTCGATTGCTTTTCCTGTTCATCCAGGCCTTATGTCCCTAGGTGGAATTCACCTCTGTCCTCGACTGCTGCGCCGCCCTTCCAGGCCTTATGTCCCTACAAGGGTTTGACCTCGATTGCTTTGCCTGTTCGTCCAGGCCTTATCTCCCTACATGGAATTGACTCTGTCCTCAATTTCTGTGCCTGTCTGTCAGGGCCTTATGGCTCTACATGGGCTAGACCTCGAATGCTTTGCCTGTTCATCCAGGCCTTATCTCCCTACGTGGGATTGATTCTGTCCTCGATTGCTATGCCTATCCGTCCAGGCCTTATGTCCCTACGTGGGATTGACCTCGATTGCTTTGCCTGTCTGTCCAGGTCTTATGTCCCTTCAAGGGTTTTACCTCCATTGCTTTACCTGTCCATCCAGGCCTTATGTCCCTACGTGGGATTGACCTCGATTGCTGTGCCTGTCCGTCTAGGCCATATGTCCCTACAAGGGTTTGACCTCTATTTCTTTGCCTGTCCGTCCAGGCCTTATGTCCCTAGGTGGGATTGGCTCTGGCCTGTATTGCTGTGCCTGTCCGCCCAGGCCTTATGTCCACACGTGGGTTTGACCTCTGTCCTCGAATGCTTTGCCTGTTCATCCAGGCCTTATCTCCCTATGTGGGATTGATTCTGTACTCGATTGCTATGCCGATCCGTCCAGGCCTTATGTCCCTATGTGGGATTGACCTCGATTGCTTTGCCTGTCTGTCCAGGTCTTATGTCCCTTCAAGGGTTTTACCTCCATTGCTTTACCTGTCCATCCAGGCCTTATGTCCCTTCGTGGGATTGACCTCGATTGCTGTGCCTGTCCATCCAGGCCATATGTCCCTACAAGGGTTTGACCTCTATTTCTTTGCCTGTCCGTCCAGGCCTTATGTCCCTACAAGCGTTTGACCTTGATTACTTTGCGTGTTCATCCAGGCCTTATTTCCCTACATGGAATTGACCTCGATTGTTTGCCTGTCCATCCAGGCCTTATGTCCCTAGGTGGGATTGGCTCTGGCCTGTATTGCTGTGCCTGTCCGCCCAGGCCTTATGTCCATACGTGGGTTTGACCTCTGTCCTCGACTGCTTTGCCTGTTCGTCCATGCCTTATGTTCCTAAGTTGGATTGACTATGCCCTCGATTGTTTTGCCTGTCCATCCAGGCCTTATGTCCCTATGCGGGATTGACCTCGATTGCTTTGCCTGTTCTTCCAGACCATATGTCCCTACAAGGGATTCACCTCGATTGCTTTGCCTATTTGTCCAGGCCTTAAGTCCCTAAAAGGGTTTGATCTCAATTGGTTTGCCTGTTCGTCCAGGCTTTATGTCCTTAGGTGGGATTGGCCTCGATTGCTTTGCCTGTCAGTCCAGGCCTTATGTCCCTACAAGGATTTGACCTCGACTGCTGTGCCTCTCCTTCCAGGCCTTATGTCCCTACAAGGGTTTGACCTCGATTGCTTTGCATGTTCGTCCAGGCCTTATGTCCCTAGGTGGAATTGACTCTGTCCTGTTTTGCTGTGCCTGCCATCCAGGCCTTATGTCCCTTTATGGGCTTGACCTCTGTCCTCGACTGCTGTGCATGTCCATCCAGGCCTTATTTCTCTAGGTGGTATTGACTCTGTCCTGTATTGCTGTGCCTCTCTGTCCAGGCCTTATGTCCCTATGTGGGCTTGACCTCTGTCCTCGACTGTTGTGCCTGTCCGTCCAGGCCATATGTCCCTACAAGGGTTTTACCTCTATTTCTTTGCCTTTCTGTCCAGGCCTTATGTCCCTTCAAGGGTTTTACCTCCATTGCTTTACCTGTCCATCCAGCCCTTATGTCCCTACGTGTGATTGACCTCGATTGCTGTGCCTCTCCGTCTAGGCCATATGTCCCTACAAGGGTTTGACCTCTATTTCTTTGCCTGTCCGTCCAGGCCTTATGTCCCTACAAGCGTTTGACCTTGATTACTTTGCGTGTTCGTCCAGGCCTTATTTCTCTAGGTGGGATTGACTCTGTCCTGTATTGCTGTGCCTGTCTGTCCAGGCCTTATGTCCCTAAGTGGGCTTCACCTCTGTCCTCGACTGCTTTGCCTGTTCATCCAGGCCTTATTTCCCTAAGGGGGATTGACCTCAACTGCTTTGCCTGTTCGTCTAGGCCTTATGTTCCTAGGTGGGATTGACTCTGTCCTGTATTGTTGTGCCTGTCTGTCCAGGCCTTATGTCCCTACGTGGGCTTGACCTCTGTCCTCGACTGCTATTCATGTCCATCCAGGCCTTATGTCCCTATTTGGGATTGACCTTGATTGCTTTGCCTGTTTGTCCAAGCCTTATGTCCCTACAAGAGTTTAACCATGATTGCTTGCCTGTTCGTCCAGGCCTTATGTCCCTACAAGGGTTTGACCTTGATTTGCCTGTCCATCCAGGCCTTATGTCCCTATGTGGGATTGATCTCGATTGCTTTGCCTGTTCGTCCAAGCCTTATGTCCCTACAACAGTTTAACCACGATTGCTTGCCTGTTCGTCCAGGCCTTATGTCCCTACAAGGGTTTGACATCGATTGCTTTGCCTGTTCGTCCAGGCCTTATGTACCTATGTGGGATTGGCCTCGATTGCTTTGCCTATTTTTCCAGGCCTTACATCCCTACAATGGTTTGACCTCAAATGCTTTGCCTGTCTGTGCAGGTCTTATGTCCCTATGTTGGATTGACCTCGATTGCTTTGCCTGTTCATCCAGGCCTTATGTCCCTAGGTGGAATTTACCTCTGTCCTCGACTGCGGTGCCTCTCCGTCCAGGCCTTATGTCCCTACAAGGGTTTGACCTCGATTGCTTTGCCTGTTTGTCCAGGCCTTATGTCTCTTTGTGGGATTGGCCTCGATTGCTTTGACTGTCAGTCCAGTCTTTATTAGGGATGTGCAGAGCAAAATTTTATGTTCATATTTTTTATGTCCGAAAGGGGGTCCCACTTGCGGCCAATATGGACATAAAAAAAATCCAATGAGTTGGGTATATGTACATATGTGCAAAAAAAAAATTTAAACCCCCTCACCCTCCTTAATCCCCCCCCCAGACTTACCACAACTCCCTGGTGATCCAGCGAGGAGTGAGGACGTCATTTCTGCAATCCTTGGCGAGAAGCATGTGACGTCGGTGGCACGTCGAGTGACGCAGCGTCACGTGATTCCCGGCTCGTTCGCGCCGGACGGCTCGTTCGGCCCAAAAAGAACTTTTGGCCAGCTTGGGGGGGCCTTCTGACCCCCCCAAGCTGGCCAAAAGTTCTTTTTGGGCCGAACGAGCCGTCCGGCGCGAACGAGCCGGGAATCACGTGACGCCGGCGTCACTCGACGTGCCGCCGACGTCACATGCTTCTCGCCAAGGATTGCAGAAATGGCGTCCTCACTCCTCTCTCCATCACCAGGGAGTTGTGGTAAGTCGGGGGGGGGGGATTAAGGAGGGTGAGGGGGTTTATATTTTTATTTTGGCTCAACAATTGCGATTTCCCACATATCGAACATATCTATGTTCGATATGTGGGAAATCCGATCGTTTATGTCGAATCAATTTTTTAAGTAAAAAAAAAATATGAGTTGCGTTTTACTAATGCGGTCAATCCGAATGCACACCCCTAGTCTTTATGTCCCTACAAGGGTTTGACCTCAAATACTTTGCCTGTCAGTCTAGGCTTTATGTCCCTATGTGGGATTGACCTCGATTGCTTTGCCTGTTTGTCCAGGCCTTATGACCCTATGTGGGATTCACCTCAATCCTCGACTGCTTTGTCTCTCCATCCAGGCCTTATGTCCCTACAAGGGTTTGACCTCGAATGCTTTGCCTGTCCGTCCAGACCTTATGTCCCTATGTGGGATTGACCTTGATTGCTTTGCCTGTTCATCCAGACCTTATGTCCCAGGTGGAATTGACTCTGTCCTCCATTGCTGTGCCTGTCCGTAGAGACCATATGTTCCTAGGTGGGCTTGACCTCTGTCCTCGACTGCTTTGCCTGTTCGTCCAGGCCTTATGTCCCTACATGGGATTGACCTCAATTGCTTTGCATGTTCTTCCAGGCCGTATGTCCCTACGTGGGATTGGCCTCGATTGCTTTGCCTGTCTGTCCAGGCCTTATGTGCCTACAAGGGTTTGACCTCGACTGCTTTGACTAGTTGTTCATGCCTTATGACCCTACAAGGGTTTGACCACAATTGCTTTGCATGTTCTTCCAGGCCTTATGTCCCTACGTGGGATTTGCCTCGATTGCTTTGCCTGTCTGTCCAGGCCTTATGTCCCTACAAGGGTTTGATCTCGAATGCTTTGCCAGTCCGTCCAGGCCTTAGGTCCCTATGTGCGATTGACCTCGATTGCTTTTCCTGTTCATCCAGGCCTTATGTCCCTAGGTGGAATTCACCTCTGTCCTCAACTGCTGTGCCGCCCTTCCAGGCCTTATGTCCCTACAAGGGTTTGACCTCGATTGCTTTGCCTGTTTGTCCAGGCCTTATGTCCCTAGGTGGAATTGACTCTGTCCTGAATTTCTGTGCCTGTCCGTCCAGGCCTTACTTCCCTAGGTGAGATAAACTCTGTCCTCGACTGCTTTGCCTGTCCTTCCAGGCCTTTTGTCCCTAAATGTGATTGACCTCGATTGATTGCCTGTTTGTCCAGGCCTTATGTCCCTAGGTGGGATTGACTCTGTCCTGTATTGTTGAGCCTGTCCATCCATGCCTTATATCCCTATGTGGGCTTGACCTCTGTCCTCGACTGCTGTGCCTGTCCATCCAGCTCTTACTTCCCTAGGTGGTATTGACTCTGTCCTCGATTGCTGTGCCTGTCCGTCCTGGCCTTATGTCACTACAAGGGTTTGAACCAGATTGCTTTGCCTGTCCATCCAAGCCTTATGTCCCTACGTGGGATTGACCTTGATTACTTTGCCTGTTTGTCCAGGCCTTATGTCCCTACAAGGGTTTGACCTCAAATGCTTTGCCTGTCCGTCCAAGCCTTATGTCCCTATGTGGGATTGACCTCGATTGCTTTGCCTGTTCGTCCAGGCCTTATGTCCCTAGGTGGAATTGACTCTGTCCTGCATTGCTGTGCCTGTCCGTCCAGGCCTTATGTCCCTATGTGGGATTGACCTCGATTGCTTTGCCTGTTCGTCCAGGCCTTATGTCCCTATGTGGGATTGACCTCGATTGCTTTGCCTGTTCGTCAAGGCCTTATGATCCTATGTGGGATTTACTCTGCCCTCAATTGCTGTGCCTGTCCGTCCAGGCCTTATGTTCCTACAAGAGTTTGACCTCGATTGCTTTGCCTGTTTGTCCAGTACTTATGTCCCTACGTGGGATGGACTTCGATTGCTTTGCCTGTTCATCCAGGCCTTATGTCCCTACAAGGGTTTGACCTCGATTGCTTTGCCTATTTGTACAAGCCTTATGTCCCTAAAAGGGTTTGACCTCGATTGCTTTGCCTGTCTATCCAGGCGTTATGTCCCTACATGGGATTGACCCTCGATTGCTTTGCCTATTCATCCAAGCCTTATGTCCCTACAAGGGTTTGACCTCGACTGCTTTGCCTGTTCATCCAGGCCTTATGTCCCTACAAGGGTTTGACCTCAATTGCTTGTCCTGCCCGTCCAGGCCTTATGTTCCTAAGTGGGATTGACCTCGATTGCTTTTCCTGTTCATCCATGCCTTATGTCCCTAGGTGGGATTGACTCTGTCCTATATTGCTCTGCCTGCCCGTTCAGGCCTTATGTCCCTATGTGGTCTTGACCTCTGTCCTTGACTGCTTTGCCTGTTCGTCCAGGCCATATTTCCCTAGGTGGGATTGACTCTGTCATCAATTGCTATGCCTGTCCATCCAGGCCTTATGTCCCTACGTGGGCTTGACCTCTGTCCTCGACTGCTATGCCTGTCCGTCCAGGCCTTATGTCCCTAAGTGGGATTGACTCGATTGCTTTTCCTGTTCATCCATGCCTTATGTCCCTAGGTGGGATTGACTCTGTCCTCAATTTCTGTGCCTGTCCGTCCAGACCTTATGTCCATACAAGGGTTTGACCTTGATTGCTTTGCCTGTTCATCCAGGCTTTATGTCCCTACGTTGGATTGACCATGATTGCTTTGCCTGTCCGTCCAGGCCTTATGTCCCTAGGTGGGATTGACTCTGGCCTGTATTGCTGTGCCTGTCCGTCCAGGCCTTATGTCCATACGTGGGCTTTTCCTCTGTCCTCGACTGTTTTGCCTGTTCTTCCAGGCCTTATGTCCCTAGGTGGGATTTACTCTGTCCTCGATTGCTCTGCCTGACCATCCAGGCCTTATGTCCCTACGTGGGCTTGACCTCTGTCCTCGACTGCTATGCCTGTCCGTCCAGGCCTTATGTCCCTAGGTGGGATTGACTCTGGCCTGTATTGCTGTGCCTGTCCGTCCAGGCCTTATGTCCATACATGGGCTTTTCCTCTGTCCTCGACTGCTTTGCCTGTTCTTCCAGGCCTTATGTCCCTAGGTGGGATTCACCTCTGTCCTCGACTGCTGTGCCTGTCCATCCAGGCCTTATGTCCCTACGTGGGCTTGACCTTGGTCCTCGACTGCTGTGCCTGTTCGTCCATGTCTTATGTCCAGTCCTAATGGCTGAACCCTCAATGCAAAGGGAAATCTCAGTCTCTGGCAGTTTAAACTAGTAATCCTTCACAGCATGGATCCTTAAATAAAACAAAGTTTTCTTTAGTTTTAGGGCAGAGAAGAGAACTTCCTCCATCTTGCTTATGAAGTCATGATCTGTTTGCAAATGGTTAAATCCTAACAATTTGTACCATTATACACTCTATGGGCCAACCCATTCCAGGGAGCCCTTTCCTGCTCAAAGGAACAGGAACTCTCCCCGTTGTTGCAGCCTATGTCTTACCACCTGTTGTCCCATGTTCTGAACAAGAAAAGATCTCCAAGGTACTTAGACTGTGGCAAACACAACTCAGTGAGACCATGCTCACAGTGAGACCCTGCTCCAGGTCGCCACGCTTTGAAGGCTCCATCTCCACTCTAGGGACCAACCTATTCCGGGGAACCCTTCCCAGCTCAAAGGAAAGGGAACTCTCCCTGGGTGTAGCCAGCCTGTATCTACCCTCTGACCCATGTTGAACTGCTGTTTACATGGTAACCTCCTCTGCCTCAGCCTTGAAAACTTTCTTTTGTATATCTGCTAACTCTACCAGATTTTAAAAGATTAGCGAGAGCTCACTAGATGCCAACGGAAACACCCCTCTCTAGGGGCGAACCCATTCTAGGGAGCCCTTTCCTGCACAAAGGAAAGGGAACTCTTCCCGGGTGTAGCCAGCCTGTATCTACCCTCTGCCTCTGTGCCTTGCTGCCATTTACCAGATGACTCACTCAACTCCTTGTGGTGTTCTAGCCACTATCATGGTTGCTCAGTGTGTTGGTGCTAGTCTTTCTGCTTGCTATGTTCCTCCTTCATTGTACTGTAGGATGTCGATGCCACTTGTCTTGCCGCTTTGCCTGTCGTGCTGCCTTCAAGGGTTCATGCATTTCTTATCAGTGCTCTCTTTTGAAGCTGTGGTGTGTTTTTGACACGCTCGCTGCTATTTTGTGCCTCTATTAAAGCACTCTTCTTGCCACTCCTGGTACACCTTTGCCCCTTTAAAGTACCTTAGGCTATTCATGCCACTTTGGTGCCACTTTGCCACAGTCTAAGTACCTTGGAGCTGTTTTGTTGTTCTGATGATTGCTCCCCAGAAGTTTCATCAAAATTTATAAGAAAACCCCAATTCTGCAGCCAAAAATAGGCTGCAAATACTTCCCCCATTGACTTTAATGGGAACCAGAAAACGAATGCACGTATCAACGTATCAGGGCGCCATTGAACGAATGCAAAGTATCTGGGCCCCGACTAATATATATCCTGAATGCAACGAATACTTTCTGGCTGCACATCCCTAGTAAGTAAGTATTGTAACATTATATGCTATCAGAGCAAAGGAGACAATCATTTTCATTATGCTAACAATGATGATTTACATGGATTAAGGCATTCATTGCATTTCCTACTCTGCCATAAATTATTTTTGTAAGATGTGGAGGTACAATATACATGCAAGCATAATAAAATAGGAAAACTGTAAGCCTCCTAGAACAACAAGGTTGGAAAGGCAGGCTATAAACTTGTTAATTAAAAAGTAGATATTTTTGTTGTTTTTTTAAATATTTTTTATATTTTCACATTTCTCATAAGTTTAACATTTTTTCTACTAATGGTATAGATCTCAGGACACGTTCTGGACTGCTGGGTCGTTCATGGTCCTGACTTGGGCTTGGTGCAGGCTAACCCTATGACAGCATAAATGTATTTAAGTGCTATCTGGAAGGCTTAACTAAGAGCAACCCTTTCTTCAGGCTCCTGGCCTATGGCTGCTAGCACCACCTAATGCCTCAAGATGAGACCCTTCTCTGACCATGTCTTTGCTTTTGGGCCTCCTGTAGAACTGGTTACTGCAACTCTCATCCTCACGTACAAGGGGAACATCTCCGCGGTCAGGCTTCTGGCTTAGTACCTCTTGGATACCTCTTTAGCTGGGACCCTTCTTGTGACAGTAGCCTGCTTGCCTTCCTTCTCATTAAGGCACTGCATCAGGTAATTCTAATCCCCCCCCACGACCACCTCAAAAGAGGAAATCTGGCTGTGCTCATGGTTGAGTTGTGGAACCTGTCCTGGATTTGAAAGAAGGGACTTAGAGACGGGATTGCTCTCTCTTTCATAACGTTCTTCCCTTCTTGTTGGAAAGTTCACATTGTAGCTGAATTCACTCTGGTTGCAGATATCCAAACATTTACAAATATACATTCATTCCCCTTTGGAAAATAGTCTTCTCATAGCAGTTACAATCCAAAAAAACACCTCTTTGAAACCACTTATAGCCTTTTAATTCCATCTAAACACCAGTGGAGCTGGCATTCAATTAGTGAGACTTTCAGTTCCTTAAGATTCCAATTACACGTCTAATTAGTCTCTCAAAGTAAAATACAATCTTAATACCATTTTAATCTAGAAATAATACAGTTCTTGTAAATCCCCCTTTAAACACTTTTCTAAGCAGGTTTCCCACCCATTCAGTTTTTCTGGATCGAAAAATAGGGTTGACAGTTAATTAAGAATAGAGCTTCCATTTTTTAGGGTTGCCTTGTGCCAGCTCTTCCTTTGAAGTAGTTTGTATTTAAACTCTGCCTCTAGCAAGAAGGAAAACCCCTCCTAATCGAACTACTGTAGTATAATCCATTGAGATTATAACATTCTCTAACTAGCTTCAAACTTCTGGAATTCAGGTGCAGGTCTTCTCACTTTTATATACTTTACTTGTAAGCCTTTGTGAAGTCAACATAGAAACACTGCAGATATTTGGGGCCTGATTTTCAAAAGCATTTACCCAGGTTTTTCACATGTAAATGCACTTTATCCATGTAACTGGGCTTTTGAAAATTGCTATAATATGCCATTGAATTGTCCTAAGTGCACTTAATGCGAGTAAATGGCTTTTAAAAATTGCTACAATAGTATCTTACATTTACACGTGTAACTTCTTTAAAATTTCACCTGTTAATTGATAGTGTTCTGTTGGTAAACTCCAGTCCTCGAGTGCCACAAACAGGCCAAGTTTTCAGGATATCTACAATGAATATGCATGAGAAAGATTTGCATACACTGCCTCCATTTGCATACACTGCCTGTCTGTGGCACTCGAGGACTGGAGTTTGCCGTCACTACGATAATAGCTCTAATTCCTTGGCATTCAGAGGTCTCAGCTCTTCTACAAAGCATAATTGTTCCAGCTCTTTGGCTAGCAAAATAACTACTTCCAATCAGTTATATCAGTCCAGCTCTAAAGTTTGATAATATACAATTAGTAGTAGTCACTTCTTAAAGGTTAATTGCATAGCTTCCTACACCTGTTTAATTTATGAAACTTTTACTTCTTTAGGAAACAGGAATATAACACTTATACTTGCTAAAGCAGTTTAGTTCCTCTTTAAATCAAAGCAACAGTTTTCAGCATAGCTTAGGCATGTCTTTTCTGGTTTTCCATCCGTCTGCTACAGAAACTTCAGAAACTTCTCTTCATTCCCCAAACAAAAGCTCCTTCATGCTTCCTGAAATATGAAAAAGATCTCTCTCTTAATGATTTAAAGTTTTACTTATCATAAGCTGGGGAAGGGTAAAGTTCATTCTCTGGTTCATCTTCCATTTCCATGATTTGTTCCTAGTACCAAGGCTCCTCAATTATAGCACCTGGCAGCCTAGTGCTGTGATATGCTGACTCCACCCTAACTCAGCTGCTTCTTGTTCATTCTCCTCGCTTTTAGTCAGAGGGGAGCTGGGAAATGTAGTTCCTAAGTGCAGCCATCTTGCCTTTGACACTGTTTTGATCCCGAATCAATCCTGCCTTATAGTTTTCAGTTCCGTCTTTTTGCGCACTAGTGGGGCTCCTAGTGATCCATTACACTAACATTGATTTTCATGCACTATATGAGCTAAGGTGTAGTGAAGCTCTGAAGCCTAGAATAAAAGATGCATCTCTATTTATAGCTATTTCCCAATTCTGATAGAATAAAAGTTACAAATACAAGTAGATGAAGGACTTGTTTTATTTATTTATTTATTTCAAGGTTTTTATATACCGACGTATGGCAATCTGCCTTCACACCGGTTTACATGATAACAACTTAATACATTGAATTAACATTGTAAAGTATATTACAATTAACATTGGAAAGTATATAACACTTTCTTTGTTCTCACACCCCCACAGTTTATGATTGCTACTTCATCAGTACCCTCAGCCCTGGTCAGCCAAAGAAAATGAGCAGGAAATCAATCCCATTGCTTTCCTTCTTTCTTTTAGAAACAAAAAACAGTCCTAGTAATGCTGACATGGTTAAAATAACTGCTAATCACCAATTGCACATTTTTTTATAATAAAAAAGATTAAGCAATGTGTATGAGAGGAGGTGTATTCAGCAAATGATTTTGCTTCATTTGAAGTTAAATTCAACATTTTATTTTTTATTTTTTTACCATTATAATATTTTAATTACTTTTTGTTTTTATTGAACTAGCTTATGTTAATACATGCAGCTTCAAAGGTCAAATTCAGTTAAAATCCATTGCTTTTAGACCAATGCAGAGCTTTCATGCATCTACTTTAGAAAAGAAATTTGTAAAAATGAATGGTAGCATATTCTAACATTAGGTATTGCTTCAATAGAATTGAACAAAATTGAAAAGATCAAAGTTAGTACAATCTTGTTCAAAGGTGAAGAGATGAACTCTTCTGTGTGCTGGAGGATCAGAGCAGAGGGAAATATACAACCCTTGCAATGCAACACCTCTAGCCCACTTTCATTAAGGCACTTTATTCTCATTGGGATTCAGCTGGTGCTGCAGGATTTCAGGCTAACTCCCAGCACTCAAAGTAATAATATAGTATGTCTATGAATAGCAGCATAGATTCAACTTACTCATAAAAAAAATCCTGGAAAGTAAACAGTTAGAAATGTCACACTATTGAACAATTTTAAAAATGGTTCCTTTAAACGTGCTAAATAATATTTACATTTGGAAAATTCCTAGCCTTCACATTTTCCCTTGCCCATCCATCTTTTATCAAGGATCCTTCACAGTCTCTGCTTCCTTATAGGGAGATACCATAGCCCCCTGCTACGAATTCAAGAGCAGGATAATACTGTCTAAGAAATCCTTACAAGCTGATCTTTGGCCAGCAGGCAGGTCTTTATAGCGTCAAGTCAATAAAGATCACCTGGCTAGAAAATATTGTATATGGCTACTAATAATGCATTGGATGTACCAGATCAGCATACTTGCTATTACTCACAAACTTGCATAGGTGAAATTATGCAAAAGTGTTCATTTAGACCAGACATTTGATGTGTTATATAATCTACTCCATCTTATCTCCTACCTCCCAATGGAAGATATGAGTGCTTGTTTTTTAGGGGGTGGGGGGAACGCTGAGCAGATTCCTCATGTTCCTTTGAGCTTCCAGCTCAGTCAAAACTAGGGCTGGAATACAATGCCATGAGCCTTCATTTGCAACTACCCTTTCATCTTTTTTTTATATCCCCCTTCTTTTAGCCAAGTTATTTCCCTGAGAATTCTCAGTTGGGCGTCATGCACCAGGACTCCTTCTGGAACCATGGGCCCTAAATTCGGTCATTCGGAGGGGCTGTGAATGCTGCCTCCATAGCTTTATGAGTACTATTTCTGAAGTACCTCAGCTAGCAACAGAAATCACAACAGCTTATATATACACAAACCCGTACATAAGAAAATGTTCATCATATGTTTGGGTTCTAATGCATAGATGTAATTCTATTCTGTTTGCTCATATTCACTTGGAAAACTGGAATTTACAGTCCTTCATGATTTCCCTTCAGCAATGTAAGCAAGTCCTGCTTGCGCATCCACACTAGCACATGAAGCTAGTACTAGACCATAGTACTAGGTTATTGCATGCATCTTCTTACTTAGTTTTATTAAAATAAAAAAAAAAATCATGAGTCAAAATGAAGATAAAGCTCACTCACTGGATTTAAGATGGCGATATCCTTTTCTTGTTTCTATATAATGCTTCTATAACCCCTGCACTAAGATCCTCATAATGAGTCCAAGGGTACTCTGATGATCCTGGGGTTTAAGCTCTCATTGTTCCCCATACTGACCATTAGCCCCAGATTCTTCAGAATTCTCTGTAGCAGGGAAGAACACTCTCCTGGGTCCTGGACATTGTCCTTTCCCAGTCTTTGTTGATAGTATGTTTGTGTCTATTAAAAAATGTATTCATCGGCTAAGCCTGGGCATGAGGTGATGTACAATTTCAACATGCATAATTAAAACATAGCACAAAGAACTGCATCAAAGATACAAACAAATTCTCAATAAGTTAATAATGCCATCATAAAGAGACCGTAATACTGATATCACAGACTCTCTCTCTGCAGGGTTCACCTCTTATATTAAGGCTATTTTAAAAGACAGTGAGGAACATAAGAACATAAGAACATGCCATACTGGGTCAGACCAAGGGTTCATCAAGCCCAGCATCCTGCTTCCAACAGTGGCCAATCCAGGCCATAAGAACCTGGCAAGTACCCAAAAACTAAGTCTATTCCATGTTACCATTGCTAGTAATAGCAGTGGCTATTTTCTAAGTCAACTTAATTAATAGCAGGTAATGGACTTCTCCTCCAAGAACTTATCCAAACCTTTTTTAAACACAGCTATACTAACTGCACTAACCACATCCTCTGGCAACAAATTCCAGAGTTTAATTGTGCGTTGAGTAAAAAAGAACTTTCTCCGATTAGTTTTAAATGTGCTACATGCTAACTTCATGAAGTGCCCCCTAGTCTTTCTATTATCCGAAAGAGTAAATAACCGATTCATATCTACCCATTCTAGACCTCTCATGATTTTAAACACCTCTATCATATCCCCCCTCAGCCGTCTCTTCTCCAAGCTGAAAAGTCCTAACCTCTTTAGTCTTTCCTCATAGGGGAGTTGTTCCATTCCCCTTATCATTTTGGTAGCCCTTCTCTGTACCTTCTCCATCGCAAGTTCAGGCAGAGAATTGAACAATATAGGAGCAAATCCAAAAAGAAAAGAGCTGAGAAATTTCCACCCTCAACTAATTGCATAGTAAAGGAAATTTACAAAAATAGATCAACTGTCATGCAGATAATTAAATAAACCGCATCAGCAAGCCTGACAACGTGCCTCTTATTTCAAGAGCCATCCGGACAGCTCAATCATTTGCAGTATCAGTCAATCTTTTTTATATATTTTTTCTGCATTTAAACACAATCCACTTTTTTTGGCTGCAATGACAGCTGGTGTTTCACATCAAATGTTTCCTCAGGAGCCGCGTAGTCATTTGGAATCCTTCTTCCGTATCAATAATTACTCTCGAAAATTTGAGTCACAACATATCCATTAGATCAAGCTATACTGAAATATAAAAGTACTTATCTTTTCATTGACAAGTGTACCCCTTAGGTAGGACTCCTCATCTCAGTTACTTTTCACAGAGGAAACAGCTGGCCTTTACGCTGGCCTTCACGCTGGCCTTCATTTTAAATAGAGGCTTAATTGCACATACCCAGTCGGGAGACCCATCTTACGTCATAATGTCAATCTTACCATATTATGAAAAAAGTCCGCATCAACACTTCTGCAGTATATCTTATGATGGCACCTTCTGCAAAAGAAAAACATCATAAAAATACATTCAGTTCGAAACCTGAGTTTAGACCATTAGGATGAACGGTATTTAGAAAATGTAATCATCTCTGTTCTGCTCTTAAAAGATTAGAATTCAAATTTCCCCCACGCCAATGTGATTTTATGTGTTGTAATACACATACTTTAAGGTCATCAAACACATGAGCAACTTCCACACAGTGTGATACAAGTAGAGCATTAATATGATATGTAGTGAGATTGGATCGGTGTTCGATTATCCTAGTTCTTAAGGACCGTTGTGTCTTTCCCACATATAACTTGTCACATGGACATCCTATAATGTATATCACTCCAACAGATGAACATGTCGTATACTGCTGCAATTCTACTCTACATTGTGATGATGAAAAATATATAGATAATGTCTCCATTGAAACATGACAAACTGAACATGTGCCGCAAATAGGAGCAGCCACAGAGAAGGCACACTCCCTAGTGTCTGCAAGGTGAGCCTGGCACATGTAGGAACATCGAGGATATGTTATTGTGAAGATCTTAAAACTCTTATTGGTTGATACAATCTCAAGAGAGCATTTGCCCAGGGGCAAAAATTTGCATTAATAAGCTGGTGCGTCGTCGTAGACATTTTAAACTGTATCCTGTATTTGAGCGTAAGTCAGTGCAAGTCTTTGAGGATTGGTGTAATATGCTGACAGCAACTTATACCAGCCAGCAAATGAGCAGCAACACCCTTTGTTGCTTTTTAGCTCCTTCTGGGGTTCATGCCACTATCGCTGGTACCCTTCGTTCTTCTTCAATTGCCTTGTAATATTCATGCCAATATTACTGGTGTCCTTTGTTGCTCTTTTGGTGCCTTGTGTTGATATTCACTATTGTACATTAGGGATGTGCAGAGCAAAAGTTTAAGTTCATATGTCCATATGGTCCAAAGGGGGTCCCCATTTGCGGTTCAATATGGACATAAACAGAATTCAATGAGTTGAGTATATGTTCCATATGTGCAAATAAAAATTTAAAACCCCTCACCCTCCTTATCCCCCCCCCCCCCCCCAAGACTTACCACAACTCCCTGGTGGTCCAGCGGGTCAGGACGCCATTTCTGACCAACTTTGCAAGGAGCACGTGACGTCGGCGTCACATCGGAGTGACGCGGCGTCACGTGATTCCCCCGCGGGTTCGCGCTGGAACGCTCATTCGCCCAAAAGGAACTTTTGGCCAGCTTGGGGGGGGCCTCCTGACACCCCCCAAGCTGGCCAAAAGTTCCTTTTGGCCGAACGAGGGTGCCGGAGGGAACTCGCGGGGAATCACGTGACGCCGCATCACTGCGACGTGGCGCCTACGTCATGTGATTCCCTGCGGGGTCGCTTCCGGGATCCTCGTTCGGCCCAAAAGGAACTTTTGGCCAGCTTGGGGGTGTCAGGAGGCCCCCCCCAAGCTGGCCAAAAGTTCCTTTTGGGCCGAACGAGGATCCCGGAAGCGACCCCGCGGGGAATCACGTGATGTCGGCGTGACGCGGCATCACGTGATTCCCCGCGAGTTCCCTCCGGCACCCTCGTTTGGCCCAAAAGGAACTTTTGGCCAGCTTGGGGGGGCCTCCCTGACCCCCCCAAGCTGGCCAAAAGTTCCTTTTGGGCCGAACGAGCGTTCCGGCGCGAACCCGCGGGGAATCACGTGACGCCGCGTCACTCCGACGTGGCGCCGACGTCACTTGCTCCTCGGAAAGGCTTTCAGAAATGGCGTCCTCACTCCTCGCTGGATCACCAGGGAGTTGTGGTAAGTCTTTGGGGGGGGATTAAGGAAGGTGAGGGGTTTAAATTTTTATTTTGGATCAACAATCGCGATTTCCAACTTATTCAACATAGCTATGTTGAATAAGTTGGAAATCCGATCGTTTATGTCTTATCACTTTTTTAAGTTAAAAAAAAAAAAAAGTAGCGTTTTACATTTATGTTCAATACGAATGCACACCCCTATTGTACATGCCCTTTGCTCCTTTCTAGGTGCTTTGGGGGACCATATCACTTTCATTGGTGCCCTTTGCTCCTCTTTTGGAAGCTTTGGCTGTTCTTACCACTCTTGCTGCTGCTTCCTTCTTTTCATGGTGCCCTGGGGCAGTGTTTGGGCTCCTGCTCCCTGTCATGATGCCTTGAGCTATCCATGCCGCTTTGGTGCCACTTTTCCTGACACAATCTTGATGTTTTGGAGTGTTCTTCCCTCTTCTGATGATGTCTATTCACACGTTTTATTAGAATTCAGTAGAAACCCCCAGTTTTGTAGCCCAAAATAGGATGCACTGTTTAATCTTCTGCAGCTGGGTGGGAAGGGAGGAGTTGCTCACTAATCAGGATACCTAATTTGTGACTAAGAATCTTTCTGTTAGAAAATCAAATAAAATTACATGTGTCTCTAGTGCTGATTTTTTGCTCTTTCTCACTCTGATACACAGATCTTCTCTGCATTTTGAAATATTTTCATGTACATAGTACTGATTCGCACACATCTTCCAGTTTTTTACATAAATCTGGTTTTTCCATGCAGCAGCCAAAACCTTTATTTGTAGTTTTTAGGCAGTCCCAGTACAATTGCTCTTAGAAATCTAAAGTTTTGTTCCTTCTAGAGCTCCTTTAGGCTCATTTGTTTCAGGAAATGTAATTCCCTGAAATAGCTTTGCTTCCTAGGATCCCTCTGATATAGGGTGAAAACCCCAGTTTCTCTCTTTCTGCCTCTATGCTCCACACTATAATTTCTCTCTCCAAGATTCAGTCTCGTGCCCTTTCACAGATGTAACAGTCTCAGCTTTTACTCTGCTCCTTTTCACAACCTGTTCACCCTGCTTTATGCTCCCATTCCTCTTCATCTTTTATAACTCTTATTCAGGGTGCATATTCTCCAGCATATGTGTACCTTTCTCCAGACTCACTTAGTTCTTTTTATCTTCTGCAGGCAGTCTCAGCATTGCTCTGCGTTTATCAGACCCCTCTCTCTCTCAGCTGCGTCTGCTATCTCATGTCTCCTGAGTCCACACTCTCTCTCTCCCTCTGTATGTACCAATGCCTATGCTGTTTTTGGGGGGGTGTTCTGATAACATCACCTTTTTTTAGGCAGGAGCTGACAGTGTGCCTTCGAATGTGCTTCCAGAGGAAACTCAGCTCCACTGCATTTCTTAGAACCCTGTGGCTGCTGCAAAGTAAAACAGTTTCATTTCCCTATAAGGACCCATCGTGCTGTGAGGCTGAGGCTAGCTGCTGCTGATGTCCCCTAAAAGGCTTACAATAAAACTAAAGCTGCTGAATCACAGCCTGGGAACTGCTATAACTTTCAATGTTTCTCTGAAAGCGACAGTACACAGCCACTCCTTTTCATATACTATAAAAGTACAAACAAACTTTTGTTGTTTTTAATGTTTTAGCAGATTAACCCCTTATCCACTGACATCTGTGAAGAGTGAGGCAGAAGAGTGCTCTGTTCCCTTCTGCTGGCGCCGATTTAAAAATGGTTGAATACCACAAAAAGAACAAAGCACCTCTCAAACCTCTGAAGGTCAAATAACATAAAACAACGGAGGTGTCAGTACGCCAATCTCAAACAAGCATACCAAAACCATAAATACAAAAGAGCATTTAAATCTGAAATTTAAAGGAGTACGGCATCACAGTCGTAAATTACTAAATGTTTAATCCACTGTCTCTTGCACGCAATGGGCTTCAAACAGTATCAGCATGTGGCACATGCATTCATGTCATCTACCAAATCTCCTTTAGCCTTTGCAAAACAACCCAGTCACCATGTATCAAACACAATTTCCCCAAAATGGGGTTCAAACTCTTATCTGCTGATCAAGATTCAGAAACAAATGTTTACAGTAAGTGCTCTTATTTATGGTTACCCAACATGGTCAATGTTTCGGCAAAGCCCTTGCCTTCTTCCGGGATTAAGCACATCCTGAAATGTGAGGCCCATTTTAAAACAATGTTGTACTAAAGGGGCTTCTGTTCTTCCACATGTAATGGAACTTCGATGTTCTATCATCCTTACATGGAGTTCTCATTTGGTTTTCACAATACAAAGCAACCGGCATGGGCACCAAATAACATTTACCCCACCACTTGTAGCACAGGTAGTTTAAGTCTCCAAAATAAAATTCTTTCACCGAGAAATGGATAAATTCACTCCAGAAAAAGATTGATTGCACACCAAACACCAGCTACATGGGAAATGTCCTGTTATCTGCATTTTTTTTGATTGCTTGATTTTACGTTTTGCAGAGATGTGCTTAGATAACCGTGGAAGAAGGCAAGGGTTTTGCTGAAACATCAACCATGTCAGGTCACCATCAACAAGAGCACTTTCTGTAGAAAACATTTTCTGAATCTTGATCAGCAGGTAAGAATTTGAAATCCATTTTGGGGAATTTTTTTGATATGTGGTACCAGGGTTGTTTTACAAAGGTTAAAGGAGATTTGGTAGATGATATGAATGCATGTGTCACATGCTGATACTATTTGAAGCACATTGCGGGCAAGAGAAAGTGGATTAAACATTTAGTAATTTATGATTATGATGCCATACTCCTTTAAATTTCAAGTTTAAATGCAGTTTTGTATTTACAGTTTTGGTATGCTTGTTTGATGTTGGCATATTTACATCTCCATTGTAAAAATGGTGCCATCTGACCTTAGGCTATCTTATGCCATGCACATTGGGAGCATGATATACCTTGAGGTCAACTGCACCATTTGTAATTTGGCACCAGCAAGAGGCAGGATAAAACAAAAATCTCTTCTCTTTCCAGATATAGGGCTAGATTTTAAAAGCCTTGCGCGCGTAAATCTGCGCGTGGCGATGGTTCGGGGCTGGGCCAGGAGGGTGGTCCCGAGTCCCCCAGCATTGTGGCGTGTGCCGCAAGTTACGCCTATTCAGAAAATAGGAGGAGTTAGGGGCAGAGAGTGGGCTGGGTTAGCCTGTCTGTGAAGAGCTATTGCACAGGTGTAATGCTGATTTTAACAACACCTCTTTGCCTTTTGTGATGTCTCCTGTAAGGCCTATTGAGAGAGAGAGAGAAAGAGAGAGAGAGAGAGACTGGCCATAATGTCATCCCCATAGGTAGGTATTTGAATCCCTATGGTAGGCCCACCTAGTAACTCGAGGTGGGGTTTAGGTATGAGTGTATGGGGTTAGGGGCCACTTTGACATTCTATGTGACACATACGAACAGAACAGTGGTCTCTTGTGAAGATTTGATGACCTTCGGAGTGAGGAAGCTCACTCCAAGATGATATTTGTGCAATGTTCTCTCCACCTAGCTTGATGTTACCCAGGAAGAGAGTCCATCAAGCTAGGTGGAGAGAATACTGCACAAATCTCATCTTGGAGTGAGTGCTTTTCTGTACTGCTTCCTACTTAATATCATTGTGATATTAAGTAGGATGAAAAACAAAAGAAATAAAAGTAAAAAACAAATATTGACAGTTTATCAGTGTCGGTTTTCCATAGCAGTGAACAGTAGTCATGAAAACCAAAGCCAGGTTTATCAGCGTCGGTTTTCATGGCTGTCCAACGCTAAGGAAAACCAACACTGATTAACTCGGCATCAGTTTTCCTTACTGCCGTACGCTGGTCATGAAAACCAACGTTGGGTTTATCGGTGTCGGTTTTCGTGGCTGTCCGCCGGTAAGGAAAACCAACGCCAATAAACTCGGCATCGGTTTTCGGGACCGCCGTACAGCGGTCACGAAAACCGATTGAGTTCGCGACCCTAGCACCTCCTTGCTAATGTGACCCCCTAATTTTAATATTGCATGGCACCCCCCTTTGGGGCACCTGGGGCTTGTTAAGAGAGCGGGCGCTGACTGTTCAGCGCCTGCTTTCTACGCGACTTTATCGCATTGGCCCCTGAGTGTGTGGTGGTCTGGCCATGGATGGCCCATCTTAAAAACAGATGAATATCAGGCGGCATGAACACAATTTTTTGATTTAGAACATTAAATAATGATTTAAAAAATATATATGTTTAGCAAACATACTCTATTTTTTTTGCTTAAACATTTCTTTCTTCTTCTTTGGGACGCCAATTCAAATGGAGCTAGCCTCTACTGGGTTATGACACTTAGCAAGGATGAACTGAGAGAATAAATCAACCCAGAGGGGAGGAGCATTGAGCATGCAGGCAGGGGAGGGAGAGGGATCTCAATCCCTTCCCTGGCCCCCAGACTCTCTGTATTTTCCTGTCTTCCCTGCAGGATCTCAGACTCCTTTCCTTCTCTTCCCTCCCAGCCTGCTGCTTCTTGCTTGTAGCAGCCACAATTATATCTAGTGCCAGTGATTATAACCAACAGCAACACTGCATCCTGTCCACATCTACTCCCCTTAAAGCCACAAGAGCTCATGGGCTCATGCTGGTCTTCAAACCCATGCCTTCCAGAGTGGAGACATGACATTGTTGCTACTACTGCATTGTCTTACCTCCCACACCATATCATCCAGTACTTCAGCCACTGGCTGATCAGCCCACCAGAGCATGTCCAATAACCCAATAGCCCAATCTGCCCTAGTGCCATGAACCTTTATTTAAAACCCCTCCTAACCCAGAACCCGGTACACAAGCAGACTGAGTCTGGGCACTAAGTGTAACCATTGTATGGTGGCTGAGACTTTCCCTCCCAAGCTGCCTCCTCAGCAGCCCCAATACAAGCCCTAGATGGACTGACCCAGCAAATATTTTCTGATATAAATGAAATTAGATTATTTTAATCCAGCAATATGAATAAATATATTTCTATATAATCATGAATACTATATAGTTTTTATCCTGTTATTGGGTTTGTTGTTATTTCCTGTGGATCCTGTTCTTGTGCTGAGTTCTGTTGTGGAGAAGTGGACGTGGAAGTGGTAGATGATATACCTACAGTGGAAGTGGTAGATGAAATATCTACAGTACCTGAATGTAAACCGATGTGATATCTCTATTTGAATGTCGTTATATAAAAATAAATAAATAAAATAAATAAATACATAAAATAAATGATGCCATGAACTCCAGGCACTAATGAGAGTGGTGACAGAAGTAATTGATCTCAAACTCTTTGAAACCTCAGACATCCTTTACAGAGTTCAGCCAATAGCTTGAGTGCTGAACACAAGCTCTGCATTAAAGATCAGGGTACATTTAGACAAGACATGTATGTTATATGCCAAAGTCATTATTACAGTTGGCATGTGTACTGTAGAAGTATTAAGAATCACTAAAGCTGTTTTGACATCTAGTGGATTTGTCTTCTGCAATAGTAAGACAGTAAAGTTGAAGAGGCATGTCTACTAATAAATTGAGGTTAAATTTTAGAAGGTTATATACAATATGTTTTAACAACCCTTTTAGTTTAAGAACATAAGAACATGCCTGTACTGGGTCAGACCAAGGGTCCATCAAGCCCAGTATCCTGTTTCCAACAGTGGCCAATCCAGGCCATAAGTACCTGGCAAGTACCCAAAAACTAAGTCTATTCCATGCTACTGTTGCTAGTAATAGCAGTGGCTATTTTCTAAGTCAACTTAATTAATAGCAGGTAATGGACTTCTCCTCCAAGAACTTATCCAGTCCTTTTTCCATGATAATATTTTTTCATAATCATCTCAGTTTCCTAACCAATAAGCGAGGATACATAGATCTGCTGTGCTCGGTGGACCACGGGCCCATCCTATGGCCTGCCGCTCTTACCTCTAGCCCGAGCCCATCCTGGTAACCTCCTGATGGTGCAGCAGACCGTTCCCGCTGAGAGATGGCTGCCCTCCGCAGTGTGGCTAGACTGACGCTGATGCTGCTACTAGTCCTGCTGCAGAGCCTCCTTAGGAGCATGCACGCCCAACTTGTCAGGATTTAAAGGGTCTGCGGTGGGAAATCCACTGCGGTGCCCTCTGATGACCTCACGGGTCCTCCAGTATAACGAGCCTGCCTGAACACACCTCTAACACCTCGACAATAGGTCGATTCTGTTGGAGAAGTGTTTTGCCTCTGTGTTTCTGGTTCCTGATCCTTGCTTCTGGTTCCTGGTTCCACTGTGTGTCATTCCTGAGTCCTGTTCCTAGTTCCTGGCCATCTGGTTTGTCTTCTGAGTTCTTGTTTTCGTGGTCAGTTCCTCTTTCATCTGTCTTTGGCATCTCATCTTGCTCCTGTGGTCCCTCATCCTCCTTCCTCCTCTTCGTTCCTTGTCTCATTGGATTGGACTTCTGGCTTGATCTTGGATTGGACCTCAAAGTGGCTTGACCTCTACCTGCCTCTGACCACTGCCTACTCACCATTACAAATTGAGCTCTGGCTGCCCTGACCTCTGCCTGAACCACAACATTGTGTGAACTCCACCCACCTCTGACCACAGCCTGTACCTGTCTCTATGTGCCTGCTCCCTGTCCCAACTGCTGCTTGTCCTGAACTACATTTTCTCCATGCTGGCATGCAACCTCTTCTACGTGATGGATCTTTACCTCCACAGATGCCCATGCCTAAGTCCAGCTGGCCCTGGCACCCGAGAGCTCACCTAAGTGGGACAAGGGCTGGAATTGGTGAAGCTCCAGTTGGGCCTCTGCTCCAGCCATCTAGTCCTAAGGGTTCACTTTCAGAACAAGATCTTTTTTTTTTGGGTGTTCTTTGCTTTCAATTTGTTTTATATTTTGTTGTTAATACAACATATAATAACTATAATTGTTATATATTTGTGTGTTCTTTAATTTACCATTATTGTTATGATGGTATTTATTTGTTTTCTATTGTGAATTTCTGCAGGGATAATTACCTGAAAGAGTACTACAGATTGATTGTTTGGCTTCTGTAGAATTGATCTGGGAAACTAGACCAATGAGCCTATCAGTGCTAGCATAATGGTAGAAGCTATTCTTAAAAACAAAATTACTAGCCTTAAAGATAGATATGACTTATTGGGGAAAAATCAACATGGTTGGGATGGGAGTTGTCTACCCCTGGCAACAGAGTGATGGATAAGGTCTGGAGCCCAGGCCTCAGAGGTCCTCTTCTCAGCTTTCCTCTCTTCTTTTTTCTAATGATGCCATCCACTGGGGTCATGTCAGAGTAAAGAAACTCTGGTGCATCCTCCTCAATGGAGGGCACCATTTTGCTATATAGCATTCTTCATCCTATCTGCCTTATAATCCACTGTCTTTTCTAGGCCTTGTATCTGGCCAATTTGGACTGGAGCTTGGCCTCTCCATCTCCCAATACTCTGCATAGATTCATCATTTCTTTCTTTAACCAACTTTGGGAGTCATTTATCAAAATGCGATAAGGCGTTTTCGCATGCATTAAGGGCTTATCGTATGGTGCGATGCAAATTCAGAAAATAGGAGGAGTGCTATTGCACAGCCAAATTGCTGATTTTAACTACACCTCTTTGGATTGTGTGATAGCTGCTGTGACCATGTGGTAAGGTTTCATTGAGAGAGAGAGAGAGAGAGAGAGAGAGAGAGAGAGAGAGAGAGAGAGAGAGAGAGAGAGAGAGAGAGAGAGAGAGAGAGACTGGCCATAATATCATGGCCCATAGGTAGGTATTTGTATCCCTATGGTAGGCCCACCTAGTAACTCGAGGTGGGGTTTAGGTAAGAGTGTAGAGGGTTAGGGGCCACTTTGACATTCTATGTGACACCTACGAACAGAACAGTGGTCTCTTGTGAAGATTTGCTGGCCTTCGGAGTGAGGAAACTCACTCCAAGATGAGATTTGGGCAAGGTTCTCTCAACCTAGCTTGATGTTACCCAGGTAGAGAGTCCATCTTCTCTCTCTCTCTCTCTCTCTCTCTCTCTCTCTCAACAATGGTCCCATGGTGGTTGAATGAAGGAAATACAACAGGTCTGGCACTTATCGTAGAATCTGAAATGGTATCACAACTTAGCTCTTCGCACAGGTAATTAGTGCAAATTGCGATAAATGCTATATTAGCATAAAACACACCCCTTTTGCTATCGCATGCGGTACTTACCGCATTTTGATAAATCCACCCCTTTATTTGTCTTTGTAGTCTTTGTCTTTTTCTGCTATATGCTATGTATGCTCCTGGGCACCACAGTGGTTTTATATCTTTGAATTCATGATGACCTTCCATGACTACAATTCATCATACTTTATGCCTTCCTAAGTCACTGATTTTCTTAGCTTTGCTGCCTTTTTTTTCCCATTGTTTCCTATGGAACAGGGTTGCAGAAGTGTTTTAGAGCATGTTTAACATTCATAAAACCATTAAAATACATTTCAAAATATTATGCAAACATCCCCTACCTAATCAAATTATAGATAACAGTAACATGTTATACCTATCTTCTAGACAAACAAAATGTAGAACCAATAAAGAACCAATAAAATAATAGCATGAATGCAATAAAATAATTTTAAAACCTCAAATATGGAAAAAATATTAAACAAAAAATACAGCAAATGATCACATAAAACTAAACATTAAAAGAATATTAAAATATTTCAATTCAGTTCAAGCATAAATCAAGAGATGGTTATAAAGGGGAAAACACAATAGAAAATTAAAATTTAAAGAAGATTAAAAATGAAAAACACACAGGAAAATCAGTAAAGACAGGAAATCAATGGATCTGGCCCTTAACTTAATGACTAGCATATCCAGTTAAAACTAGAGTAGAACAAATGGGATTCCTTAACACCAAGACTTCATAATGAATGTAAATAAGGCTAAATTATGATATGAACTGCCATTAGACTAGCAGCAGTTGAGTTGGAAAAAAACAGGTCTTCAAATGTTTTATAAACATTGAATAGCTTTCTGTTTCCCGGATGGCTGGTGGAGGAGAATTCCAGAGCACTAGGGATGCACAAAAAAATATTAGATTTTGGGTACCTTGAAGTTTAATCTCTTTCAGCAAGGTGAGCTGAGGTTGCACTTCATAGGTAGATCTCAGAGCTCTATTTGATCTGTAAAGAGTGATTTTCTTTTTTAAGTATCCCAGGCCTGATGCTTATAAGGATCCATGTATAAGGGTCAGAGATTTAAACTCAATGTGCCCATGTACAGGTAACCAAGGAAGAGCTTTGAATATAGGTAAGAGGTGAGCTCTAACCTTTAAACCGGAAATTAGCCTGTAGAGATACAGAAAGCCTTTTGTTCTCCTGGTGCCTACATAATCAGTACAGCCTTCCAAAAGTATTTTCTCCCTGGAATCTTGATCCTCGCCCACATGAGAAAGAACACTGCTCATTAGAATGAATCTCAAAGGAGGAAAGGCGGGTCAGATGCATCATATTGTTATTGGTCTTTCCAGTATTTGTTATGGACTATAAACCATTATGATACAATAAAGGTCTCTGACCATGAATTCCAATTGGCTACAGAATGCTATTTCTTGTCTGGGTACTTCCAACAATAATGAATTCAGTCAGCATAATGATTACAGTTTCACTGCCTTGCTTGGCTTCCTCCAAAACACAAGTGCATTGCAATCATAAGCTCAGACATATATAAAGTGTCCAGATATTTTGTACAGCCTTGAGTCATTATGAAATGCCAGAAAAATAAATGTTGATCAATTCACAGAAGTATTTTGAGATAAAAGAGTTAATTTAAAAAAAAATGGTAAGAAATTTAATGCTAGTGAAAAAAGCATTTAAGAGTCAAACATTTTTAATATTTATGATTGTATGAGTGCACAATGAAATTGATTCTTCATCTTTAATAGCCATGGGATTTATAAACATATTGCTGCAATAAAGCTTAGTTCATCTGTACAGTACACTGCTCAGATATGCATATTTATTTAATCTGTTAAGTATTTTTTTATACAGATGGTGGTATTAGAAGGTCTTACCTTAATTTAAATTACTTCTGTTAGGATAATGATAAATTTTCTCTGACTTTCAAGCTTATAGTTTACTCCTTTGCTGGTCGGTTATTGTAAGAATTTATTCTAGCTAATCTAATTCCACAACAATAAATAAGCATCCGTTTTATTCACTGAATGTCATTCTTTATGACAGTCTTCTGCAACTGAGGGGAACTAGATGGCTCAAAGGAAGTACTATAGTGTTACAGACAGCTTCCCCTCTAGATTAGCGCTTCAAATACAGCTGAGGTAGGAAGGAACTTTAAAAAAAATAATGGCGGCTTCCCTGAAAAGAACTGATGCTCTTAGCCTAGTTCCAAGGCAGCACAGCAGAAGCATTAACATTGTAGCCCCTGTCAGATTCCTGCAAATTCTGCTGCACACCTTGTCAATGATTTGTGACAAGAGCGCAAGAGAGAGTTCTCAGCGATAGCATATCACTTCTACTGTGACTACTGAAAATGGATCTACGTGTATAGATGAATTACTTTGATTTGTAATTCTTATCTTCAGATTGGGAAAATGGAGGTTGGAATAGGAAATATACTTGTTTTAAATATAAGGGCCACTATTTGCAAAACTAAGGGGTAGATTTTCAAAGGGTTACGCGTGTAATATACGCGCGTAACCCTTTAAAAAGCCTCCTGTGCGTGCTGAGCCTATTTTGCATAGGCTCGGTGGCATGCGCAAGCCCCGGGACGCGCGTATGTCCCGGGGCTTTGAAAAAGGGGCAGGAAGGGGGTGGGGGCATGGGCGTGGTGCAGGTCTGGGGGGCGGGACCGAGGCCTCTGGCACAGCGGCTGTGCCGGGGGATAGCGCACCGGCAGCTGGCTGGCACATGCAAGATATGCCTGCCAGAGGCAGGCGTAAATACTTGAAATAAGGTAGGGGGGATTTAGGTAGGGCTGGGGGTGGGTTAAATAGGGGAAGGGAGGGGAAGGTGGGGGGGAATGGAAGAAAAGTTCCCTCCGAGGCCGCACTGATTTCGGAGCGGCCTTGGAGGGTACGGGGAAAGCCATCGGGGCTCCCCTAGGGCTCGGCGCACGCAAGGTGCACAAGTGTGCACCCCCTTGCACGCGCCAACCCTGGATTTTATAACATGCGCATGGCAGCGCGCGCACGTTATAAAATTGGGTGTATATTTGTGTGTGCCATGTAGCGCGCACAAATGTACCCCGCATGTGCTTCTTTAAAAATCTATCCCTAAGAGAATTGTAAGGTTTGACCAAGTATCACTTAAAAAAAATGCATCAAGTATTTTAGTGTGAGTAAAAATAAACTATTCCTTCACCAACAAAATACAAATGGGCAAAATAAAAGTTTTTGTTTTGCCTTTGTAAAGCATAGATAGTGAATAGTAGATGGTCTCCTAATTCATCATCTACCTAAAGTCAGTTTTTCAGTTTATTTTAGTAAATAAAAGGTTTGCCTCTATCAGAGGTAAGGGTCCTTTTCTGGCCACAGTAGCTGATTTCCGGGTGGGAGGGTGTCTTTCTCTGAGCTCAGTGATTACGGGCTGGGAATCCGCCTCTGAGCCCAAGAATGACGGAAGGGGTTGTAGTGTAAAGGAGAGAGAACAGGAGTTTGCAGCTCCTCGGCTGGCACAGCGCAGCCTCTAGGAATTTAGGAAATTAAAACTAGTCAGATCTCCTGTGGAAAGTCACACTCTAAAAATCCCTCCCCTCCCTCCAAAATAAGATCGGCAATCCTTCATGCTGTGAATACACCCATACAAAATGATATAACAGATCTGGAATGCAGAGCAGAGATATTAAAATGTACTTAATGCAAAAAAAAAAATATATATATATATCAAAACTTCACTGTTTTCCTTTAAAATTAATAGGAGTCCTTACTGGTGGGAAAGGGGCTGCAGTGGTGAAAGTGCCTCAAGTGCAAACTGTGGAAAGTAGAGACAGTGATGGCGGCAGGAAGACTCAGAGGCAGCGGTGCCGAGATGTTTCGAGGGGGAGGACATGCGGTGGTGAGAAGAGGCAGCAGCAGTGGTGGCTTCAGCCTCAGGAAAAGGCAGCAGGAAGTAGTGGAGCCAGGCCTGGTGGCAGCAGCAGTAGTGACGAGCAGCGACTCCTGCAATGAGCTGCTATGAGAGCACAGGGCAGAAGGTACGAGGAGGGAAGTGTGGTGGTGGAGAAGAAAGAGGTATTTCTAGGGTCAGGTGAAGAGCTGTGGGATGAATGTGGCCCATGGAGAGCATAGGTTCCCCATCCCAGGCCTCTAGTAATACATAGACAATAAAACAATCACTGCAACTCCTGTCATTTATTCACATGTGCAGTGCATAAAATTAAGCAATACCATATCCCTGAGCAGTGACCACAAATTAATTTTCACTGTGCAGATACTCTTTGTCCATGCCATGCTACCAATAGGTATGTGAACTTCTTCAAAATAGTTCAGTTCAAGAAACATGGAAAATTGTTCAAGTTTCATCAGATTGTTCACTGAATTTTTCTGAAGAAAAATCCCTAGTGAATTCTTGATTTTCTGAATTTCTTTCAGGTTTGACATTTCCATCAGGAAAAACACAATGGAATTCCTAAATCCAACATTGCCATCAGACTCAAGCAAGACTGAAATCTGCTTGGTTGAAGTCCGACGCTGAATTTTTGCATATTTCCGCTTGCCAGTACTCTCATCTAATGCCATTAAAAATCTTGTTTTTCTTCTTTGAAGCTTCCTATGATCCTTTTATACCTGGGTTCATATCTTTTTGTACTGTACTTTAGTGCATGGAAACAGCTACACTCATTAGACAGAAATGTGTTTAATGAAGCATTAATGTGTCAATAGATTCCTTACTTTCAAAAACCCTATGGGCCCAATTCAAAGCTTTTATCTGTTTGTATAGCATCTGCAGAGAAGGATTTTATGCCTGGGCAAAATCATTCTAAATAGATAAGCAAAGGGTTTGAAATTAGAACTGAGCACAAAGTGAAGAAAAAAATCTTTTATCTTTTTAGCCTACTTTCCAAAGGAAAAAGAAGGCTTATGTGTCCCTAATAACTTTCCTGTTTGGTGTGCTATCCACATCTATTTTCCAGATATCAGAAGGACATGAAGAGTCTGTTGGGGTGAGGTCTTTTGAGTCCTCTAATATGTGCAGACTGTGGATGTACGCATGGGTTCATCCTGGAGAATCGGTTCCTTGCATTCTGGTTGGAGCTTCTTGTTTGCGTTGGGCTTACAGTTTGGTCAGTGAGACGACCTGGACAGTATTAAAGCAGCATTGTAGAGTAAGTGATTCCATTGTCAGCTATGGTACATTGATCTCTCGTATTATAACAGAGGTTTGTGTGCCTTCCAAAGAGAAAATGCCGTTTTAATACAAAGTTATTTTCTTCTTAATTTTGAATATGTGCCAATGAATGCTTTCTCTTCGGCATTGCTTTGAACTTTGCACTGATCCTATCAAAGAGATGAGTTTTCCACTGTATGTCCATCAAAATTGCAAGACAGAGGAAACTAACAAAAGCATACAGATATTAGCTTTACAGGAAAAAAGATTGGATTTTATTTAGCAGGTGGTTGCCATGATTGCCACTCACTAAACACTTTGGGGTTTTCCTGCTTTTGTCAGTAGCAATTCTCGGGGAGAGATTCCTAAAATTGAAACTTGCTCAGTCATTCATGCATTTGTCTTCAGTATTGTCTTCAGTATTTTCTTTTTTGGGGGTCAGAGTGCAATATTCAAAACCCCCATCTAGAAGACTTTGTACCTAATTTTTTTTTAAAGAGAAAGTACATGTGCTTTTCCTTTGAAAACTGTTCATGGGCACATAGACTTTTCGCCTGCCTTTTATGTGGATGAAATTTCAATAGAAAATAGCGTGCATACATTTGAAAATGCAATTTATAGCATGTGTGTTATCTTCCTCCCCAACTAAAACCTGCCTCTGGGTATGCCTCCTCGCAGTCTGGCTAAACGTCCGTGTGCCATGGGAGGCCACACTAATGTTTAGCTGGATGGAGGGGGAGGGGCTATGTGCAAATAGCCAATTTACTGAGGCTAATCACTGTTTACCAGGAAAAATGGCTTTGAAAATGTCCTTCCCCATATTAATGAAAAGCAGTCTATGAATGGTTAATAATTATAATATCTATCATAACACTGCACATCCATAGTGGTGAAATGCTGCCTTATCACTAGGCCACATGATTCAAATCACATTTCTGAATTCAGCATCAAAGGTTCTTTCTTTTTTTTTTTTTTAAATGTCTCTTTAGTTAAGTCCTTCATAACCAGGGAGCAAGGAAAATCATTCTTTTCTGCCTTGATTAAAAACTATTCCTGGGGCACATTTCACTATGCCATCAACATTTGCAAAGTAGCTCATTTTCCTTATAGCTCAGAGTCCAAATAATTAAGTGTGTTCTCTCTCTCTCATTTATCCTTGGTGATTTTCTAACTAAAAATAGATGTGGGCAAAAAAAAATTGCAATCTTTCATCACAACTGTAAACTCCATCTGTGATTAAGGTTTATTGGCTCACAATCACAGACATTAATAATAAAAAACAAAAATTTGAGAAATGACAAAGCCCCCAGTACAGTACAAGAGGGGGACTTTGTCATGCATGCCTTCATTCCCAGGTCTTGCGATCATTAATTGAAATCTAATAAATCCTGCCTGCAGGTAAACATTCAGAATATGAGCAGGATTTACTATCACAATCATAAATCACAATTTATCCCGTCTCTACTAAAACCTGTAAAAAAAGAAAAAATGGAAAAAAAAAATCACTCGGCATTCAGAAACTTTTCTTTCGGCTGTCACCTCATCCAAAATTAAAGGGCAGACACCTTTGACTTATGGTATTTGGATTACATAAATCAGAACAAAAGCATTTATAACACTTAACTGTGCAGACCTTCAAGTATGTCAGTCCTACTGTCATTATGAGTAAAGTTACACAGTTACACTTTTCTAAATCCAAACGAAAAGGTGGAGGATTATTAATAATTAGTAAAAAAAATAAAAAAATAAAAAAGAACATAAGCCTGTACCTTACAAGGTAGAGATTACCCCACTCTGTAAAGTTGCAATTCTAAAATATGCTCAGATAAACTTAGGTCTGTTCTAATGTCCCTCAGGCATACTACAAAAAGATTGCTCACCACTGATTGAATTATTTGCTAAGGTGTTTCCATCACCAGAATCTAAATTAATTGTAGGAGACTTTAACCTCCAGGTAGACAAAACTCAGAGATCCTTAGCCTGTGAAATGTTTTTAGAAGCAATGGAAGCCCTGGGATGGTCACAATTTGCCTCTAAAGGCACTCAATTTGGGCCACACTTTAGACCTAATATTTGCTAATACCAGTAATTGCCTAATAATACATCATACACGCTATTGCCCTGGTCTGATCACTAAATAAAGACGGAAATAGCCTTCACAAATCAAATCCATAATAGTATAGATAATAAGCATATTTTTACCTTCAGGAAAAAGATTGAGATGGAAGTATTTGCAGAAACAATAGAAATAAACTCCATGAACTAATTCAAACCAATTCCATATCACCATTTGATTCCTGGGATAAGACTGTCAATGACAAAGCTGAAAACCTTAGTCCTGTCCAGACAAAAACTTTGAACAAAGAAAGGAAAACTCCAAACATAAGAAGCCCTGGTACAATGAAGAATTAAGAAGAACTAAACAGAACTTTAGAAAATTAGAGAAACAGTGGCAAAAATGCCCATCTGCTGAATCCCTAGAAATTTATAAATCTTTCCTTACAAAATACCATACACTAACCAATAAAGCAAAAAAAGATTACTATGCTAAACAGATTCACGGGGTTATATTTAATTCTAAACTGCTCTTTGAGGTTGTTAAACATTTAATTAAGGATCCGACATCTTCCATCTCGAGAAACTATAACTTCACAAAGGAATCTTGCAATAAATATGCCACCATACTCAGACAAAATCAATAAGTTGAAAACTCAGTTCCCTTTCTGTTCTCCAACAAAACCACCTGAAGATTTGAATGGCATGGTTAAGTGTCCACGTTCAACAGAGTATTGAAACTGGAAATTAGTCAAATCATTCCTAAAATTAAACCTGCCATTCACCCACGTGACACAATTCCAGCCAGTTCCTTGAAGCAAGTACACGGGGTTATCACTCAATCACAACTTTAATTAGCCTGTCTCTCTCAGAAGGAACTGTTCCAAATGGGTTAAAACAAGCTGTGATAAAGCCGATCTTAAAAAATAAGACTGGTAGAACTGATGATTGGGACAACTATTGTCCAATTTCCAACTTGTCTTTTCTCACAAAAGTTCTTGAGAAATCAGTGTTATCCCAGCTTGTAAATCACCTGGAAGATCAAAATATTCTCTCCTCAAATTGTTACGCCCGTCAGTTGCAGATGGCTGCGACCACTTCTGATCACCTCTCTCTTCTCTTCAGTGACTCAATTGGGACGGCATTGCCGACTGCCATCTTGACTCCAGGATCACATAGGCACGTGCGCGCTCACAGGTCAGGTTAAGCCAACCGAACCTGACCACTGACGACTTGGCAACAAGTTCCCTCATTGCTGATTCCACACCTCACACTACGGACACGTTCCAGCTCCTACTCTGGCGAGACACTCCCTGGGTACCCGCTCCTCGGGGGCCCTTCCTTGTCTCTGTCTATCCACTCCTCAGAGGGCCTTCTGCCTTAGGCTATCGCTCTACCCTCTTCCCAGGACTACTGCTGAAATGCACCTTGCTATGAGTATTCTGAATCTTTGGATTACTTCCTATCTCTGCTGTACCCCGCACTGCGGGCCACTACCGCATTCACCTTCATAGGACCTCCTATGAGCACCTTATCCTGTGGACCTCCTTCATATCATCATCTGTGGGAATCCTCTGGCATACCCCATGCTGTGGGCCACTACCGCATTCACCTTCATAGGACCTCCTATGAGCACCTCATCCTGTGGACCTCCTCCTGTGAGAATCCTCTGGTGTACCCTGCGCTGCAGGCCACTACCAAGCCATCTCTACGAGAGGACCTTATCGGTGTACCCTGCTCTGCAGACCATTACCGGATTACTACTAGGAAGTATTCCCTCTGGGTGTACCCCATCTCACGGACATTGTGCTTGTCTCTGCACTGCCCGTCTCTCGGGCATTCCCTCTCTCTCTCTCTAATAAAGACTCTATTCCACAGCTGTGTCTGAAATCTGCCGAGACCTCACCTCCCGATGGAGAGACTCACAGGGCTCCTCCCTGTGGGTGGTACTATCACTCCCGTCGGCCCAGGGGCCCACAAACATTCAAAACCCTAACACAAATCAATTTGGATTCAAGAAACATCACTCAACTGAAACATTACTCCTCTCATTAATGGACTTGGTTTTACGAGGACTTGACACAGATGAATCTTATTATATTGTGCTAATTGACTTAACGGCCTCCTTTGACATTGTGGCCCATAACCTGTTATGCCATCAGATGAGAAACATTGAGATCAACAGCAGGATTCTCAGATGGTTATCTTCATTTCTATCTAACAGAATATTCCAAGTCAAACTGGGCAACCATATACCTTATACTTTCCAGTGTGATACAGGTGTCCCTCAAGGCTCAGCCCTCTCAGAAACACTATTCAATATTTACATGCTCCCTCTATGTAAATTAGTGATGAATCTATGAATAACTATCTTGTAGTATGCTGATGACATACAGTTTTACATCCCACTCTCCAGATTAATTGAAAATACAGCTTTGATACTCTCTACCTTAATGAAAGCAATACAAGAACTTTCTCAACTTAAACTAACATTAAACCCTAAAAAGACTGAAATCATTTGACTTAGAAACTCATTGATAGTTAAACCACCTGCCCTTAACCTAGGTAATTTTCAAATTAATCCCTCAAACCAACTACGAGATTTAGGTATACAGCTAGATGAGACCCTTACAATGAAAATGCTTATCAGCAAATTAATCAAGACAGGTTATGCCAAGTTGTGTATACTACATCGGCTAAAACCTTTATTAACTTTTAAGGACTTCCATACTGTATTGCAAACTCTAATCTTCTCAAACCTTGACTATTGTAACTCTTTACTACTAGGACTTCCAGTATGTCACTTAAAACCACTACAAGTATTACAAAATGCTACAGCAAGACTATTAGGATCTAGGAAATATGATCATATTACACCCTTGCTGCTGTCACTGCATTGGTTACCAGTATAAGCCAGAATCTACTATAAAGTATTAACAATTAGGGATGTGAATCGTCGGCCGACCGTCGGCCCCTATGACATAGTGGGGGCAAAGGTAGCACCGGCGCCATTTTGAATACTGGCAATATGGCCGGAGTGCAGGAGGTCGCTCCTGGACCCCCGCTGGACTTTTGGCAAGTCTTGTGGGGGTCAGTAGGCCCCACCCAAGCTGGCCAAAAGTCCCTGGGGGTCCAGCGGGGGTCCGAGAGTGATCTCCTGCACGCGGGCCATATTGCCAATATTCAAAATGGCGCCGGCGCTACCTTTGCCCTGTCACATGGTAAGGGCAAAGGGCCATCGGCGCCATTTTTTTTAGTGCAGCTGATAATGTGGGAACGGGAGATTGCTGCCCGCGGCCCCCCTGGACCACCAGGTATGTGTAAAAAGTTTTTGGGGGGTATCGGGAGAGTGGGGAGGCTAAGGGGGTAATTTTAAAGGGTCGGGTGGGGTTTTTTTATCGGGCCATCGGCGCCATTTATATTAGTGGCAGCCAAAATGGCGCCGATGGCCCGAGAGCGGGAGATCGCGCCGGGACACCCCCCCCCACGCCACTGGACCACCAGGTAATTTAAAACATGTTGGGGGGGTTCGGGAGGGTGGGGGATTTCTTTTAAAGGGTCGGGGTGGGTTTTAGGGTTGTTTTGGTGTGCCGGTTTTCCCGCCCTTCCCCTCCCCCGATTTACGATTTTTCACGATAAATCGGGGGAATTTCTATTGTATCGCGACTCTAACGATTTTGACAATTTAAAATATATCTGACGATTTTTTTAAATTGTCAAAAAACGATTCACATCCCTATTAACAATAATATTCAACATCATTCATTCCAATAACACTGGCTTGTTAGGAGTGACACTACAACCATACAACCCGCAGTGAACACTAAGATCTGAAAATAAAGAACCATTAACTATTCCTACAATATGGAGCACACATCTGACGCAAATAAGAGATCATGTGTTTTCCATAGAGGGTTCAAAGCTCTGGAATTCTCTGCCTGAGACACTACATATTTTACCAGATAGAAAGATTTAAATGTGAGCTAAAAATATGGCTATTCAAAAATGTATATAAACTAACTTAAAAACATCAGAATATACAGATCCCCGAAGACAAGAAGGGCAAAAGATAATAATCGAATCATGTAGAAGAAAGCAAACAAGAGAACGTAAGATTCTAAAAAAAACCCCCTCTATCTTAGATGTGAAAACTATCATTTCATTTTAATTTTCCATACTCATTGCCTTAAGTACTAGATCGATTATTAATATGTACTAGATAATTTCACTTGATAGATATTAATGCATGTCTATGAATACCACCCCTGTAACTAATTATTGTTTGTTAAGTTATAACTATGAATGTAACTTTGTAAACTATTGTGATCTATACATCGCACAGCGGTATAAAAAATGTTCAAATAAATAAATACTGATATCTCTGATATTCAACACAAATGCAGTATTTGCAGCACAGTTACCTACAACTGGCTATGTTTCTAGCTCTGTGGTGTTCATTACTAAATGAATTACCTTATGAGAGTAGCAAAAAAGCAAAAAAAACCAAAACAAACAAACAAAACAAACAAAACAAAAAAAATCTAAGAAGTAGGGGTCAGCATCCTCGTGTGAGATTTACCTTGTAAAATTATCCGGAATGTAATAACAATCTGTTATTTACTTAAGCACAGTTCCCTGTGACTTGCTCCAGCTGACCTGTAATTTTTATCCTACATGTTGCCAGCACTGTTAAAATGACACTTGCGAATGTAAATTAAGCTCACAAAGGGGACAGATTGTATGATTCTTGTTTCTCTCGAATGCCTGTAGGCTATCACAGGTTCCATATGTGAAGTAATTATGTTCACTGAAGGAAAGAATAAATGCTGTCATACTGTGTACTGAAAGAGAAAGCAACTATTATATTTCAGTAGTCACTAGAGCATTGCTCTAGATAGTGGAAAGATGTATAGGAAAATAAAAATACACGTGTGACATATTAAATACCAGGCCTTGGCATTAGTATACATGGCATATATATCACATAAAGCTTATATATTACTAATGAGAGATTGCTACTGCTACTCACATTTCCTGGAATGGTTACTGTGTTCAGACTGGAACATCTGACTTATTATTAATACTATTTTTCATTGTGTTTACAATGCATTTTGTCATTGATATAGAGTACAAGAAAGAGGGTTAGCAGTCATTTGGAAGGAAAATCTCATTAACATGTACCAAAGGATTTAAGGCTCCATTCACTCCAATTCAGGACTTAGAAAGTTTTCAGGCCAAAAGATATTCATCAGCTTCAGAGAATAAAAGTATCTTGTTAAAAAGGCATGGTTCAGAGACCCTATGTATTTCAGAAAATGCAATGAACCATCTTTACCTGAATTTTAGTTTGACTATCATTCAAAATAGCTTAATATATTATCAGGGTAATCCTTGGTTAAAATAAAGTTAACGTGGTCCCACAATTCCCCAGCCTGCAGAACCTTAGAGGTAGGGCTCAGTATGTGTGGCCTGGGCTTGTCCTGCAAGCCTTGTAGAGTGAGAGCACAGTTAGAATCCGAGTGAAGTAGTAGAAGCCAAAGCAAGGAGAATGATCAGATAGGAATCAGCAGTGAGGAGTCTCAAGAGTTTTTGTTAGGGCCTAATCAAAGGCGCAGAGCCTGAGTAAAGAAGCAATAGCCATTGCTTGTTGGCAGCAAGATGGACCCGGCAGAAGCTTGCTAGCTCCCTAGCATGGCTGCCTGACACTTTAGAAGAGGTTTATTTCTATAAACCTCCATTTTAGAAGACTGCTCCATGTGTACAGACAGACATGTAAGTACAATGGAAGCCCTCTGTACTCTGAAATAAAGTATTGCCTAGATCTAGGGATCCTGTTGTAATTGGAGACTTGGCCAGAGTAACAAAGAAAACTGCTACAGGGGGAAAAAGGAAAATCAGCTTTTCACTGAGTGCCCCCTTTCTAGTCTCTTGTTTTGTTTAAAGGGTAGGATCAATTAAGGTGTCCAGGTTTATTTATTTATTTATTTAACACTTTTTTATACCGACCTTCATAGTAATAACCATATCGGATCGGTTTACATTTAACAAGGGTATAACTGTAGCATAACTAAAGAAAATTAAACGAAAGAAATGAATAAGGCAAGTTACATTCAACAAGGGTAAAGAACTTGGAAGCTTATATAGCTGGAAGGAAGTAAGGTGGAAATAATTAAGAAATATAATAGAGGATACGGGTTAAAGCTTAAGAGTGCTTTAACCTAGAGGTGCCCTAGTCATCGTTCATGAAGATCAGAGGCCATCGTCCAAGTAAGAGAAGGGCAAATAGTGATTGTCTGGGGAATCCCCGAAAGCTTGGTGAAAGAGCCAAGTCTTGAGTTTTTTTCTGAAAGTTAAAAGGCAGGGTTCCAATCTGAGGTCTGAAGGGATATTATTCCAGATAGATGGGCCTGCGATTGAAAACGCTCGGTCTTTGGCCGAGGAGAGGCGTGTTGCTTTAGTCAGAGGAAATTTCAGAGTTCCTTTGTGAATATCTCTAGTTGGTCTGTTGGAGGAGTGTAGATTGAAGGGGAATTCAAGATCGAGTTGAAGTTGATGGTGGATGAATTTGTAAATTAAGGTGATTGATTTGTATAATATTCTAAAATTCACTGGTAACCAATGTAGGTTTCTGAGAATGGGAGAGATGTGTTCACCATGGCTGGTGTTGGTCAGCAATCTCGCTGCGGCATTTTGTATCATCTGCAGTGGTTTGGTGGTAGATTTGGGGAGGCCTAGGAAGAGGGCATTGCAGTAGTCAATCTTAGCGAATAGCAACGCTTGGAGGACTGTCCTGAAGTCATAGAAAAATAGGAGTGGTTTGAGCCGTTTTAGAACCTGTAGTCTGTAGAAGCAGTCTTTGGATGTGGTGTTGACCATTTTCTTTAGGTTTAGTCGATTATCTAGAATTACACCAAGGTCTCTGACATGAGTATGGGTGATGTGGGCGTTGTGTGGGGATGGAAGGGGGAGGTTTTCTTCGTTTGAAGAGATGAGGAGGAGCTCTGTTTTTGAGGTATTGAGGACCAAGTTTAGGCTGTTGAGAAGACTGGTGATAGATAGGAGGCAGTTATTCCAATGAGAGAGAGCTTTTGAGATAGAACCTGTTATAGGGATTAGAATCTGTACGTCGTCTGCATACAGATAATGAATTAGATTGAGATCGGTTAGTAATTGGCAAAGGGGGAGGAGGTAGATGTTAAAGAGGGTTGGGGATAAGGAGGATCCTTGTGGAACACCAAGAGTGGACTTCGTTAAAGGTGACTCTTTATTATTTATTTTGACTTTAAAGGTTCTATTGCTGAGGAAGGACTTGAACCAACTGTGGGCTGATCCAGAGATACCGATATCTGTTAGGCGATCCAGAAGGATGGAATGGTTGACGGTGTCAAATGTCGCCGAGATGTCTAGCAGGACTAATAAAAAGGAGTAGCCTTTGTCTAAACCCATTATAGATGGTCTGTAAGAGAAATGAGGAAGGGTTTCCGTGTTGCGTGATTTGCGGAAACCATATTGCGAAGGGTATAGGATGTTGTGATCTTTACTAGATACTCTGAAAGCTGGGTGTTTACCAGTTTCTCTGTTAGTTTGGCTAAAATGGGAGATTAGAGATGGGTCTGAAACTGGCTGGACATTAGGGTCTAGATTGTGTTTCTTAAGGAGGGGTTGAGAGAAGCGGTTTTTAACTGTCTGGGTACATCCCTTGGTTAGAAAGCATTTTATGATACTTGTCAGAGGTCCTGAAAATCGTGTCTGGGATGAGAAGCAAGAGTTTCGTTGGGATATTATCTGCTGGGTGCTGGATGGTTTCTGTCTTTTTAGGAGGGATTCGATCTCTTTGGTGGAGATTGAGTCAAAATTGTCAAGCTTGGCTCTCAAAAGGGGAATGAAGGATTCGTGCTGAAGTGAGAGGAGTCGTAGTTGGAGGTAGAGGGCAAGCGTATTTGAGATCTTCTGTTGAAAAAAAAAGAAGCAAGCTCATTAGCCTTGGATAGAGCTTGTTCGTCTGGAATAGCGGAGGGGTTGATTTAGTGATTTGTGTTACGTATGAGAACAATGCTTGGGCATTATATTGGAGAATGATGTTTTGTTGGAGTAGAATTCCCTTTTTGTTAGTAGAATAGAAGTCCTGTAGTGATGTAGAAAATCCTTTGTAAGCTGAAAGGGTAGCTGTGTTGGGGTTTTTGCGCCATCTATTTTCTTTGTGACGTAGGTCCTGTTTCATTTGTTTTAGTTCAGGTATGAACCAGGGGTTGGTTGCCTTTTTTGAGGGATTGATTGTTTGGAGGCAATTGGGCACAATTTTTTGCAACTGCTTCCGTAATCTTATGCCAGGAGGAAAGGGCTGAGTCAAGATTGGATAGGTCTAGTTAGTGAGTTCCTTGGAGAGTTGATCACTAAGTATATCGGATGGGCATGATTTCCTGAATTGAATGTTAGAAAGGTGAGGTGGAGGTGTGTGTCTGTTTGTATGTGGAGAAGGAGTATTCTATCAGAAAATGATCTGACCAGGGGATGTAGGTTAACAATAGGGGTTCTATGGTTGCCGAGAAGGTAGAATTGATGAATGTTAGATCTAGCGTGTGTCCCGCTTTATGAGTAGGGCTGTTGATGGTCTGAGTGAATCCCATTGCACTGAGAGAGGTTGAGGAGGGGGCCTTCAAAATTCGAGGAACGAGGGTATAGCGTCCGTATGAGGGTTAAAGTCACCCATGATCATAGTTGGGAGGTCTGAGTTTATATGTTTTCCAATGGATTCTATGATGGGGTGAGGGGTCTGTTTCAAGAACTCCAGGCAGAGCGTAGACTAACAATAGTTGTTTGGTTTTGATTTGACTAGACCCAATTCCAATTTGGACTCAGTCTTGATTGGATGTGCGGATAGCCTGAGTTCTTTCTTGGTAGCTAGAAGAAGACCACTCCTCTTTTTTTGAGTCTGTGAAAAGGTGAACATGTCATATATATGAGTAGGTAGTTGGTTGATTAGAGCAATGTCCGAGTTTTTTAATAACCAGGTTTCTGTGATTGCACAGATGTCTGGATTGGTATCTAGGAGGTAATCGTTGAGATGTGTGTCTTTTTAGTCAGGGATTGCGCATTGAAAAGGGTTACTTAGAGTAGCGTGAGGCCCTAGTAGTTGGTTCAATGGAGAAGTCATGATTGGAGATAATTCTTTTTGTATGACGTTGGAGAAGTTAGTTATGGAGTTCCTCCTTTGGTTGTGAATGATTGGGATATTGTAGGTGAGCATGAGGGATAGGGGTTCTGGAAGAGGTGTAGTCTGAATGACAATTGGTAGGGTCTGGGAGAGTGGCTAGAGATATCTGAGAGGTCAATGGCGTTGTCTGTCCGAAGAAGGAGAGGTATGATGGTTGCGATCAGGTGTTTGTATGGATGTTGGGTTCGACTTTAGGAGTGCTCTGACCTCCGCGAGAGTGGTGTGGGTTGTCCTGTCGCGGATGCTGGAAAGTGTTTCTCTGAACTGGAGGAATTTTAAGTCTCTAGTTATAACGATGAACTGTTTTTGGGGGCTGAGTGCTGGATGAGCGCTGGAAGAGTGCTGGTTGAGTGAGCGCTGAGTAAGCTCTGTATAATTGATTGCTGGATGAAGCGCTGGATGATGATGAGCGCTGGGAGAGTGCTGGTTGAGTGAGCGCTGGGTGAGCTCTGTATGATTGATTTCTGGAAAAGCGCTGGATGAATGTTAGTTAGTGAGCGTTGGGTAAGCTCTGTATGATTGATTGCTGGATGGGCGCTGGATGATGATGAGCGCTGGGAGAGTGCTGGTTGAGTGAGCGCTGGGTGAGCTCTGTATGATTGATTGCTGGATGAGCGCTGGATGATGATGAGCGCTGGGAGAGTGCTGGTTGAGTGAGCGCTGGGTGAGCTCTGTATGATTGATTGCTGGATGAGCGCTAGATGATGATGAGCGCTGGGAGAGTGCTGGTTGAGTGAGCGCTGGGTGAGCTCTGTATGATTGATTTCTGGAAAAGCGCTGGATGAATGTTAGTTGAGTGAGTGCTGGGTAAGCTCTGTATGATTGATTGCTGGATGGGCGCTGGATGATGATGAGCGCTGGGAGAGTGCTGGTTGAGTGAGCGCTGGGTGAGCTCTGTATGATTGATTGCTGGAAAAGCGCTGGATGAATGTTAGTTGAGTGAGCGCTGGGTAAGCTCTGTATGATTGATTCCTGGATGGGCGCTGGATGATGATGAGCGCTGGAAGAGTGCTGGTTGAGTGAGCGCTGGGTGAGCTCTGTATGATTGATTGCTGGAAAAGCGCTGGATGAATGTTAGTTGAGTGAGCGCTGGGTAAGCTCTGTATGATTGATTGCTGGATGGGCGCTGGATGATGAAGAGCGCTGGGAGAGTGCTGGTTGAGTGAGCGCTGGGTGAGCTCTGTATGATTGATTGATTGCTGGAAAAGCGCTGGATGGATGTTAGTTGAGTGAGCGCTGGGTAAGCTCTATATGATTGATTGCTGGATGGGCGCTGGATGATGATGAGCACTGGGAGAGTGCTGGTTGAGTGAGCGCTGGGTGAGCTCTGTATGATTGATTGCTGAATGAGTGCTGGATGATGATGAGCGTTGGGAGAGTGCTGGTTGAGTGAGCGCTGGGTGAGCTCTGTATGATTGATTGCTGGATGGGCGCTGGATGATGATGAGCGCTGGGAGAGTACTGGTTGAGTGAGCGCTGGGTGAGCTCTGTATGATTGATTGCTGGATGGGCGCTGGATGATGATGAGCGCTGGGAGAGTGCTGGTTGAGTGAGCGCTGGATGAGCTCTGTATGATTGATTGCTGGATGAGCGCTTGATGAGTGCAGTTGTATTGGATTTGGATGGTGTGAGCTTCTGCGGTGGCAAGTCTGAGTTGTGGAGGGGGAGTTTTTGTTGGATCCTCGCACTAACCTCAAAATAGGCTCGCAAAGGGGCGCACTAAGGGGCAGGCCCCTTAGTCGCGCTCCTTCGGACGCGCGACGCCCGGCGCGCGACGCCGGAGTGAGGCGCGGTAATTTAAAGGCCTGAGAGAACCCTGTGATAGGCTCGGTTCCTCTCGGTGGATGTGGTAAACTCACCGCAGGCCCAACTCCCAGCTCCCTCTCCTGTGTTTTGAAGAAGATCGTCGGTCCGGCAGACGGGGTGAAAAGGGCGCCTGGAGGAGAAGCCGGAGTTTAAATCCCCAGCAGACGCGGTGGATTGTGTTGCCGGTGCGTCCCTTCCCTGATTGGAGGAGAGGGAGAAGGGCGTGTGTTAGACGCCGAAGGGAGAGAATCTGCGTCCGGCCTCGTGGTCAGCGAGAGTGCTTCCCGGGGGGAAGAGCAAGTATTTGTTGGCCTTACCCCGGTGGGCTCTAGCCCCGGTCGCGCAGGCCCAACTCCCAGCTCCCTCTCCTGTGTTTTGAAGAAGATCGTCGGTCCGGCGTTCCCCAACGTGGAGTAGACTGCCCTAAGTTCTAGTGTGGAAGAATAAAAATTATTAGACTTCCCTATCCAAGTTCTGTAACATAGGTCAACTATTCAACAAAATTACTTTAAAAATATTAAGAATGCTTTGCTTCATGTGGAAAACAACCTGTTTATCTACTGCTTTGTAAATAAAGCCAGACCAGTTTGGAAGCACCCCTACTGACTCATCTGCCGCAGTTTGGCAATATCGAACAGGACTTGCATGTGACCAACAGAGAGGGGAATCTCTCCTTTACTTTAAGTTTATTCCACCTAGATCCTCTACAGCATCTGATAGACCCAACTTTTCTAAAAACCCTAAGAGCAATGAGGCAGTCCAGTGAATAATCACCTGTTAACTTCTGCATAATATGCATGATCCTCATTGATTCTTTTGAACTATGCCGAATCGCTCTTCTGATGGCATCAGCATCCAAAATTAGGCAGAGGGCATGGTCTGAGCAAGCTGCAGCCATGAAGTTCAAATTAAAGGCAAAAATCTAAAATAATTTGCTCATATTTCTGTCAGTGCATGATCTCATTGAAATATGCTGGTGGGCATGCATGTGGGTGGATTGGAGGATCTTAACAGAGCATCTATGGTGGCTGCTTCTCTAGCTCTTTCTAAGTATTCTTTTCAGGCAATACTGAATACCTAATTTCTGCTTTTACATTAGATGCTATTTGGATTATTTTCTCCACTATTTACCTTCTCGTAGCCCAAAAAGTGTTTAGGTGAAGCAATACTAATTCTGTCAGAGTTGCTCTTATTGTTTACATCTCCATATATTATTTAAATCTTTTGTTTCTAAATATTATTTGTCATATCCTATGCCATAATTTGTTTGGAAATTCAAAATCATTTATATGAAATAAAAAAAAAATAATGTACATATAGGTCAATTTTCAAAAACAGTGCTTCACCTAAGTTTTAGGTGCTTACAGTTAGGTGAATATTCAGGTAAAATTAGGCCCCTAAATTTTTGGCTGAAATGTGGCTAAATTTAGTCCTGCAATTTATTTTTCTACATTTAGGTCCCTAAGGGGGTTATTTTCTAAAGCTTTATCGCATGCGTTAGGGCCCTAATGCATGCGATAAGGCCATATCGCATGCGAAAAGGACCTTTTTGCATGCAATATAATGCAAATTAGGGGGAGGGGAGGAGTCGGGGAGGGGAGGAGTCAGGGCGGGGAGGGGCGGAATTGGCAGTGGCTTCGCTGCCGGCAATAATGTTACTAACATTATCGTCGGCAGTAGCGCACCGAATAGCACCACCTTTCACGGTGGCGCTATTCAATGAGAAAGCCGGCAGCCGGTGCACTGTTGTGGTGTGAAGGCTGCAAGCTTTCACAGGCCCGCCCCCCCACCCCCCATTTTTGCAGCATTCATCATCCTGCGAAGAATGAAGAATCTCGGCCTAAGTTAAGTGCCTAGTGCCAAAACTAAGTGCTAGGTGCTTCTTCCTCCACTGTAACTTTTCCTAAATGTAAGTACTTAGTCCTAGCCATTTTTTTCTGAGGATGAACATAGATGCCTATCTCCCTAATTCAGGCATCTAAACTCTTTGAAATTTGACCCCTAAGTGTAGAGAATTTGTAATGACACTTAATTAGCATAATACTGAGCTTATTTCTACTCATGATGAATCATTCCAATTCTCCATTGTGATACAATATGATGCTATAATATAAATCATCATAAAGCATGAAGATTGTCCCTACTGTTCAGTCTGGGTCATCAATATAAGTTCTTTCTAAATTTTTCAGGACAATTGTTTTAAATTTTCAGTCTTTTTTGGTATATACATCAACTTTCATAAATCAATGACGACTCGATTTATATTTAAGTATGCATATTCAGTGGTATAGTATTCAGCTTGCTCAGTTAACAAGATAGATGGATAGTTTCTCTTTGAAAATCTGCCAAGAATTATGCAAATACGACACTATCCATCTATCTTGCTGAAAAATGGCTTATTGAAAATTTACCCAAAATTGTTATACATTAAAAAATAACCCTATATTTCTTAAAAGATACAAACATAGATAATCAGTTTTCATTAGAACTCTTTAGCTAAATAACCTGAATATTGTACTACTGAATACTATTCTTACTTTATTATGCACAGTACCCACCAGTAATAACACTCACAATGGCAGATGCAAGCTGACCCATGTTATAGGGTCACCTGCAGTATAAAAGGGACCATACAGACAATGATAGACTACTCATACCAATATTTTGCTGATATTTTGCTTTTCACTGCTGCAAGCAAGAACACCTCAAAATAAACTGACATCAGTATACAAATACAATACAATAGTTAGTACAGTGGGACTTTTTTTGATTGAACCATTTTTTAAAGAAAGCACTAATTTTCTGTAGCTTTCCAGCCACAAATCTTTTTCTGTCGGATCAATTTTATTTATTTATTTCTTTAAAATCTTTTCTATACCATCATTTAGTAATGCACCATCACAATGGTTTACAGAGAGGCACGTAAATTTATATTTGGTTAGAATCTTTCTAACAAAGTGCCAATACATTTATCGGTAACATGTTTTCATAATATAAGGTATATGATGAGTGATCTGGATCTTGTCCTTTTATATGATTAATAAGAAAACCATACAAGAATTGTACTTTATACTGCAGATCCCTTATATTAGTCTATCATTATGAGTAAAAATAATAAAATATACAAGTACGCTACTAGGTGACTTTGTGCTGTGTGTAGATGTTCTTTTGCTTGTTCATTTATACTTCTTATTCTCCATTCTCACTGTATGAGAGATGCTGACTGCAACAGTTTCCCAAAGCTCCTTAAATTAGGCTCGGATCACTTCTACCCCTAAGCCTGATGTTCAAGAGACTCTCCTGCTCCCAGAATCAGTAAACAGCCCTTCTCCCATCAAAGGCTGATCTCCCCCCCCCTCCCCCCCAGGTCTTAGCATTGTTACCCTCACCCCAGAATCCTGAAAATTGATCACTGTCCCCCCCATAACACTAAACCCTGATCACTGGCTTCATTTGGAACTTGGTGCTGTAAGCTATCGACTTTAGTCAGCTATATTACAGCAAGCTAAGGCAATGTTGATAAATTTTCAGTTTATGGCTGACGATTTAGCTAAACAGACCTAGAGCCAAAGTTTAAAAAATGGTGCTAACCAGGCCATAGTGCTGGGGGTGCCCTGCCCCATCGTGAGACCTTCATTCATTTTTTAAGGTTTGGGGGTATGAGAGGGGATTCTGGAGGTACAGGAGGTATGTTGGAGGCCTTGGGAAGGGAGAGGGAGAGTGGGAGAACCCTCACTGAACCCCAATGATTTTTAGTTATGCCTTTGGGGGAAGAGGGTGCCCGACTAAGTTATTTAATTATTGGGGTGGGGGGTAACCATGATCCCCAATGTCTTTTATGAACCTTTGGGGGGTGGGGGGGGGGGCAGTCACAATGAGTGTAATGGTAATACATTTTTTACCTTGAGGAGTCAGGGCTGCCTCAAGTGGTAGCCCTGGTTGAGCCAGGGGTTGGCCCTGACCCCTGCTCAACTTTTCTTTTTCCTGCCGCAATAAATTATTTCAACAAAACAATATCATGTTAGAGGCACAAATCTTATTAAACCCAATTCATACAAAACTATTCAAAAAATCTCCTACTATCCACAATTTGTTTAATATAAGGAAGACAGTAGCAGAATGAGTGTGCTTGTGATGTAATCCACTGTCTCTCACCCACAAAGGGCTGCAGGAAGTTGCGGGCTCTGGTTATGATTTAATAAACTGCGGCCTCGTTTTAAGCCATAATGTTGTTATGTCTTTTGTAAAGGGGGGAAAGAGGGATTTAGAGCAGCGAGCTGCCGTCTTGCTTCCCTATGTTATAGCCGACTAAGTGGGTGATGCATCAAGCCATGGTAGTGCTCTAACGTGCATTAGTGTACATCATGAGAGAGAGCATTATTGCGGCAATATCACACAATATACGTGATATTATGTGTGGCCCTGTCCATGATGCCTCCCTTAATACAATGAGTGCTTTGCATGTAATTTGCATGCATAGATAATGCAAATGCATGCATAGTAATTCATTACTAGGCAATCTGATGCTAATATTTTATTGCAGCCAAGAGAGATAGTGGTCAACCGTGATAAAATAACACCACCTTTTCAAAATTCATTAAGTGAAACGTTAGTGCCCCAGGATCCTAATGCAAGTCCCAAGGCTCCTGCATTACATTGAAAGGGCCTGGAAAAAATGTATTGCTGACACAATCCAAAACAACAGAAGCTTCCTCCTCTCAATAATCACAACAAAACAATATCATGTGAGAGGGACAAATCTTATTAAACCCAATTCATTCAAAACTATTCCAAAAATCTCCTTCTATCCACAATTTGTTTAATATAAGGAAGACAGTATCAGAATGACTGTGCTTGTGATGTAATCCACTGTCTCTCGCCCACGAAGGGCTGCAGGCAGTATCAGCCTTTAAAGCACTGTTTCTTTAATCATTTACTATCTCCTTATAAGAATTTTTTATTATTTTCTATTTTTCAAAAATTGTATTATTTATCCAAAAAGTGTTTTAAAAATGTTTTCTTTTTCTTTTATGGCACCTCTTTTCACTTATATTCCATATATGGCTACCATGCAGCTCTTTAGAAATTCATTACATATAAAAAGAGATACTTAGCCAATTTTTTGGCTAAGTATCTCTTTTTATATGTAATGAATTTCTAAAGAGCTGCATGGTAGCCATATATTTATTTATTTATTTTAGATTTTTTTTTTATACCGGTGTTCCTGTATGAAATACAGATCACATCGGTTTACATATCGGTTTATATATGGAATATAAGTGAAAAGAGGTGCCATAAAAGAAAAAGAAAACATTTTTAAAACACTTTTTGGATATGAATAAGATTTGTCCCTCTCACATGATATTGTTTTGTTGTGATTATTGAGAGGAGGAAGCTTCTGTTGTTTTGGATTGTGTCAGCAATACATTTTTTTCCAGGCCCTGTCAATGTAATGCAGGAGACTTGGGACTTGCGTTAGGTCCTGGGGCACTAACGTTACACTTAACGAATTTTGAAAAGGTGGTGTTATTTTATCACGGCTGACCACTTTCTCTCTTGGCTGCAATAAAATATTAGCAGAGAGAGAGAGAGACTTGCTATAATGTCTACTCCCTAGACAGGTATTTGTATCCCTATGGGAGGCCCACCTAGTAACTCGAGGTGGGGATTAGGTATGAGTGTAGGGGGTTGGGGCCACTTTCACATTCAACATGAGACGTACGAACAAAACAGTGGTCTCTTGTGAAGATTTGATGGCCTTCGGAGTAAGGAAACTCACTCCAAGATGAGATTTGGGCAATGTTCTCTCAACCTAGCTTGTTGTTGCCCAGGTAGAGTGTCCATCAAGCTACCCCAGATGCTCCCTGTCTGTCTTCCAGAAAATTAACTTCCCACCTCTCGCCCCCAGCAACTCCTAAATGGGGGCTCTGAGCTCTGCTGTGACCACTGGGAGCCGTCGGGCCCATTCCTCCCCATGGAAAAAAGCCTCTCCTGGTGAGGCACTGGCCTTGTAATGCCACCCCCCGATGCTTTCCTCCCTCCTGCCTGTATCACCTGCGCGTACCCCCCGACTCCTGCCCCATATACTGCCTAATCAAGGTCAGAATGCTGCCCTTACCAAGGGCAGTAAACTGTGAAGAATTGTTTCGTAAGGCAGAGTCCCCCATTGTGCTTTCTGCCTTACTAGTGGGTCTGCAGGGTTATCCTAATTCAGGGGCAGCTACTTTGCTGAGGGAGGGGTTTAGTGAGGGGTTCTTCATCCCATATGAAAGTCCGGGTTCAGGGGGGGAGAGCAAAAAATGTTAGGTCAGCATATAAATTGGTGGAAGTGGTGCGTGACAAGTTGAGGGCAGAAATCCCATTAGGAAGTATCGTGGGGCCGTTTAGGGATCGGCCATTCGGCAGGATGCATCTCTCACCCTTAGCGGTTATCCCGAAGAAGGTCATGGGTAAGTTCCAATTGATCTTGAATTTATCATACCCAGACAGCTCATCGGTGAACGATTTTATTCCGAGACAAGACTGCACTGTAAAATACGCTTCGTTTGATGAGGCTAGCACCTTGGTACAAGTGGCAGGGGCTGGAGCAATGGCGGACATTGAATTGGCGTTTCGGTTGTTACCTGTACATCCGCGGTGTTTTCCTTTATTGGGGCTTATCTTTGAGGGGGGTTACTTTGTAGATCGTTGTTTGCCCATGACACCGGAGCCCGGATCTCCGCCCCTTTGGGGCGTTCCTGTGGCCGGCGTCATCTGAAGGGGCCCGCGCGGCCCGATGACGTCGGCCGGGGTTTAGAGGGCCGGTGCCTCGAGGCAGCCGGCCCTTTTCCCTGGAGAGAGAGACGAAGAAATGGCAGAAATATTAAATGAATACTTCAGTTCTGTGTTCACTAAAGAGGACCCCGGAGAAGGACCGTCACTAGTTAACAAGAAACTGGAGGGGAATCGAGTAGATGTAACTCCATTTACAGTAGAAAATGTATGGGAAGAGCTGGTGAAACTGAAAGTGGACAAAGCCATGGGGCCTGATGAAATTCATCCCAGGATACTGAGGGAGCTCAGAGATGTGCTGGCTGGTCCACTGTGTGACCTGTTCAATAGATCCTTAGAAATGGGAGTGGTGCTGAGTGATTGGAGGAGAGCGGTGGTGGTCCCGCTTCACAAGAGTGGGAACAGAGAAGAGGCTGGTAACTACAGACCAGTTAGCCTCACTTCAGTGGTGGGAAAATTAATGGAGTCACTGTTGAAAGAGAGAATAGTGAACTATCTACAGTCAGGAGAATTGCTGGACCAGAGGCAGCATGGATTCACCATTGGAAGATCCTGTCAGACAAATCTGATTGACTTTTTTGACTGGGTAACCAAGGAATTGGATCAAGGAAGAGCACTCGATGTCATCTACTTGGATTTCAGCAAAGCTTTTGACACTGTCCCGCACAGGAGACTGGTGAATAAAATGAGAAGCTTAGGAGTGAGTGCCGAGGTGGTGGCCTGCATTGCAAACTGGTTGACGGACAGAAGACAATGTGTGATGGTAAATGGAACTCTCTCTGAAGAGATAGAGGTTTTAAGCGGTGTACCGCAGGGATCGGTGTTGGGACCGGTCCTTTTCAATATCTTTGTGAGCGACATTGCGGAAGGGATAGAAGGTCTTTTTGTGGATGACACTAAGATCTGCAACAGAGTGGACACGCCGGAAGGAGTGGAGAGAATGAGATGGGATTTAAGGAAGCTGGAAGAGTGGTCGAAGATATGGCAGCTGAGATTCAATGCCAAGAAGTGCAGAGTCATGCATATGGGGAGTGGAAATCCGAATGAACTGTATTCGATGGGGGGGAGAAAGGCTGATGTGCACGGAGCAGGAGAGAGACCTTGGGGTGATGGTGTCTAATGATCTGAAGTCGGCGAACAATGTGACAAGGCGATAGCTAAAGCCAGAAGAATGCTGGGCTGCATAGAGAGAGGAATATCGAGTAAGAAAAGGGAAGTGATTATCCCCTTGTACAGGTCCTTGGTGAGACCTCACCTGGAGTATTGTGTTCAGTTCTGGAGACCGTATCTCCAAAGAGACAGAGACAAGATGGAGGCGGTCCAGAGAAGGGCGACCAAAAAGGTGGAAGGTCTTCATCAATTGACTTATGAGGAGAGATTGAAGAATCTAAATATGTACACCTTGGAGGAAAGGAGGAGCAGAGGTGATATGATACAGACTTTCAGATACTTGAAAGGTTTTAATGATCCAAAGACAATGACAAACCTTTTCCGTAGGAAAAAAAATCAGCAGAACCAGGGGTCACGATTTGAAGCTCCAGGGAGGAAGATTCAGAACCAATGTCGGGAAGTATTTCTTCACGGAGAGGGTGGTAGATGCCTGGAATGCCCTTCCGGAGGAAGTAGAAGACCAGAACTGTGAAGGACTTCAAAGGGGCGTGGGATCCATAAAGTCAAGAGGCTGTCAATGAAGAGTGGGTGGCTTGCCAGAATGACGGCTACTGCCTGGAGATAATACCCTTATTCAATAAACATACACATGGTTACTGTGACTCCAACATCGCTCTAAGCTTCAACAGCAAGAGGAAATGTGGAAAAAAGGATTTACACTCACAAAGCGGGGAGTAGCTGGCTTGTTACGGCGGTTACTACCCCAAACCAAATAAGCCTGATACTTCACTTTCAATGCATTTCCAGCATAGCTCTCTGCTTCAACGGCAGGGGAGAAGAAAAACTAATACTTCACGCATATCCAACATAGCTCTCTGCTTCAACGGCAGGGGAGAAGAAAAACTAATACTTCACGTATATCCAGCATAGCTCTCTGCTTCAACAGCAGGGGAGAAGAAAAACTGATACTTCACGCATATCCAGCATAGTTCTCTGCTTCAACGGCAGGGGAGAAGAAAAACTGATACTTCACGCATATCCAGCATAGCTCTCTGCTTCAACGGCAGGGGAGAAGAAAAACTGATACTTCACGCATATCCAGCATAGCTCTCTGCTTCAACGGCAGGGGAGAAGAAAAACTGATACTTCACGCATATCCAGCATAGCTCTCTGCTTCAACGGCAGGGGAGAAGAACAACAACCAATAAGGGCTGAATAACATAGTCTGGGTAAAACAAATAAGCATGGGTGTAGCTTGCTTATTGCGGCGGTTACTACCCCTACTACCCCTAACTAATCAAGCTTGATATTTCACTTGGATGCAGCTCCATCACTGCTCTCTACATTAATGGTGGGGGTGGAAGGGAAATAAAACCAAAGAGCTAAGAGAAACAGATAAGTATGAGAAAAAAAAGTGTGAAGCTTGCTGGGCAGACTGGATGGGCCATTTGGTCTTCTTCTGCCGTCATTTCTATGTTTCTGCTTCTTGCATCATGCACACCCCATTGAAAGAATCAAGAAATCTTTCCCATATGGCCAATTCGTCCTTCACAGCCCAGGTGACCCGAATGAAATGATGTCCTGCCCGTACGCCCACTGTCCGGGTGGACAACCTAAGGATGAAGGTGCGACCCATCGGTATTACTCAACAGGCAAAATTCAGGGAACCGATTAGCGATTGCATTTGTCTTAGGGTCACTTTCTTTGCACCCCGTACCGACCGCACGGCTTCCCGTAGTTGACGTACTTTATAGGCTGGTAAATGGGACACCATGTCTACTGAATCTAATTTGATACCCAAAAACGTGAACCTTCAGTCTTATCCTGGGCTATAGGCACACCTAAAGACTTTGCTACCTCCAAGAAGCCTGTTAACTGCAGCTGGCATACGTTAGACTTACTGGCCCCTACAAATAAGAAATCGTCTAGGTAATGTAACATGCTCGAGCACTCATTAAACTTCATTGTAAACCATTGAAGAAAGGAGCTAAAGGCCTCGAACAACGCGCACGAAACCGCACAACCCATGGGCAAACAACGATATACAAACTAACCCCCGTCAAAGAAAAGCCCCAATAAAGGAAAACACCGCGGATGTACAGGTAACAACCGAAACGCCAATTCAATGTCCGCCATTGCTCCAGCCCCTGCCGCTTGTACCAAGGTGCTAGCCTCTTCAAACGAAGCGTATTTTACAGTGCAGTCTTGTCTCGGAATAAAATCGTTCACTGATGAGCCGTCTGGGTATGATAAATTCAAGATCAATTGGAACTTACCCATGAACTTCTTCAGGAGAACCGCTAAGGGTGAGAGATGCATCCTGCCTAATGGCCGATCCCTAATCGGCCCCACGATACTTCCTAATGGGATTTCTGCCCTCAACTTGCCACGCACCACTTCCACCAATTTATATGCTGACCTAACATTTTTTGCTCTCCCCCCTGAACCCGGACTTTCATATGGGATGAAGAACCCCTCAGTAAACCCCTCCCTCAGCAAAGTAGCTGCCCCTGAATTAGGATAACCCTGCAGACCCACTAGTAAGGCAGAGAGCACAATGGGGGACTCTGCCTTACGAAACAATTCTTCACAGTTTACTGCCCTTGGTAAGGGCAGCATTCTGACCTTGGGCACATTTGGTAGCCGGGTGCGCACCCCCGCAGGAAAAGCATGCATGTCGGAATTTGTATTCTGGGAACAAGCATGACTGCTTACTGAACCTCCAACAGACGTCTGATCCGGTTCCCAAGGCTTGACCACCAAGTTCAGGCTTCCGGTTAAATTCTGAACCTCGAAAGGAATTACCCTTATCTCCTCCACCCACTGGCGCTACTGCACTGCTGCCTCCTACCCCGCTTCTACCCCCACTTTTGATAGTCCCGGTGCCCTTGTTGGTCATCTGTGTTAGCCACAGGTGAATGTCCTGGTTCCCCATGACAAACTTATTCCCAGCCATTTTATCTCTAAATTTTTTGTCGTAGTTCAGCCACGTCCAACCATCATAATCTCGGAAAGCTCCTAAGATGCTGTCCACGTAGGACAGCAGCGCTCCGTACTGCATTGCATCAAAATGACTAACCACACTGGCAAGGCGTAAAAAACCCCTGACCCATTTCACAATATTCTTTGATATTTTTGGACCCATTCCTTCACTTCTGTTCTTCTTCTTACTCTTCTTTTTGTCCCTACTCCTTCCTCGCCTCCCTTCCAATAACTTAAATATGTCTATGAACTTACGCCTGCGAATACGTTTCACCAGGCACTTGGGCACTTCCTCCCACAGTTCGGTCAATGATGCTAGGGCGGGGACCGTCCCCTAAAGCAGAGCTCCTGACCATATCCGCTCTACTAGAACTAGTCGAAGATGAAGAGGAACTAGATAAGCTACTGGTTCTATATCTCTTCCTTTTCTTAGCCTGCCCCCCACTGCTCCTGACATCACCACTTCTCGGCATACCTGTTCCCATGCCTGAAGCACCGCTCTCCTTGACTCCTGATGCGCCTCTGCTCTGGAGCTGCTCCCTGCTGCGCTGTGCTTCTGTCATTCCTGGCCTGGACAATTCTCTCCTCGCCTCACATTCCCGGTCTCTCCAAGCCTCTTGCCTCAATGATCCCGGGGCTGCGTCATCTTTCCAGCCTGAAAGAAATCCACCTACCCCAGATGCTCCCTGTCTGTCTTCCAGAAAATTAACTTCCCACCTCTCGCCCCCAGCAACTCCTAAATGGGGGCTCTGAGCTCTGCTGCGACCAATGGGAGCCCGTCGGGCCCATTCCTCCCCATGGAAAAAAGCCTCTCCTGGTGAGGCACTGGCCTTGTAATGCCACCCCCCAATGCTTTCCTCCCTCCTGCCTGTATCACCTGCTCGTACCCCCCGACTCCTGCCCCATATACTGCCTAATCAAATCCGCAACAAGTGCAACTGGGATGCACATCTCCTGTCCCCCATATGCTTCCCCTGGGCCCCGCGTGGAAATGGGGGCCATACTAGTAGTCCCACACCCTGTTCCGGTAGCCCTACCCTGATGCCCACTAACCTTACGTCCCTGCTCTGAAGCATGCCTGGCCGGATGCTTGCCTTTACCCCTCCCCTCCTTGGGCCTGCCTCCTGTGCCCTTCTCCCCTACATCAGGAATAAGGAGCTGCTCTTGCCCTCCCGATAAGGGCATGTCCCGCCCCCTCGCCCCGGGATCCTCCCCCTGCACCTTCCATCATTCTTGCTCCCTCACGCTGAGGGATTCGAACCAGGGGAGGCTGACTTTCGCTGCACGCGAGCCTTGCCGCGCTTACCAAGGCCAGGAAAGACTCAGGAGGAGGCCTCATCAACTCCTTCAGTCGGCGGGCCGCGTGGACCCACTGGAGCAGCCCGCGGCGCGGTCAAAATTGTCTCAACGCCGGGCTTGCGCTCCTCCCCTGAGTCGGGGCCCGCTGAGGCAAACCGCGGGTCTTCCTCTCTGCCAGATGAGGCTGACAATGAGCACAGCTCTGGTAAGGGGGAAATCGGTGCCATAGGGTCCTCCGGTTCAGGACCACTCTCGCCGGACTCGGGGGGGGGGAAGGGGACGAACGGGCTATGATGCGCACTGAGAGAGCAGAGGCCGCGCCGACCCCTCCGACCGCAGAAACAACAAAATTGCCAGGTCTTGGAACACCTCCCAGGTCCCGACTGGGGGGGGGGGCCTGTGACCACAGCTTCGCTCTCCGTGGCCCAACGTGATCGGGTCGCAGGCATCCCACAGGAGCCCACAGCTTGCCTGGCCTTCACTCTCTTCATGCTGCCCCTTATGATAAGGTTCACACGCGGCTAAAATCAAAAACCGACCGGCAAAAAACAGTCAGGAAGGACAACCAAGCAAGAAGCAGAATTCTGCTGCTTGCTTCGCTGTTTCTGCCTAACTGCCAACTCTCTCCCCCCCTACACTCTGCTCTCGTAACTCCCAACAGCCAATGGCAAGGCAGCAATTCAAAAATTGTCGCCGTATCCAATGCCTACCTCCACATCCCCCACCTACCCACCCCCACCCTCTCTAAGCTCTCTGCCCCTTGTGCCCATGTTACCTGCATCAGCGCAAGACCAGCTTGCGCTGCTTACTATAATAATACATCCACCTCACTGTTGATTTGCTTATTGAAAATTTACCCATCCATGGATGGACTAAGATAGGGAAAAGATATATGTGTATATTCTCTCCCAAACTAACCACACCCCTGGGAATACCAACTAATATTTTCTGTGGCAAGAAGTAGGCCATAGGGGTCAATTTTAAAAAATTGCTCAGTGCTTCATTTAAGCCCCCCCCCCCCCTAAATTTTAGGCACCTAGATTTTGGGTATTTTTAGCCACAATTAGACACCTGTTTTTGGCTGAAAATTCACCTACATTTAGGAACCTAAAACTTAGGCTCAACCTTTTGCCTTTACAGGGCGGGTGCCAGCTTTTTTGCTGCTTTATGTGAACAATCAGGGGCGGTTTGTGGGAAAATAGTGGCCCGGGGGATTTTTCTCCATACTGGCCCATGGGTACCCAATTACACATACAATTTGGTGAGTCACCAAATACAGAATAAAGGGACCATAAAATATACACAGAAATGCACAGACAAACTAAACTGGAAATCACAACAAGTTAGACTGTATGTAATGCAGCAATGGAAAAAAGGAAAATACCATCATTCCTCATAAAACATCAAACAATAACATCAAGAACTATAAAACATCAATCACAATAGGGAAAACATACTAAAATTATATATTTCAAAACTGCTGATGAATAGAACCTCCAATAATTTAACTCATATACAAATTTTTGAAAATTTCCCTAACACCAATAAAATATTTCAAAAACAGCAGACATCAAATAATAATCAATAATTAAAACTAATAAGGATAGAAAAAAATCCATATCTGGGAACTTTTAATTCCAGTCATCTTGAGATGGTCATGAATTAGTTGTTCTCTAGCACAGTGGTTCTCAACCTTTTTTCTGTCGGGACACACCTGACTGATGGCTCTTACATGCGTGACACACTGAACACATGACCATCATAAAGCTAAATGTAAAAGTACAGTTTGCATCGACAGGAACCCCCCTGACCCACAATTATGGATGTAAAGCAGAATTATGACATTCCCCGTATAACTCACCTTACAAAAAATATATTCTGGTTCTAGTGTCATCTCAGTAATAGCAACACAAACTCCAAATACCAGGCTCAATAGCCCTACTTATAAAAAGACAGCAGTTTATAACTATTGCATGTCCTCTTGAGAAAATGCAACAAATACGACTGATACAGTAAAATACCTCACCTCAGTCACATACACAGAACTGACCTAACATACGACCAGGATCTGCAGTAATGCACATAAACTAATCCGCACACAGTTACACTTGTATTATGGAATGCACTCAAACAGTAACAACCCTACCTATGAAAAGGCAATACTACAAATATTAAATCAGGCCCTAAACACCAATACACAACCAGTCTCTTTTCTCTCTCACATACACAGACACCAGTCACACCCTCAGGACCAGTTTCTGTCTCTCACACACCAATCATCTCCCCAACCAGTCTCTTTCTCTCTCACACACACACAAGCACATACATACCAATCATCTCCCTGATCAGTCTCTCTCACACATACACACGTCACCTCTCTGGCCAGTCTCTCTCAATCACACAATGCTCTCACTCTCTCTTACTTACACACAGGCTTTCAATCACACACATGCTCTATTTCACTTACACACAAGCTCTCAATCACACATGTTCTATCTCACTTACAAACAGGCTCAATCACACACATGCCCTCTCTCACAGCCATAAACCAGCCAAAAACATGTTCCATCTCTCGCACACACACATTGACACACATATATACCACACACATACAGAAGCACCCTCCCTGTCTCACATACACATTACACTCTCACAGAAGCACCTTACATTCAGACTTGCAGCATTTTTCACTTTTACTAAAAGTGAAAGTGATGCTCCCAACCATTAAATAAGAAAACCACATTCCTATCAGAAGGCGAAATGACACCCTTCCTTCAGGTTCTGTCCTCCCAAGGGACAGCCACCCACACCGTACAGCTTCTCTTGTTTTACACTTTCAGGCAATAAAGCAAGTGTCTTTCTTCAAACTATCAGTTGTATGATTATTCATGTGGGAGATATGGAACAGAAAGACATCCTTAGTCAGCTTCCCTTTTAAATGGGAAGATTCCAGTCTTAGTCATTTAAAAATAAATTTTCTAAAGGCTTAAAAAAATAAAAGCAAAACTGTTTCAGATTGGAACTATTCTAGTCTGCATGCTTAAATTATGCTTCAAAAAAACCCAAACAAACCCCACCTGGCATCAGTATCTTAAATTTGTGATTTTGCTGAGATGAACATTTTAAATACTTTGATTTATTTTTTGTTTTGCTTTAGTATTTGTCTCTACCCACTTTGTTAAATTTTATTTTCCAGAAGGATGCTTAAAATTCAGTAATTTCATCTTACATCCAACTTTTCAAAAGTTGCGCTACCAGTACAAAAGTTGAGGTATATGTATTATCACATTTCATTTTTTTAAATTGGCAGATTCCTTTCTCACATACATTTTCTCACACACACAGAAGCACCATTCCTTTCTCACATACTCACCACATACACACCACATTTCACACACACACAGAAAGAAGATCGGCATAGCCAGTCTAGCTGATCATGTGGCCGAAGAAAGGAAGATTGGTGCAGCCGAAGACCAGGCACCGAGACTCAGGGGGTGCCGCGGCAGGCAGCCAGCCCTCGACTCATCCTGCCTCCCCCCCAATGCCACCTTCCAGATGACCCCTGGTGGTCCAACGGAGGGCCCAGGAGCAATCTGCTGCTTCCAGGACCTCAGCTGCCACTAACCAAAATGGCGCCGGTGGCCTTCAGCCCCTACCATGTGACAGGAGCTACCAGTGCCATTGGTTGGCCCCTGTCACATGGTGGGGCTAAAGGTCACCGGTGCCATTTTGCTTAGTGGCAGCCGAGGCCCCGGGAGTGGCAGATCGCTCGTGGGCCCTCTGCTGGACCAACAGGGGGGGCGTCGGGAGGGTGGCACTGGGAGGGGAGGCAGGGCGAGTCGGGGGCTGGCAGAATTTTGAAAGGTCACTTTTTACCCTTTCAAAATTCTGCCGTGGCGCCCCCTAAGTCTCGGCGCCTTAGGCACAGGTTGCCGCAACCAACACCTATCACGTGATTGGGGTGACCGGCCGACATGGTAGGAGCACTGGATGGCCGGCGCCGGCCATCCAGTGCTCCTACCATGTGACAGGGGCCGGCCAATGGCACGGATACCCTGTCACATGGTAAGGGCAAAGGGGCATCGGCGCCATTTTTTTTAGAACAGCTGATGCCTGGGAACGGGAAATCTCTCCCCGAGGCCCCCCTGGATCTCTCCCCAAGGCCCCCCTAGACCACCAGGTAATTTTAAAAGGTTTTGGGGGAGTCGGGAGGGTGGGGTCGATTTAAAGGGTCGGGTGGGTTTTTTTGTTTAGCAACGCGGGCCTCCCTAAAAAAAAAATTAGCGATGTGAATTGGAATCGGAAATGATTCTAATTCACATATCTTAACGATCAGATTCCCCCCCCCCCCCCCATCCGAATCTGATCGTTAATACGATCTGGCACACGATTCACATCTCTAGTTTCTATGTTTAATAAACGTTCATTAAGTCTCCAAAATGTTTCCCCGGGTTGTCCCCCCCCCCCCCCCCCCCCCAACCCTGTTAAGGACAGTCAGAGAGCTGCATGATCCGACCATGTTGTCGATTCAATCTCTGTTTTACCCACCTTATTCATCAAGGCATTATTGACCAAAAAGAAGTCAATTCTGGAATAGACTTTATGAGCCTTTGAAAAAAAGATATAATTCCACTCATATGGGTGAAAAAGACACCAAACTACTACCAATTTCCAATCTGCCATAAACAATTTTAATTCCTTCCTTATTTATCTGTGAGATCCCCCGACTCCCACCACTGTTATCCAAGAATGGATACCTTGTGATATTAAAATCTCTGCCAATTATAATGTGGCCTTCCGCCCATTGCTGTAAAATTTTGGAGAACAACTCTAAAAACCTCCCTGGTCCAGTATTAGGGCCATAAATATTCACTAACATATAAATAACATTACACATCTTAAATTTTACTGTGATGTACTTTCCCTCCAAATCCTTCATGGTAGAGATCACATCTACCACTTCATGTTTTGAAAAAATAATGTCCACCCCACTATACTTGTCAGTTGCCATTTCTGATGCAAAGAATTATTGTGGAAAATGATTAGATGCCAGCAACCTTTCATATTTCTTCCTCAAATGGCATAATAAAATGTCAACCTTCATATTAATTGCATCTTGCAACAGCCTTTTCCTCTTAGTGTATGTGTTCAGCCCCTTGACATTCCAGGACACAATCTTTAACACCCCCATTGCTCAGGATCCTGTAAGACTCTCCTTACAACCCACGAAACCTCATAATTACAACCTATACCCCTCCCCTACAAATACATCTTTCTCTTCACTAGCCCAACTCCCTAATCCCACTGGTGTACATCCCAGGGCCTCTTTCTCACATTTACCCCTGTCTTACTGTCCACCACCCAATCACCTGTCACCCTTCCCTCCCTCCTCTTCCCCTCCCATTTCACTCCAGCCACCTCCTCGAGGAATGACGGCACTTTCCTCCCCATGGCTGTCCTCAAACCTCCCACCATCCCTCTTCTAGTAAATTACTTTAGTAACCCTCCATTAATGATATCTTCCAAGAACAACCTGATACAATTGCAAATTAAGAACCCTATTAATATAATCAGATGTAGTAACGCTGTAAAGTTCAGAATTGCTGGAGACACTAGATCTCACATAACTCGCAGAAACCACACTGCTCCAGATCATCACTCAGGTCACAGCATCTCTGGAAGATGACGATCCTCCCGAATTCCTCCTCAGGTGCTTCCCTCCGGACTGACTCTCTGCCATCTTGAATTTTCACTGATGAATGTAGAGGGAGAAGATCTCATGATGTGATCATTTTTCTTTACTGTTCCAGCTGCTTGAAGTATCTTCATCTACTCCTCCACAGATTTGACTCGAGAAGACACCCCATTTATGGTAAAGTGTAATCCAAAAGGGAATAGCCATTTATAGTGATAATTTCCATTCCTTGATACTTGGAGCACTTATCTAAAATCTCTCCACTTCTTGATCGTGATCGGAGAGAGATCTTGGAAAACTTCCACTTTATGTCCTTGCCACTGAACATCTTTTAGTTTTCTTGCCTGGTTCATCACCTTCTCTTTTACAACATACCCACTAGGGTAGTCAAGAGATTTGTGCACGCTATCCAACACTATTTTAGGTGTCTCCTCTGAAGCCCTCTGTTTTTTTTCAAAATTAGGGCACATATATCTGAGACCACCTGAGATGTCCCTGAACCATAGATTCCCTTTTCTAGATCAATTTTCCAGGTCTTCCACCCAGTCTTTAAGCACAGCATTGTCTTCCTGTAGTTGTTTCAATTTGCTGGTTACTCTCATATGAACTTTCCTTTTCATCCAATCTTTGCTCAGCAAAGATTCCCTAGTTCAGAACATCCACATCTCAGCTCACCAATAATAGATTTAATCTCCTTTTTCAGCGATCCCATTTCTTCTCTCAATTTGCTGAACCAGTTTTGGAAATCTTCCCGGGATAGTAGAGTTTCAGGCTGTTGTAGTGCAGCACCGGTGGTCGCTGTACCCAAATGTTGGCAAGATGCACTACCACCGTTTTCGCTTTCTTCCTCCTCCACCAGGCCCTCTGGTTCTTTTTTTGTTATTTTTTTTCTGCATTTGATCAAAAGAGAAGTGCTTTAAATCTACTGACTTTTTTGCGCACTGACATCTTCAGCAATTCTGGATTCGGGTAAGTAAACTCCCACCTTCCAAACAGTCCCAATTGCAGCACTGATGGAGGGATTAAAATGATTGGGGTTGGGAGCTCGGAACTCAGGCAGCCATTTGTCTGCATGAAGTCACTTCCTCAGTAAGTTCTATTTTTTCACGGGTAAAATATATACGTTTATGTTTTTCAAAATAGGTAGGAAAAGTATGCACTTTTAAAGCATTGCAGGTATTTGCGCATATACTGGGGGGTAGACATACATGGATTTTAAAATCTGCACGTACCTGATATATGCAGTTAAAAAATACTGTAGATCTTCATGCTGCCACATTTGTGCATATATGGGGTTGCATGGAATTGTTTGAAAATTACCCGCTTTGAGTTTAGTGTGCAGTTCTGGTTATCCACTGTAAAAAATGATAGTGGAACTAGAAAAGGAACAGAGAAGGGCGACCAAATTGACAAAGGTGGGAACAGCTGGCCAATGAGATAAAGCAAAACAGGTTAGGACTCTTCAGCCTAGAGAAGAGATGGATGAGAAGAGATATGATAGAAGTCTACAAATGGTGATTAAAAAGTGAATGGTTATTTATGCTTTCCTATCTCACTAGGACTAGAGGACACTAATAGGTAGTACTTTAAAAGCAAATTGGGAAAAGTATTTTTTTCACTCAGTGCACAATTAAACTGTGGAATTAGTTGCCATGGGTATTGTTAAAGTGATTACCTTAGCTAGGTTTAAAAAAGGTTTAGACAAGTTCCTGAAGGAAAAGTCCATATACCATTATTGTGTACACTTGGGAAAGCCACTGCTTATCCATAGTTATAAGCAGGAAGGATTGGATCTATTCTTTTGGATCCTACAAGGTACTTGTGACCAGGATTGGTCTAGTTGGAGAAAAGATACTGGGCTTGATGGACTTTTGGTCTAAACCACTATGGTATTTCTTATGTTCTTATGTACACATATACTTTAACATTTTTAAAAGAATGTGCATAGTTTCTTCAAAAAAAAAAATTACCCACACAAATTAACAGGTGTACAAATGTATGGCAGTGTTGGTGGGATAATTTTCAAAGGGAAAGTATGCACATACTTTCCTTTAACATTTGTGTAAAGACTCTGGGTAATGGACTTTGATTCTACAATGGTAACTTTTAAACCAGCGTGTGGGCGCACGTGTACATGTGTCCATCAGCTCACATGCAGGGATGCGGCCGTTTTATAACATACATGTGTATATGCGTGTATGTTATAAAATAGCCTGACCTGCACATGTGCATGCAATTTTAAATGGACGTGCGCCTGTGTGTGCAAATGCCGTTTCTACTGCATAAATGGGGGAATTTTAGTAGCCACGCGCATTGATGCCATTGGCCGTTTTCCCAATTCGTTCCCAGTTAACCAAGTTAAGGGATAGGACTTCCAAATCCACCCTGTTTAATAGCCCCCCCCCCCCCCCCCCCCCCGTTAGCTCCAAGCTTCAAAATCCAACTGATCTGCAAGGTGAGGCATATAGGGAAAAATAACCCTTGTTGAAGTTACACGATGTTAGGTTCCATATTAGGAGCTACCACCCAGGAAAAAGATCTAGGCATCATAGTGGATAATACGTTTAAAATCGTCTGCTCAGTGTGCTGCAGCAGTCAAAAAAGCAAACAGAATATTAGGAATTATTAGGAAGGGAATGGTTTAAAACGGAAAATATCATAATGCCTCTATATCGCTCCATGGTGAGACCGCACCTTGAATACTGTGCACAATTCTGGTTGCTGCATCTCAAAAAAGATATAGTTGCGATGGAGAAGGTACAGAGAAGGGCAACCAAAATGATAGAGGATGGAACAGCTCCCCTATGAGGAAAGGCTGAAGAAGTTAGGGATGTTCAGCTTGGAGAAGAGATGGCTGAGAGGAGATATGATAAAGGTCTTTAAGATCATGAGAGGTCTTGAATGAGTAGATGTGAATCGGTTATTTACACTTTTGAATAATAGAAGGACTAGGGGGCATTCCATGAAGTTAGCAAGTAGCACATTTAAGACTAATTGGAGAAAATTCTTTTTCACTCAATGCATAATAAAGCTCTGGAATTTGTTGCCGGAGGATGTGGTTAGTACAGTTAGTGTAGCTGGGTTCAAAAAATGTTTGGATAGTTTCTTGGAGGAGAAGTCCATTAACGGCTATTAATCAAGTTTACTTAGAGAATAGCCACTGCTATTAATTGCATCAGTAGCATGGGATCTTCTTAGTGTTTGGGTAATTGCCAGGTTCTTGTGGCCTGGTTTGGCCTCTGTTGGAAACAGGATGCTGGGCTTGATGGACCCTTGGTCTGACCCAGCATGGCAATTTCTTATGTTCTTACAGCAGAAATAAAGTTACATGGCAGGGGTCGCCAGTGGGCACCAGTGTGTGTAAGAATTTGTGTACAAATTTTAATGATTAAATTCCAGAACACCCATGTCCCGCCCAAACCACACCCACACCCTGCCCCTTTTTTAAAACTTTTCAATTGTGGGTGCAGCAAGTATGCGCATATCCAGCTGGCTTTTAAAATCCGCTCGGCATGTGCTGGCCAGACATATTAATGCATTCCTTAATTTCAGCACTCATCAGGATTTTAAAATTCAACCTTATGTGGGTAGTCGGGTGTGCATTCGTTTGCAAAGTTGGCAATCCGCAACCTTTATGCCATATTCGTTGTATTCGTGGGGGTCACGAAATGTATGGCAAACCCCAACGAATACAACGTATCACTAATGAATAAACCCCCACCCTCCTGACCCCCCAAGACTTGCCAAAAGTCCCTGGTGGTCCAGCAGGGGTCCTGGAGTGATCTCCTGTACTCGGGCTATTGGCTGCCGGTATTCAAAATGGCACCAATAGCCTTTGCCCTTACTATGTCACAGGGGCTACTGGTGCCATTGTTTGGCCCCTGTCACATGGTAGGAGCAATGGATGGCTGGCGCCATCTTGTGCTCCTATCATGTGACAAGGGCTGACCAATGGCACCAGTAGCCCCTGTGACATAGTAAGGGCAAAGGCTATTGGCGCCATTTTGAATACTGGCAGCCGACAGCCCGAGTGCAGGAGATCACTCCAGGACCCCTGCTGGACCACCAGGGACTTTTGGCAAGTCTTGGTGGGTTTTAAAGTTTTGGGATGGGGTTTGTTTGGGAAAAGAATACATATGTAACTAATGAACGGATCGGGGTCCCCTGAGAATGGATGCAACGGATTTGGGTCCCGACAAATACGAATACCAAATGGGACGAATCCATCCCTGCTGCACATCCCTAGTGGGCAGTTACAAAATTACCTCCATAATGAATTGATGAATTAAAATAAGTTATACTTGAACTTTTCCTCTCTCCTTTTTAGCTTTATTACATGTAAGGATTGGGTATGAATCAGTGAATATAGGAAAAAAAGATGACTGAGGTGCTGAGTTTCATTTACATGAGTTTTTAGTGATAGGTCCCCATTAATATCAGTGGGGGGCCTATTCTCTAACAACTTATGTTAACACACAAAGGAGTGGATTTCTAAAGTAGCATATATCATAGCAATTTTCAAAAGCCCATTTACACACATAAAACCATAAAATTTCATAGGTAATAATTTTAGGAGGTGATGAGACATTGGATAAGGGTTCTGATAATGTGTTCAGAACTGAAGGGACAGATTTTGGAGATGTTATAGAGAAAGAAGAGGCACATCTTTGACTCCTCTGTCTCCTTCTCTACACATATCCAAAACACTGCTAAAATGTGCCGTCTGTCAACTCAAAGGTATGCTAAATTGACATTTGAAATAATCTTGAAATATATTATGATAAATTATTTTCATTTGATTTGAATTGGCAATTTTAAATGCTATTGAAAAAAACATTTAAAAATAATAGGAATAAAGCCCACAAGGTATCTGGCTGTCTGGTAATGATATGAAAACCTCTCTCAACAGCTGAGTAATTACTTCTTACTGTGCCCACAGCAAGTTTGAACTATCTGCCCTCTTCAAGATTTAAGCCTATAGATATAGGATAAGGTAAAAGGGCATCTAGCCTGACATTTTGCATACCAGACTGCCTTTTTAATAAGGGAGACTATCTTCTATGTCTTAATCTGTGAAATAAAGCAGAATGAAAGCAGCAGAATGATGCCATGACATCTGACACTAGAGACAGCTCCCATATAGTTTTGCGGGAAACCTGGGAATGCTATTCTTCTATGGTACTTGATTACAAAATAAAAATATTTTTTGTATCTCCATTCAAAAAACAAGTCCAGTGTTCCAATCACCCTCACAGAATCTTAGCAATGTGGAAAGGAAGAGGGTAGATTTCTGAAACAGGAAGCTTCGACTGGTTCAGATTTAAAATTACAAAATGTTTATGCTTGACAACTGAGCAATGTTAAAACAGACTTTAAGGAGCAAGGTTTCCTCAGTATTTAGTGAAAAAAAAAAAAGACAAACCTATGTTCCACAAAAGCTTTCTCTCTCTCTTTCCCCTAAAAGTTTTATATATTCTCTCTCTGTCCTACTTTTCTCTGACCTTCAGAAGTCTTCTGTATGATTCCCGCATTGTGAGATATGCTTTGTATTGCCTGCAATGTACTTTCTTGGGCTGCATTGCTGTTTTTTTCTCTGAACTTCAGCTGCTGCTGTCAAATTTTACCTGGAATATGGCTTGGAAAGGTTTCAGTACTGGCTCTAATTCTGAAGGAGGCGGATCATATCAATTTTTCTTAAATGTGTTTGAAACCTTAAAACCTGATATTGTTTGAAAAGCTGGCTACTAGTATTTAATCTTGCTGCAGCAGTCACACTCACTGGGATTTACGCAACAGAATTAATTCAGCAGCTATTCCCTCTCAGATACGTCATTAGATGAGAGCACATCATCCATTGTTGTTGGCTTTACTGTCAGATGCCATTGTCAGAAAGACTGATGGACCTTTCAAAATTGTGGGGAATATTTGTGAGGGAGCACAGATAATGCACCAGATCTGAATATATACAGGATTTGCAGGAGCAATTTTACTGCCGCATATTCGTTGACCTCTCCAATGCAAGTGGACACTCCACATATTACTCTTTTATCCCCTACAAATGAAAACACTTTGGCATCATTTAATAATGTGGTCCTTCAGTGTAAGAAAATAGAATAACACAAAGAAAACTAATCAATATCTGTCAAAAATTCTTGATGTACCAATTGTTATAGAATTAAGCAAAAACAGGAAACTGCAAGATCTGCAAGCTTCCCTCAAAGTTTGAAAATTGCTCCATAAAAGAATGGTTTCCTACCCCTAATGTACTTCCATGAACAGGAAGCATTTGCATCATGAACTGAATTTTCAAAAGCATATCCCTGTATAAAATGCCATTTTACACATAAAATTCCTTGGGGAGTTGGCACGTAAAAGTCTGCCCAGAAGAAATTTCACCTGTATTTTATACATACTTGAAAAAGGCATTTGTGAGGGCAGAATTAGGGCAGGGAAACCACTTAAACACGTAATTTCTAAAATCGGAAGTACGTGCATAAATGAACGTCTGAACATTTGTAAAGGTCTGCATGTGCAATTGTTCGCATTTACCCCCTGATTTTGAAAGCCAACTTATGGGCCCAATTGTAAAAAGCATTTATATGCTAAAAACTATATTTTACTTGGGTAAATGCACTTTACTCGAGAAAGTGGGCTTGTGAAAATTGTTTCAATACATGCCATTGAATTGTCCATAGGATTTGCTCACATATGTGCACTTTACATGTATAAATGGCTTTAGCAAATTGCTATGATAGTAGTTACATTTACAGAGGTAAATCCTTTTAAAAATGTACCTATATGTACATGTCTGCTTTGAAACCTATGGCTGAAATCCACATGTAGTCTGTACATATGAGCTTCAGTTCTTATTGGGCTCCATAGGTAGAATAAAACAACAACAAAATTAAAGCTTCATTTGTTTTCAATAAAGGCTCTTCCTGGACAACCTCCAACTAAGAGCAGAGAAGTTACACAGAAGAGTAAACCACAAATTTTCATACTAATACAGTGACCAAAGTCAATTTCTGAATATAACTACCAGTGGAAAATAGCTTGATCACCTCAGAAATACTTTTAGCTGAATTTATAAAGTTAAGGTAACTTTCCTGAAGTTTACAGTAAGTGGGAAGGCCCCACTATAAACAGCTTATAATTACTGCTTCTGTCAACCAGGTCAAGAGGCTCATCTTGAGCACCACTGTAGGGAAAAACTTTCAAACTGTCCACATTGAGAAAAAGCTGTAGGTACTTTTAAGTACAGATTTTGTACCAATTTTCAAAATTAAAGAATGCTCATTTTTTCACTTTGAAACTTACCATGGGTACTTTTCACCTGCTTTTTCTATGGGTACTTTTTTTCATGGAAAACAACACACAGGAAGGATAACTTTAAAAGAACTGCAAATGAGCCCATAAATGCGTACATATGGGTTCACTCGCACGTGCGTGAATTTTATATTGAGTGTACGTAAGTGTATGCACCGTATACAATACATGTAATTTTTGCATAGACATTGTGCATGAATGTTGTGCATATATATACATATGGTTTGCATGAGAATCATACACATGCATGCTTTCACAATGTGCAACTTCTGGTTCTTCCAAGGTGGGCTCATTTCATGATGCTACCACCAGTACGCCAGCCCAACTTCACCACCAGGGACTTCGCCCAACTGCTGGCCCTGATGGTGGCTCATGAAAGGGAGCTGTTCCCCATCTGGGTAGTAAGAAAGAATGTGAGAGTGATGAAGTAGGCCTGGAAAGGTGTGCAAAGACATTTCAACCATGGAGTTTCCTACTCACATGGGGTAAGTAGACTGTGGGTAGAAGGGATAGCAGTTGCTTGGGGTATTTGGAGGGGTTACAAAGGGGTAATATAGGGACATGGGGACTGCTCAGAGTGTACAGGAGGATCACTAGGAGGCTATAGGAGTGTGGGAATGGAAGTAAGGACAGGACAAGTGTAAGGGTATTAGGCGCCCTAGGTGAACCTTCTGCTTTGCACCCGCACCCCCCCCCCCCCCCCCCCCACTGTTGCTCTGCCCACCCCATTGCACCACCCCTTACTGGCTCGAGTCAAACTAGTTTGACTTGAGCCGGTAGACGGGTCAGGTGAGGATGGACAGGTTGCTCATCAGTCAGCAGCAAGACAGAAGAGACAACCGCTGCTGCGGTGGAAGTAGTGGCAGCTCAGTAGCTGCCGGCAGGATATTTCACCAATGATCGACGAGCGTCCTGTACATCCTCACCTGACCCAACTACTGGCTTGAGTCAAATTAGTTTGACTCCAGCTGGTAAGGGGGCGATGCGACAGATGGGTCGCTTGTCGGTCATCAGTGAAATATCCTGCCGGCAGCTGCTGAGCAGCCATTACCTCCACCGTGGCAGTGGCTGTCTCTTCTCTCTTGCTGCCACAGCTGCTGCCCCTGGGACCCTGGCACCCTAGACCCCCGCCTAGTTCACCTAGTGCTTTCGCTGGCCCTGGATGGGGACTGCATGGGGTGTGCAAGGAGGGGTCACTAGGAAGGTCCATTCTGGCCTATAGGTAGAGCAAGAGTCAATAGATATGTATATATGTATGGATATAGTAACAGATGTACATTCCATTAAAAGCATGATCAATCTACAAGTGTTAAAAATGTTCTATAGTGGAAAAGTGAAATAGTAGGTAAGGATAAAAAGGGAGGACTTGTGGATAGTCACAAATATAGTCAAGGTCCAATTACAAGGCAGAAGTTCCTCTGGGACATGTAATAGATTTAATGGTGGCCCCAATAGCAGAGTAAACGTATGTCCTTCTTTGAGAAGGGATGTATTTAGTACTGTCATATGGTTCCTGTTACTCCCAAAGCTGTGTTCTCTCTGTTGAACCAGTTATCCCTTTTAAATTTGCAATTAGCTGAAAGGGATATCTCTATTGGTTGGACTGCCCTGCTTGCTCCTTCATGGTAGTTCATGGAGTATCCCTGTTCTGGTGTAGTTTCAGGTCTGGTGGCAGCACACCACTTCTAGGTGCATTAAGGGACTGCAAAGATCTATGCTACTAATTCCAGAATTCAGTGGAAACCATAGATACATACCAGTATGGAGCAGCTACCGTGCACACTAAACTTTGTATTCCTATTTCTCTGTATAGATTGAGGACCTGAAGAAGAAGGCCCAGGATACAACTCAGCAAGACCCTGTCTCTGCCTTGAGTTTAAAAAGCCCTCATGCAAAAATATTTTGACCATGGCATTTTTCTGGCTCACAGGCAACATAATGAAGAATGATTTGTAAGGCACCCTCAGGCCTAGAAGGAAATTCTTGAGGGTGTAGGATCCCACTCCTAAAATTATTGCCTATGAAAGTATATGCACCATATCTTAGAAATGCCCATATATTAGGTGTTGCATTATGACTCTTGATGCCTGGATTGGCCACTGTTGGAAACAGGATGCTGGGCTTGATGGAACCTTGGTCTGATCCAGTATGGCATGTTCTTATGTTCTTAGGTTGGCCAGATATTGCTGACCAGAGAAGGCCCAGATCCCCCATGACCTCTCCTGCCTTCATATGAAGAGCTGCCTTTAGCTCCTGAGCCTAGCTGAGTCGATAGAGCACCCGCTCTAGGCCATGAGTCAGTGTCTCAGAAGTGCCTGACAGCAGCTCTTGAGCTACTTGGCTTGAGGCAATCACCAATGCCCCCAAACTGCTAGGCCTTCAGGACCTGGCCTTCTTTTTGGTTATGTACTTAGATTAATCTCTAGTTTGTTCCAACCTGTTCAATTTTATTTTGTTGAGTGTATGGCTCTGTTTTATGCTGCATCTTATGGTTTCTTTTCTACAATGGTAAATTTCCTTTAAGGACATCCTATAACCATAACTCTCTGACTCACTCATAGCCCAGCATGTCGCTTACCATGCAGGTTTGTCAACTAATTGTTATCCTCCTGTTATCTACCCTTACCTCAGCATTTTTATTTGGTTTAGTTGTGTTAACCTTACATCTCTAAAACACCTACCAGTAAGGAAGACCATAAGAACATAAGAACATGCCATACTGGGTCAGACCAAGGGTCCATCAAGCCCAGCATCCTATCTCCAACAGTGGCCAATCCAGGCCACAAGAACCTGGCACGTACCCAAAAACTAAGTCTATTCCATGTTACCATTGCTAGTAATAGCAGTGGCTATTTTCTAAGTCAACTCAATTTTCTAAGTCAACTTCTCCTCCAAGAACGTATCCAATCCTTTTTTAAACACAGCTATACTAACTGCGCTAACCACATCTTCTGGCAACAAACTCCAGAGTTTAATTGTGCGTTGAGTGAAAAAGAACTTTCTCCAATTAGTTTTAAATGTGCCACACACTAACTTCATGGAGTGCCTCCTAGTCTTTCTACTATCCGAAAGAGTAAATAACCGATTCACATCTACCCATTCTAGACCTCTCATGATTTTAAACATCTCTATCATATCCCCCCTCAGCCGTCTCTTCTCCAAGCTGAAAAGTCCTAACCTCTTTAGTCTTTCCTCATAGGGGAGCTGTTCCATTTCCCCTATCATTTTGGTAGCCCTTCTCTGTACCTTCTCCATCGCAATTATATCTTTTTTGAGATTCAGTGACCAGAATTGTGCACAGTATTCAAGGTGCGGTCTCACCATGGAGCGATACAGAGGCATTATGACATTTTCCGTTTTATTCAACATTCCCTTTCTAATAATTCCCAACATTCTGTTTGCTTTTTTGACTGCCGCAGCACACTGAACCGACGATTTTAATGTGTTTTCCACTATGATGCCTAGATCTCCTTCTTGGGTTGTAGCTGTTATGTTCGTGGACCCTTGGGCTGGTTGGAACGGAAGATGGAGTACTGTGGAGGTCCACAGCGAATGTCCCAACCAGGAGGCGGTTCGGAAGCTCGGTGCTGGCTGACGCTCTGGTCTATGGTGAAGTCTTTTATGACCAAGGACGAGACCCTCACTGGTCGGAGGGATGGTGTTGGATCGAAGAGGAAGAAGATTCTTCGCCCTGGAGACCGGTACTCCCCCGGGAGGAGCCCTTAGGAGTCCAGCCACTGGGACTTTAGGAGATTCACCCTGGAAGCCGAAATCCCCCCAAGAGGAGCCCGTAGGGACACAGCCGCTGGGACTTAGGCGACTTCCTGAGGATGCGGATGGTCCAGATGCAGGGGCCTCCTGCAGGTCGTGGTTCCGGACAGCTGGCACCTCCAGCAGGTCGTGGGAAATCCAGAAGTCAGTCCAGGAGTCGGAGTCCAAGGAGGGTCCGCAGCCAGTCCAGGGGTCGGTATCCAGAGAGCGGTCCACAGTCAGTCCAGGGTGAAAGCCAGAAGAACGATCCGAAGCCAGTCCAGGGGTCAGAGCCAGAAGAAAGATCTGAAGCCGGTCCAGGGGTCAGAGCCAGAAGAATCACCAGCGGAGGGAAGGCAGAAGCAGGACGAAGACAACCAAGACCACAGCAGCACAAACCAACTCCAGGAACCTTGTTGCAAGGCACTGGAGTGAAGGAGATGCAGGGTACAAATACCCTGAAGGCGTCTGACGTCATCCACAGGTGCAGCAGCTGAACCGAAGATTTTCCCGCACTGGCCCCTTTAAGGAAGGCTCCTCCCCGCGCGCGCGCGTGTCAGGGGGCGGGGCCAGCTGTGCCAAGCCGTCGACGTCTCTCCCGAGGAGGGAGAGACGTGCTGAAGGACCTGCAGGCCCGGGGAACCTCCGAAACGGCCCGGGCCGCCCCTGAGGTAGGTGGAGGGACCAGGGCACGGCCCGGGACCGCAACAGTACCCCCTCTCCTACGCCCCCTCCCTGGAGGCCGGGGTTTACTAAGGTGGTTGAGATGGAACTGGTGGAGGAGATTCTTGTCCAGAATATTGGAGGATGGCTCCCAGGAATTCTCCTCAGGACCATACCCCTCCCATGAGAGTAGGTATTCCCACCGGCGACGATGAAATCGGACGTCCAAAACCTCTTTCACCATATAAACGCCGTCTGCTTCAGCTTCAGTGGTGGTAGGTGCTGGGCTTTTGGCATGGAATGAGGAAAGCACCAACGGTTTAAGCAAGGATACGTGAAATACGTTATGTATCCGCAGCGTGGAAGGTAAACATAGGTGGTAGGATACTGCCCCTACCCGCTCCAAAACTGTGAATGGGCCCACAAACTTGGGAGCTAAGCACATGGACGGGAGCCGTAGGTGAAGATTCTTAGTACTTAACCAAACTTTACTGCCAGGGAGGAAGACCGGAGCCGGCCGTCTGCGGCGGTCTGCATACTTTTTCGCTGTAGCCGAGGCACGTTGGAGCTTCTTTTGAGTGGAAGTCCACAAGGAGTGTAGCTGCTGGGCGGTGAGCTGGGCTGTCGGAGAGGAGACTGATAGAGGCAACGGTAGAGGAGGCCGAGGGATCTTTCCATAAACCAGTTGAAACAGGGACTGGCCGGTAGCTGAATGTTTATGACAATTATAGGAGAATTCGGCCCAAGGGAGGAGGGTGACCCAATCATTTTGCAAGTCCCCAACAAATGCTCGAAGAAAGGCCTTCAATGTCCGATTGGTCCGCTCAACCTGGCCATTGGCCTGTGGGTGGAAAGCTGTAGTAAGGTCCAAATGTACCCCAAATTTCCTGCACAAGGACTTCCAGTACTTAGCCGTAAACTGTGGCCCTCGGTCGGAGGAAATATGCGATGGTAAACCATGTAAACGAAATACATGCTGGGTAAAGAGGTTGGCCAGTTCAAGCGCCGAGGGTAGCTTGATGAGGGGCACAAAGTGAGCCATCTTAGAAAAACGGTCGACTGTAACCCAGATCACAGTCTTCCCATCAGAAACAGGCAAATCCACAATGAAGTCGGTGGAGAGGTGCGTCCATGGTTCCGTAGGAATGGGCAGCGGCTGCAAAAGTCCCCAGGGGCGTCCAGGAAACGGCTTGTGTTGGGCACAGTTGGGACACGACTGGACATACTGTCGCACATCCTCCTTCACTCGAGGCCACCAGTAAAATTCGGTCAGGAGTTCCAGAGTCCGGTGAATCCCTGGATGTCCGGCGGTCAGTGAATCATGAGCCCAGGCTAAGACCTTCCTTCGAGACCGTGTCGGAACCACCATCTTACCCGCTGGGACCACTTCAGCAGCTGCCATCAAAACCCTGGCAGGATCCAGGATGTATTGAGCTGGTTTAGGTGCATCTTCAGGTTCGGATGTCCGAGAGAGCGCATCCGCTCGGATGTTCTTGGCTGCTGGTCGGTATCGAAGGGAAAAGTTGAAACGACTGAAAAAGAAAGCCCATCTTGCCTGCTGCGGATTGAGGTGTTGAGCCCGACACAAGTACTCGAGATTTTTCTGATCGGTGTAAACGATGACCGAATGCTGCGCTCCCTCCAACCACTGACGCCACTCCTCGAAAGCCAGCTTAATTGCCAGTAGCTCCTTGTCTCCAATGCCATAGTTCCTCTCAGCAAAAGAAAATTTACGAGAGTAGAATGAACAGGGCAGAAGTTTACCCTTGGTCGACAGCTGGCTTAGAACTGCCCCCACAGCTGTATCCGAAGCATCCACCTCGACAATGAACTGACGCTGGGAATCAGGATGATGTAGGCAAGTGTCCTGGAGGAATGCTTCTTTTAAGTCAAGAAAGGCTTGTATGGCCGTAGTCGGCCAATTTTTGGCATCGACCCCCTTCTTGGTGAGCGCAGTGAGAGGAGCCACCTTCTGAGAGTAATGCGGAATGAATTGTCGGTAAAAGTTGGCGAACCCCAGGAATCGTTGGAGGGCTTTCACCCCCTGGGGCTGCGGCCAGTTCTTGATTGCCGCAACCTTCTCGGGGTCCATTAGAAAACCGGTGGATGACACAATATACCCTAAAAAGGGTAATGATTCTTGCTCGAACATACATTTCTCTAACTTAGCGTAAAGTTTGTTCTCTCAAAGTTTAAGCAGTACCTGCCGGACATGTTGGCGGTGCGTTTCCAGATCCTTAGAGTAAATAAGGACGTCATCAAGGTAGACAATGACTGAAGAGTGTAACATGTCCCGAAGAACCTCATTCATCAGGTTTTGGAAGACCGCCGGAGCATTACATAGACCAAAAGGCATAACCAGGTATTCATAATGTCTGTCACTTGTATTAAAGGCGGTCTTCCATTCATCACCGTGACGAATTCTGACCAGATTATAGGCTCCCCGCAGGTCCAATTTAGTAAAATACTTGGCCCCCTGTAGCCGGTCCAGGAGCTCCGGAATCAAAGGCAGAGGATAACGATCTCGCCGAGTGATGCTGTTAAGGCTGCGGTAATCGATGCAGGGGCGGAGGGACCCATCTTTCTTGGCTACGAAGAAGAAGCCGGCCCCTGCCGGAGATTTAGATGGCCGAATAAATCCTCGCTCCAAGTTCTCCCGGATGTAAATAGACATGGCTTGCGTCTCTGGAAGAGATAATGGATAAACCCGACCTCTCGGCGGAGTGGCACCAGGCAAAAGGTTAATTGCGCAGTCGAAAGGATGATGCTCTGGAAGAATTTCAGCTTTCTCTTTGGAAAACACATCATGGAAGTCTCGGTACTGAAGAGGTAACGCCAGAGGTGTAGTCATCAGAGCCAGGGGAGCGCAGGGTAACTCCATCAAACAACAACCCAAGAAAGAGATCTAGGTGTCATAGTGGATAACACATTGAAATCGTCGGTTCAGTGTGCTGCGGCAGTCAAAAAAGCAAACAAAACGTTGGGAATTATTAGAAAAGGAATGATGAATAAAACGGAAAATGTCATAATGCCTCTGTATCGCTCCATGGTGAGACCGCACCTTGAATACTGTGTACATTTCTGGTCGCCGCATCTCAAAAAAGATATAATTGCGATGGAGAAGGTACAGAGAAGGGCTACCAAAATGATAAGGGGAATGGAACAACTCCCCTATGAGGAAAGACTAAAGAGGTTAGGACTTTTCAGCTTGGAGAAGAGACGACTGAGGGGGGATATGATAGAGGTGTTTAAAATCATGAGAGGTCTAGAACGGGTAGATGTGAATCGGTTATTTACTCTTTCGGATAGTAGAAGGACTAGGGGACACTCCATGAAGTTAGCATGGGGCACATTTAAAACTAATCGGAGAAAGTTCTTTTTTACTCAACGCACAATTAAACTCTGGAATTTGTTGCCAGAGAATGTGGTTAGTGCAGTTAGTATAGCTGTGTTTAAAAAAGGATTGGATAAGTTCTTGGAGGAGAAGTCCATTACCTGCTATTAAGTTCACTTAGAGAATAGCCACTGCCATTAGCAATGGTTACATGGAATAGACTTAGTTTTTGGGTACTTGCCAGGTTCTTATGGCCTGGATTGGCCACTGTTGGAAACAGGATGCTGGGCTGGATGGACCCTTGGTCTGACCCAGTATGGCATTTTCTTATGTTCTTATGTTCTTAAACAGGTATTAAAGCAGTCAGGACCCCAAGAGGCCAACTGGAGCGAATCCCATGCAATGACTGGAGAATGTTTCTGGAGCCAGGGTAACCCCAAGATAATCGGATGCATGGATTCTTCTAAGATGAGGAAGGAGATCTCCTCCTGGTGCAGGACGCCTGTGCGTAAGACGAGAGGTGAGGTACATGTGGCAATGGTACCTGGAAGAATTCTCCCCTGAATGGAAGATATCCGAAGTGGAGGTTCTTGGGGTTGTACCCCAATCTGGAGTTGCAGCACAAGCTCCTGGAGGATGAAACTCTCCCTGGCTCCTGAGTCAATCAAGGCTTGAGTCTCGAACTCTCCGTCCGGGAGTAGCAGAGTTACTGGAACAAAGCATGGGGAGTCGGCAGCGGTATGACCTAGGGTTAGCTCCCCCACCGTCCCTAGGTCCGAGCGTTTCCCGGACGCTGGCTGCAATGAGCAAGGAAGTGGCCCTTTCCACCACAGTACAGGCAGAGACCAAGTGACCAACGTCGTCTTCTCTCCTCCTGGGAGAGAGGACCTCGCCCCACCTGCATGGGTTCGACATCTTGGGGTCTTGAAGAAGCTGGAGATGAATTCCCCTGGAGCACGGACATGGTTCCAGAAGTATCGACTCTATGGGGTGTTCTCCTCTCCCGAAATCGACGCTGTAAGCGGCGCTCCACTCGACCTGCTAATTCAATCAGTCCATTCAGATCATCGGGGAGATCTCGGCCTGCCAACTCGTCTTGTAATCTTGAAGAGAGGCTCTCCAGAAATATACTATGTAAGCTGTCACTTCCCCAATTTAATTCGGCAGTGAGGGTTTGAAAGTCCATAGCATGATCAGCTAAGGGCCGGTTGCCCTGCCGTAGTTGCAGTAGTTCAGAAGCAGCGGTAGGTTTACGGGCGGCCTCATCAAAGACCTGCCTAAATGCTGAAACAAAGTGCACCAGATTGTTCAAACAAGGATCCTGGCGTTCCAGAAGGTTGGACGCCCAGACCAAAGGTCTCCCATCCAGAAGGGAAATAATAAAACTGGTCTTGATTCGGTCAGTGGGGAACTGAAGCGGGAGAAGATCGAACCGGATATAGCACTGGTTCAGGAAACCTCAGCAAAGTTTCGTATCTCCGGAGAATCGTGACGGCACTGGCATCTGGATAGGTGCAGAAGCAGCAACAGAGGGCCCGGCTACGGGTGCGTTGGAACTGGCAGCAGCGGTTCCCGTCACACGGTCGGCTAAGGCTTGTATGGTGGCCGTCAGAGTGTCCAGGCATGCTTGCTGTTGTTGCAGCCTCTGGGCTATGCCGGGAATGGCCTTCAGGCCTGCAAGATCTGCTGGGTCCATGGCCTTGCAAACTGTTATGTTGGTGGACCCTTGGGCTGGTTGGAATGGAAGATGGAGTACTGTGGAGGTCCACGGTGAATGTCCCAACCAGGAGGCGGTTCGGAAGCTCGGTGCTGGCTGACGCTCTGGTCTATGGTGAAGTCTTTTACGACCAAGGACGAGACCCTCACTGGTCGGAGGGACGGTATTGGATCGAAGAGGAAGAAGATTCTTCGCCCTGGAGACCGGTACTCCCCCAGGAGGAGCCCTTAGGAGTCCAGCCGCTGGGACTTTAGGAGATTCACCCTGGAAGCCGAAATCCCCCCAAGAGGAGCCCGTAGGGACACAGCCGCTGGGACTTAGGCGACTTCCTGAGGATGTGGATGGTCCAGATGCAGGCGCCTCCTGCAGGTCGTGGTTCCGGACAGCTGGCGCCTCCAGCAGGTCGTGGGAAATCCAGAAGTCAGTCCAGGAGTCGGAGTCCAAGGAGGGTCCGCAGCCAGTCCAGGAGTCGGAGTCCAAGGAGGGTCCACAGCCAGTCCAGGGGTTGGTATCCAGAGAGCGGTCCGCAGCCAGTCCAGGGTCAAAGCCAGAAGAACGATCCGAAGCCAGTCCAGGGGTCAGAGTCAGAAGAAAGATCTGAAGCCGGTCCAGGGGTCAGAGCCAGAAGAATCACCAGCGGAGGGAAGGCAGAAGCAAGACGAAGACAACCAAGACCACAGCAGCACAAACCAACTCCAGGAACCTTGTTGCAAGGCACTGGAGTGAAGGAGATGCAGGGTACAAATACCCTGAAGGCGTCTGACGTCATCCACAGGTGCAGCAGCTGAACCGAAGATTTTCCCGCGCTGGCCCCTTTAAGGAAGGCTCCTCCCCGCGTGCGCGTGTCAGGGGGCGGGGCCAGCCGTGCCGAGCCGTCGACGTCTCTCCCGAGGAGGGAGAGACGTGCTGAAGGACCTGCAGGCCCGGGGAACCTCCGAAACGGCCCGGGCCGCCCCCGAGGTAGGTGGAGGGACCGGGGCACGGCCCGGTACCGCAACAGTAGCACCTAATATGGAACCTAACATTGTGTAACTATAGCATGGGTTATTTTTTACTATATGCATCACCTTGCACTTATCCACATTAAATTTCATCTGTCATTTTGATGCCCAATTTTCCAGTCTCACAAGGTGTTCCTGCAATTTATCACAATCTGCTTGTGATTTAACTACTCTGAACAATTTTGTGTCATCTGCAAATTTGATTATCTCACTCGTCGTATTTCTTTCCAGATCATTTATAAATATATTGAAAAGTAAGGGTCCCAATACAGATCCCTGAGGCACTCCACTGTCCACTCCCTTCCACTGAGAAAATTACCCATTTAATCCTACTCTCTGTTTCCTGTCTTTTAGCCAGTTTGTAATCCACGAAAGTACATTGCCACCTATCCCATGACTTTTTACTTTTCCTAGAAGCCTCTCATGAGGAACTTTGTCAAATGCCTTCTGAAAATCCAAGTACACTACATCTACCGGTTCACCTTTATCCACATGTTTATTAATTCCTTCAAAAAAGTGAAGCAGATTTGTGAGGCAAGACTTGCCTTGGATAAAGCCATGCTGACTTTGTTCCATTAAACCATGTCTTTCTATATGTTCTGTGATTTTGATGTTTAGAACACTTTCCACTATTTTTCCTGGCACTGAAGTCAGGCTAACCGGTCTGTAGTTTCCCGGATCACCCCTGGAGCCCTTTTGAAATATTGCGGTTACATTAGCTATCCTCCAGTCTTCAGGTACAATGAATGATTTTAATGATAGGTTACAAATTTTTACTAATAGATCTGAAATTTTATTTTTTAGTTCCTTCAGAACTCTGGGGTGTATACCATCTGGACCAGGTGATTTACTTCTCTTCAGTTGGTCAATCAGGTCTACCACATCTATGTTCACTGTGATTTGGTTCAGTCTATCTGAATCATTACCCATGAAAACCTTCTCCAGTACGGGTACCTCCCCAACATCCTCTTCAGTAAACACCGAAGCAAAGAAATCATTTAATCTTTCCACGATGGCTTTATCTTCTCTAAGTGCCCCTTTAACTCCTCGATCATCTAACGGTCCAACTGACTCCCTCGCAGGTTTCCTACTTCAGATATATTTTAAAAAATTTTATGAGATTTTGCCTCTACAGCCAACTTCTTTTGAAATTCTCTCTTAGCCTGTCTTATCAATGTCTTACATTTAACTTGCAAACGTTTATGCATTATCCTATTTTCTTCTGTTGGATCCTTCTTCCAATTTTTGAATGAAGATCTTTTGGCTAAAATAGCTTCTTTCACTTCCCCTTTTAACCATGCCGGCAATCGTTTTGCCTTCTTTCCACCTTTCTTAATGTGTGGAATACATCTAGACTGTGCTTCTAGGATGGTATTTTTTAACAATGACCACACCTCTTGCACACTTTTAACTTTTGTACCTACTCCTTTCAGTTTTTTCCAAACAATTTTTCTCATTTTATCAAAGTTTCTCTTTTGAAAGTTTAGCACGAGCGCCGTGGGTTTGCTTACTGTCCCCCTTCCAGTCATTAATTCAAATTTGATCATATTATGATCACTATTGCCAAACGGCCCCACCACCGTTACCTTTCTCACCAAATCCTGTGCTCCACTGAGAATTAGATCTAAAATTGCTCCCTCTTTCATCGATTCCTGAACCAATTGCTCCATAAAGCTATCATTTATTTCATCCAGGAACTTTATCTCTCTAGTGTGTCCCGAAGATACATATACCCAGTCAATATTGGGGTAATTGAAGTCTCCGTTATTACTGCACTACCAATTTGGTTAGCTTTCCTAATTTCTCTTAGCATTTCACTGTCAGTCTCACCATCTTGACCAGGTGGACGGTAGTATAAGCCTATCACTATAGTCTTCCCCAACACACAAGGGATTTCTACCCATAAAGATTCAATTGTGCATTTATTCTCATGCAGGATGTTTATCCTGTTGGACTCTATGCCATCCCGGACATAAAGCACCACACCGCCTCCCGGGTGCTCCTCTCTGTCATTGCAAGATAATTTGTACCCCTTTATAGCACTGTCCCATTGGTTGTCCTCATTCCACCATGTCTCTGAGATGCCAATTAAGTCTATGTCATCATTCACTGCTATACATTGTAATTCTTCCATCTTACTTCCTAGACTTCTGGCATTAGCATACAAACATTTCAAAGTTTGTTTTTTGTTTGTATTTTCATTCTGCTTTTTAATTGATAGGGATAAGTTAGAATTTTTTACCTCAGGTGAGTTTTTAGTTACAGGCACTTGGACTACTTTTCTTATTATTGGAACCTCACTGTCAGGATGCCATAATTCTAATGCATCATTAGTATCCTTTGAAGATACCTGTTACGATCCCGGTCACTAGGGTAGTGACCGGGCACCTACCTTCCTCTGCCGCGCCACGAAACGCCAGGTTCCTGGCCTCCAGGGCCGCATGGCAGCGGCGTCTCCTTGTGGAGACGCCGCCGGGGACTCCTCCCTCCATCGGGGGAACGCGCGTGCGCGTAGAGCCACGTTTTGAGGCGTCTGCACCCGGATGTGCAGACACACCTCCTCTGACGTCAGACGCCGGCTAGGGTATTTAAACAGGGCCTTTCGGCATTCCAACTTGCCTTGCAACGAGGTCTCTCTGCGGAGTTCTAGTTGCCCGTCGGATCGTCTGCTTGCCTGGTTCCTGATCTTTGCCTGCCTGATTCTTGTTCTTCTGCTTGCCTGGTTCCTGATCTTTGCCTGCCTGATTCTGATTCGTCTGCTTGCCTGGTTCCTGATCTTTGCCTGCCTGATTCTGATTCGCCTGCTTGCCGCCTGCCTTGACCTCAGCCTGTGACCGCTACTCTGCCTGCTTGCCGCCTGCCTTGACCTCAGCCTGTGACCGCTACTCTGCCTGCCTGCCGCCTGCCTTGACCTCAGCTTGTGACCTCTACCCTGCCTGCTTGCCGCCTGCCCTGACTCCGGTCCGTGTCTTCATCCGTGGGTTCTTCAGCCTTCTCCTAAGTCCCAGCGGCCCGGGTCCCTACGGGCTCCTCCTGGGGGGATCTCTGGCTTCCAGGGCGAAGACTCCTAAGTCCTAGCAACCCGGGTCTCCACAGCTCCTCTGGAGGGATCTCGGGTTTCCAGGTGAAGCTTCGTCTGTATTACCGAGTTCTGCCTCCCGTCCATCCTTTCGCGACGGTCGGCCCAAGGATCCACTTCCGGATTGGACAGTCACAACAATACCTCTCTCTGAACCATGGACTGCTGAGTGACTGTCGGCTTTCCCCTTTGTTCTAGTTTAAAAGCTGCTCTATCTCCTTTTTAAAGGTTAGCGCCAGCAGTCTGGTTCCACCCTGGTTAAGGTGGAGCCCATCCCTTCAGAAGAGACTCCCCCTTCCCCAAAAGGTTCCCCAGTTCCTAACAAAACTGAATCCCTCTTCCTTGCATCATCGTCTCACCAACGCATTGAGACTCAGGAGCTCTGCCTGCCTCTGGTGACCTGTGCGTGGAACAGGGAGCATTTCAGAGAATGCTACCCTGGAGGTTCTGGATTTAAGCTTTCTACCTAAGAGCCTAAATTTGGCTTCCAGAACCTCCCTCCCACATTTTCCTATGTCGTTGGTGCCCCCATGTCCCACGACAGCCGGCTCCTCCCCAGCACTGTCTAAAATCCTATCTAGGTGATGCGTGAGGTCTGCCACCTTCGCACCAGATAGGCATGTTACCAGGCGATCCTCATGCCCACCAGCCACCCAGCTATCTACATTCCTAATAATCAAATCACCAACTATGACGGCCGACCTAACCCTTCCCTCCTGGGCAGTAGGCCTTGGGGAGATATCCTCGGTGCGAAATGACAATGCATCACCTAGAGAGCAGGTCCTTGCTTCAGGATCCTTTCCTGCTGCACCAGGTTGATGCTCTCCAATCACGAGACCTTCTTCCTCCAAGGCAGCACCAGGGCTGCCAGTCTGAAGTTGGGACTTGGCTACTATGTCCCTGAAGGTCTCATCTATATACCTCTCTGTCTGCCTCAGCTCCTCCAGGTCTGCCACTCTAGCCTCCAGATATGAAGCACACCTGTGGCCTTTCTGAATCAGTACACTTTACAACACAAGAAAGGTGTCATATAGATGTTCTGACTTGAGCAGCATTCACCTGAAGCAGACTGCTTTTGAAAGGTCTACTAAGTTTCCTCAAAGTCCCATAGGCTTCAGATATCATAGAAAAAAAATGTTGAGGTCAATATTCAAAAGCCATTGAAACAGATAACTGAAAAGTTATCCATCTAAATGGCTAGCTGACTATATTTAAAACTGTATGTGGCTAAATTCTAGCTACATAATGACTAAGTTAGCAGAGGTATTCAGCGGTATGGCCTAGCCACTGAATATCACTAGCTGGATAGCTATATCAAGCTAACTTTCCTAGCCCCTCTGCGGCTGAATATCGACCTCACTATCAGGGTCATTCATCAAAATGTGTTAAGGCCCTAATGTCCGTGATAATGCATGCATTATTTTTTGCATTGTGTATGCAAATTCTGAACATTTAATCAAAGGCATTTAGCTGTGTGATATGCCTGAAATGGGGTTTGTAATAAATATTGCAAACCCTGTTTTGGGAAGAGGGAGAAAGAGAGAGAGAGCCAGCTAGCCTCTGGGGTGGTGCATATACAGCACCCAGGTAGAGAGTGCATCAAGCTAGGGCGAGAGTTCGAGGTAGAAATCTCATCTTTATGTACCTTTCTTCATTCCAAATCACAACAAATCTTCAATGAAGTGTACTGTACTGTTCATACATCTGACCACCACCAAAACCTCACCTCAAGTTACTAGATGACCTTCCTATAGTGGTATAAATAGATGACTAATATATGTGCCAGCCCAGAGGCTGGCTGGCTCTCTTTCTTTCTCTCTTGGTACTTCACAAAGTGAAAATATCACAGGTGCAATAAATTTAACATGGATTGCAGTAACTCAAAAATTACCCTAACCACACCCCATTTTTTTTTATCATGGGCATTATTCATATGAACTTTATAGCATTTTGATGAATTTAGGGGTATGTTCCTTATACTACAGAGAGGGAGGGCTACCAGCCTTTATACAGGTGTCTAAACAATCCTGCCTTTCTCCATGCTCACACTGGCTATCCTTGCTGGTATAGCCCTGCTAATTTTGTGAAATCTCCCATCTGCCAATCCCTTCAAGGAATTAACCACACTTATATTTCTCAAAGACCTACCATTCAATGGACATGTGCCTGCAAGAAGACTGCTTAACCCTGCATTCAGCTAGACATCCAAGATCATATGCTATTTGAGAATTCTTAGATCTAAGCTCCCAGTTGAGAGCAATCAGGCACTCCTTTTTGTTTAAATGATCTGGACTAAACACTCACCTTCACCACCACCAATTGGTAAGGATTCTAAAACTAAACTGATTTCATCCAATCAGCAGAGCTTTTCTATTACTGGAAGCTGGATCTGAAGTGTAATTATTAGCAGCTTTTTTTCCATCCATAACGATTTAAGAGGATAAAGAGTTGGTAGGGCAGAAGAAATGAAAGAGCCCCTATAAATATCCTGGACCTGATATATAGAAAGATACAGGAAACACATACATGACTATGAAATACATATAAGAAAATATATTGTCTATTTCCAGATGAAGAGAAATACTTGTTCACAGGGAATAAGGCCAAGTCTAAAATATTAATCATTCCATGCTATCCTTCCCTCCAAGAAATACCTTGTGGAGGTGGAATTGCAGCTGGTTGCATGGTATTAGGGACTAGCAGGTTTGATCCAGTTCTTATCCACATAGCATACTATTGGGAGAAACACTGGTCTGGATACTAAAGTCCCCAAGCAAATGGATCATGCTGTGATCCCTTATGTTGGTCCAATGTGCATGCATATCTGTAAGTAATACATGTATTCCACAGCTTTAAAGAGGATATACACATGAATGTTATTGCTATATATGGTAGTAATAAAAAATGTGTTTATTTGCTGTTTTAATTATATATGGGTGTAAGATTTACTTGCATTTGTCCCACCCCTTTACATGTGCAAATATCAGTAATTTAGGCATGAACAATGGTATAATGGGCTGGCTCCTAATACATGTCTTACTAGTTGCACCATCTTTGGAAGGAGTGGAGGCTAGTGAGGAATCCTAATTTCCTGTCAAGAGAGGTGTATCTTCCTGTCTGTGAGCACATGAATGTCCAGAATCTCCTGCATGGCCCCCAGTCCAGAAAAGTGGACTCATACAGGAAAGAGAGGATGTGGGAGAAGATCCGCCATAGGCTCAATGCAGTCTTTCATAACAATCGCAGTGTGAAAAACCTGAGCCACAAGTGGTAGAACCTCCAAAATCAAGCAGAAGCAGGCCAGGATGAGAGCTGAGGGACCTGCTAGCCAGGTCATCTTCACTGCAGCAGAAAGGATGGTGCTGAGCACCATTTCAGATGCACCAGTGGGAGTTGGCCAACTTGAACCCTCCAACCTGAAGGTCAGCAAGGTAAGCATTTATATAGGAATTATTTATTTTTTATAAGCATTGTATCATATTTGTATATAGGTAGTCCTTGTCCAGTCAAGGACCTGGGCATTTGGGCACACAAGAAGGGCCAAAGAGAATCCTAGGCCTCCTGACCTCCCAGGGTACCTGAAGAGGGTAAAAAGCTGAGTATTGAATTAGCCATTCACCTAGAGAAGTCAGTCCACCAAATCCCATGTTGAAATTCAAAATGAAAGCTTGAAGATGTGTGCATAAATGAGCAACAGTAAATGTACTTGCATAATAAAATAATGTTTGCACATCATTTTTAAAATAACTCATTATGGGGCGGATTTTCAGAGCCCTGCTCGCGTAAATCCGCCCAAAACCGGGCGGATTTACGCGAGCAGGGCCCTGCGCGCCGGTGAGCCTATTTTACATAGGCTCACCGGCGCGCGCAGAACCCCGGGACTCGCGTAAGTCCCGGGGTTTTCGGAGTGGGCGTGTCGGGAGGCGTGTCAGGGGCAGGGCCGGAGCACGCGGCGTTGCGGGGGCGTGTCGGCAGCATTTTGGGGGCGGGTACGGGGGCGTGGCTACGGCCCAGGGCGGTCCGGGGGCGTGGCCGCGCCCTCCGTACCCGCCCCAGGTCGCGGCCCGGCGCGTAGGAGGCCCGCTGGCGCGCGGGGATTTACGCCTCCCGGAGGGAGGCGTAAATCCCCCGACAAAGGTAGGATGGGGGTTTAGACAGGGCCGGGCGGGTGGGTTAGGTAGGGGAAGGGAGGGGAAGGTGAGGGGAGGGCAAAGGAAAGTTCCCTTCTAGGCCGCTCCGATTTCGGAGCGGCCTAGGAGGGAACGGGGGTAGGCTGCGCGGCTCGGCGCGCGCAGGCTATACGAAATCGATAGCCTTGCGCGCGCCGATCCAGGATTTTAGCCGATACGCGCGACTACGCGCGTATCTACTAAAATCCAGCGTACTTTTGTTTGCGCCTGGAGCGCAAACAAAAGTAGGCTATTCGCGCTCGTCTGAAAATCTACCCCTATGTGTGCATATGTAAACCGCACCTGACATGCCCCTTTTTTACACATGTAGTTTTACTCACAAGTGTGCATAAACGCGCATCTGTGGTCCCTTTCTAAAATATGAATTAAGCGTGAATGGGCCCTATTTTCCATGCATATGCCTTTGAAACTTCACGTTATAGGAGGGAATTACATTTGCATTTCATGCATAAAAATAGCATATATGCGCACAAGTACATGTACTTGTTGATGCTGTCTTCTCCAAGGGAAGAATATACAGTGTTACGCTTTATTTGCCATTTTATAAACTTCAAGAGTAAGTGAGTACTTGCAGTATTAGGCATAAATGTGAATAGGGAAAAGAACACCCCAGCAACCTAAGGGCATTCAAGGTTTCAGAAGTCCATGTGCAAGTTGGTATTTTGTAAGAGGAATACAATCATACATTACCAAACTTGTCTGAACACATTTATACCTACTATTTGATTAGCACATCTGAAATCCGACTTGACTTTTCTCAGCAGTTTTTGGGTGGGAAGTAATTTCCATTGTGAAACACAAAAAACCCCCCAAAAACCCCAGCAAAATTTAATTTGCTGGGCTAACCTGAAGTGATAGCCAGACAAACCTCGAGTTTTAGATTTCCCACCTTATTGAGCAGATAAATTTAGCTGGATAAGGCACTATCCAGTGAAAACCAGATAAAATAATCTGGCATCAAGAGCAATCTAAGATCCCTATAGAATACTATGTGACTGACATGGAAAATTATGCATTTCCTTTTAAGTGCATTAAGGGAGCAACTTCAGGGATGGAGACTGGGCAGAGCTGGGATTTATACACATACATTTTAATTTGTAAAAGTATGTGTGTAAGCTTTCTCAGCAAAATTACATGCACCAAAAAAGCAGACGTAATTGTGTGTGCGTCGTTTTGCCAGAGAAAATACAAAAGTGGATTTATGCTTTGGTGTAACTTTTGCACAGATTTTCTGACTAACCTAAGCACAATGTTACAAAATTAAAGCCTCCACAGATTGAGTGCCCATAATCTTAGTCTTGTGCCAGTTGCACAATTTTCTAAAAGACCATTTTGGCAGGTAACCCGCTACTTTACTTGCAGAAAATCCTTTGAAAATTGTCCTTCCTTAGGGGCCCAGTTCATCGAGGTCTTTTCCCATCAACTCAGAATGGGAGAAAAGCCTTAGTGAAGCAGGTTCTAAATATTGTAATTTGATGTCAGCAATGTCATCTCAGTGAAAGACCTCCCAGAGTTACCCGGGTAGTTCAACTATATGTAGTTCAAAATTGATTTTCCCAAGTTTTCTGAATAACAACAAATAATACTACTGTTTAATTGTATTTTCTGATTTTGTGCTTAGGGCTAGATTTGTCAAGGTGTTTTCCCATAGTCAGAGAATGGGAGAAAAGCCTTAGTGAATCAGGCCCTTAGGGGTAGATTTTAAAAGAAGCGCGATCAGCCTACTTTTGCTTGCGCATCAGACTCAAGCAAAAGTACGCTGGATTTTAGTAGATACGCGCGGAGCCGCGCGTATCCACTAAAATCCCTGGATCGGCGCGCGCAAGGCTATTGATTTTGTATAGCCGGTGCGCGCCGAGCCGCGCTGCCTAACCCGTTTCCTCCAAGGCCGCTCCGAAATCGGAGCAGCCTCGGAGGGAACTTTCCTTTGCCCTCCCCTCACCTTCCCCTCCCTTCCCCTACCTAACCCACCCGCCCGGCCCTGTCTAAACCATCCCCTTACCTTTGTCGGGGGATTTACGCCTCCCGGAGGGAGACGTAAATCCCCGCGCGCCAGCGGGCCTCCTGCGCACCGGGCCGCGACCTGGGGGCGGGTACGGAGGGCGCGGCCACGCCCCCGGACCGCCCCGGGCCGTAGCCACGCCCCCGTACCCGCCCCCAAAACGCTCCCGACACGCCCCCAAAACGCCGCGACGACCGGGCCCGCCCCCGACACGCCCCCGACACGCCCCCCTCCGAAAACCCCGGGACGTACGCGAGTCCCGGGGTCTGCGCGCGCCGGTAGGCCTATGTAAAATAGGCTTACCGGCGCGCAGGGCCCTGCTCGCGTAAATCCAGGCGGATTTACGCGAGCAGGGCTCTTAAAATCCGCCCCTTAGTGCATTACATCTCCTCACTGAAGTATGCTTGTTATTAAGGCTGACAAGATAATGGAAAATTCTATCATGTTCTAAAATTCTGTTTTACTTTATTCATTTGCAAATAGAAACATTGTAATCATGTGCTATGAAATCTCTGTTTGTCCATATTACATGCCTGCATGTTAAGTATCTCCAAAGTGCCAACAGCTAGTCTCTAATATGGGAAATGTTGCACCTTTGTTGTACAATGCTTGTTTTGCTCAACATCTGACTGATAATCTTCGTTTTAGAATAGGTCATGTTGTATGTTGCCCTTAGTAATGTCTTCTTTACACAACAAATAAATATGGCTTCTTTTACCATATCTTTTTTCTATTACTTCATAAACATTACGTGAAAACTCATTACACGTTAGGCATTGTTCTGCAGTGTTCAGTACTAAAAAAAGAAGCATTGTAAAAATATTCAGGGTGGAACACATTTATAAGAGTTTTATGGAAATGGCCAATTTATAAAGGGCTAGGCTCCTAGTGTTTGGATTTAGGATCCTTTGTTGGCCCTTTTAAAAAATATTAGGGTTGAGTCCCTAAATGTAGATACCTAGTTTCATTAGGTTACTAGATTTACAATCCTAAGAAGTAGGTGGCTATGAGGACAGAGTTAGGGCAGGAAAACAAAGTTAGGAGCTTAGCACTGATTTTCAGAACTAGGAGCCAAAATTTAGGGAATTAATAGCAGGCCTAAATTTATGTGAGAGTTTAGCAGAAAACTTACAACTCCGTAACTTAGTAGATATATTCAGTAGTAAGGATGTGCAGAAGGAAAACATTTATTTTGATTCGGTTTTCGTTTCGCAGGGACCAAATTCGTTGGATTAGTTTCATAGGGGGTAAATTCGTTGATTAGTTTTATTCGTTTTCCGATTTCCCATTAAAGTCAATATGGGAAGTATTTGCAGCCTATTTTTGGCTGCAGAATTGGGGTTTTATTATCAATTTTGATGAAACTTCTGAGGAGCAATCATCAGAACAAGAAAAGAACTCCAAGGAACTTAGACTGTGGCAAAATGGCACCAAAGTGGCATGAAAAGCCTAAGGTACTTTAAAGGGGCAAAGGGGTACCAGGAGTGGCAAGAAGAGTATTTTAATAGAGGTGCAAAGCAGCAGCGAGAGTGTCAAAAACACACCACATAAGAACATAAGAACATGCCATGCTGGGTCAGACCAAGGGTCCATCAAGCCCAGCATCCTGTTTCCAACAGAGGCCAAAACCAGGCCACAAAAACCTGGCAATTACCCAAACACTAAGAAGATCCCATGCTACTAATGCAATTAATAGCAGTGGCTATTCCCTAAGTAAAATTGATTAATAGCCATTAATGGACTTCTCCTCCAAGAACTTATCCAGCTTCAAAAGAGAGCACCAATAACAGATGCATGAATCCTTGAAGGCAGCACGACAGGCAAAGTGGCAAGACAAGTGGCATCAACATCCTACAGCACAATGAAGAGGGAACATAGCAAGCAGAAAGACTAGCACCAACACACTGAGCAACCATGATAGTGGCAAGAACACCACAAGGAGTTGAGTGAGTCATCCTGGTATATGGCAGCAAGGCACAGAGGCAGAGGGTAGATATAGGCTGGCTACACCCAGGGAGAGTTCCCTTTCCTTTGTGCAGGAAAGGGCTCCCTAGAATGGGTTCGCCCATAGAGTGGGGTGTTTCCGTTGGCATCTAGTGAGCTCTCGCTGGTCTTTTAAAATCTGGTGGAGTTAGCAGATATACAAACGAGAATTTTCAAGGCCGAGGCAGAGGAGGTTTCCATGTAAACAGCGGTTCAACATGGGTCAGAGGGTAGATACAGGCTGGCTACACCCGGGGAGAGTTCCCTTTCCTTTGCACAGGAAAGGGCTCCCTAGAATGGGTTCTCCCCTAGAGTGGGGTGTTTCCATTGGCATCTAGTGAGCTCTCGCTGGTCTTTTAAAATCTGGTGGACATAGCTGATTATACAAACAAGAGTTTTCAAGGCCGAGATGGAGGAGGGTGCATGTGAACAGTGGTTCAACTTGGGTCAGAGTGTAGATACAGGCTGGCTACACCCGGGGAGAGTTCCCTTTCCTTTGAGCCGGGAAGGCCTACCCAGAATGGGTTGGCCCCTAGAGTGGAGCACGAGCCTTAAAAGCATGGCAACCTGAAGCAGGATGCCATGTGAACAGCGGTTCAACATGGGTCAACAGGTACTAAGAGATAGGCTGCAACACCGGGGAGAGTTCCCTTTCTTTGAGCAGTAGGGACATAAGGCCTGGATGTGCAGTCACAGCAATCGAGGACAGAGGTCAAGCCCACGTAGGAAAAATAGTGGAAAGTGTTCTAAACATCAAAATCACAGAACATATGAGGCATTCACGGAGCGGGATGCCAGTGGCCAGTAGTTGGTGTTCCACCTTCACGGAGCGGAAGGATGGAGGGCTGCTATTTCCAAAAAAAATAAATAAATAAAACAAAACAAAAAAATAAAAACAGGGGTGGGTAAGAGTATGGGGCAAGGGGGTGGCCTGCTTGTTACAGCAGTTGCTACCCCTAATTGAGCTGGATGTCACTTGGATGCAGATACAGAGCTGCTCTCTAAATTGGGTGGAGGGGAATTAGGGATGGAGGGTACTGGAAGCCAATAGTAACAGGTGGGAGAGAGAAAAAGGGAAAAAAAATGGATAAAGTGCATAGCTTGCTGGGCAGACTTGATGGGCCGTTTGGTCTTCTTCTGCCGTCATTTCTATGTTTCTATATAGAAAGACATGGTTTAATGGAACAAAGTCAGCATGGCTTTACCCAGGGCAAGTCTTGCTCACAAATCTGCTTCACTTTTTTGAAGGAGTTAATAAACATGTGGATAAAGGTGAGCCGGTAGATATAGTATACTTGGATTTTCAGAAGGTGTTTGACAAAGTTCCTCATGAGAGGCTTCTAGGAAAAGTAAAAAGTCATGGGATAGGTGGCGATGTCCTTTCGTGGATTGCAAACTGGCTAAAAGACAGGAAACAGAGAGTAGGATTAAATGGGTAATTTTCTCAGTGGAAGGGAGTGGACAGTGGAGTGCCTCAGGGATCTGTATTGGGACCCTTACTTTTCAATATATTTATAAATGATCTGGAAAGAAATACGACGAGTGAGATAATCAAATTTGCAGATGACACAAAATTGTTCAGAGTAGTTAAATCACAAGCAGATTGTGATAAATTGCAGGAAGACCTTGTGAGACTGGAAAATTGGGCATCCAAATGGCAGATGAAATTTAATGTGGATAAGTGCAAGGTGATGCATATAGGGAAAAATAACCCATGCTATAATTACACAATGTTGGGTTCCATATTAGGTGCTACAACCCAAGAAAGAGATCTAGGTGTCATAGTGGATAACACATTGACATCGTCAGTACAGTGTGCTGCGGCAGTCAAAAAAGCAAACAGAATGTTGGGAATTATTAGAAAGGGAATGGTGAATAAAACGGAAAATGTCATAATGCCTCTGTATCGCTCCATGGTGAGACCGCACCTTGAATACTATGTACAATTCTAGTCGCCGCATCTCAAAAAAGATATAATTGCGATGGAGAAGGTACAGAGAAGGGCTACCAAAATGATAAGGGGAATGGAACAACTCCCCTATGAGGAAAGACTAAAGAGGTTAGGACTTTTCAGCTTGGAGAAGAGACGACTGAGGGGGGATATGATAGAGGTGTTTAAAATCATGAGAGGTCTAGAACGGGTAGATGTGAATCGGTTATTTACTCTTTCAGATAGTAGAAAGACTAGGGGGCACTCCATGAAGTTAGCATGGGGCACATTTAAAACTAATCGGAGAAAGTTCTTTTTTACTCAATGCACAATTAAACTCTGGAATTTGTTGCCAGAGGATGTGGTTAGTGCAGTTAGTATAGCTGTGTTTAAAAAAGGATTGGATAAGTTCTTGGAGGAGAAGTCCATTACCTGCTATTAAGTTCACTTAGAGAATAGCCACTGCCATTAGCAATGGGAACATGGAATAGACTACTAGGGACCGTGCACTATCCATTGCAGGCCCTAAACAATGGAATGCCCTCCCTACCACTCTGAGGCTAGAGCCATGTTACGCCAAGTTCAGAAAAAAACTTAAAACATGGCTCTTCCGACAAGCCTACCCTGATTAAGTACACTGACTTCCGCAAGTATCTTGCCTACGCCTTGTATATTCCTATAAATAGTCCGTTGCAGTTTTATTTATTGCTTTAATTCCTCCACCTCCTGCTCTTTGTATACTCCTCCTTGTTCGCCCTCCCTGTTCATTGTAATTTCTGCCTTTAAAGTTACATTGTAAACCGGTATGATGTATGCATACTAATACCGGTATATAAAAGGTTTTAAATAAATAAATAAATAAATAGACTTAGTTTTTGGGTACTTGCCAGGTTCTTATGGCCTGGATTGGCCACTGTTGGAAACAGGATGCTGGGCTTGATGGACCCTTGGTCTGACCCAGTATGGCATTTTCTTATGTTCTTATGTTCTTATAAGGCCTGGATGAACAGGCACAGCAATCAAGGACAGAGGTCAAACCCACGTAGGGACATAAGGCCTGGATAAACAGGCACAGCAATTGAGGACAGAGGTCAAGCCCACATAGGGACATAAGGCCTGGACGAACAGGCACAGCAATTGAGGACAGAGGTCAAGCCCTTGTAGGGATATTAGGGCTGGATGGACAGGCACAGCAATTGAGGTAAAACCCTTGTGGGGACATAAAACCTGGATGGACAGGCACAGCAATTGAGGTCAAACCCTGGACAAGCACAGCAATCGAGGTCAAACCCATGTAGGGACATAAAGCCTGGATGGACAGGCACAGCAATTGAGGTCAAACCCTTGTAGGGACATAAGGCCTGGACAGACAGGCACAGCAATTGAGGACAGTCAAGCCCCCATAGGGACATAAGGCCTGGACGAACAGGCACAGCATTGGAGGACAGAGGTCAAGCCCACGTAGGGACATAAGGCCTGGATGGACAGGCACAGCAATCGAGGACAGAGGTCAAGCCCCCATAGGGACATAAGGCCAGGACGAACAGGCACAGCAATTGAGAACCAAGGTCAAGCCCATGTAGGGATATAAGGCCTGGATGAACAGGCACAGCAATCGAGGTCAAACCCTTGTAGGGACATAAGGCCTGGACGGACAGGCACAGCAATCGAGGTCAAACTCTTGTAGGGACATAAGGCCTGGACAGACAGGCACAGCAATTGAGGACAGTCAAGCCCCCATAGGGACATAAGGCCTGGACGAACAGGCACAGTATTGGAGGACAGAGGTCAAGCCCATGTAGGGACATAAGGCCTGGACAGACAGGCACAGCAATCGAGGACAGAGGTCAAGCCCACTTAGGGACATAAGGCCTAGATAGACAGGCACAGCATTAGAGGATTTCCTTTGTGCAGGTATGTTGTGGTTTGACCTGTCACTTCTTCCTGAACTGGTTCACTGCCTGAAGAAAATGGCATGTTTTTCATTTCTGAAAGATAATTCAACAGAGGATGCTTTTAGATCAATAGAGACTGCCATTTGTGAAGCAAGAACTGAGCTGGAGATTATTTTTGAATACCCAGAAGCTATTAACTGTACTTTGCACTTCAGCTGATGACAAAGGAACATGAAGAGCTATCAAATAAGAAAACCGCTACTGAAGTCCAAATCTACAATATCAACCTATGTAGACTTTGTGGTTTATAAAGTGCTTCTGTAAACAATGGAACACAGAGGATGAACTAGAGTAAACTACCACCAGTTTTTGATAGTACTAGAAACATTACTGTTGGCAAGGACATGAAAAATATTGAGCATATGAAATATGCAAGCTCCAAACATCTTAAGTCAGCTTTTTAATGTTCTTATATTCCAAATATGGATGGACAGGCACAGCGTTTGAGGTCAGGCCTTTGTAGGGACATATGGCCTGGACGGTGGATGGATAGGCACAGCATTTGTGGTCAGGCCCTTGTAGGGATGTACGGCCTGGACGGTGGATGGACAGGCACAGCGTTTTAGGTCAGGCCCTTGTAGGAACTTAAGGCCTGGACAGTAGACGGACAGGCACAGTGTTTGAGGTCAGGACATAAGAACATAAGAAATTGCCATGCTGGGTCAGACCAAGGGTCCATCAAGCCCAGCATCCTGTTTCCAACAGAGGCCAAAACCAGGCCATAAGAACCTGGCAATTACCCAAACACTAAGAAGATCCCATGCTACTGATGCAATTAATAGCAGTGGCTATTCCCTAAGTAAACTTGATTAATAGCCTTTAATGGACTTCTCCTCCAAGAACTTATCCAAACGTTTTTTGAACCCAGCTGCACTAACCACATCCTCTGGCAACAAATTCCAGAGTTTTATTGTGCGTTGAGTGAAAAAGAATTTTCTCCGATTAGCCTTAAATGTGCTACTTGCTAACTTCATGGATTGCCCCTAGTCCTTCTAGGACCTTGAAGGGACGTATGGCCTGGACAGTGGACAGAGAAGCACAGTGTTTCAGGTCAGGTACATGTGCTGCAGTGCTTATATTATCTGGAGCATAGGAGGCAGTTGGAGCTACTGCAAGGCTTTCAGTTGCTTTAATTCATCTTGCCATTCACAGGGAAAATTTGGAAACCCAAGCAAAGGCAGGTTTACTTTCAAAAACACTAGCATTTCCTTCAACTCTGCTGCCAGCCTTGAGCGGTGAGGGCTTATGATATCCCCTGTCATTGAAAAGACACGTTCACTGGGCACACTGGTTGGTGGACATGAAGATATCGCCGAGCCACTTTGGCTAGGTGTGGCCGGACAGTGGACTTGTGTTCCCAATATGCCAGCGAATCTGTCTGCATGTTCTCTGTTGGCTCTGAGAAATACCGTGTCACTGACAGCTGTACTGGTGTCTCCTTTGCTTGGGTGGGCTGAGAGTCACTCATGCTAGCTGCTTTCTCTCTAGCCCATAGCACAACAGATGAATCTTTATGGGCAACATGGCTTTGGAGTTCTGAAGTGGAGGAGGAGGAGGTACTAGCTGTCGCTGAGAGAGTGCTGCCCCTGCTTGGGCTAGCACAACTCTCTGAAGTGCCCGCTTTTTCCAACTCTGTTTCACGCCTAATCTGTCTCTGCCAATGGCGCTCCTGTTCACAGACTTTTGCTAACAGCATGTCCTTCACCAATAAGAGACAATCGTACACACGGGGATCACAGACTGTGGCGAGCATGTATGTGTTCTGTTCTGTTAAAGGCCTTAAATTCTCTTCCACCTGCTGCTGCAAAATGTCCAGACAATGCAGCACCTCAACTGTCATTCCCTCTTCCTGTTTAAAGGCCTCCAAATTTTCATCCAGGAAAATAACTATAGGGATGATGTCAGCCAAGGTGGCACTTCTGGAACTCAGCTCCTCCGTGACATCCTTGAATGGCTGCAGAATTTTTACCAGCTGACTCATGACTAACCAATCATGATGCCCTAGAGGATTCTGCACACCTATGTCCTGTTGCGTTCGTGCCTATTCTCGCCCTCGCTCAACCCTCTCTACCTTTGTGGAGACTCCCTTCGGTTCAGATGGACAGATGCAGCTGTGGCTTCTCCCTGCCTCTTGGTCCCGGTATCCCCGGGCTGGCTTAACGCTATGGATCTGCCATGTTCCTGATGACGTAAAGGCGCGTGCGCTCTCCAGACTTTGTACCAGCAAGGGTGTGAACCTCGGGGGCGTCTCCCCGTAATGACATCATCTGTTTTCAATTTAAAAGGTCTTTGCTAACTACTAGCGAGTTAACAAGTAACTCCAACGGGACTTGCTTTGGCAGTCCACGCTACTTACAACTACGTTCCGAGTCAGCAAGGAGAATTCTTCTCCACTGCTCGGCCTTTTCAAACTTACCAGGATTACCCGCTCCTCGGGGGCTCCGCTCTCTCTATTCTTCATTTCAGATTGTTGGACGGGATCCGGTACTCGCTCCTTGAGGGCCTACGTTCCTGAAAACTCAGAAGACTCTTATTGCCTGGAGGCAATCGCAGAAGTAACACAGTGAGTCCTGTTACAGACAGGAACCGGTACTCGCTCCACGAGGGCCACTGTTCCTAATCGCTAAAGGCTCCCTTCAGTCTAAGACGTTATCGCAGGTACGGAGATCGTGAGTTACCATTGCAGATTGCAGATAGGAATTGGTACTCGCTCCACGAGGGCCTATGTTCCTAATTCCTTTCTCATACTCTCTTCTTCCTCAGAAGATATCGCATACCTATATCTTATGGATTATTATTACAGATTAACAGATAGGAACCGGTACTTACTCCACGAGGGCCTACTTTCCTAAATCTCTCCTAGCCTCTCTTCTATTCCAGAAGCCATCTTATACACAGTTATTGTGAGTTCTATTTCAGACTGCTTACAAGAACCAATACTCGCCTGCGGCTCCTGTTCCTGAATACTGAAGACTCTCTGTTGCATATAGAAGACACCAAAGAGATCTACAGTTGTGAGTGTATTATCTATCACTGGTTATGCCCAGCATACCCTGTCTACCCACTATCTATAGTCTCTCTTTACAGCTCAGCAACTCAGAGATCGTTGTTCCAGTATCAGAGAGACTTCAGCCCTGCCGGGCATATCAACTCACTACTGCCACCTCTGGTGGTTCTACTTCCAGTCTAATAAAGACTGTTGTCTTTATGCATGAAAACCATTACTCGGTGGTTGAAACATAACAAACTCTTATTGAATACTAGTAAAACATCTGTGTTGTTGATTCACCGTCCTCATTCTCAACCTGCTTTTGATACTATTTCTTTTGAGAATTTTTCTTTTTCTCTATCTAAACCAATTAGGAGCTTAGGAATCTTGATTGATTCAACTCTTTCATTCAGAGCACAGATTAGATCTGTTGTGAAATTGGGTTTTTTCAAACTGAGACTTTTAGCAGGATTAAGACATCTTTTGTATGAAACTGATTTTTTGATGGTCGTACGGGCTATAATCTTTCCTCATCTTGACTATTGTAATAGTCTCTATATTGGTTTACCTAAAAATTCAATTCGTTCGCTTCAACTTCTGATGAATTCAGCAGCCAGGCTAGTGTCATCTTCTAAACGGCGTGATCATATCACACCAGTTTTAAGCCGACTTCAATGGCTCCCTATGGCAGAACGTATAATCTTTAAGATAGGTATGACCATCTTTAAATTACGTGCGGCCTCTTCTGATTTTTGGTTTAACGCCCTTCTTCGAATTCATAAGCCAGCCAGAGCACTAAGGTCCTCACAACTTGATTTACTTGAAGTTCCATCAGTAAAACTAGCCCGTTTACATTACACAAGAGAAACTTCCTTCTCAATAGCGGCTCCTAATTGCTGGAACATGATTCCTTTTGATGTACGATCTATCGAGGATGTCAAAAAATTCAAAGCTATGTTCAAAGAATATTTGCTGAAGCGTGTTTATAATTATTAACAATATACCTGTTTAAGTCAGCGTACATTGCAACTAACGTTTGACAATTTTTCATGAGCCAGTCTTTACAAAGTTGTTTATATGTAGTTGTTTTTTTGTGTTAGTTTTTTATTATGTATGTAAATTTTTGTATATCGCTTAGACCTAACAGTGTAAAGCGATCAATAAATTTTATAAATGAAAAATGAAATGAAATGAAATCTGTGTTTGTCTCAATACTCCAGCCTAGCCGGTGGTGCCTCTCAGGATCTCCACTTGAGGGCGCTGTCAACTGCCCAGGGATTCACTATTTCTACTAAGTGTTATTCCTACACTAACAAGTGCGGTATCATCATCTACCACTCTGTGTGAGCCAACCCACATCAGACCATCACTCCTCTCTCTGCGGAAGCTGATCCATATCAGATAGCTATCTCCCCATGGGAATCATACAGGTTGCTGGTTCATCTTTCTACAGGAACAAAGCATAACAGTTGCTACTCCTTCCCTCTGGAAGAGCAGAGTACTAATAGATTGCTACTCCTTAGCAAGATCCGTAACAGAGTGCTACTTCGCCCCCTGGCGGGGTGATCGCTTATAGATTGTCAACTCCTCCTTCAATGGGAGTATCCAGCATCCAGGTTCATAACAGATTACTAACTCCTCCCCTCTGGGGGAGCAGATCTATAACAGATTGCTAACACCTCCCCTCTGGGGAAGCTGGTCTCTAACATTGCTAACTCCATGAATCCGTCTATTTAGTATTGAGAAAATTTGGAGAAATTTAACTTCAGTTATTCTGGCAAAAAGGATTGGAGAAGATTGGAGAGATTAACTTCTTTAAAGTTTCAGCCTTCAAGAAAAGAATTTGGAGAAGCCTAAATTTCAGTGACTTCAGCATCCAAGAGAAGCATTAGAAAAGCAGTATTCCTGGGGATTCAGCTAAAGGTATTTGAAGTTTGTGGCCCATGGACCCGGCTCATCTTTCTGCCTCACAGGCTATTCCAGGCTTAGCCCAACGCCTTTCAGAACAGCAAGAAACCCTGGAGAAACTTACTGCAGCTTTTCACCAGCTTCATATGCAGAAAAATCAAAGCACAGCTTCTATACAAGAAGTCCAGTTACCAGAAATAACTTTAAAGTCAGCTGTACCACTGGCGGCACCTGTTCGATTCTCCGGTGAACTCCAGAAGACTCAAGGCTTCTTGAACCAGTGCAGCTTACATTTCACCTTACAACCTTCATTGTTTCCCACAGGCCTCTCTAAGACTAGCTACATTTTGTCTTATTTGGATGGGAGAGCCCTATCATGGGCTTCTACCTTGTGGGAATGCAAGGACTCTGTCTTGCAGGACATAGAAGGATTTATGGACTTGTTTAATTCCGTTTTTGATGATCCTGCTTGTATGTCTGTTGCTGGATTTGCTTTGGTGGACTTGAAGCAAGGCAACAGATCTCTGGCTGAAGTCACCATCAAATTTAAAACGTTAGCAGCAGAGCTTCGCTGGGACCCTAGATGTCTGAAGACACTCTTTTGCAGAGGCCTGGACACCCGTATAAAGGACGAGCTGGCTGCTCGTCAGACACCTGACTCGCTGGAAGAATTAATATCCTTAGCCACTCGGATTGACTGGCGGCTCCGAGACAAGGTAAAGGAACCCCGGCCTAAGGTGTTACCTGGGTTGAAGCAAACCAGTGCTCCTGCACTACGAGGGGGTACAGCACCTCCTGCTTTAGAGAAGAAGGAACTGAAGGAACCTGGTCATGGACACTTGACTTCTAAAGAGAGAAGATATAGGAGGAAGAACGGCCTGTGCATGTACTGCGGTCAGCCAGGTCATGATGTTTCTGTTTGCCCTATTTGTCAGGGAAATGGACAAGCCTGAGTCCCGTGGGAGGACTGTTCTTGGGCTATAGAGCAAAATCTTCTCCACTCTCTCATCCAGCCTTAGTGAACCCTGAACCAGTGACAGTTCGAACCTCTGCCCTGAAGGACTCAGGGGCAAGAGACAACTCCAATCTCAGATGTTTTGTGGAATACCTGAGGAGTCCATGTGGTAAATTTGAAGATCCACTATTGTATCACAATCTGAAGTTGGCCTTGGATGATTCTTTTCACCACAACTTCTTTTGAGGATCTTATCAACATCACCAGCAGTTTTTCTATTTCCTGCTGTTTTACATATCGGTTGCTATGTGCGCCATAGCTAGGTGGCGCACTACATCTTTAATGTCTTCCTGGACTACAAACTTGAGATATTCACCACGTTCTATCCACTCGGAAGTCATGCTGAAGTACTTCAGCACTGTTCATTCCAAAGAGGAAGAGGATATCTCTCATTACCAGCCTGACTTTCTGCTGGTGCCATCATCAGTTCTAAAGAAGAAGACATCTCTAGCTACCAGTGTTCACATTTGGTTTATTCAGAAGTCGTGCCCACAAGCCTATAGCACTGTTGACTCCGAAGAAGAAGATTTCTCTCATCATCAACTTTACGTTTTGTTCATCCGGAAGTCGTGCCTGCAAGTCTATGGCACTGTTGATTCTGAAGAAGAAGATATCTCACAAAAACTTGTTGGTTTACTTGGAAGTCGTGCCACAAGCCTATGGCACTGTTTGATTCCGAAGAAGAAGATATCTCTGTCTATTGACTTAACTTTTGGTTGCCCGTAGGTCGTGCTGGAGGTTAACAGCACTGCTGATTCTGAAGACGAAGATATCCCCATCCATCAGCCTAATTGCTTTGCTGGTATTGCCATCATCTCTCTTCCAGTATCCTGCGGAAGAGCGACTTAGAAATGGATTATGGACCAGTATCTACATCACCATTTCCACTGAAATCTCAGTGATGTCCACGGCAGTTCATCTCATTGCTGCTGACTTCATTATTCATTCTGCAGATTCTTCAAATCTTATCATCTACCTGTCATCGTGTTTATACGAACTTGAATTCAAAAAATTGACACCTTGGATGTTTGAACAGAGACTGCCTGAAAAGGCTTCGGCCCCGAGACCATCTTTGGTAGCCTCAGACCTAGTGGAGAAGAGATGCTCATCAGTTCCACCTCGCGCATCTCTGATACTAAACTGGTACCCGAAGAGGAAATGGCCCTTTGAAGGGGGTACTATTGCGTTCGTCCCTATTCTCGCCCTTGCTTCACCCTCTCTACCTTTCTGGTGACTCCCTTCGGCTCAGACGGACAGATGCAGCCGCGGCTTCTCCCCTCCTCTTGGTCCCGGTATCCCCAGGCTGGCTTGATGCTACGGATCCACAATGTTCCTGATGATGTAAAGGTGCGCACTCACGCTCCAGACTTTGTACCAGCAAGGGCGCAAACCTCGGGGGCGTCCCCCCGTAATGATGTTATCCATTTTCAATTTAAAAGGTCTTTGTTTACTAACTACTAGCGAGTTAACAAGGAACTGCAACGGGACTTGCTTCGGTAGTCCACGCCACTTGCAACTACGTTCCAAGTCAGCAAGGGGAATTCATCTCCACTGCTCGGCCTTTTCAAACATACCAGGAGTACCCGCACTTCGTGGGCTCCGCTCTCTCTATTCTTCATTTCAGATTGTTGGACGGGATCCGGTACTAGCTCCTCAAAGGCCTACGTTCCCGAAGACACCTATTGCCTGGAGGCGATTGCAGACGTGAACACAGTGAGCCTTATTACAGACAGGAACCGGTTCTCGCTCCATGAGAGCCATTGTTCCTAATCGCTAAAGGCTCCCTTCAGTCTAAGACATCATCGCAGGTACGGAGATCGTGAGTTACCATTGCAGATTGCAGATAGGAAACGGTACTCGCTCCACGAGGGCCTATGCTCCTAATTCCTTTCTCATACTCTCTTCTTCCTCAGAAGATATCTTATGGATTATTATTACAGATTAACAGATAGGAACCGGTACTCGCTCCATGAGGGTCTACATTCCTAAATCTCTCCTAGCCTCTCTTCTATTCCAGAAGCCATCCCATACACAGTTATTGTGAGTTCTATTTCAGACTGCCTGCAAGAACCAGTACTCACCTGTGGCTCCTGTTCCTGAATTCTGAAGACTCTCTGTTGCATACAGAAGACACTACAGAGATCTACAATTGTGAGTGTATCATCTATCACTGGTTATGCCCAGCATACCCTGTCTACTCACTACCTATAGTCTCTCCTTACAGCTCAGCAACTCAGAGATCGTTGTTCCAGTATCAGAGGGACCAGCCCTGCCGGGCGTATCAACTCACTACTGCCACCTCTGGTGGTTCTACTTCCAGTCTAATAAAGAACTATCTGTGTTTGTCTCAATACTCCAGCCTAGCCGGTGCCGGTGGTCCCTCTTAGGATCTCCACTTGAGGGTGCTGTCAACTGCAATCGGCCCAGGGATTCACTATTTCTACTAAGTGTTATTCCTACACTAATATCCTTCATCATCTCCACTGGCTTCCGATCAAATACAGGATCCAATTCAAGTCCCTGATGATGATACATAAGGCCTTATACAACATAGCTCCTCTCAACTTAACGTTTCAAATTCAGCTACATACATCCACGAAACCAACTAGAAGCGCGTATCAGAACAGACTAATCACCCAACCCGCAAAATCCTCTCTGAGGAAACGTGCACTATCTACAGCGGGCCCTTCGCTCTGGAACTCACTTCCTCCAGACCTTCGCCTGGAACCATGCCACGCTACATTTAAAAAGAAACTTAAGACTTGGTTATTCAAACAAGCATTCCCTTACAGTTAGGAGCAGGAAGAATGACTTTACCATGTCTATTTGCACGTTCAAAGCCCCTAGCATATAACTTACCGAGGATATAAAACTTTCGAATTGTACGTCCATTTTTACCATTTTCAGGATACTTTATATAATCATATATACATATATTCATGTTGACAAACATATCACCAGGCTATCTATTTATTAATCTCGCATGTTTATGAGCTGCTTAGTAAGATACTCTAATTTGTCACTTACGTTTAACCTCTCAATTTAAATCGCTATATGAAGCATTAGTTTTCTGTTTTCATGTTTTTAAGAATTTCACGTTTAGTATTTCATGTTTAAGTATTTGTTACTTAGTTTTTTTAACATGTTCAATGTAAACCGCTATATGAAGCGATAATTACCGTTCCTTGTAAACCGGGGTGATATGTATATTATACAGGAACCTCCGGTATATAAATCCTTTAAATAAATAAATAAATAAATAAATAAATAAATAATAAGAGCGGTATCATCATCTACCACTCTGTGGGAGCCAACCCACATCAGACATTCATTCCTCTCTCTGTGGAAGCTGATCCATATCAGATAGCTATCTCCCCATGGGAATCATACAGGTCGCTGGTTCATCTTTCTACAGGAACAAAGCATAACAGTTGCTACTCCTTCCCTCTGGAAGAGCAGAGCACTAACAGATTGCTACTCCTTAGCAAGATCCGTAACAGAGTGCTACTTCGCCCCCTGGCGGGGTGATCGCTTATAGATTGTTAACTCCTCCTTCAACGGGAGTATCCAGCATCCAGATTCAAAACAGATTACTAACTCATCCCCTCTGGGGGAACAGATCTATAACAGATTGCTAACACCTCCCCTATGGGGAGCTGGTCTCTAACAGATTGCTAGCTTCTCCCCTCTGGGGAGATGGTCTCTAACAGTCCATTGTACCAGAAAGTTCATGAAGGGGTGTCTGAAGCTCCACTAACCTCTCTAGCATCATAAAGGTGGAATTCCACCGGGTGGCAATGTCTTGAATGAGATGCTTATGAGGCATCTCCAAATCAGTCTGCTTTTGTCGGAGAACCTGTCCCGCCTTCACACTTCTGTGGAAGTGTGCTGGTATGTTCCTGCACTTCTGAATTAAGCTATGCAGGTATTCACTCTCTTGGTCATTGGACTCCAACCCCAGAGCTGACTTCACTACCAGGTGCAGAGTGTGTGCAAAACATTGTATGTTCTTAAAGTACCCCTCATTTGTTGCCTTAAGAACATAAGAACATAAGAAAATGCCATACTGGGTCAGACCAAGGGTCCATCAAGCCCAGCATCCTGTTTCCAACAGTGGCCAATCCAGGCCATAAGAACCTGGCAAGTACCCAAGAACTAAGTCTATTCCATGTAACCATTGCTAATGGCAGTGGCTATTCTCTAAGTGAACTTAATAGCAGGTAATGGACTTCTCCTCCAAGAACTTATCCAATCCTTTTTTAAACACAGCTATACTAACTGCACGAACCACATTCTCTGGCAACAAATTCCAGAGTTTAATTGTGCGTTGAGTAAAAAAGAACTTTCTCCGATTAGTTTTAAATGTGCCCCATGCTAACTTCATGGAGTGTCCCCTAGTCTTTCTACTATCCGAAAGAGTAAATAACCGATTCACATCTACCCGTTCTAGACCTCTCATGATTTTAAACACCTCTATCATATCCCCCCTCAGTTGTCTCTTCTCCAAGCTGAAAAGTCCTAACCTCTTTAGTCTTTCCTCATAGGGGAGTTGTTCCATTCCCCTTATCATTTTGGTAGCCCTTCTCTGTACCTTCTCCATCGCAATTATATCTTTTTTGAGATGCGGCGACCAGAATTGTACACAGTATTCAAGGTGCGGTCTCACCATGGAGCGATACAGAGGCATTATGACATTTTCCGTTTTATTCATCGTTCCTTTTCTAATAATTCCCAACATTCTGTTTGCTTTTTTGACTGCCGCAGCACACTGAACCGACGATTTCAATGTGTTATCCACTATGACACCTAGATCTCTTTACCATGTTTGCACCATTGTCTGTGACAAAGAACCCTGCCTGAGGATTCCTGTCTTGCTGGTGTAGGTGCCAGGCCTCCAGCATCTGTTTGATGCATGCTAGAATATTGGCTGAGGTATGGGCCTGGTCCGTCAGGTGGGTATGCAGTAAAGCCCACCTCCACCCTGATACTTGTTCAGTAATAGAGCTGCTGCCTGACCCTGCCTCAGCCAGATCCCACCAGTGTGCAGTCAGGGAGAGGTAAGAGTGTGCAGCATTCATGGCGGGCCAGATATCGCAGGTAAAATGCACACTCCCCTGTGCCTTAGCTAGCAGCGCTTGGATGCGACTGCGACACTGCTTGTACAGGCTAGGGATGACCTTTCTGCTAAATGAGGTTCTCGAGGGGACTTTGTAATTTGGAACTACAACCTACAGAAAACGCTTGAAACCCATATTCTCCACTAGCTGCAAGGGCTGGTCATCAAGGGCAATAATTTCCCCAATGTTCCTGGTTACAACTTTTGAGGCTGTCTGCCTCCTACCCTGGGATAGCGTTACTGCACTCCACCCCATTTCCTCCATGGTGGGTTGTCGCTTCAGCCACATATCAGGGGGTTGCTGGCCTGCCACCTGACTGCTTGAAGGGGATGAGGGTGTGGGCTGACTCTGCTCCTTTTCAGCGGCTTGGAAGGGGTCCCCTGACTGGTACTGCCACCATCACCAGATAGCAGTAATGTTGTTGAGTGTTGCCTCTTCATATGATGTGTCATGCCAAAATTAGATAGATGTCAAATTTGCTTGCCTCTGCTAATAGCCCTGCCACAGTAATTACACCGAGCAAAATGTGGGTCCTCCGTCAATTTAAAGTGGCTCCAGATCACAGATGTATTTCATGATTCTCCCTTCTGTATAGCCTTGGGGGTGGATGCTGGCACTGGAGCTGAAGTAGTGGGTGCACCCTCAGAAGCAATGCCAGGGGCCTCAGTCAGTCTCTGTGCCTGTGCTGAATGCTCTTCCTCCTCCTCCTCCTCATCATCAGTTTCATCTCTCCCCTGCTGCACTGAAGTGGAGGCTAAGACAGGACTAACTGATCCTCCTAAAACTTCGTCATCTATTACTTCTTCCATTTCTGATGAGAATCCCTCTCAAGATTCTTCTTCTGAATCAGAAGCAAACAGTGCCCGCACTACATTGTCAATGCTAAGTTGAGACTGCTGTCCCTCTGCTGCTTTTAGGTGTCAACATTTTGTCTGGCATGTCTCAGCCTCCCCTTCCCTCACATTCAAATCTACAGGGTCAGAAACAGGTGGTGGCGATGCATCATGTTTAGATTTCATTTTTTTCCCGGATGGAACTGCCTGCCCCTCCAAAGAGTTTAGATTGCAACAGTTCCTTTTTTACCTTTAATGGGGGACAGGCACTAGTGCCTTTTGAAGTGCCTCCTCTGCTAGTCTCAATCACTCGACCACATCTAGCTTTCCCTGACATTATGGGGCGGATTTTAAGAGCCCTGCTCGCTGGTGCGCCTATTTTACATAGGACTACCGGCGCACGCAGAGCCCCGGGACTCGCGTAAGTCCCGGGGTTTTCCGAGGGGGGCGTGTTGGGGGACGGGCCCGATCCGCGTGGCATTTTCGGGGCAGGATGTAGCGTTTCGGGGGCGGGTCCGGGGGCGTGGTTACGGCCCGGGGCGGTCCGGGGGCATGGCCGCGCCCTCCGGACCCGCCCCCAGGTCGCGTCCCGGTGCGCTAGCAGCCCGCTGGCGCGCGGGGATTTACATCTCCCTCCGGGAGGCGTAAATCCCCCGACAAAGGTAAGGGGGGGTTTAGACAGGGCCGGGGGGGGGGGGTGGGTTAGGTAGGGGAAGGGAGGGGAAGGTGAGGGGAGGGCAAAAGAAAGATCCCTCCAAGGCTGCTCCAATTTCGGAGCGGCCTCGGAGGGAACGGAGGTAGGCTGCGCGGCTCGGCGCGCGCCGGCTATACGGAATCGGTAGCCTTGCGCGCGCCGATCCAGGATTTTAGCGGCTACGCGTGTATCTACTAAAATCCAGCGTACTTTTGTTTGCGCCTGATGCGCCAATAAAAGTACGCCAAATCGCGCTTTTTGAAAATCTACCCATATGTATTTAATGTCACTGCCTAGTGCCTCTTGGCTGCCCACTGGCACAGTGCCTTGATATGTACTAATATAATGTGTGTGCACACACCGAGCTTGTAATTACAAAAGAGGCCCACTGGGGATTTGGCTGCATAGACTGTCCCAATAATATACTTGAGTCTGCTAAACAGCCTGCCCACTGGCATAGTGCCTTGATATGCACTAATGTAATGTGTGTGCACACAAAGAGCTTGTAACTACAAAAGAGGCACACTGGGGATTTCACTGCATAGACTGTCCCAATAATGTACTTGAGTCTGCTAAACTACCCAGTGCCCACTGCCACAGTGCCTTGATATGCACTAATGTAATGTGTGTGCACACACCGAGCTTGTAACTACAAAAGAGGCACACTGGGGATTTCACTGCACAGACTGTCCCAATAATATACTTGAGTCTGCTAAACTACCCAGTGCCCACTGCCACAGTGCCTTGATATGCACTAATGTAATTTGTGTGCATACACAGAGCTTGTAACTACAAAAGAGGCACACTGGGGATTTCACTGCACAGACTGTCCCAATAATATACTTGAGTCTGCTAAACTACCCAGTGCCCACTGCTACTGATGCCCAGTGTACAGAGAGACTGAGTGAGTTCAATTAAACAAATGCAGTTTAAAAAGCTGGAATTGTTGGCACAGCAGGAAAATTGAATTTTCAATGGAAATTCTAGCAAACTAGCTGAAAATTGAATATATCTCTCCCACACACAACACCCAAATGGTGCTTGCAAACTAGCCCAGAGGGTGAATTAAACAAAATGGCACTGCTAGCAGCTTCTCTCCCTGGCACAGAGAGACCGTCTCAGATCAACTAAAAAAAGTGCTTAAAAAAACAGGGATAGCTGGCACTGCAGCCAAATAAAGAACAAATATCTTTTTCTCTCTAAGTAACTAGCCTAGCTAGCAACTGAATACAGATTTGAGAACTCAGACTAGCTCTGAATGCAGCCACCTTCTGCAGAGACAACCTCCCCACACCATCCCTGCAAAGAAAGTGCGTGGCACGCCGCATGCTTAAGTATATATAGTGCTGGGTCATCAGGAAAAGCGTTACCAACCACTGAGTGGGAGTGCGATTGGCTACATTCCAAAGCTTCTTATTGCTGATATGTTGAATTCTGGTCTCCTTGCCAACCTGTCTGACCCACTGTGACAGGGCTGTGAGGTCACTGATGATTCACAGGAAAGGGCTGGGTTTTGGCTATGGATACACCCAAATGGTGTTCTCCGATTGCAAATGGCGGTGAAGAAAAGCATGTGGTGCCAAACGTATGGAACGATGATATGTTATATTCGTGGGGAGTCGTGATAGCAAGAGGAAATGTGGAAAAATGGATTTACACTCACAAAGAGGGGAGTAGCTGGCTTGTTACGGCGGTTACTACCCCAAACCAAATAAGCCTGATGCTTCACCTTCAATGCATATACAGCATAGTTCTCTGCTTCAACGGCAGGGGAGAAGAAAAAAGGGTTCGCACTCACAAAGCGGGGAGTAGCTGGCTTGTTACGGCAGTTACTACCCCAAACCAAATGTGTCTGATACTTCACTTCGATGCATATCCAGCATGGCTCTCTGCTTCAACGGCATGGGAGAAGACTGATACATCACGCATTTCCAGCATAGCTCCCTGCTTCAACAGCAGGGGAGAAGAAAAACAACCAATAAGGACTGTATAACATAGTCTGGGTAAAACAAATAAGCATGGGTGTAGCTTGCTTATTGCGGCGGTTACTACCCCTACTACCCCTAACTAATCAAGCTAGATATTTCAATGGTGGGGGTGGAAGGGAAATAGAACCAAGAGCTAAGAGAAACAGATAAGTAAGAGAGAAAAAAATGTGTGAAGCTTGCTGGGCAGACTGGATGGGCCGTTTGGTCTTCTTCTGCCGTCATTTCTATGTTTCTATGTTCTATGATACGTTTCGCTTCCCCCATGAATACAATGAATAAGGACATATATGTTGCGGATTGCCAATACGTCGAAAACGAATGCACACCCCTAGGGAACATAGCAAGCAGAAAGACTAGCACCAACACACTGAGGAACCATGATAGTGGCAAGAACACCACAAGGAACTGAGTGAGTCATCTGGTATATGGCAGCAAGGCAAAGTGACAGAAAGCTGATGGGGCAAGACAGGCTGGGAGAGCGGGGATAGTCTCGTCCCTGTGGTTTTTATAGGGGAAAGACAGGTTGGCAGAGCTGAGGTAGTTAGGTCCCTGTGGTTTTGATAGGGGCAAGACAGGCTGGCCCTGGGGAGAGTTCCCTTTCCTTTGTGCAGGAAAGGGCTGCCTAGAATGGGTTCGCCACTAACGTGGAGTCTTTCCATTGGCATTTAGTGAGCTCTCGCTGGTCTTTTAAAATCTGGTGGAGTTAGCAGATATACAAATGAGAATTTTCAAGGCTGAGGTGGAGGAGGGTGCCATGTGAACAGCGGTTCAACATGGGTCAACAGGTACTAATAGATAGGCTGGCCAGCTACCCCAGGGAGAGTTCCCTTTCCTTTGAGCAAGAAAGGGCTTCCCGGAATGGGTTGGCCCCTAGAGTGGAAAATGAGCCTTCAAATCGTGGCAATGTGGAGCAGGGTGTCATGTGAACAGTGGTTCAACATGGGTCAACAGGTACTAAGAGGCCGGCTACCCCAGGGAGAGTTCCCTTTCCTTTGAGCAGGTAAGGGCTCCCTGGAATGTGTTGTCCCCTAGAGAGGAGCATGAGCCTTCAAAGCTTGGCGAAGTGAAGCAGGGTGCCAAGTGAACAGCGGTTCAACATGGATCAACAGGTACTATGAGATAGGCCAGCTACCCCGGGGAGAGTTCCCTTTCCTTTGAGCTGGATGGACCGACAGAGCATTTGAGGTCAAGCCCTCATAGGGACTTAAGGCCTGGACAAGCAGGCACCTCATTCATGGATAGAAGTCAAGGCCTCATAGGGATGTAAGGCCTGGACAGACAGGCACAGCATTAGAGGTCAAGCCCTTTTAGGGACATAAGGCCTGGATGGACAGGCACAGCATTAGAGGATAGAGGTCAAGCCCTCATAGGAACTTAAGGCCTGGACGGACAGGCAGGCACAGCATTCAAGAATAGAGGTCAAGCCCTTTTAGGGACATAAGGCCTGGACGGACAGGCACAGCATTCGAGGTCAAACCCTTGTAGAGACATAAATCCTGGATGGACAGACACAGCATTAGAGGTCAAGCCCTTGTAGGGACTTAAGGCCTGGAATGACAGGCACAGCAGAGAATAGAGGTCAAGCCCTCGTAGGGACGTAAGGCCTGGATGGACAGGCAGGCACAGCATTAGAGGATAGAGGTCAAGCCCTTTTAGGGATATAAGGCCTAGATGGACTGGCACAGCATTCGAGGTCAAGCCCTTTTAGGGACGTAAGACCTGGACGGACAGGCACAGCATTTGAGGTCAAGCCCTTTTAGGGACATAAGGCCTGGACGGACAGGTACAGCATTAGAGGTCAAGTCCTCATAGGGACGTAAGGCCTGAACGGACAGGCAGGCACAGCATTAGAGGATAGAGGTCAAGCCCTTTTAGGGACGTAAGGCCTGGATGGACAGGCACAGCATTCGAGGTCAAACCCTTGTAGAGACATAAAGCCTGGATGGACAGGCAAATCATTAAAGGTCAAGCCCTTGTAGGGACATAAGGCCTGGATGGACAGACATAGCATTCGAGGATAGAGGTCAAGCCCTTTTAGGGACATAAAGCCTGGAAGGACAGGCACCCCATTAGAGGTCAAGCCCTTGTAGGGACATAAGGCCTGGACAGACAGGCACAGCATTAGAGGATAGAAGTCAAGCCCTTGTAATAATTCAACAGAGGATGCTTTTAGAGCAATAGAATGCCATTTGTGAAGCAAGAAATGAGCTAGAGATTATTTGTGAATACCCAGAAGCTATTAACATCTGGTCAGCTTTTTATGTTCCTACATTCCAAATGAGGACGGGCAGGCACAGCATTCGAGGTCAAGCCCTTTTAGGGACATTAATCCTGGACGGACAGGCACAGCATTAGAGGTCTAGACAATGGACGGACAGGCACAGCGTTTCAGGTCAGGTACATGTGCTGATATTATCTGGAGCATAGGAGGCAGTTGGAGCTGCTGCAAGGCTTTCAATTGCTTTTATTCATCTTGCCATTCACAGGGAAAATTTTGAAACCCAAGCAAAGGCAGGTTTATTTTGAAAAACAGCAGCATTTCCATCAACTCTGGTGACAGCCTTGAGCGGTGAAGTCTCATGATATCCCCTGTCATTGAAAATACACTTTCACTGGGCATACTGGTTGGTGGACATGACAGATATTGCTGAGTATGTCCTCTGTAGGCTCTGAGAGTTACTGTGTCACTGACAGTTGTGCTGGTGTCTCCTTTGCTTGGGTGGGCTGAGAGTCACTCATGCCAGCTGCTTTGTCTCTAGCCCATAGAAGAACAGATGATTCTTTATGGGCAACATGCCTTTGGCATACTGAAGTGGAAGAGGAGGTAGTAGCTGTTGCTGACAGAGTGCTGCTCCTGCTTGGGCTAGCACAACTCTCTGAAGTACCTGCCGCTATTTCCTCCTCTGCTTCATGCCTAATCTGTCTCTGCCTATGGCGCTCCTAATCACAGATGTTTGCTAACAGCATTTCCTTTACAAATGAGAGACAATAGGACTGTAGGGCAAGTTTCCCTTTCACATGGGGATCACAGACTGTGGCAAGCATCTATGTATGCTCTCCTGTTAAAGGCCCCTCTCTCTCTTGCACCTGCTCCTGCATAAAGTCCAGACAATGCAGCACCTCAGCTGTCATTCCCTCTTCCTGTTTAAAGCCCTCCAAATTTTCCTCCAGAAAATTAACTATAGGGATGATGTCAGCCAAGGTGGCACTTCTGGAACTCAGCTCCTCCATCACATCCTTGAAGGGCTGCAGGATTTTTACCAGCTGACAGATGACTAACCAATCATGATGCCCTAGGGGATTATGCACACCTATGTCCATTGAACCAGAAAGTTCATGAAGGGGTGTCTGCAGCTCCACTAACCTCTGCAGCATCATAAAGGTGGAATTCCACCGGGTGGCAATGTCTTCAATGAGAAGCTTGTGAGCCATGTCCAAATGTGTTGCGGCCCCGGTCGCGAGTGCCACGACTGGGACCTTACCTACTGTGTTGGGCTCCGGTTCGGGGGGTGCCGCGGTGGGCACCGGGTTCCGGTCTTGATTCCGGGAGCTGCCGTGTGGCGCTGGTGGACCTGCGGGATACATCTTCGGCGGCGTCTCCACGAGGGAGACGCTGTCGCCTCGCTGATAGAGCCCCTCCTCCCTGGGTGCATGCGCACCCAGAAAGGCCGGGAGTTAAAGCCCCTCCTCCCTGGGTGTGCGCACGTGCGAAAGGCTGGGAGTTAAAGGGCCTTTCCTGCCTTGGGCGCCCCGCCTCCCTTTCTGATGTCAGACGCCCCGCCTCCCTTTCTGAAGTCAGATGCCAGCAAATACTTAAGGCTGGCATCTGCCTCAGCTTACTGCCTTGCAACAAGTTTGCTGATCGTTACAGTGTGCCTCTGGAGTTCCTGCTTGTAATTGTTCTAGTTGCCTGCTTCAGTTCCTGCCTCGCTCCTGGTTCCTGTTCCAGTTGCCTGCTTCAGTTCCAGTCTTGATCCTGGTTCCTGTTCCAGTTGCCTGCTTCAGTTCCAGCCTTGATTCCGGTTCCTGTTCCAGTTGCCTGCTTCAGTTCCAGTCCTGGTTCGTGTCCGCCTTCGGTGCCAACCTTGGTCCTGTTCCAGACTTGCCTGCCTTGACCTCGGATCTTCTAATCGGATTTTCCTATCGCCTAAGTCCCAGCGGCCCGGCTCCTACGGGCTCCTCCCGGGGGAGCACGGGCTTCCAGGGTAAAGATCCTTCTCTTCAATCCATCCAGTATCTGCCTCCTGGCCTGTTCCGCTAGTCTGGAGACTATTTCCATCTTCTCCGTCAGGCCGGCCTAAGAGTCCACTAAACCACTTTAACAGTTTGTAAGGCCATGGACTCAGTGGATTTGTCAGGTCTCCAGGCAATCTCCGGAATTGCCCAGTGTATGCAGCAACAGCAGCATTGCATGGATATTCTTGCAGCGACTGTAGAGCGACTTGTTAATCATCTGGATGCCATGCCAGATCCAGTGCCTGCTCTGCCCCTGGCTTCAGTGGAAAACAGTGGTTCTATTACTCAGCTACCGGTGCCGTCACATTACGCTGGAGAGGCTAAGACTTGCCAAGGTTTTCTGAACCAATGTTTTATACGATTCATGCTGCTTCCTCAACAGTTTCCTACTTACGCCGTAAAGGTGGCGTATATTCTGTCGTTGCTTGATGGGAAGGCTCTAATTTGGGCGTCTCCACTCTGGGAGCAGAATGATCCCTTGCTCAGTAATTTGTTGCAGTTCATCTCCAATTTCAAGTTAGCCTTTTATGACCCGGCTCGCTTAACCACCGCCACCATGGAACTACTGCAATTACGCCAGGCTTCCCGCTCTTTAGCAGATTATGTCATGGATTTCCGCACGCTTGCTCTTGAAGTTGGGTGGCGTGATGACAGCTTCCGGGCTGTATTTATGGAGGGCCTGTCCGGGCGTATCAAGGACGAGTTGGCCGCCCACGATCTTCCAGAGGATCTCAACGGCCTCATAGATTTGGCTGGTTGTATTGATCGTCGCCTCCAACAAAGGGCAAGAGAACTAAGACCCACTTGACGTACCCCGTCTCTAGCTCCTGTATTCTCCAGACCACTATCTTCGCTCCCCTCTCCAGGAGCAACACATCCTGATTCTGCTTCTGAGGAACCCATGCAGTTAGGGCGTACTCCGCTTACCGCACAGGAGCGACAGTGCCGCCGTACTCTAGGCTTGTGCCTCTACTGCAGTCAAAAAGGCCATTTCCTCGCTTGTTGTAAAGAGTGTTCAGAAAACGCCAGAACCTAGGAGGTCATGAGGAGCTCCTCTTAGGCTGTGCTGGAACCGCTCCTCAATGTACTGTACCCATCACACTCGAATACCCAGGGGGGTCGTTGGAGACCCTCGCCTTTCTGGATTCAGGAGCTGGTGGCAACTTCATCCTGGAGGATTTGGTACGCCAGTTACAGATCCCCACTTGGCCTCAGGAGGTGCCGCTGCGGATTACCTCCATCCGGGGGACACTTCTTCCAGGGAGAATCTCTGCTTCCACGATACCCTTGACTTTACGCACCGGGGCGATCCACTCAGAGGAGATTGCCTTCCTTGTTCTGGAGAAGGCCGTCCACCACATGGTGTTAGGCCTACCATGGTTACAGAAGCACTCTCCAATTATCCAATGGGACACATTACAGATCATGAAATGGAGCCCCTTCTGCTTCGCTAACTGCCTGAAGGTTCTGAGAGTGTCCGTTCTCCCTCTCTTGCACATCACCATCGCCCTACCTGCACCATATGCTGACTTCTCCGACGTATTTTCCAAGACGAAGGCAGAGATCCTGCCTCAACATCGGCCGTTTGATTGTGCCATTGAGCTTTTACCAGGAACGACACCTCCTCGGGGAATAGTGTACCCCTTATCACTACCAGAGACTCGGGCAATGTCCGAATACATTTCGGAGAACCTGGCAAAAGGATTTATCCGACCTTCAAAATCTCCAGCAGGGGTGGGCTTCTTTTTTGTAGGTAAAAAGGACGGGTCGCTAAGACCATGTATTGACTATCGGGGTCTCAATGCCATCACCAAGCGGGATCGTTATCCACTTCCCATGATTCCTGAACTCCTGGATAGATTACAGGGAGCTAGGATCTTCACAAAGTTGGACTTGCGGGGCGCATATAACCTTGTCCGTATTCGACCAGGGGACGAGTGGAAGACTGCCTTTAACACCAGGGATGGGCACTATGAGTACCTCGTCATGCCCTTCGGACAATGTAATGCCCCGACAGTATTTCAACATCTCATGAACGAGGTACTTCGTGATTTACTGAATACGTCTGTCATCATGTACCTGGATGATGTATTAATCTACTCATGGGACTTGTCTTCTCATCGCCTACATGTCCGTCAGGTATTACAGTTACTCAGAGACAATGGATTATACACCAAGTTGGAGAAATGCTGCTTTGAGAAAGAGTCTCTTCCCTTTCTGGGATACATGGTGTTATGCTTGTGGACCCTTGGGCTGATTGGGACAGAGAATGGAGTGTGGTAGTGATCCTCAGCAATAGTCCCAACCAAGAGGCGGTACGAAGGCTCGGTGCTGGCTGACACACTTGACTATGGTGAAGTCCTTTGCGACCAAGGACTAGATACCCACTGGACGGGTGGATGATGTTGGACCTGGGCGGTAGGAAACTCTTCACCCTGGAGACCGGTACTCCTCTGGGAGAAGGCCTTAGGAGTCCAGCCGCTGGGACTTTTGGAGATTCACCCTGGAAGCCGAAGTCCCCCCAGGAGGATCCCGTAGGGACATGGCCGCTGGGACTTAGGCGACTTCCTGAAGGTGAGGGTGGTTCGGATGCAGGCGCCTCCTGCAGGTTGTGGTTCAGGACGGCTGGCACCTCCAGCAGGTCGTAGGAAATCCAGAAGTCGATCCAGGAGTCGGAGTCCAAGAGCGGTCCGCAGCCAGTCCAGGGGTCGGTATCCAGAGAGCGGTCCAAAGCCAGTCCACGGGTCGAAGCCAGAGAGCGATCCGCAGCCAGTCCAGGGGTCGGAGCCAGAGAACGATCCAAAGCCAGTCCAGGGGTCAGAGCCAGAGAGTGATCCAAAGCTGGTCGGTCGCTGAATGCTTATGACGATTGTAGGAGAATTCGGCCCACGGTAAAAGGGAAACCCAGTCATCTTGCAGATCCTCAACAAAGGCTCGAAGAAAGGCCTTTAGTGTTCGGTTGGTCCGTTCGACCTGGCCGTTGGCCTGTGGGTGGAAGACTGTAGTAAGGTCCAAGCATACTCCAAATTTCCTGCACAGGGATCTCCAGTATATTGCTGTAAACTGCGGCCCACGGTCAGAGGAGATGTGTGAAGGTAAACCATGTAGACGAAATACATGCTGTGTGAAGAGGTTGGCCAGTTCCGGCGCCGAGGGTAGCTTAGCGAGGAGCACAAAGTGTGCCATCTTGGAAAAGCGGTCGACCATGACCCAAATCACCGTCTTCCCTTCGGAAACAGGCAAGTCTACGATAAACTCTGTGGAGAGGTGGGTCCAAGGCTCCGTAGGAATAGGCAGTGGCTGCAGAAGCCCCCAGGGATGTCCATGGAAAGGCTTGTGTTGAGCACAGGTAGGACACGACTGGACATATTGTCGTTCGTCCTCCTTAACTCGGGGCCACCAATAGAATTCGGTCAGGAGTTCCAGAGTCTGGGTGATACCCGGGTGTCCGGCGGTCAGCGAATCGTGGGCCCAGGCTAAGACCCTCTTTCGGGACCGAGTAGGAACTACCGTCTTACCCGCTGGGGCAACTTCAGCGGCTGCTAACAAAACCCTGGCTGGATCCAGGATGTATTGAGGCGGGTTGAGTGCATCTTCGGGTTCGGATGTCCGAGAGAGCGCGTCCGCTCGTATGTTCTTCGTTGCTGGTCGGTATCGAAGGGAAAAATTGAAGCGACTGAAAAAGAGTGCCCATCGTGCCTGCTGCGGATTGAGGCGCTGAGCCCGACACAAGTACTTGAGATTTTTGTGATCGGTGTAAACAATAACCCAATGTAATGCTCCCTCCAACCACTGACGCCACTCATCAAAAGCTAACTTAATCGCCAGTAGTTCTTTATCCCCAATGCCGTAGTTTCTATCAGTGGGGGAAAATTTTCGAGAGTAGAAAGATCAGGGCAGAAGCTTGCCTCTGGTAGATAGCTGGCTTAGAACTACCCCCACAGCTATATCAGAGGCATCCACCTCTACGATGAACTGACACTGGGGGTCAGGGTGGCGCAGGCAGGTGTCCTGGAGGAACGCTTCTTTCAAGTCATGAAAGGCCTGTATGGCCGTAGTCGGCCAATTTTTGGCATCAGCCCCCTTCTTGGTGAGCGCAGTTAGTGGAGCCACCTTCTGTGAGTAGTGCAGAATGAATTGCCAGTAAAAGTTGGCGAATCCCAGGAATCGTTGGAGGGCTTTTACCTCCTGAGGTTGTGGCCAGTTCTTGATTGCAGCAATCTTCTTGGGGTCCATCAGAAAACTGGTGGATGACACAATATACCCTAAATAGGGTAATAACTCTTGTTCGAACACACATTTCTCTAACTTAGCGTAAAGTTTGTTCTCTCGAAGCTTAAGCAGTACCTGTCGGACGTGTTGGCGGTGCGTTTCTAGGTCCTTGGAGTAAATAAGGACGTCATCAAGGTAAACAATGACTGAAGAGTGTAACATGTCTCTAAGAACCTCATTCATAATGTTTTGGAAGACCGCCGGGGCATTACACAGACCAAACGGCATAACCAGGTATTCATAATGGCCGTCCCTCGTATTGAAGGCGGTCTTCCATTCATCGCTGGGATGAATCCTTACCAGATTGTAGGCTCCCCGCAGGTCCAATTTAGTAAAGAACTTGGCCCCCTGTAACCTGTCCAGGAGCTCCGGATCAAAGGCAGAGGGTAACGATCTCGCCAAGTGATGCTGTTCAGGCCGCGGTAATCGATGCAGGGGCGGAGTGACCCATCTTTCTTGGCTACGAAGAAGAAGCCTGCCCCTGCCGGGGATTTAGATGGCCGAATGAATCCTCGCTCCAGGTTCTCCCGGATATAAGTAGACATGGCTTGAGTCTCTGGAAGGGATATTGGATAAACCCAGCCCCGCGGCGGAGTGGCACCTGGCAAGACGTTGATTGCGCAGTCGAATGGACGATGCTCTGGAAGAATTTCAGCTTTCTCCTTGGAAAAAACATTATGGAACTCCCGGTACTGAAGAGGTAACGCCAGAGGGGTAGTCATTAGAGTCACCGGGGCAAGGGGTAAATCCGTCAAGCAGGTACTAAAGCAGGCGTGACCCCAGGACGCCAACTGGAGCGAATCCCAAGCAATGACTGGAGAATGCTTCCGAAGCCAGGGTAACCCCAAGATGATAGGATGCATAGTAGAGATGTGCTTCGTTTTTTTCTACCGGGTCATTTTTCGGGTCGGATACTTCGTGGTACAATTCGGGTTTTTCGTTTTGTTTTTTCGAAAAACGAAACGAGGAAACACGAAACCGGGCCGAAAAATGAATCGGTAAATGAAGCTTAGAAAACCCCACCCCAAGCATTTAAAAACATTTAGAAGCATTTTCGTATATATATACAACCCCACCCCACCATCCCGATCCCTCCCCAAGACTTACGAAGATCCCTGGTGGTCCAGCGGGGTCCCGGGTTCCATTTGCCCTCCGTGCCCGGTACTGCAAGCCGTGCGCCTCAAAATGGTGCCGAATAGCCTGAACTACCATGTCACAGGGGCTTTTGGCGCTATTGGTCAGCCCCTGTCACATGGCCATCGGCACCATCTTGTGCTCCTATCATGTGACAGGAGCTGACCAATGGCGCCGAAAGCCTCTGTGACATAGTATGGGCAAAGGCTATCGGCGCCATTTTGGTTACTGGCAGCCGACAATGAAATCGCTCCCGGACCCCTGCTGGACCCCCAGGGATTATTGGCAAGCCATGGGGGGGTCAGGAGGGGGCTCCTGACCCCCCTCCTGACCCCTTGGGGGGGTCAGGAGGGGGGCTCCTGACCCCCCCAAGGCTTGCCAATAATCTCTGGGGGTCCAGCAGGGGTCCGGGAGCCATTTCATTGTCGGCTGCCCAGTGCCCACTGATGCCCAATGAGTGCCCTGTCTTCTTGGCTTAAAAGAGCACAAAGAGACAGCCTGAGTTCAATAAAAAAAAAAACCTGCAGTTAAATAAAAAGGATGGCTTGCTTGGCACAGCAGCAAAAACGAAGAAATATCTTTTTCAATGGAAAATTTTAACCAAGTAGCTAGCAATTGAATATATCTCCCACCTACAACACCCATATCCCACTTGCAACCTACCCCAAGGGGTAAAATAAGCAGAAAAATGCCACTGCTAGCAGCTTCTTTCAGTGGCACAGACAGAGAGACCGTCTCAGATCAATAAAAAAAAGTGCGGTCAAAAAAAGCATGGCTAGCTGGCGGTAGCACTGCAGCAAAAACGAACAAATATCTTTTTCAATGGAAAATTCTATCAAAGTAGCTAGAAATTGAATACAGATTTGAGACACAGACTAGCTCTGAGTTCAGCTACCTCCCCAGACCATCCCCGCCAAGAACGTGCATGTCATGCCGCATGCTTAACGTATAAATAGTGCTGTGTCATTAGGAATAGCGTCACAGAGCACTGACGGTGATTGGTCACTGAGCGGTGATTGGCTGCATTAGAAAAATGCTTACATTGCTTAGCTCTGATAGGTTGCATTTTGGTCTCCTTGCCAACCTGTCTGACCCACTCTATGACAGGACTGTGAGGTCACTTATGACTCACAGGAAAGGGCTGGTTTTTGCTATGTCCTATTTCAAATGGCTGCTAAGAAATCACTGCGAGCCAAAAGATTGAAACTAATATGATATGTTGTATTTGTGGGGGATCGCGATGCGTTTCGCGAACCCACGAATACAACGAATAGGCACTTATGCGTTGCGGATTGCCAATGCATTGAATACAAATGCACATCCCTATTCAGTAGTGCAGCCACACTATTGAATCTAGCCAGCTATCTTAAAGTTAGCCAGCTATAGTTAACCGGCTAACTTTAAGGAGCTCTTTAGCCGACCAGACATAGCTGGATAAGTTATTAAGCTAACTCTGAATATCAGTGTTAGCTGGATAACCTAGCTGGCTAATGGAACTCCTCCCCAAAAAACCTCGGAATGCCCCTAAGGTAGCCAGATAAAATATAACTGGCTAAGTGCCCAAATATTCATTTAGCTGGATAACTTCTGATGTATCCAAGTAAATGCTTCAGAATATGGACCTCATAGGTTCTTAAGTTTGGCTGAAAAGAGGCGCCTGATTTAGGAGCCGAAATTTAACTACTAAGCTTTTTTTGAATATAAGCACCTGAAAAAGCTACTCTGACAATAAATACTCACTTTGAGTTAGAGCACCATCATATTGGACCTGATTTCCTAAGTCATTTTTCCCATTCTGTACTTATGTAAAAACAAGCTTGGTATATCTGTCTCATTGTTTTGTTTTGCATTTTTATTTATTTATTTAATAACTCATCTTTTTAAACCTGAGCTCAAGGTCAGTTACAATCACGTACAGTAGGAATTTCCCTGCTCCAGAGGGCTAATCTGAGGGCTTTATTTATAAGCAACAGTATTGTTTGCCAGAGTATCATAGCTTGCAAATCCCATGGGAATGTTGCCAGTGCTAAAATACCACAGTCACATGCTCCTGCTGCATAGCACATGATAGCAGCCTCACAGCCAAGGGCATCCATCTTCTTAAAGGGCCCAAACAGTCCAAATAGTGAACCCAAGTATAATAAAATGCTCAAGGGTCTTGAGAGACCCCATCCCCATCCTGCTGCTCCTTGAGGCAGTCAATGTTTAAAAACAAATTGACATAGTAGCTGGTCTCTGCACATAGGTTCTGCCCCTCCTTCTTTTTGACCTCCACCCTGGAGCTCAAATCCCCAACACCCAATCCTTACTAGGTAATCCTGGTGGTCGAATGGGGCCAAGAGGCTCCCTAAGGCTCTGGGCTACTGGCACATCTTTGTCCCTATAATATGATGAGGCAAAAGTATTATATTGGCCAACTGACACCATTTTGAAAATGGTGATGCCAGTTCTGGAGCCCTAGGTTGGTACTCCAGGCCCCATTAGATCACCAGGGCTACCTAGGTGAGGGCCAGGGCATTTGGGGGCAAGGTCTAGTGTGGGAGGGAGCTCAGGTCCTGGGGATTCAAACAAGGAGAGAGGGAGCTTGGGGGCAGGGCCGGCCCTCAGGGACCAGCAACTGTGAAAACTATTTTTTTAAATTTTGGCCGCATCAAGGGCCAGTGGGACGGTTGGGATATTTGTCTCTTGTGAGACCCCTAGGGGTTTTTTTATACTTGAGGGAACATTGTTTGGGCCACTCAGACCCTTTATGTGATGGTTCTGGGAGCACTGGGATATTCCTTAGAGTCCCGATGCTCCTGGGGAATACTAGCTGTAGCTGTACCTGAAGCAATGGAGGATGATGTGACTTGCCCAAGGTCACAAGGAGCATCAGTAAGAGAAGCTTCTTTGCTTCTCAGCCCATTGCCCTAACCACTAGGTAAAGGTGCCAAATGGAATAGAAATGAAGCTATATGAATGCAGAAGCTAGAAATCCTCAGAAAAGTCTTTTTTGTACTACTTTTTCAGAGCAGAGAAAACATATAGCACCAATTTTATACCCAAGGTCATATATTTAATCAATGCCTAACAACATTCCTCTACACAAAGATGCAGGAAGAAGGCCAGAGGGGAAAAGAGCCACCAACCTTTGACTTGCAATATTATACTGTACAGTAATTACAAAGAAACTCCTGTAAATTATGTAGTATCATGGGTGTACAGAATAATTTCTATACTATTAACATTTGGAAGCCACAATGTCTATATGATTTTTTTTCTGTTGCATCCAAAGGTCCATGTGAATCACTTTTCAAAAGTAAAACCACAAGGGTGCCTGCAAAGGTTAAAAATATACATGGATGTATAGTCACCTTCTGGCATTCCAGCTGAGTAAAAAGCAGCTCTTATCTTCCTCCATATGGTAACAGCAGGAGCAAGCACTATATTTAAAAAAAAAAGACTCACCATGAACTCTGTTTTCAGTGCTCAGTGTACTTTATGCCCACTGCAAGTCACATGGGGTCATCTTCAGTGCATGCTGGAGTGAAAAAGGCTAGGTATTTCTGTGAATAAAGTGCCATCACAAATGGAATATCCCCATAAGTAATTACATGGAGCTTATAGGTGTAATGACTCCAGGGCTTCTATTTGGAGCCATGCAATTCCATACAATTATAGTGCAGTTATGGTACTTAGCAGTTTCACTGTGACTATATTTTAATTGGTGCCTCTTACAGTAAAATGTTTTTGAGTTGTGCTACCCGAGGAGACCCCACAACAGTTTAGGATGAAACAAGTCCTGATGATTTAAGGGATTGCAAGAGAAAGTACAGCTCATTGAACTAAAGTAAAAGTGAATAAGACAGCTGCTTGCACAGTAAATGTTGAATGAAAGTAGTTAGCCTGGTTTACATGGGGGTGGGGGAGGTTGGACTTGAACATCTGGGAAGCATTCATTTTTTTCAGGCAAATGTTCTACCAAGCAAACATATTTTCAATAAATAGCTATTGAATGCAATTTTAAATGTTTTTGCCTAGAAGTCTTTCAAATTTCTCTTAGCAGTGCAATACAGGGGGAAGCAAAAGAAACTACTGGCATCTGGCAGACCTTATAAGCTCTGATCAATATAAGATGTTTCTGTCTGGACTATGAATTACCCCCATGCTTGGGGTGGGGAGCACCACATGAGAAATTATATTTACTAATATGATTTATCTTCGGGGTTGTAGCCTGAGCAGGGGATGAGCAGGGATCTGGTCACACCGATACCACAATTCTGTGTCCCAATCAACCTCTCATTTGTGGCACCACAGACCAGATAAAATCATTACACCAGAATAAAAGAATAACTAACCCTTTTACTAGTATTATATAAGTAGACAGCAATTCTAACCAGAACATTAAATGGGAAAAGTACAGTAGTGAAATATAATATAAACTTGCAATTTTCTTATTTTATATCAAGCAATGCAAAAATAACACTGGATATGGCCTGTTAGCTGGGGCAACCAACATACTCATATGGATAGTAAAAAAAAAAAAAGGAAAAAAAAAAGAGGAATGCTAATAGAGAAAGTTTGGGGGTAAAGCAGTGAAATACACAGCTTTCAAAAACTGTCTTTACTCAAGGGGGGGGGGGAGGGGGACATATAAACCCCACTGTCACCAGTTTGTAAAGGGTGCACCATTCCCCAAACACAAAATTGTGTGGGAAGAAAACAATCAAAAAACTGAAGAAGTCCCTCTTGATAGTGGAGCTGGCTAAATGACAAACCAAACAGATGAGCAAGCAGAAAGCAGGTCTGGTTTCAGTCTCTTACAGAAATACCATGGTCCTCCAGATTTTGTTTCCCAGTACCTGCCAGCAAGGGTTTATGCTTGACTTTGATTGAAAGACTGAAGCAGTTAAGATGAGATACTGAATTTGTGAGAAAAGGCAAGGAAATATACCTTCTCCCTCCCCTGATAAGATATTCTCTGTGCAAAGTTTAGATTACTCAGTCTCTTAGGAGGGTGTTCCAGCCATGTGCTGCTGGGCCTGGATATCTCTGGAAGGAAGTCTTTCAGACTTTCAGCTCCTGGTTCCTCTGTCCCTTATTGGGATTTTACATGTAGCTCGGCTATGAAGCAAGGACAGCTGTCCATCTCTCCTATTTCATTAGAGCACAGACTTCTTTTTCTCCCTCTTGATAATTAACTGTTCGGGAGAAGAACTGATTGCAGAGCTGCCAGATGTACTCCTCTCTTCCTGGCTTCTGGCTCCAACTCCTGGTAGTTCCTGCCCCGACACAAAACAGAAACATCCAAATTGTGCCTTTTCTACCTTAAATGATCTCCCAGCATTCCTTTCGCTTCCTCCTCTGCTGGCTATGTAGTGCTGATCTCTGGGCAGGCTAAACAGTACTGCCCTTGTCCCAACCTGTTAACACTATGAGTGCTGGATGCTGTTTTTTGCAGAACATCTGTCTTTCACAGGAGAGCACACAGGGTTTTTTTTAAATGTATTTTTCTATTCTTTCACCTTGGTTGTGGCAGCTTGCAGACTCTGCAGGGTTAAAAACCCTTTTTTGACAGGACCAAAACACATCACTCAGATCCAGATGCATCTCAGTCCACATTGTAAAGTTCCAACACATGATAAACATGTGGGAGCAGGAACCTGGTTTATAGTAGCTTGCTACATGTCATATTCCAAACATTGAATTTTAATAGAGAAATACTGTTCAGAAAGTCCATAGCATTAACAGCTGCTGTAGCTATTTAAGAGGTATAATTATATATTTTACTTGAGAGCATAAAAGAGTTAGTTTACTAGTAAGTGTGAAATGAAGTTAACCTCATCTCATATTTCGAAGATTGACCAATACATTGGTTGTAATGCATACAAAAACTAATTACTTATGAATATGAAAGCATCGTTTCCAAAATGATAGAGAAAAAACTCCAGTTGTCAGCCTGGTTTCTTAACATTCATAATGATGTCAGCCTGTCTCCACTTGATGTCAGATGTAAAAATAAATAGATATTAAACTGTCAGTCAATGAGATTGCAAAGTCCAGGAGAGTTCAATCTCAGATTCCCTATGTTCTCTTTGGTGGACACAGGTGTTTAAGTGTTATGAAATGCCATAGGGCCTTAAAATGAATGATGCACTTCCCTGCAGTTCTGGATTTGCAGCACAGCAGGGATGAATCTGCCATTATCCTCAGCAAACTCCCTGTGGCCTCAGAAAGGGTCAACAATTCTTCCATGTTCTTTAATGCTAAATTTTCAAAAGCCTTAATCAACTCCTAGAGGTATGCTATATGCTTTCAATGTCCCTCCAGCAAACTACAGGGCAATCCCAGTGGCCCTCCACACAGAAACCACAGTTTATTAATTTTTCATAAGGTACTTAAAGTCACTCATCTGTCACTAATAAACATTAACACTATTAAATATTAATGGTCAGCTAATAGCATAGTGAGACTGAAACTTGCTGTTTGATGAGTGCTCCAGCAAGGTACATCACAGATTCTATTCACTGTTTGTGCTTTGTACAATGTCACTGGTCCCTGTGAGAGTTCTTATCAGTTTGATGTTGCAGACTTCTGATCTCTCAACAAGGTGCAATAATTAAGACCCTCCTCTAACATAATGCCACTTACAAAGCTATTCCAAATGATCAACTGGCTAGAAAGAAAAGATGGGAAAACTCTCAAATGCAGAATTTTGAATGTAGAAACCAGGTCAGTCTTGTAAAGCTAATGGAACAATCATAGGGCAGAATTTAATAATCTACAACTGAGAACCATGATATCTTTTCAGAAGCCACCCTTATTTCTTAGATAAGATTCTAGAAACTTGCCTTTTTCTTCCATATTATCAAACACAGACACTCACACATACACACATATATATGTGTGTATTCCATTTTTAGGAAACCCTGTGAGGTAGCATGTAAGGAACTCCCTCAGAACACCTTAAAGGACCGGGTACAGCTATCTGTACTGGTCCTCCTTAACTCTATACCCCACAAGGGATTCTGGGATAGGGTGGAGCCCTGCAAGCAGGGATAACAGACCAGGGCCAGCGGGAAGAGGAAGACCCAGGGAGAGAGCCAGAAGCCTCAAGAATACGAACCGTAAGTTACGATTATTTTGTTGAAGTGCTCAACCGGCTGTTTTGTTTATTATTGCTTAATAAAGATACTTATAAAGATTGTTGCCAGAGTCCAGCCTGGAGTCTGTTCTCTGGCTAGTCCTTACCACTCGGCATCATACATCCATACTGTATTTTTTCTGTCTAATAATCAAAGCTTCCCCAAGACAAAAATAATTTCAAATCAAACACAACAATTCTACAAGAATCACTTCCTATAGTTTCAAAAGATTATCTCTGAATCTTAAACAAATCAAATAAAACCAATATAAATAATCTATGAAATTAAAATACAATTAATACCATTTATAAATGCAAAAGATTCATAGCAAATTCAGTCTTGTAAAAATCCAGGTCTGCCATCAGGGTTGAGTAATAACTAGTGAACAGATGTGCCTTTAAATAATTTGTTTGCCAATATAAAGGCAATTTATTTTTCTGTAATCTGTGGTCTGGTGTAGTTTATTTTATTGGTCAGGAGGTAAATATTCAACACCATTTAGACAGAAAAACTGTGTATTTTCTTTCTAAATTGCAACTTTTCCATCTTGCCCTTTCTTCTCCAGCTCTGCCTGCAAGTGGGGGCTTCTGGTGCAGGGCATACTTAGGCAAATAACTGATCTGGCTATCTACAATATAAGAAGTTAGTTGGGTTTGTGAGTAGCCTAACCATTAGCACATACCATAACAGTTCTATAGTTATTTGGAAACATGTTCCTAGATACAATAACCATAATCTAGGTGATAAAGTGGTGATGTGAAGGTATGCACAAACATTTCACATTTTGCAGCATTACTGTCCCAACTATGCCCTCCCTCTCCTTCCCACTCAAGATCCAAAGCTAGAATCTACACCTCTCCGTAACCCTCACCATCAGTAGTAAATAACAAAAGATGGTGCTGGTCTCTCACGACTCTTAACCCTACCCCTGCCTGCTCGCTCCCAGTTCAGACAATGTATTTACATTTATATTGCCTCCAAGGTTCCCCACCCTCCATCTCTTCCCCCTCCCCCTCTCCTTTCCCTCTTACCCTCTTGGTACCTTCTGGCTGAAAGATATGTAGCCTGCTTTGTGGTATCTGCCTACCACCACCAGAGCCTGAAGCTTCTGAAGTTGCTAGGGGAAAACTCGTTGGAAACACTGGCTTCCATGATAGCTGTTTTCTCAGTGCAAGATGAATCGACCCCAGGTTATGCTAGGCCAAGGTTGGCGAACTCCAGTCCTCGAGTGCCACAAACAGGCCAGGTTTTCAAGATATCCACAGTGAATATGCATGAGATAGATCTGCATACAACGGAGGCAGTGCATGCACATTTTTCTCATGCATATTCACTGTAGATATGCTGAAAACCTGGCCTGTTTGTGGCACTTGAGGTCTGGAGTTCGCCATCCCTGTACTAGGCTGACACTGCTATCCAGGCTACAGATCTTTCAGACAGAAGGTACCAGGAGAGGATGCAAGGGAAAGGGTGGAGTGGGGGGAGGAGAACCTGAAGGCAATATCATTATTAAGTGTTACAGAAACCCATTCGCTGGAATGCACAAAGACTTAAAAAAGCTGTCACCATATTTATTAAGAGCACACCACAAGCCCCACATAGCAAACAGGCAGTTGCCTTCACTATATGCAGTAGATGAAAAGCAATAGAAGAGCTATACAGACAGAATAGTTTTGTGCCTAAATAGGATGCTAAGATTAAAACATACATGTGCATCCTCCTTCTCCAGTAAAATGCCCCATTTCTATTTCTCTCAGATGTAGCTGGCACACAGAGGCTATCCTTCTATGAAAAACTCAAATACGAAAAAGTCCTGGGGAACAATCTGAAAAAACAAATTACATATATAATTGCACGCTTTAAAACACCCACACAGTGGTCAGTTTGTCCAGTTTTCTAATTGGGTGACATCACAATTTTCAGGCAAAGAAGTGCTCGATGATTCTGCTGCAAACCTGACTTCCTCTTAACATGCTTTCCTGATGACGCACTGGGGGACACTAGATCCTCTCCTCGATCAGGGTCTACTTCTGTGTTGCATGCAGCAGGCTAGCACTATGTGACCTACTGTATAAGGGTTATACATCAAACTCCCCCCCCCCCCCATTTTATCCAAACAGTGGAATTTACTTTTTAATAGGCCAACGGTGCACTCTATCACACAATGAGTGTGCCTCATTGCCTCTCCTCTCTGTTGGTGTCCAAGTTTCAGGAAAAGAGGTGAGAATCAATGGCTGGCAGCCATATCCTGCATCACCTGAACAATAAATAAAGCACCTGTGAAGGGCTGGATGCTGTCATATTATATATGAGATACCTAACAATGATGCACTATCTACGCTCTCTAAAGAGATATAATATTGATGTCACTCATACATGATATCACCTCCTATATTGAATCTCAACTAGTCTATTGATATATAAATATGAATCTAAATCAACTCATTTAACGAGTGTGTCAAATCAGGATTTATGTATCTATATCAAAATTGAACATGAAAAAACTTTTAAAGAAACAGAACATTTTTGAGGAGAGAAGAGGAAGGCTTCACATAATTTCATATATCACCGCATCCAGCGGTATTTATAATTTTAATCATCAACTGACTTCCTACCGCCCGTGGTTTTTTATGTTTATACTTGGCGTGTGGTATTAATGTGATATACTTTGATTGTCTAATTACAATGTTTAAATTTAAAATCGCATGTATTAGGTCGAGTCTATCTTATAAATTGTGGTCAAAGCCACTAACTACTTTTAACTATAGCTCTAAATTTCTTTCAAAACGCCGAACCTCTCCCAGAAATGCCGACACTCTTCAAATGTTAGCCAAAAGCTGGAGACATAAAATCAATTCCCAAAACTTATCTTCTTATGTGTCCATATCCCAACAGGGCCTTGTTTCGAATCAAAGATCCTTCATCAGAGGATGTACTATTATGTCCTGGTCGTTAATGTTGTCCAACGTTTTACTGGTTTACTGGCCGTGTAAATGGTCGCCATGTTGGTTTAAATCCCCAGGTTGCTGCTGGCTTATATATATTCACCCTTCCTCGAATCGTAACCAATCCCGATGTGCATCAAAAGACGTCATTACGTCCCAGCTGTCAAATTATTTAAACAACATCACTCAATCATTCATCTAAAGTAGCATATTCCATTTGAGCTCTTCATTTAATCCCTGTGGAGATTGTGTACCTAATGTGAAGATCCAATAAGCTTCCCTCAAATTCAATAAATGTGTGCGATCATCTCCACATGAGGATGCTTGTACATGATCAATAATTTTCCATTTTATTTGGGTAAAAGAATGCTGATGTTGCACACAATGGGTCACTATAGGCGTGGTGAGTGTCTGAGTATGTAAAAGAGATTTATGTTCATTTAATCTCGTTCTCATATTCTGAGTTGTCCTCCCAATGTAAACCTTAGGACAAATCGCAAACCTGAGCGTATACAATGTGATCTGAATTGCACGTCGTGCGTGACTTATGTGTCACCTTGTATTCAGACACTGGATCCATCCATGTTTGGCCCTCAATACAGTTTATGCAATGGGTACATTGGCCACATTTGAAGTGACCAATGTCACCCTGAACAGTCTGTTGTAATGCTTGTGCATGTACGAGACGATCCCTGATATTATTGCCTCTGGATGTCACTATCAAAGGTGGTTCTTGGAATATGCTATGAATCCCCAATATATGCCAATGCCTTCTGATCGCTGCTGATAAAGCTGGAAATGCCGTGGTTTGTTTCAACTCGCAAACCAAATTAGGTTCTTGTTTTTTCGGTTTATAAGTGAGGAGAGCCTGCCTATCAGAGTATTTCGCCTGTTTATAGGCTTGCTTGACAACTTTCTTCAGATAACCACGTTGTAAAAATCGATCCATGAGTATGACCGCTTGAGTTTCATATTCTGACAAATTAGAGCAAATCCTTCTAATCCGGAAGAATTGACTCGTGGATAACCCACATTTGAATGAATAAGAGTGGTGACTATGAAACCTGAAAAGATTATTCCGATCTGTTGGTTTTCTGAATATAGTGGTTGTCAAAGTACCATCCTCATATTGTAATGAAACATCCAAGAACGTCATCTTACGATCTGACCATTGTGCCGTGAACTGCAGATTTTCATTGACAGTGTTAATCCATGTGCAGAATGCACTAAAGGGTTCCTCTGATCCTTTCCAAATAAAGAAGATGCCGTCTATGTAACGAAACCAGATGATAATATCCTGCCACCAATCAGATGTATAAATGTGTGTACTTTTGAACTGTGCCATGTACAAATTGGCAGTTGTGGGAGCCAACGGAGACCCCATGGGAATACCATGGGTCTGTAAGTATAAGGTGGATTCAAAGAAGAAGTAGTTTTTGATAGGGATGTGAATCGTTTTAGGACGATTAAAATTGTCGTCCGATAATTTTAATATCGTCTTAAACCGTTATGGAACACAATACAATACAGATTCTAACGATTTATCGTTATAAATCGTTAGAATCGTGAGCCGGCACACTAAAACCCCCTAAAACCCAACCCCGACCCTTTAAATTAAATCCCCCACCCTCCCGAACCCCCCCCCCCCAATAACTTAAATAACCTGCGGGTCCAGCGGCGGTCCGGAACGGCAGCGGTCCGGAACGGGCTCCTGCTCCTGAATCTTGTCGTCTTCAGCCGGTGCCATTTTCCAAAATGGCGCCGAAAAATGGCGGCGACCATAGACGAAAAAGATTGGACGGCAGGAGGTCCTTCCGGACCCCCGCTGGACTTTTGTCAAGTCTCGTGGGGGTCAGGAGGCCCCCCACAAGCTGGCCAAAAGTTCCTGGAGGTCCAGCGGGGGTCAGGGAGCGATTTCCCGCCGCGAATCGTTTTCGTACGGAAAATGGCGCCGGCAGGAGATCGACTGCAGGAGGTCGTTCAGCGAGGGTTCCGGCGCCTCGCTGAACGACCTCCTGCAGTCGATCTCCTGCCGGCGCCATTTTCCGTACGAAAACGATTCGCGGCGGGAAATCGCTCCCTGACCCCCGCTGGACCTCCAGGAACTTTTGGCCAGCTTGTGGGGGGCCTCCTGACCCCCACGAGACTTGCCAAAAGTCCAGCGGGGGTCCGGAAGGACCTCCTGCCGTCCAATCTTTTTCGTCTATGGCCGCCACCATTTTTCGGCGCCATTTTGGAAAATGGCGCCGGCTGAAGACGACAAGATTCAGGAGCAGGAGCCCGTTCCGGACCGCTGCCGTTCCGGACCGCCACTGGACCCGCAGGTTATTTAAGTTATTTGGGGGGGGGGTTCGGGAGGGTGGGGGATTTAATTTAAAGGGTCGGGGGTGGGTTTTAGGGGGTTTTAATGTGCCGGTTTTTCGATTTTTCGATTTTTCGATTTTTAACGATTTTTAACGATTTTTCACGATATTTTACCCCCCCAAACGGCAACAATACGATTCCCTCCCCCTCCCAGCCGAAATCGATCGTTAAGACGATCGAGGACACGATTCACATCCCTAGTTTTTGATGAGTACCAATTCAGCCAACTGTATAATATAAAACGTGGATATTCTCTGTATCCCACTTCGTGTATTGACTGCAGTGTATATCACTTCCAGTGCTTGATCCTGAGGGATGTTAGTGTACAAGGCTAATACATCCATAGAGGTGAGCCAATATTGTATATTAGAATTCATAACACATTGTTCAATCTGCTGTAAGAAATGGATGGTATCCTTCGTAGGGATGTGAATCGTTTTAGGACGATTAAAATTATCGTCCGATAATTTTAATATCGTCTTAAACCGTTATGGAACACAATACAATAGAGATTCTAACGATTTATCGTTATAAATCGTTAGAATCGTGAGCCGGCACACTAAAACCCCCTAAAACCCACCCCCGACCCTTTAAATTAAATCCCCCACCCAATGACTTAAATAACCTGCGGGTCCAGCGGCGGTCCGGAACGGCAGCGGTCCGGAACGGGCTCCTGCTACTGAATCTTGTTGTCTTCAGCCGGCGCCATTTTCCAAAATGGCGCCGAAAAATGGCGGCGGCCATAGACGAACACGATTAGACGGCAGGAGGTCCTTCCGGACCCCCGCTGGACTTTTGGCAAGTCTTGTGGGGGTCAGGAGGCCCCCCCCCAAGCTGGCCAAAAGTTCCTGGAGGGCCAGCGGGGGTCAGGGAGCGATTTCCCGCCGCGAATCGTTTTCGTACGGAAAATGGCGCCGGCAGGAGATCGACTGCAGGAGGTCGTTCAGCGAGGGTTCCGGCGCCTCGCTGAATGACCTCCTGCAGTCGATCTCCTGCCGGCGCCATTTTCCATACGGAAAATGGCGCCGGCCATACGCGTATGGCCGGCGCCATTTTCCGTACGAAAACGATTCGCGGCGGGAAATCGCTCCCTGACCCCCGCTGGACCTCCAGGAACTTTTGGCCAGCTTGTGGGGGGCCTCCTGACCCCCACGAGACTTGCCAAAAGTCCAGCGGGGGTCCGGAAGGACCTCCTGCCGTCCAATCTTTTTCGTCTATGGCCGCCGCCATTTTTCGGCGCCATTTTGGAAAATGGCGCCGGCTGAAGACGACAAGATTCAGGAGCAGGAGCCCGTTCCGGACCGCTGCCGTTCCGGACCGCCACTGGACCCGCAGGTTATTTAAGTTATTTGGGGGGGGGGTTCGGGAGGGTGGGGGATTTAATTTAAAGGGTCGGGGGGGGGTTTTAGGGGGTTTTAATGTGCCGGTTTTTCGATTTTTCGATTTTTTCGATTTTTTAACGATTTTTAACGATTTTTCACGATATTTTACCCCCCCAAACGGCAACAATACGATTCCCTCCCCCCTCCCAGCCGAAATTGATCGTTAAGACGATCGAGGACACGATTCACATCCCTAGTTTTTGATGAGTACCAATTCAGCCAACTGTATAATATAAAACGTGGATATTCTCTGTATCCCACTTCGTGTATTGACTGCAGTGTATATCACTTCCAGTGCTTGATCCTGAGGGATGTTAGTGTACAAGGCTAATACATCCATAGAGGTGAGCCAATATTGTATATTAGAATTCATAACACATTGTTCAATCTGCTGTAAGAAATGGATGGTATCCTTCGTAGGGATGTGAATCGTTTTAGGACGATTAAAATTATCGTCCGATAATTTTAATATCGTCTTAAACCGTTATGGAACACAATACAATAGAGATTCTAACGATTTATCGTTATAAATCGTTAGAATCGTGAGCCGGCACACTAAAACCCCCTAAAACCCACCCCCGACCCTTTAAATTAAATCCCCCACCCAATGACTTAAATAACCTGCGGGTCCAACGGCGGTCCGGAACGGCAGCGGTCCGGAACGGGCTCCTGCTACTGAATCTTGTTGTCTTCAGCCGGCGCCATTTTCCAAAATGGCGCCGAAAAATGGCGGCGGCCATAGACGAACACGATTGGACGGCAGGAGGTCCTTCCGGACCCCCGCTGGACTTTTGGCAAGTCTTGTGGGGGTCAGGAGGCCCCCCCCCAAGCTGGCCAAAAGTTCCTGGAGGTCCAGCGGGGGTCAGGGAGCGATTTCCCGCCGCGAATCGTTTTCGTACGGAAAATGGCGCCGGCAGGAGATCGACTGCAGGAGGTCGTTCAGCGAGGGTTCCGGCGCCTCGCTGAATGACCTCCTGCAGTCGATCTCCTGCCGGCGCCATTTTCCATACGGAAAATGGCGCCGGCCATACGCGTATGGCCGGCGCCATTTTCCGTACGAAAACGATTCGCGGCGGGAAATCGCTCCCTGACCCCCGCTGGACCTCCAGGAACTTTTGGCCAGCTTGTGGGGGGCCTCCTGACCCCCACGAGACTTGCCAAAAGTCCAGCGGGGGTCCGGAAGGACCTCCTGCCGTCCAATCTTTTTCGTCTATGGCCGCCGCCATTTTTCGGCGCCATTTTGGAAAATGGCGCCGGCTGAAGACGACAAGATTCAGGAGCAGGAGCCCGTTCCGGACCGCTGCCGTTCCGGACCGCCACTGGACCCGCAGGTTATTTAAGTTATTTGGGGGGGGGTTCGGGAGGGTGGGGGATTTAATTTAAAGGGTCGGGGGTGGGTTTTAGGGGGTTTTAATGTGCCGGTTTTTCGATTTTTCGATTTTTCGATTTTTAACGATTTTTAACGATTTTTCAAGATATTTTACCCCCCCAAATGGCAACAATACGATTCCCTCCCCCTCCCAGCCGAAATCGATCGTTAAGACGATCGAGGACACAATTCACATCCCTAGTTTTTGATGAGTACCAATTCAGCCAACTGTATAATATAAAACGTGGATATTCTCTGTATCCCACTTCGTGTATTGACTGTAGTGTATATCACTTCCAGTGCTTGATCCTGAGGGATGTTAGTGTACAAGGCTAATACATCCATAGAGGTGAGCCAATATTGTATATTAGAATTCATAACACATTGTTCAATCTGCTGTAAGAAATGGATGGTATCCTTCGTAGGGATGTGAATCGTTTTAGGACGATTAAAATTATCGTCTGATAATTTTAATATCGTCTTAAACCGTTATGGAACACAATACAATAGAGATTCTAACGATTTATCGTTATAAATCGTTAGAATCGTGAGCCGGCACACTAAAACCCCCTAAAACCCACCCCCGACCCTTTAAATTAAATCCCCCACCCAATGACTTAAATAACCTGCGGGTCCAGCGGCGGTCCGGAACGGCAGCGGTCCGGAACGGGCTCCTGCTACTGAATCTTGTTGTCTTCAGCCGGCGCCATTTTCCAAAATGGCGCCGAAAAATGGCGGCGGCCATAGACGAACACGATTGGACGGCAGGAGGTCCTTCCGGACCCCCGCTGGACTTTTGGCTAGTCTTGTGGGGGTCAGGAGGCCCCCCCCCCCAAGCTGGCCAAAAGTTCCTGGAGGTCCAGCGGGGGTCAGGGAGCGATTTCCCACCGCGAATCGTTTTCGTACGGAAAATGGCGCCGGCAGGAGATCGACTGCAGGAGGTCATTCAGCGAGGGTTCCGGCGCCTCGCTGAACGACCTCCTGCAGTCGATCTCCTGCCGGCGCCATTTTCCGTACGAAAACGATTCGCGGCGGGAAATCGCTCCCTGACCCCCGCTGGACCTCCAGGAACTTTTGGCCAGCTTGGGGGGGGGCCTCCTGACCCCCACAAGACTTGCCAAAAGTCCAGCGGGGGTCCGGAAGGACCTCCTGCCGTCCCATCGTGTTCGTCTATGGCCGCCGCCATTTTTCGGCGCCATTTTGGAAAATGGCGCCGGCTGAAGACAACAAGATTCAGTAGCAGGAGCCCGTTCCGGACCGCTGCCGTTCCGGACTGCCGCTGGACCCGCAGGTTATTTAAGTCATTTGGGGGGGGGGTTGGGGGGGGTGGGGGATTTAATTTAAAGGGTCGGGGGTGGGTTTTAGGGGGTTTTAATGTGCCGGTTTTGCGATTTTACGTTTTTTTTGATTTTTCACGATTTTTCACGATTTTTCACGATATTTTACCCCCCCAAACGGCAACAATACGATTCCCTCCCCCTCCCAGCCGAAATCGATCGTTAAGACGATCGAGGACACGATTCACATCCCTAATCCTTCGTATATAATTGCATTTCTTGTACAAAAGGCTGTAATATACGATCTAAAAATCTGGCCAGAGCTTCAAGTACTGAATCATTTAATGATACAATGGGTCATATCGGTGGGTTATGAATATTCTTATGAATTTTTGGTACAGCATAAATTACTGGGATCTTAGGATGGGATACCATAAGGATCTTTCATTCTTTATCAGTCTTTATCAGCCTGCACATGGATTAGCACCATCAATGAAAATCTGCAGTTCACGGCACAATGGTCAGATCGTAAGATGATGTTCTTGGATGTTTCATTATAATATGAGGATGGCACTTTGACAACCACTATATTCAGTAAACCAACAGATCGGAATAATCTTCTCAGGTTTCATAGTCACCACTCTTATTCATTCAAATGTGGGTTACCCACGAGTCAATTCTTCCAGATTAGAAGGATTTGCTCTAATTTGTCAGAATATGAAACTCAAGCGGTCATACTCATGGACCGATTTTTACAACGTGGTTATCCGAAGAAAGTTGTCAAGCAAGCCTATAAATGGGTGAAATACACTGATAGGCAGGCTCTCCTCACTTATAAGCTAAAAAAACAAGAACCTAATTTGGTTTGCATGTTGAAACAAACCACGGCATTTCCAGCTTTATCAGCAGCGATCAGAAGGCATTGCCATATATTGGGGATTCATGGCATATTCCAAGAACCACCTTTGATAGTGACATCCAGAGCAATAATATCAGGGATTGTCTCATACATGCACAAGCATTACAACAGACTGCTCAGGGTGACATTGGTCACTTCAAATGTGGCTAATGTACCCATTGCATAAACTGTACTGAGGGCCAAACATGGATAGTTCCAGTTTCTGAATTCAAGGTGACACGTAAGTCATGCACGACGTGCAATTCAGATCACGTTGTATACACTCTGATTTGCAATTGTCCTACGGTTTACATTGGGAGGACAACTCGGAATATGAGAACGAGATTAAATGAACATAAATCTCGTTTAAATACTCAGACACTCACCACGCCTATAGTGACCCATTGTGTGCAACGTCAGCATTCTTTTACCCAAATAAAATGGACAATTATTGATCATGTATGAGCATCCTCATGCGGAGGTGATCGCACACATTTATTGAATTTGAGGGAAGCCTATTGGATCTTCACTTTAGGTACACAATCTCCACAGGGATTAAATGAAGAGCTGAAATGGAATATGCTACTTTAGATGAATGATTGATGTCATTTAAATAATTTGATAGCTGGCACGTAATGACGTCTTTTGATGCACATTGGGATTGGTTTTGATTCGAGGAAGGGTGAATAGATATAAGCAGCAACATGGGCATTTAAACCAACATGGCGACCGTTTACACGGCCAGTAAACTTCAGTAAAATGCCGGACGACATTAGCAACCAGGACATAATAGCATATCCCCTAATGAAGGATCTTTGATTCAAAACAGGGGATATGGACACATGTTGGGATATGGGCACATAAGAAGAATCGTTTTGGGAATTGACTTTATGTCTCCATCTCTCAGCTAACATTTGAAGAGTGTCAGCATTTCTGGGAGAGGTTCAGCATTTTGAAAGAAATTTAGAGCTATAGTTAAAAGTAGTTAGTGGCTTTGACCACAATTTATAAGATAGGCTCGACCTAATACATGTGATTTTAAATTTAAACATTGTAATTACACAAAGTATATCACATTAATACCACACGCCAGGTATAAACATAAAAAAACCACTGGCGGAAGGAGGTCGGTTGATGATTAAAATTATAAACACCGCTGGATGCGGTGATATATGAAATTATATGAAACCTTCCTCTTCTCTCCTCAAAAATTTTCTGTTTCTTTAAAAAAATTTCATGTTCAATTTTGATATAGATACATAAATCCTGATTTGACACACTCGTTATATGAGTTGATTTAGATTCATATTTATATATCAATAGACTAGTTGAGATTCAATATAGGAGGTGGTATTGTGTATGAGTGTCATATTACATGTAGCACAGCTTATAGAGTGAGGGTTATCTCTTCACCCTTAAATTACCTTAGCCTTAAGAGTGTAGATGCTAGGGATGTGAATCGTGTGCCCGATCGTCTTAATGATCGAAATCGTCTGGCAGGAGAAGAAAATCATGTTTGGCACGATTTTTTAGCTAAAAAATTGTTTTTTCCGATTAGTGCCCACTAACGGAAAAATGGGAGTTAGTGCGCACTAACCATTGTTAGTGCGCACTAACAGAAAATGATACAATTTGACACTTTTCAGGTCAGTTAAGGTCAGTTTAGGAATGAATATGTATTCCTATTGGCTGCCCTCTTATTTATTCATGTTACCAAGGTTCCCACTGACAACATATGGGGGATGGGAAATGGAAACAGTTGGTAGCTTGACAAAAAAAGTAATGTGATCAGTCAATGTGACTAGAAATTGTGCCCTGCCCTATCCCTGATACGGGGAGTGTTGTGATCTTCCTGCATGCCGTGCCGTATCCCTGATGCTGGGAGTGTTGTGATCTTCCTGCACGCAGTGCCCTATCCCTGATACCAGGGGTGTTGTGAACTTCCTATATGCAGTGTCCTATCCCTAATACCAGGAGTGTTGTGATCTTCCTGCACACAGTGCCCTATGCCTGATACTGGGAGTGTTGTGATCTTCCTGCACACAGTGCCCTATCCCTGATACCGGGAGTGTTGTGATCTTCCTGCATGCAGTGCCCTATCCCTGATACCGGGAGTGTTGTGATCTTCCTGCACTCAGTGCCATGTCCCTGATACTGGGAGTGTTGTGATCTTCCTGCACACAGTGCCCTATCCCTGATACCAGGGGTGTTTTGATCTTCCTGCATGCAGTGCCCTATCCCTAAAACCAGGAGTGTTGTGATCTTCCTGCACACAGTGCTCTAACCCTGATACCAGGAGTGTTGTGATCTTCCTGCACGCAGTGCCGTATCCCTGCTCAGTGCAGGAAGATCACAACACCCCCGGTATCAGGGTTAGGGCACTGTGTGCAGGAAGATCACAACACTCCTGGTATCAGGGTTAGGGCACTGTGTGCAGGAAGATCACAACACTCCCGGTATTAGGGTTAGGGCACTGTGTGCAGGAAGATCACAACACTCCCAGTATCAGGGATAGGGCACTGTGTGCAGGAAGATCACAACACTCCCAGTATCAAGGATAGGCACTGTGTGCAGGAAGATCACAACACTCCTGGTATCAAGGATAGGGCACTGTGTGCAGGAAGATCACAACACTCCCAGTATCAGGGATAGGGCACTGTGTGCAGGAAGATCACAACACTCCCGGTATTAGGGATTAGGGCACTGTGTGCAGGAAGATCACAACACTCCCGGTATTAGGGATAGGGTACTGTGTGCAGGAAGATCACAACATTCCTGGTATTAGGGATAGGGCATTGCATGCAGGAAGATCACAACACTCCCAGTATCAGGGATAGGGCACTGTGTGCAGGAAGATCACAACACTCCTGGTATTAGGGATAGGGCACTGCATGCAGGAAGATCACAACACTCCCATTATCAAGGATAGGGCACAAGTTCTAGTCACATTGACTGATCACATTACTTTTTTTGTCAAGCTACCAACCGTTTCCATTTCCCATCCCCCCAACCATCACCTCAGTGGGATCCTTGGTAACATCAATAAATAAGAGGGCAGCCAGCCAATAGGAATACATATTCATTCCTAAACTGACCTTAACTGACCTGAAAAGTGTCAATTTGTATCATTTTCTGTTAGTGCGCACCAACAATTGTTAGTGCGCACTAACCCGATTTAACGATTTTTAACGATAAACCGTTAGAATTCCTATTGTATCGTGTTCTTTAACGATTTAAGACGATATTAAAATTATCAGACGATAATTTTAATCGTTGAAAAACGATTCACATCCCTAGTAGATGCTACAGGCACAGTACATTACACATAGACTATGGAGGTTTGACAACTGTATAATAACTTCCCTTTGCCATTGGGCACCATATGAATCCTGACATGAGTGAGCCAAAACAAGCCAACCCTGTCACAGTATTCAAAGTTTTAACATAAACCTCCCCAAGCTTGCAATTAACTTGTGATGCTATATTCAAATACTGCTTATATGGTATCTCGATATGATAATAGAATGGGTACTAAATTATTTAAGCATGCATATGTACAGAATCTGCATACAGGCATGCTATGTAAATAATTATTTGGGTCAACAGTACATGTCAGCTAGGAATTGGTGTTTAGACAACATTAAAGCAGTTGATCTTTCTCAAAGGCTACCATCTTTGTCCACACCTGGGTTGCCTTGTCTCCCACCTCTTGGCTTTTGCAAGTCAATCCACATAAGGTTTGGTACTGTGTCATGGCAGTATACAGAGCTCTGACTGACAAAGACGCTGGCAGAGTAATAAGAAAACAGCTACTGCAGGCATGAAAAGGGCCCAGACCAGGAGTTTAAACACCTAGAACGTTGACAAAGAGTGAAAGGGTAAGCCAAAAATATGCCCTACAAGAGTAATTGGTGGCAAAGAAGGAGCATCACAATGTGTATTTTGATAATACAAAGTAGTGTTATATGGGCTACTAGTAGAAGTATTGTTTCTACCCCAAGTTGTAGTGAGTTCCGTAGAATGGAACCAGACATTGCCTGACTCTATATATCTATTTTTCCAAACTTACTTCTGCTGTGTGTGCAGATTCCAAGGGCACCATTCATAAGAACCTTTACTCTGTAGCTGGGATAGGCAATGAAGGAGATACATATAGATAGCCTTTATAGGCTATCTATATATAGCTGATCAAATCGTAACTGGTAGTTTTCTTCCAGCCATATGACAGAAAACCTTAAAACAAAGTGTTACGCTCAGGGGTGGACCCTTGTCCTGAGGCAGTGGAGAACTGCCTCCTGGTAGGGACCAGGAAGCAACTGCCCCCAGGGGGCAGAGTACTGGAGGAGACAGAGGCTAGGAAGAGCTTCACCACTGGAAGCCTGAGATCCCCCCCAGAGGAGCCCGTAGGGACCCAGGCTGCTTGGACTTAGGTGGGCCTCGCAGGGTCTCCTGGGAGAATGAAAGTCTGGCATGCCCACAGGCAGAAGGGGAGCATGGTCAGGTTCGAGACTGGAGGTCAGATATACAAGGAGGACCAGAAGAGCATAGGCAATGACAAGGCTAGGAACAGAGCCAGAATCTAGAGACGTGGTCAAACAGGCAGAGGTCAAATTCCAGGAGTCAGTCCGAGGAGTAGTCAGCAAAGCAGAGGTCAGGTTCCGGAGGTCAGACAAGATCACAGGCAGGCCGAGGTCAGAAGGTAGGCAGAAGGCAGGCAGGTCGAGGAAAAGACTGGGGTCAGAAGGCTGGTAGCAGACAAGCAGGTCGAGGAGCAGACTGGAGTCAGAAGGCAGGCAGCAGATGAGCAGGTCGAGGAATGGACTGGAGTCAGAAGGCAGGCAGCAGACGAGCAGGTCAAGGAACAGACTGGAGTCAGAAGGCAGGCAGCAGGCAAGCAGGTCAAGGAGCAAGCTGAGGTCAGTACCAGTGAACAGTCCAGAGGTACTACCTGGGGAGACGAACAGGAACAGAAGGACACTGGAGTACTAGGAAGCAGGAACAAGGCAAGAACAGAAGGATCCTGGAACGAGACTTGGAACAAGACTGGAGCAAGAAACAAATGCAGTGACAATCTAGCACAAACGCCGACCCGATTACCAAGGCAAGGAAGTGCAGGCAATGACTTCCTTATAACAGGGAATCAATCACGACGCACCACGGAGTTAGGACCCGCCCTTGTCCCTACAAGAGGCCGGGCGGTCCGCCCGCGCACGTAGGGGCGTGGTCAACACAGCCAAGGATGCCGAGCTTCGGCATGAGGCCTGGTGCACAGTGGAAGGCCCAGCGACCGCCGCCGCAGGACGCCGGGCCTGGAACCACTTGCAGCTGTCGCTAGGGAGGCCGACCCAGGACCTGCCATGGAATCTTGAAGGTGAGTAAACCCAGGCCGAGCGTGGATGGGATGCATAACACAAAGCATGCATGGATATATACATTAAAAGGTCTTATTCAGTAGCTATCCATTGCAATATCTCCCTTCCTCAAATTTTAGTAAATAGTTAAAACCATAGGTTATAGGCATTGTAGGAGGCCCCCAGGAATTTTGTGACCACACTGAAAAAGCACATGTATGCATCATACACAATTTGCACACTGAGAGTGGAAAAGCTTGTAGGGTACAATGAGAGCACATGTGTGCAGTCTATGGCACCCAAAAAATTAGGGAATTGTTCTACAGTATAGAAATCCATCTTTATGGCCTCCAGTTCATGTCTGATGTGCTGATGAACATGTTTGTGCAACTCTCGGATCACCTGGTGCAAAGACCTAGAAAAGCTTGATTATGATATGTCCCTACAATGCTGATAGTTGTTTGGAAGGAGCCAGAAGCCAGGAAATGCAGTGAGCTCAACAGTTTTATTAGGCCTCAAATGGTATGGGACCTAGCTGTAACAGGATCCAGTTCTTCTTTTAGCTCATATAATGCCATGATGGCCTATGAGGTCAATCATTACCTCCTGATCTCTTCTTCCTCAGGAAGAGTAAGCAGTGTGGTACAGACATTCACTTCCACCCAAACCAGTGTTGCCTCTTACTTGGTGTGAGACCCCCAGTGCCCTACAGGCCACCGTACCCTAGTGGCCCATCTGCTTCCTGCTGTGGCTCCAGCATAGGTGGCATTTCAGCCTCCCTGGCAACTTGATAGGGCTGTTTGCTTCACTCTGCTGCAAGGTAGCCAAAAGCAGACAATAGTAGCCAAACATTTTGCCAGGAAATAGCTATGCCAGCAAGAAAGGTCTTTTAATTTATCTAGAGCTCAGTAGGTGGGTAGAATAATGTGGACCAAAAATATGAGAAAAAAAAAGTGATTTTTGCATAATATTTTATGTCTTGATACAAATAACTCCTGAGTTATTTTCCCCCAAATCTGCAATATTTCCTGCTTTAACCCACCATATTGTACTGCATGAAGAGATAACCCTCCTTTATCAGTATATTTTGTATCTGTTTTGCATATTTACATACAAATTAGCAAAAAGATTTTAATGCACTTCTTTTCATTGCAATGTTTGCAGACAAACAGTGCATTGTACTGGGTAGAATTGGACAAACAAAAAAATCACTGCTTTTCACTGCTTCTCTATCTCCAGTCCACCACCCTACCCCAATGAACAGAGAGAAAGCAATGCTGCAGTCTCTCTTTTAAAGTGAGAGCTCTATGACTGCAGCAGTTAAAAATAAGAAAAAGTCCTTTTCCAATGCAATGTCAAAATTCTTCTTTCTTAAAGCTTTTCTTTGACTCTAGGAGAGCATCTGAAAAAATCCAACATCTTTGCACATGCTCAGATCTTTCAGTAGGAGGACGTCAGCATCACTTGATCCATATGCCAACTATAGGCTAGCTAAAAAAATGCTTCACTTTCATTGGATCTCTATCCTGTCAGTTTGTCTAATTCTCCTGCCTCAGCTCTGGCCCAGCTGCTACCTCATACAAACACTGCTTGATTGCTATAGTTGCCAGTCTCACTGCAGCACTTTTCAATGTACCATAGACTTTAATGATAAACATAAAAGACTGAAACAAAATGTTTTGTTTAAATGTGTGGGCACCCTCCCATTCATTTTGAGAGTCCATAAATGAAATGAAAATGGTTCAGTCATGCATTTTACCCATTTGTTTCAAATGAATGCATATCCCTATTGGAACAGTTACAAAAAAGGATTCTCTTTTTGAAACCACTCTGTGGTAACCATCCCGGAAACCCTCCCTTCAAGAAAACTGTTGGTTTTCAAAGCACCCACAAACACAGAAAGAAACAGTCCTTACTGAGAAGATGCCTCTCTTTTGACTAACTCACAACTAGAACAGCTTAGGTGTATGAGCCAGCTCTCGCTCAGAGGTTCATCATTATAAACTAGAGATGTGAATCGTGTCCTCGATCGTCTTAACGATCGATTTCGGCTGGGAGGGGGAGGGAATCGTATTGTTGCCGTTTGGGTGTTTAAAGTATCGTGAAAATCGTGAAAATCGTGAGCCGGCACACTAAAACCCCCTAAAACCCACCCCCGACCCTTTAAATTAAATCCCCCGCTGAACGACCTCCTGCAGTCGATCTCCTGCCGGCGCCATTTTCTGTACGGAAAACAATTCGCGGCAGGAGATCGTTTTCCGGACCCCCGCTGGACCCCCAGGGACTTTTGGCCAGCTTGGGGGGGCCTCCTGACCCCCACAAGACTTGCCAAAAGTCCAGCGGGGGTCCGGAACGACCTCCTGCAGTCGAATCGTGTTGGTCTATGGCCACCGCCATTTTGAAAAATGGCGCCGGCTGAAGACAACACGATTCAATTGCAGGAGGCCGTTCCGGACCGCTGCCGTTCCGGACCGCCGCTGGACCCCCAGGTAATTTAAGGCATTTGGGGGGGGGGGGTTCGGGAGGGTGGGGGATTTAATTTAAAGGGTCGGGGGTGGGTTTTAGGGGGGTTTTAGTGTGCCGGTTTTCCTGCCCTCCTCCTTCCCCCGATTTACGATTTTTTGACGATAAAACGGGGGAATTGGTATTGTATCGTGGCCCTAACGATTTTTGACGATTTAAAATATATCGGACAATATTTTAAATCGTCAAAAAACGATTCACATCCCTATTATAAACCCATGCCACAAACTACCCCACACAGAGATTTGGCATGTCTAAGAATATGCAGTTTGTTTTGCTGCAGTAGATGTTTACAAAAGATTTAAGAAAAAGAGTCAATTCCATCTGAAAAGTTGGAAGAACAGTTTTGAGCATGCCTCAGCTATTGAGGTTTGCTATCATATTTGAACTTTGCACTAAAATCATTTGCCTAGTCTTTAAATTTGAAAAAAAGGAGCCTACATTTTCTGTCAGTAGCCTATCCAAGTAAATCTGTAAGGAACTATAGAACAAGACAATATAGCTTCTCATTCATTGGAAAAATAAGGGAAATATATCTACTAACAAAAAAGATGCAAACATCTCCAGGCTAGCCCAGAACATGTTTCTTATGGGTATTCTTCCTTAAAAATACACCCTAGGGCAGCCTGGATGTATTGCACACTGCCATGTAGAATGTCTATGGTTCAAACCCCATATCAAGTCTTCCATTTCCCAGATTGACTGGAGATGGAGATGCTGCGGAGGGGACACATCAGGAAGTTAGTAAGTAGCACATTTAAAACATTCTGAGAAAATTCATTTTCACGCAATTATGCTTTGGAATTCATTGCTGGAGGATGTGGTAAAGGTACCTGGAATAGCTGGGTTTAAAAAGGTTTGGACAAGTTCTTGCTGGAGAAGTCCATAAACTGTTATTAACCAGATAGTTTTGGAAAAAAGCCAGTACTTATCCTTGGGCATTAGCATCATGGCATTATTTACTGTTTGGAATCCTGTTGGATACTTGTGATCTGGATTGGCCACTGCTGGAGACAGGACTTGATGGACCTTCAGTCAGACCCAGTAGGGCAATTCTTATCTTCTAATGTTCATGGAGGAGGGAAGGGAGTTGTGCTTTTTCTTCAAGGATGGCACCTGGTGGCCAGTTTCAAAATCCATGATTGGAGGGTCCAGGAGGAAGCCCTGGTACGTAGTCCCTGGTTCAGAATGTGGTACATTGGAAAGATATAAAATAGGGGGAAATTTTCTGGGTAGTTGTAAATGAAGGCTTGTAGCATCTGGATCCCAATCCTGGTTCCAAATGAGCTGGAGACCCAAAGGAGCAGGAAGGAACTTCAAAGAAAATGCACCATATCTTGGTTTATATTTTCTATTTCACTGCACTGAAGTCTTGTTTTTCTTGTAGCAAGCACAGCAAATAAAACTGTCTCCAGGCTACTTTCTGCCATGCTTTGTTCTGTAAATGAAAGCAGCCTGTTCTACTTCGGACATCAGCAGCAGTGAGCAGACCCTGGTAGTTTCAACAGCCTTTTTACCCAAAGCAAAGGGAGCCTTGCCTAAAAATTGTGAACTTAATTTTTATTGGCAATGATATAAATCAGTACAAATAAAATTATGTGAGTAATCTAGTAGAAAAACAATTTTTCTTTGGCAAATAAAAAGTTGAGATTTATGAATTAAATTCTAAACAATATCATGGGTCAATTGTGTCACATTTCACTAGGACTTACCATGTTTGTATTGGTCGCAGAAATTTTTTTCTGACTGAATGTGATAGGATAGCCCAAAATGTATGAAAAATCCCTTTGCATATTATAATAGAAAGTACCTAGAGAAAGAGCTACAGATGAATCTTTACTCTGAGGGGCAATCTGAATAATTAGCAGTATAAGTTCAACATTAATATACCTACTCTGTGTCCTGATCAGTGATGTCTCTTCATGCTCACCTACCCATCTTTCTTTAAAAGGTTTGACACCTTTTCCATTTATGCGTTCGTGCCATATGAAATCCACTGGCTGAAGCTGCTTTCCTCTCTATTTGCATTCAGCTCAGACACACAGTCCTCTGTAGGAGTCTGCCTTCATGATTCATTGGCTCAGATATCCTATAGAGTTTACATGATGTCTGCTAAGCCCCATACAGTTTTATATCCATTATAACCAGGGACAGGCAAGTAGGAAAGAGGTTGAGCATCTATCTATGCTTGTCTTCTTGCTCTCTTTACAACAAATGAACAATAGTTACTTTTTGCATGCTATCACTACATAAGGAGGTCAAATTATAGGAACTTGTCTAAGTTAAATAAGAAAAAGTCGTATAACTTGTTTACTAAAGCTAGAACACATGGCTAATGGGAAAATAAAGAATTATGCTTGTTGAGAGAGTGAGTGAAATGCTGCCTTGATTTTGTGTTAAATAATTCTGTTCAGCACAGCCCTGCAAGTGGTCTTTTGCACTAGTAAATTCATTAGCAGAGCTAATAGACAGACTACTGTTGGGGCAAATTCAAATGTCTTCAGTAGGAAAGCTGGCAAGCTGGGTATATGTGCATTGCTAAAACCAAAGTCAGCTTTAAGCATAATTGAATTTTCTTTCTGAATGCTTTAAGGCATCATTCTGAGTTTTGAAAGTAAGCAAGGAAAAGACAATGTCCTAAGCGTTCTAGCAATGTAATTTCTATCTTATCTGATCTAAAACTTCAGAGCTCTATTTGAAAATGGTAAAATCATTTTCTTAAAGGAACACCGCCCCCCCCCCCCCCCCCCCAGTAACTTTCAACATGTATGCATATTTCTTCTCATAAAATTGTACTCTGCAGTAGATGAATAAACTGTTTTTTTGACATCCCATTTGGAAAATGGCACAAAACAAAAAACATCAAATGTCAATTGTTTCATTATTGTAATATTAGACCAAGGTAATAAGGGGATCACTTACTTAACAAAATCTTTACATCCTGCCAATGTACTTATATTTGTTCTTATATTTTATATAATGATACCTATGGATAACCCATCATATTGTACACTAGGATAATTTCATTGAGTAAGCCTGCATTGCCATGCGCATCATATAATCATAGGTCCAAATTCCTCAGTCTATTTCATTTTGCTGTACTTTTTTTATTTTTTTCCTTATTATGCAATTAAAATCCCTGACACGAGACAGTGTTTCATAATGATTCTTCCTCAGGGGGGATCTACTAGCTTTCTAGTACACAACTCTTCAGTGTCACATCCCAACTGGCAATTAATTATTTCTAAAACCAAAACAAAGCCCATTACATTGTCATTGTTGTAAATACCTCTCATTTTAATGTTTTTGTATCAGTCCTGGAACACTACCAACATGATCTCTGCTCATCCAGAAGTGAGCTCACACTGACTCCTTCCTCCCCAGTGGGCTTTAATTTCTTCTAATAAATAACACTTCACTTGTTGAAAGGGATGTCCCTGCTCCAGACAATGATGGACCATTGGTTCTCGTACCTTACTACTGACTAGATAATTTCAGTGTTCTGAGAGTTGTGTTTTTATAGCTCTTTTTGTTTGCCCCACATTTGGACATAGATATAAACCACAATCAGCAGTCTGTGCTACCATATAACATATTCCTGCCATGATATAGGATTAACCCATTGCATCCCCTTCTACTATTTGATCATATAAAGAGCATGCGTATGCAACAGGCATGCACATTGTTTGTAAATGCCATCTTAAAAGTGCAGTCCAGATGAATTCCACGCATTAAGAAAAGTAGTATAAAGGCAAATCAATTATCGGCATGGTTAAAAGGTGAGGTGAAAGTGGCTACTTTAGCCAAAAAAGCATCCTTCAAAAATTGGAAGAAGAATCCATCTGAAGAAAATAGGAAAAAGCATAAGCATTGGCAAGTTAAATGTAAAACATTGATAAGACAGGCTAAGAGAGAATTTGAAATGAAGTTGGCCATAGAGGCAAAAACATAACATTTTTTAAAATATATCTGAAGTAGGAAACCTGCGAGGGAATCAGTTTGACTGTTAAATGACTGAGGGGTTAAAGGGGCTCTTAGGGAAGATAAGGCCATTGCAGAAAGACTAAGGGGCAGATTTTCAAAGGCTACATGCGTAACCCAAGAAAATCTGCTCCTGCGCCGCCGAGCCTATTTTGCACATTTTATGGCGGCGCACGTAAGCCCCAGGATGCGCGTTTGTCCCAAGGCTTGCAAAAAGGAGCGGTCCGGGGGCATGGCCGGGGTGCAGCGATGGTCCTGGGGTGGGGTCGAGTGCTCCGGCACAGTGGCCTGTGCCGGGGCATGGCGCACTGGCGCGCACTGGCGCGCACAAGTTACGCCTGCCTTGGGCAGGCGTAGCTTTTGCAGCAAAGGTAGGGGGGATTTAGTTAGGGATGGGGGGGTGGGTTAGATAGGGGAAGGGAGGGGAAGGTGGGAGGGGCCGAAAAAAAAAAGTTCCCTCCAAAGCCGCTCCAATTTCGGAGCGGCCTTGGAGTGAACAGGGAAAGCCATCGGGGCTCCCCTCGGGCTCGGCGGTGCAAGGTGTACACCCCTTTGCGCATGCCAAGCCCAAATTTTATAACATGCACACGGCAGCGCACACATGTTATAAAATCGGACGTAAATTTGTTCGCGCCAGGTTACACAAACAAATCTACACCCTTCGAGTAGATTTTAAGATCTGGCACTAAATGAATTATTTGCTTCTGTCTTTACTAATGAGTATCCTCGGGAGATACTGGTTCCAGAGATGGTTTTCAAGGGTGATGAGTCAGATGAACTAAACCAAATCACTGTGAACCTGGAAGATGTAGAAGGCCAGAATGACAAACTAAAGAGTAGCAAATCACCTGGACTAGATGGTATGCAGCACAGGGTTCTGAAGGAACTACAAAATAAAATTTCAGATCTATTATTATTCATCGCGGATACGGTAAAAAATGGTTTCTTTAAGCTACACACGCTTAAACATATTAAATCTCTTTTACACCAATATGATTTCCGCACAGTCTTACAAGCAACTATTTTATCAAAGATTGATTACTGCAATGCTCTGCTACTGGGTCTACCTAAAGCCACCATTCAACCTTTGCAAATGCTGCAAAATGCAGCTGCCCGCATTATCACCGACACAAGCCGCCATGATCACATCACTCCAGCTCTTCAGTCTTTGCACTGGCTACCCGTGGCTTACAGGATAATTTATAAATCTATGACGCTGATACATAAAGCCATTCAAAATAGAGATATGCACTGGTTCACAGATCAACTACAATTCAAATTGTCTTCCCGCCCAACGAGATTCCAGAATTTAGCCAAACTAAAGATCCCAGCACCCAATCTGACTAAACTCTCTAGTACAAAAGAACGATCTTTCATTATTGCTGGATCAACAATATGGAACACCATGCCCTCTGAATTACGCCAGGAACTTTGTCACAAAAAAATTTAAACAAAACCTTAAAACCTGGTTATTTAAAAAAGCCTACTATTAATGAATTGAATCCTCAACTACTCTTCCTAATTTCCACAGTCTCTCATATATTGCTTATATTCTATTAATACAAAGTTATATATTGTATTGCATTCGTTCAGTTACTATGTTATATTGTAAAGCACAATGCTGAATTACTGTTTGAATGTAAACCGAGGTGATGTTACTTACGTACCCCGGTATAGAAAAATCTATAAATAAATAAATAAATACATATTAGTTAAAATTTGTAACGTATCTTCAAAATCATCCATTGTGCCTAAAGACTGGAAGATGGCCAATATAATCCCAATATTTAAAAAGGGCTCCAGGGGGTGATCTGGGAAACTATAGACCAGTGAGTCTGACTTCAGTACCGGGAAAAATAGTGGAAACTATTCTAAAGATCAAAGACACAGAGCATACAGAAAGACATGGTTTAATGGAACACAGTCAGCATGGATTTACCCATGGGAAGTCTTGCTTCACAAATCTGCTTCATTTTTTTGAAGGGCTTAATAAACATGTGAATAAAGATGAACTGGTAAATGTAGTGTATTTGGATTTTCAGAAGGCATTTGACAAAGTCCCTCATGAGAGGCTTCTGTGGAAACTAAAAAGTCATGGGGTAGGAGGCGATGTCCTTTTGTGGATTACAAACTGGTTAAATGACAGGAAACAGAGAGTAGGATTAAATGGACAATTTTCTCAGTGGAAAAGGGTAAACAGTGGAGTGCCTCAGGGATCTGTACTTGGACTGATGCTTTTCAATATATTTATAAATGATCTGGAAAGGAATACAAGTAATAAGGTAATCAAATTTGCAGATGATACAACATTTTTCAGAATAATTAAATCACAAGTGGATTGTGATAAATTGCAGGAGGACCTTGCAAGGCTGGAAGATTGGGCATTCAAATGGTAGATGAAATTTAATGTGGACAAGTGCAAGGTGATGCATATAGGGAACAATAACCCATGCTGTAGTCACACAATGTTAGATTCCATATTAGGATGTACTACCCAGGAAAAAGATCTAAGTATCATAGTGGATAATACATTGAAATCATCAGCTCAGCGTGCTGCAGCAGTCAAATAAGCAAACAGAATGTTAGGGATTATTAGGAAGGGAATGGTGAATAAAATGCATAATATCTTAATGCCTCTGTATCCCTCCATGGTGAGAAGGTAACTTGAGTACTGTGCACAATTCTGGTTGCCGCATCTCAAAAAAGATATAGCTGCACTATAGAAGGTACAGAGAAGGGCAACTAAAATGATAAAGGGGATGGAATGGCTCCCCTGTGAAGAAAGGCTAAAGAGGTTAGAGCTATTCAGCTTGGAAAAGAGATGGCTGAGGGGGTATATGATAGAGGTCTATAAAATCATGAGAGGTCTAGAACAGGTAAATGTGAATCAGTTATTTACTCTTTTGGATAATAGAAAAACTAGGGGGCACCCCCATGAAGTTAGCAAGTAGCACATTTAAAACTGATCTGAGAAAATTCCTTCAGTCAATACACAATTAAGCTCTGGAATTTATTGCCAGAGGATCTGGCTAGGGCAGTTAGAGTAGCTGTGTTTAAAAAAAGTTTGGATAAGTTCCTGGAGAAGTCCATTAACTGCTATTAATCAAGTTGACTTAGGGAGTAGCTACTGCTATTACTGGCATTAGAAGCATGGGATCTACTTAATGTTTTGCATACTTGTCAGGTACTAATAACCTGGATTTGCCACTGTTTGAAAGAGGATGCTGGGCTTGATGGACCATGATCTGATCCAGTATGGCAAATTCTTATGTTCTTATTGTTGCCTTTGCATTCTCCAAATCCTGGGATACAAGCTTGAAGGCCTGGAGTCCTGGCAATGCAAGCTCTGCCCTCCCATGATGCCATCAACTGACTCAAGACCAAAAGCCAGCCTGTTGCTACCATTGGATTGAATCAAAAAGAGTGTTGTGGGGGGGGGGGGCATCTTTTTGGGTGATTCTTTGGGAATGATTGAGAGGACAGAGATTTATTTACTGAAACTGCTACTGAATGTGTGTTATATTTTGTGAAGTTTGAGAGTGGATGGGGACTTCCTTTTTACTGCGCTTGTGGAAGAGTGGAAGGGGCTGGAATTCAAAAAGGGATAATATTAATGGCAGAGTTCCATTGCATTGTACTTATTATACTGCAGAATTATGTTATTTAATGATAATATGTTTTATAATTGTATGGCTACATGTCACTTTGAATCTATCCTGAGAAACGTGTGAGATTCAACCTTTAGAGGTCATATAAAATTGGGGTAAATTGAGTTTCTTGCACTAATTTTAATGTCATCTGCAAAAATTGTACGGTTGCTTTTTAATGCATAAATAATTGAGAAACATTCACAATACTGGATCTATAGAACTAGTATGAACTGGTTATATTATAGCATCTCCACTGATCAAATTCATCAGGATATTATTTCAGCATCTCATATAAATCTGTGAGGTTGTCATTTACAATTCTTATTTACTGAATGATTTCATAAGACTTATCTATATCAGTGGCTCCATCTCAACCTTTTCAAGTCCTGCATTTTTCAGCCATTTGCAGACATTCTAAAGTTTCATTCACTCCTGCGAGATAACTGGTCCACCAACCAAGAACACCTTCTCTAAGCAGTACCCTAAAACCAGACTTCAGAGCAGGAATGCAGATGGATTGTACAAAATTCAGAATTACTCTTGCCAGCTTATGATTGCTGCAATGTTCATAGACAGTTAATTGATCTAATTGAGCTGGCAGTTCTATACCTAGGCACTTTTGTTTTCAGTTTTTATTTTATTTTTCCTAAGAATTTCAGTGTTTTATTACAACTACAACAAAAACAGGAGAAATCAGTGGAGAAAAATGACCTGCCATTTTCCTGGGTAAACATAATTTTTGTTCCTGGTGTAATAAACACTGATAAATACTTAGGAAAATAAAAATAAAAACTGAAAACTAAGGTCCCTATCTATAAAATATTCTTACTAAATAAGCATCCCCAAAACAAGAGAGAGAGCCTATTTTCTGAACTACTTTTACATGGTTTATCTGGCAGGACAGGGATTGAAAAACAGAGGAAACAGGATTAAGAACCCTAAGAAATGTTCTGCCGTGATCATTGTTAAAAGAATAGCTAGGCCAAAGATATTGATTTATTGCTACTATACAATACAAAACTTTCTTACATCTCATGTGATTTTCTATAAAATAAGTTTGCTAATTCTCCTTTAGTATTTACCAGACAGAAGCTCATAGTTCAAAGCCACTGCTATATAAATTAATCAGGCACTTCTTTTTCAGTTCAAATTTCTGTATTTGAGTTTATAACAGACAGAACAAAAATACAGTAAAATTATGAACTCGTCATAATTAAAATGCTATAAACAAAAACAAGCAAATCCAAGTCTAACTAAAGAGAGAGGGAAAACTAGCAAAGCATGCCATTGTGTAAGAAAAGAAGCCCCCACCCCACACACATTCCTAAACTGAACATAGAAAGACCTTAAACCTTCCAGAGTCATCCAATATTAAAGATTAAAATAACGGTCAACAGGGTTCCATATTGCCAGCCATTTAGCTACCCTGTTATATTTAACAGCTGCAAATTTCTCATACTATTAAAATAGTCAGAATGCTACAAAAAATTCTATTGATTTCCCTTGGGATGCCAACACTGGGGGATGTAGCCCCTGAGATTTCAGAACAACAATTTTATAGGAGAGTTGGTTAGTAATATTCAAAAGTTCGGAAATTCTAGACCAAACATCTTGCCAAAAGATCTGAGTTAAGGGACAATAACAAAGCATATGTAAAAGGGTTGCATTTTCCATACCACATGACCAACATATATGAGTTGTCAGCAGACCTGCCTTATGTAACATCCAAGGAGTCCACAAGGCACAATGTGCTACAAAATACATAGAGTGCATAACATTAGAAGAAAGAGAAATCAATAAGGTTCTGAATGGGAACTGATCCTCAGCCTGGAGATCTGCTTCCAGTCCAATAAGCAAACTTCATTTCCTTCAAATGTTTATAAATATTAGAGTCAACATGTCTTTGAAATACCAATTCAACACACAAAGAAAGGATTTGAGGAGGTGTTAAGGCCTGAGATACTGGAAAGGCTGGTGAAAGAAATATAGAAATCAGAACTGAGAAAGAAGCAAATTTACTATCAGCAATAAGCAATTAACCAAATATTGCACTTTTGCCAAACTTCCCAATTCAAACTTCTCCTATTCATTTTAAGCATAGGATTATACCACAAGAGAGCTAAACAAGAATAGTTCCACTTATAAGTATTTGTTTTCAACAAGCATTCAAATTCTCTATAGGCTCTGCAAGTGGATCCATGTATGGCTGAATGTGTAAAGTGAGATGGCAGCTTCATTCCCGGCATTAACCAAAGAGGGAAAGGATTCACTTGAACTTCTTTCAAGTCTAACCATGCGGGACAGTAATATCATCTCATGTTTATCATGTAACCATGCCAGCCCCTGTTGTAAAATAAAAGCTTGAGATAGCAATACAAATCTGGAAATTCTGGCTATTTTATTTTTTCCAGAGAAATCTAGTCAGTATAAAATCTAGTGGTAAAAAAAAAATTGTGCTCATACTAAGCATGAAGTTAATTTGGGGGATGAGAACTAACTTAATCGCATCAAGTTGTCCCCATCGAGAAAGATATAATGAGGACCATCATAAAAGAGATAATACATTATGCTCGCTTAGAGACTAATTTCTATATCATGATAGAAATAGATCCCTAGATACTTCAGGCCTTTAGATATCTATTGAAAATGATAGCCCTGTAAGGAAACAGAAAGTAAATTCAAAGGCATTACTTACAATTTAGGCCAATTAACTTTAAAATCTACAATAGCTGAGAAAATATTAATTATCAGGATAGCACTTTCAGGATTACGCACATATAAAACATTATCAGCTGAATTTTAAAATGTGCACACGTGTAAATCTATACGTCCATGGCCAAGCACATTTTAGAAATGGCCCGGCCATGCATGTATCTGCCAGTACACGCAGGAGTGCTGGCAGATCGAAAGGGGTTGGGCTGGGTGGCTAGCCAGGACAGCAGCCATTAGGCCCTGCCCCGGGGAAGCACATGCCAACAGCTGGCTGGCGCGCGGCACTTACTTCATCTATTCAGATGAAGTAAGTTCTGAAATAAAGAAAAGAAAGGTAGGGAAAGAGGTTTTAGGGTTCGGGGAGGACAGAGGAAAAGGGAGGCAGAGTAGGAAGGGGTATGGGGAAATTCTCTCCTAGTCCACTCCTTAATTGGAGTGGACAGGGAGAAAACTGGGAACCAGCTGATCACGTTGCCGCGCATAGCTTATAAAATTCCCCCTGCGTGCACAAGTCCCAATCTGCCCACACATGTGCGCAGGTACCGTATTTTATAACACGTGCACACAGATGCGCGCATGTTATAAAATAGCCGCGTCCATGTGTGTGCACCGGGAACCGCGTGCACATTGACGCCCAAGTGGTTCTTCTAAAATCAACCCCTATCTGCATAAGCAGACAGCTTACATTCCTCCCCCAAAACAGGAAAGCCAGTAAATTCAGGATTTTAGTAAGGATTCCAAAGACAAATTAAACAAACATGGCGAGAGGGGACATCCTTGTCTAGTATCCCTTTCTAATACAATTTTAGTTGACAATAAACTATTAATTATTACCTAAGAACATAATTTTGGAAGTAAAGGACTTTCTGAACCAAAACATGACATAAATAATCCCATTCATTATGATCAAAAGCTTTTTCAGCATCAACAGAGATTGTAACTACAGGCTCAGACAGTATGAGCAATAGCCAATACATTATGAAAGATGGGAAGTTTCGTAATAAGGTACTCTTTTATAAAACCAGATTTATTTGGATGGATTAAATTACTAATTACTCATTCCAATCTGACAGCCAAAATGTTGGCAATTATTCTGTAATCTAATTGAGCAAAGAGATTGGTCGGCAGTTAGACACTAACATATTGGGGTAAATTTTATAACATGTGTGCGTGGCACACATGTTATAAAATTTGGGGTTGGCACGTGCAAGGGGGTGCACAATTGTGCACCTTGCGCACGCCGAGCCCGCTCCGAGCTGCGCTGCCTTCCCCTATTCCCTCCCAGGTCGCTCCGAAATTGGAGCAGCCTCAGAGGGAATTTCCTTACCCTCTCACCCCAACTTCCCTTACCTACCCCGCCCTTCCCCCCTACCTTTGATGATTTCTATTTTTTTATTTCAAAACTTACTTCAGCCCTGGGGCTGAAGTAAGTTGCATGCGCCAACCAACTGCCGGTGCATGATCCTCGGCCCAGAGGCTGTGCAGAGGCCTCTGGCCCTGCCCCCGGACCACCCTGCCCCACCCCACCCCTTTTGTAAAACCCCGGAACTTACGTGCTTCCCGGGGCTTTACACGCGCCGCCGGGCCTTTTGAAAATAGACCCAGCGCGCGTAACCTTTTGACAATCCGGCCCATTATGCTTTTTATTTTTGTGAAACAATATAACCTTAGCTTCATTAAAATGTGGAGAAGATAGTCCTTTGTGTTTCATCTCCTGAAAATATAACAATTTAGAAGAGAATACAGCATGAAAGGCTCTATAAAATTAAACTGAACCACCATCTAATCCTGGTGATTTCTCTAAATGCAAAGAAACGAGAGCTTTAGTAATTTCTTCCACAGTAAAAGGTACTTCTAAATATTTCATCTCAGTGTCTAAAACAGAAGGATACTTAATAGAATCCACAAATTATCAAAAGGCTATTTATAAATTAAAGATGATGTTGTATATAAAGACAGATAATATTTTCAAAATTGTTCCATATCATCTACATCCTTAGGTAAAATGTCATCCCTATACATCAAGTATTTATCCTAAAGTTTATCACTTTTATTGTATAATATCTACCTTTCCAAAGAAAAATAACTTTCCCTGCACATTGACTCATTATCTTATTTTAGTGATATTTAAATTTTTATAAAGCTGGTAATAACACAGGATCCAGAGTTTTAATGTGTGCTTACTCCAATTGTAAAACCTCTTGTTCAAACTGTCTAGTCTGATTATAGAATTTTGTATTTTTCTGTGCAATATAACTGATTATTTTCCCTCTAATAGTAACCTTAAAAGCCTCCCAAAGAGTAGAAATAGAAACATCATCAGTTTGATTATTAAAAAAAAAAATCTATTGCAGAGTAAACCTGTTTAGTAAAGGCCTTGTCTTCCAAAAAACCTGGATTAACATTTCCATGCTAAAGTTGACCCTTGGATTGATAGGAAAAACAGTGCATGATACAATACAACAATAGGATAACTCTGAGCTGCAACCATTGCCTAGAGAAGATGTTTAGAGACTAAGAATTAGTCATTCCTAGAACATGACTATTGTGGGAGGAGAGTACTATGTATAATCTTTATATGTAGGATGTAAATATAACCAAGGATCTACAAGACTAAAGCAAAATATATATGAAGCTGAAGAGGGAGCTCCAAAGAGATCTAATGGTTGATTAAAATCAACACCAGTTATCACAGACATTTTAGAATTTTCAATAAGAATTGCTGCTAAGTCATGAAAAAACTTTGGCACATCTGCATTTGGAGCACTGACATTTCACAAAAAAAAGTTTTATGGTTAATAGAAACAGCAGCAGAACCCAATCAGCCATTAGGATCCACAGCATGATCCCGCACTTGAATATCCAGATGCCTGAAGAATAAAATAACCCCCCTCTTTTTCTTAAGAGCAGAAGCAAAGACTAATTCACCCACCCAATCCTTTGTAAGTTTAAGAGACACAGCTGAAGTAGGATGCATTTCCTGCAGCATGCAATGTCAAGGTGATAAGATTTAAGATAATTAAGAATTTTGTTTTCCTTTTAATAAAATGATTAAGATCTTTTACATTCAGCAAAAATACTTTCAAGTCATCGTTGGAAGTCATTGAATCCCAAGTACCAGTAAAATCAAGAGCACAACCAGCTCTAGCACCTGTAAAGAAAATGTGAGAAAAAAAACAGGTACTTAAGAATCTTCATAGTGCCAAATTCCTCCCCATAAAAATTAAAGAACACACCAACAAATCTGAAAGAGAAAAATATTAACACCACAGCAGGCATAAATAAATGACCCAGTCTGACCAAATAATGCATTCTTGTGACCCAAGAGGAGTGGCTGCTTTAAAACCCTGGCAAACATTATGGGGTGGATTTTAAAAGGCCTGCGTGCGCCAGTGTGCCTATTTTGCATAGGCCGCCGGCGCGCGTAAAGCCCCAGGACACGCGTAAGTCCTGGGGCTTTCGAAAAGGGGTGGGAGGGGGCGTGTCCGGGGCGTTCCCGAAACAAAGCGGCGTTTCGGGGGCGTGCCACGGCGTTTTGGGGGTGGGCCTGGGGGCGTGGCACCGGCCCGGGGGCGTGGTCGAGGCCTCCGGACCAGCCCTCGGGACTGGAGGACGGAGCGGGGCTGCCGGCCGGCATGCGCAAAGTTACGCCTGCTTTCAGCAGGCGTAACTTTGCCGACAAAGGTAGGGGGGTGTTTAGATAGGGCCGGGGGGATGGGTTAGGTAGGGGAAGGGAGGGGAAGGTGGGGGGAGGGCGAAGGAAAGTTCCCTCCGAGGCCGCTCCGAAATCGGAGCGGCCTAGGAGGGAACAGGCAGCGCACGCTGGGCTCGGCGCGCGCAGGTTGCACAAATGTACACCCCCTTGCGCGCGCCAACCCCTGATTTTATAAGATACGTGCGGCTACGCGCGTATCTTATAAAATCCAGCGTACTTTTGTTCGCGCCTGGTGCGCGAACAAAAGTAGGCGATCGCGTATTTTTTTAAGATCTACCCCTATATGTAATAGCACCTAAGAGAAAGAACTGCAGCTAAATATACCAAGGTCAATATTCAAAGCTGGCCATTTAAGTAACTTAACTGGATATAACGTATCCGACTAAGTTACAAGATATATTCCATGGCACGGCTAAACTGGTGAAGACACGTGTATATGAATGCACTTAGCCGTATAAGTTATAACCGGCTAAGTTAGACCTGCTCTATGGCAAGTCTATATTAGCTGGTAAACTTATACGGCTACGTCCGAATATTACTACTTAGCCACATAAATTATGCAGCTAAGTCGCTCCACTTTGATCCACCCACTGCATGCCCATAATTTATGTGGATAACGTTTTAGCTGTATAAGTGACTTATGCGGCTATGTGGTGGCCGCTGAATGTAGGCGCATATTCAGCAACCACTACTTAGTTAGATAAATTGGACTTATGCAACTAAATAGCGCTGAATGTTGTTTGAATATTGACCTCACCCAGCAAACCAGCAAGAAGCATGGAATAAGAGTGGATCAAAATACACAGAGTAACATGTACTGTCTTATAACACAAATCAAGTTGTCTCAAGGAAAAAGGTTCCAGCCCTAAAGAGCAAATAAGCTAAAAATCAAGCTGCTATCTATAGCATCAAAAAGAAATAAGAAAAATAAGAAAAAATAGCATTTCAACACTGAGAGAATCACAGCGGTGCAGAAATTTAACTGTGGGTGTAGTAAAAGTTCAGCGACTCCTGCGAAGACAAAGCATAGAAATAAAACCCAGTGTGCTGCAAATCCATCAAGTGATCATCTGGGAAGAGAGAGTAAAAGTGTCCAAAAGCGTCTTTAAATCATCTGCTGAGTCATAATTCTTAGTAACATTATTGTGAGTGACCCGCATTCATTTGAGATTTAGCAGGGCAAATCCAGCCCCAGTTTCACTGAGCTGCAGACAAAGATTTTAAAAAAATCTTCCGACACTGTTCTGTAGACTTGGCTAAGTTGGGCACAAACAAAGGCTTCATGCCATCATAAAGCATCAATGTCTTTGCTCTTACAATAGTAAGAATGGATAATGCAACAGTCTAGATATGAAAGGCTGTGGAAACTTACTGGGTCAATCATCAAATTACATTAGAGCCTTATGGCACGATAATAAGCTTTAATGTGTTTTATATTACGTATATTGTGGCAATATTGCATGATATACACAATATTTTGCATGTCCCCGCCCAGAAACCCTCCCCTATTATAATGCATGTGTTTTACATGCATGAATAATGCAAATACATGTAAAGAAGGTCATTACTAAGCAATTTGATGCAAATATTTTACCCTGGCCGACCAAGAAGTTGATCTGCTGTAATAAAACAGCACCTTCCTGGTATGCGTTAGATGTGCGGCAGAAGGCCCAGGACTCTAACACAGATCCTGAGGCTCCCACCGCACATTTAACATGGCAGGGAAAAAACAAAACAAACCTGTGGCCAAATGGGGAGGTTGAGCGGGGGTCATGGCTGACCTCTGTTTCAACTCAGGGATGCAGGTCATAGTGGCCCTGACTCCCCTGAAGTAAACACAAAAGTAGATCGGGGATGGGTGCACTCTCGCACCTGTCCGGTCGGTGCAATTTTAAAAAATGACCCTGTGGCCTGAGTCCAATCCCCAGACCTTACCCCAATCATATGGCTGGGGCAAAGTGAGATCGGTGCCATTTTGGAAAATGGAAAAACCAAATAAAAAAAAAAGTTAAAGCATCTTACTTCTTCGTATGTAGCTTATGAAGCAATATCATAAAAGTGCACAGGATGATCCCATCAGAGCACTAGGTATGTGATGTAATTTGTAGCTCTGTTCCAGATACAATAAATCTCAGGCAAGCTAGGCAACTGCAGAACAGCTTAAATAAACTCAGAAATAAAATAGGATCAATTTTAATCAATTCCAGGTATTACGGCTTGTTCTGCATAGTTTCCAGGTACTGTCCAGCATGCAGTGTAAAACAGCATTATACAGAAAACAGCCAAAAAAATGTTCACTTTGTTGTTTCGTGTTGTTTTTAAAAATTGATTCCATTTTTTTTCTTTTTGTAAATTTTTAATGCACAGTAATTTCAAATTAGTGCACACCAAATCAAAATAGTGTGCACTAAATTGAAATAATGCACACCAACTGGAAATCAATGTGCATCATTTTGATTTAATGTTCACTAATTGAAACAAAACAAAAAAAAAAAATACTGCACATCCCTACTGGATAGGGCACAGTTTTCTTTCAGAGTTTACCAAACAGTGAGCCATGTTAAAATAATTAGTAAAGATTTCATGCTGAACATCTGCTGGAGATAAAAATAGCCTCTATAAATGTATTCCTCCATTTTTTTTAGGGGGGTAGGTTGTTCCCTTGAAAGTTGCCTGTGTTCCAGATGCAGCTCCATCTCTGCAACAAGAAAATTAAACTAGTCTAAAACATTTGAAGAAAACAATGTTATTAAAGCATTTTTATTTTATTTCCAAAGGGTATATTCTATACAGCTGTGCAAAGTGACTGGCAACACAGCATAATGGCTATAACAAAGAAATGTGAAAACAGAGGAGATGGAACTGTTCCCTCATGAAGAAAGGCTAAATAGGTTGGGGCTCTTCACCTTGGAAAAGAAACAGAGTGAATATGATAAAGGTTAATAAAATCATGAATGCGATGGAATCTATATATATAAAATGCTTGTGTCGGTTGCTCTATCACACTGTTATGTCTATCTGTGGCCAGCAGGTGGCACCATGAACAGTGGAAAGTGCACTGTGCAAAGACAATAAGCTCTGTCTGCAAAGCCCTGTCACACATGCACAAATAGACACATATACACACACACAGGCACGCACATACGGGCTCCTACACAAACACAGGTTCCCAGGCACACACATGTACAGGCCTCCTAAACACACACACACACATATATAAACACACATGCACACACAAACAGAAGTGCCTACACTTCTGTTTGTGTGTGGATTTTATAGAAGAGACAATCCGATCAATGCTGGGTACTTTTCACTAGTGGATAAATAAAGGACACATTTTTACCCTTTCAGATACTACTAAAACACTAAAACAAAGGGATACTCCAAGAAATGAACAAGTAGCTGTGGAATTTGTTGCAGATGTATGTGGTCAAGGCAAAGGAGTGAATTTACAAGGGAGTTATGTGAATAAAAGTAGCAGATATTGTAGCAATTTTCAAAAGCCCATTCACATATGTAAAACATTTGAATATTCAGCCCTATGGAGTGAATTTTCAAAGGAGCTGCATGTAAAAGTTGCAATTTTCAAAAGGCCATTTACACATGCAAACCCCAGTTTTATGCACATAAATTCTTCTGAAAATAATCTCCAAATAGCATAGCTGTTGAAAAGGAGTATGTACAAGTTCTTGAAAGAAAAATCCATAAATAATTATTAGCTAGGTAAACTTGGGAAAAGCCACCACTTATTCCTGCAGTAGAATGGTGAATCCAGGCCTTAGAGTGTAAGCCCTCTGGGGATAGGGAAATACTTACAGTACCTGAATCTAGTCTGCTTTGAAGTGCTGCAAAAAGTGGAATATAAAAATCTAAATAATAATAATAATAATAATAAATGGTGCCAGCAGCTCTTGCCAAAGTGATGTCACTTTGCGGCCCATCTTAGGAATGGCTGTGTTGTGGCACTTTTACTACTCACCATGCAAGTCATTTATGCTGGAAGTGAGATTCTATGCTTTTTGGGGCAGGAACTAGGCAACCATGTGAATTAACTTGGGCAGTACTCTGCATACTGAATACTACATAAACAATAAATATTTATTATTTCAGCTATCTTTTGATTAAATATGTTAACATGCCAAAACAATAAATATCATCTATTATTATAGATTGTTTTCAAGTATGTTTGTGATGTATGTATTTTCTTTAATAAAAATGATATAACATATCCTAACCAGAGGGACTGGCACCCGTTTTAAGGATCTGCTTCATCCTCCATCATGGACATTTTCCTATAATAATCATCCTTTATTGTTTACTGTATCCTCAGGTCATGTCACTGGGAAAAAAACAGATGGATTTAATTAAATTGTTTGAAATACTTAATGCATTCAGAGGGAGATTAAGAAGAGAGGAAAGATTCATAAGGCATATTTGTTTTATTTCATTTAATAAATTATACTGGTATATGTTCCCCAGTGTTTTGTCTCAAACAATAGGAGGTGAACTGGCAGAAAAAAATCTCAAAGATTATTAATTAAGTTTGCCCTTCCATGTTCCTCGGGGCATACCACAAGCAGCAGATAGCACTGTTTCCCTGCTAGATCCTGCAGTGTCTCCTTCCACCAAAAGCCAAAGAATAGCAACCTCTGACTAACACTGAAATACATACGACAAGAAAATTACTTTCCTGAGGACAGGAAAACCAATTAGGTTATCATTAAACAAAAAATGCATTGTATCTAATTAAAATAAAAATTAATGCAAGATCCTGTTTGTCACAAGAAAAATGCTCTCTTTAGTGGTATTGTTTGATAAAAATCATATTGGTTATAACTGCCAAGACTATGATGGCTTCATATAGCTTCTTCTGAAAGAAAGCAGCCTGTTGTTTATTGCATTTATTGACAATCTGTGAAAGCAGACCAGAAATCAGTCTAATTACCAGAGTGCCAGTTGTGCTTGTTAACACCAGCTTTGTGACCAAATGTTGTTCCACAGTTGTCACATCACAAGAGGCTTTCATTAATAACATAATAGTGAACAAGATCACATGCACTGTTATTGATTAATCTGTCACAAGAAGGAAGGACGGAGCTGTCTCCATTGTAACAAGTTCCAGCCTTGGCTTCCTGGACTGCATTTATCCCAGCTTGCACCATAAACCATTAGCCTTGTTACCGAGAACTGATTCATGCTTTTCTCATATCTATATGTTATTCAATTAGGGGGCCTTTACCATTTGTACATCTCCTCATTGAGCAAGGAAAGGTAATCCAATCACTTTCTAGCCTTCAAAAGAAAAATACCGGTAATTATTGATTTTCTCTCTTGACTTGACTGACAGCAAGGTTGAAGGTTCATTCACAGATTGCTGCAAGAAATATAATTTCTGCCAAAATGTTTTTATTAACTCAAATTACAATGAGTTCTTCCTGGAAGGAAAACCCAAGAAAGCTCATCAATGCTTCTCCCACACTGCCCTGAGACCATCCTACCATATGTCTCTTACCATAAAACAATTCCGCTAACATATACTGGGACAGAAGGAGTTAATGGAAGGAGCAATGGATGGCCGGTGCCATCTTGTGCTCCTACCATGTGACAGGGGCCGACCAATGGCACCGGTAGGCCCTGTGACATAGTAAGGGTAAAGGCTATTGGCGCCATTTTGAATACCAGCAGCCGACAGCCCGAGTGCAGGAGATCGCTCCAGGACCTCTGCTGGACCACCAGGGACTTTTGGCAAGTCATGGGGGGTTAGGAGGGTGGGGGTTTATTCGTTAGTGATACGTTGTATTTGTCGGGGTTTGCCATATGTTTCGTGACCCCCCACAAATACAACAAATATGGCATATATGTTGTGGATTGCCAATACGTTGCAAACGAATGCACACCCCTAGAGAAGCTTGAGTGTGTGTGAAAGAGAGATGGAGGAAGCATTTCTGTGTGAGAGAGATACAGAGGAAGCATGTGTATATATGAGAGAGCGAGCTGGAAGAACCATGTCTGTGTGAGAGAGAGACACAAAGGTAGCGTGTGTGTTTGTGTGTGAGAGAGGTACAGAGAAAGTGCATGTGTGTATGTCTCACAAAGTTTGTATGTTTGTGTATGAGAGAGAGGGAGCATATTGTGTATGTATGCCCCCAGTATACAACAATCTTAGGATTGTACCACACACACACACACACACTTCCTCTGTGGCTCTCTCACACAGACATGCTTCCTCCATCTCTCTCTCTCACACACACTGAAGCTCACTCTGTATCTCTCTCACATGCTAACACACACACACACACACACACAAACCTCCTCTCTCTCATATCTCTCACACACACATACATGCAGACAAAAACTGAACTGGAAACCACAAGTTAGATTCTGTATGCAGTGCAACAATGGAAAAGCAGGAAATCACTATTCCTCAAAATAATACAATCAAGAAATATAAATCAATCAGAATAGTAAAACCACACTAAAAAATATACATTTCAAAACAGCTGATGAATAGAAAATTCAATAATTAGAAGCTCCTGTACACATTTAAAAATTTTTTCCTAAACATTGATAAAATATTTCAAAACTGCAGACATCAAATAACACTCAGTAATTAAATCTAATAAGGATTTTAAAAATCCCCCACTCTCCATACCTGTCACCCTGAGATTGTCATGAACTGCAGTACACACCCACACAGACACAAACAAAATATGCTCCCTTTATCTCTCACACATATATGCTTGGGGAAAGACAGATGGAGCTTGAGCGTGTGTGTGTGTGTGTGTGTGTGTGTGTGTGAGAAAGACAGACACAAACGTTTCCTCCATCTCTCTCTCACACATACATGCTTCCTCTGTATCTCTCACACACACATGCTTCCTCTCTCGACCCCACCCCCACACACGCACCCTCTCATACATACATACGGGCACCCTTTCACACATACGCACCCACAGACACCCTCTCATATATATATACACACATACACATACACACACACACACACACACACACACACACATACACACACTCACTCTTCTAGTCACTCACTGTCTCATATACACATAAGGCACCCTCACATACACACCCACACTCCCTCTCATACACATCTTCATACACACACACACCCTCACACATACACACCCACACCTGATACATACACAGCCCCCTCATACACACATACACACCCCAGCACTTACTCTCACAGGCAGGGCCGGTGCTAGCATTTTTGCTGTCATGTGTGAACAATTACTGTGCTGCCCCCCTCCTCATTTTTTTTACACAGAATACCCCCACCTCAATTAAACATGCAGAATACAAACTCACCCTCACCAAATTCAGAATAAAGATACTATAAACTATAAACAGAAACTGATCCAGAAACTGCAAAGCACAACAAGCCAGACTCTGTATGCAATGCAGCAATGGAGAAACAGAAACATCACCAGTCCTCATAAATCATTCATCAAACAATAAAATCAAGGAATATAAATCAATCATATTAGTAAAACCATACTTGGAAATATTCTTTTTATAATGATCTAAGGAATAGAATAACATCCAATAATTAAGAGATCATACAAAATTTAACACATTTCCCAAACAACAATAAATTCTTTCAAATTGGCAGACACAGACATCCAATAAGTTAAACTAATAAGGATGGAAAATTCACTGCTTTCCATACCTGAAAATGTTTTCTTTCCAGTCATACTGAGGAAGGCATGGATTAGTGAGGCAGCACAAATTTTCTTCACACACACACACACACACACTGTTACGAGCTGAAGGCTTGAGGGCCTTCAGATTCTGTTACGAGCGCGTCCTCCACGCTGCTGAAGAACAGAGGGTTTGGAGGCCTCGGGTTCTGTTGCGGGCGCGAGGAGCGCGGTCGCCTCTAGAGCAGGTGGTGTGAGCCCTTGGGCCACAGCGAGACTCAGGGAGGAGCCCCAAGCCACACCGTGGGAGGTGAGCCGGTGCAAACATGCAAAGCTGAAACAAGGACTAGAGGACAGGGTCTGACCCTCAGCCGGACCTGCACGCCCACGGCAACCAACAACGCGATGTTGATTGATGAACGGTCCTCCGACTGTTCCAAGCCCTTTCGGACCTGCCGCTGGGTAACGGCATTGGGCAGCAGGCCGGACAGAGGACGAGGGCAGACAGAGTCCTTGGAACACAGAAGACATCATAGACGAGGGCTAAAGCGAAGACATCATAGATGAGGGCTAAAGCAGAGACATCATAGATGCTGAAACAAACAGGAATGTGGAGGGATGCGACCATGACACTGTCCCTCAGGGCACCCTACGCTGCCAGTACGACTGGTCAGGTCACGGACCACTCTGTCCTAGGGATGTGAATCGTGTCCTCGATCGTGTCCTCGATCGTCTTAACGCCGGAACCCTCGCTGAATGACCTCCTGCAGTCGATCTCCTGCCGGCGCCATTTTCCGTACGAAAACGATTCGCGGCGGGAAATCGCTCCCTGACCCCCGCTGGACCTCCAGGAACTTTTGGCCAGCTTGTGGGGGGCCTCCTGACCCTTACGAGACTTGCCAAAAGTCCAGCGGGGGTCCGGAAGGACCTCCTGCCGTCCAATCTTTTTCGTCTATGGCCGCCGCCATTTTTCGGCGCCATTTTGGAAAATGGCGCCGGCTGAAGACGACAAGATTCAGGAGCAGAAGCCCGTTCCGGACCGCTGCCATTCCGGACCGCCGCTGGACCCGCAGGTTATTTAAGTTATTGGGGGGGGGGTTCGGGAGGGTGGGGGATTTAATTTAAAGGGTCGGGGGTGGGTTTTAGGGGGTTTTAGTGTGCCGGCTCACGATTCTAACGATTTATAACGATAAATCGTTAGAATCTGTATTGTATTGTGTTCCATAACGGTTTAAGACGATATTAAAATTATCGGACGATAATTTTAATCGTCCTAAAACGATTCACATCCCTACTCTGTCCTACACCCACAGGAGCAGGACCAGCGCAGGAAAGGTAAAGCGCTGCACAAGCAGTCTGAAGCGGGTTACTACACTCCTGGCAGTCTGAAGCGGGTTGCTGCACTCCTGGCAGTCTGAAGCAGGATAGAAACATAGAAACATAGGATACTGCACTCCTGGCAGTCTGAAGCAGGATACTGCACTCCTGGCAGTCTGAAGCAAGTAGAAACATCAGGAACTGGAACAGGAACAGGAACAAACATCTAGGAACATCTGGAACCAACATCAAGGAAACAGGCAGAGACACAGGACAGGGAGCCATCAAGACAAGCAAAGACCCCGGTGGACCTGGATCAGTCAGTAAACACAGGCAACTGTGGAACCCAATCCAAAGGCAAACAGGAACTGAAGTGAAAGTCCTTAAATACTGCTGTAAGCAGGCAACTCCCTGGGAGGAGTTCACCTGGACCGCCCCTCACCGGCCCTATAACTGAGGTGGAGTGCCACGGGCCGGCCCCTAGAGAGAAGGGCGTGGTTGAACCAGGAAGTCCAAGCAAAGCCAAGCAAGCCACAGGCAGGCCTCAGGAACAGCTAGGCCTCCCAGGCCCTGGAGCAAGTCCTAGATAGTTCACAGGCAAGGCCCTGGCTTCGGAGCATCCTCCAGAAGAGAAGGTAAGATGCCTCCTGAGGCGCAGCAACAGGAGGGATCGTAACACACACACATACACACAGAGGCTCCCATTCAAACACACACACCCCAGACAGGTTCCCATACACACACACACACACACACACACACACACACACATACACAGAGCTCAGTCAGGTTCTCATGCACACAGGAACACACACACATGTGCACCACCCCCCCACCCCCCAGACAGGTTCCTATTCACATACACACAACCCTCCAGTCAGGCTCCCATTCATATACTCCCCCCCCCAGTAAGGCTCCCAATCACATACTCCCCCCCACAGTCAGGCTCCACATACTCCACCCCCCCACAGCCTCCAGTCAGGCTCTCATTCACCCCAGGTCAGGCTCTCATTCACACAAACACCACATCTCCACACACAATAAGACTCTCATTCATTCATTCATTCACACCAATGCACATACCACTGGGAACCATTCTACTGCTCCACCTCGTGTGCCGACGCGTGTGATAATCAAACTGCGCGAGCCTAGCACTTCATCTATGCTAATCTCGTGCATTGTGAGATCAGCATAGAAAATGTGCTAGCTATACGTGTTTTGGAAAGTGAATGCTGGCACTGAGAAGCAGTAGGAGAACGGGCTCCTTCTTCTTTCTTCGGCCGCTGGTGAGATGAGAACCGCCGGCAGCTTCATGGCCTGATTCTTCTTCTGAGCCACCAGTGAGATGGGGTCCATTGGCAGCCTCTCAGACCAATTCCTCTTTCAGGCTGCTGGTGAGATGAGGGTCTAACAGCGGCTTCATGGGCCAATTCCTCTTCCTGGCTGCCGGTTCGATGGGGTCCACCAGTGGCCTCACGGGCCAATTCTTCTTCCAGGTCGCTGGTGAGATAAAGTCTACCGGTGGCCTTGCAGGTCTCTCCCTGCTCCCGACGCTGCCCCACCAGGTGTGCCACCCTGTAAAATTGCACGGTTTGCATGCCTCGTGGCTCCGCCCCGCTCATAGGGCCAGTCTCTCCCTTCTTTGGCCGCCAGCTCCGGGAGCACCAGCAGCTAAGGTGGGCTTGTTCTTTGCCACCAACTCCAGGAAATGCCAGTGGAGTCGCTGGCCTCTGCCACTGCTGCAGGTCCTTGCTTTTGCTGGTGGGATTTCCCCCGCCACGTCACTGTTCCGAGCCACCGCAGGACCTTCCTGCTGGTGGCAATGGCACCTCTTTCCCTGTTGCCACCTGACCCCCTTCCTCGCCGCCCCTCCTTAGTACACCTCTGGATCTTGATGACCTGGGGAACACCAGGTGAACTGATGGAGGAATCAGAAATCTGGTAATTTCAGTTATACAGGCATGTTTTAAAATATATCGACTTATGCACGTAAATCCGGTTTTACGTGAGCAAGTCCTATTTTATCTTCACATATAAAAGTACAAATGTGTATTTTTTAAATTGGTAGGAAAAGTATGTGTTTTCAATGCATTAAAATACTCGCTTTCAATGCACAGCATATGTTCATAAGTAAACATGTAAGCTGGGGTTAAACTTTCGTGTGCACATATCTGATACATATATGTTTTAAGCAAGCATTTCTCAATGATCCCTGTCTCCAGAAAATGGACCCATCAAAGTCCTTTATCGTGAAGGTAGGTGCCTCTGTCACTGGAGTGAGGGCTATATACAGATAGTGTAATGATAAAGGTACTGTCATGCCTTGCCTCGTCTTTTCCAAGAAGTTTGTGTCCACATAAAGAATGACACTATCGGAGACAGATAAATTCTGGCTGTGAAACTGACCTTGGTGAAATGGTGAGGGCAACAGTACAGAATTAGCAGCCAAATGTCCAATCTGGATTCCTTTATTGAGCAGAGACACAAATTTGTAAACAAGCCCGACTCAGGCCGAGTTTTGCCCTCTCACAATGGGGCTGCGTCAGGGGCTCAACTTTATCGTTTCGTGGTTTCTGAGTATCCAGGTTTCAGATATAACTATACATCAAATTGTCTCAAGTCAAAAAAGATATCCTGTGCCACAGTGTGATTGATGAGCAATGCTCTCCAATGTATTTAATGCGCTGAAGGATCCTATACACACATCGGCAACTCTGTCTCTCGCTGATCGTCATAGGCAGTTCCAGTACCACCGGGAAAGACAATGGTTCCCAAATGCCTTCAGGAGAAAGTAAAGTGGATACATGATTCCCAGCTTGCAAGTCACCCCAGAATGGCCAAAACTATGGAACTGCTCCTTCACCACTATTGGTGGCCTTATGTGAAGCAGGACATAAACAATACCTCCCACGCTCACTCTTGGGAGCTATTACAACCATTGCCAATCCCCGAGAGAACTTGGATCCATATGGCCATGGACTTTGTCACAGACTTTCCTCTTTCTAATGGCTGTACTACCATCTGGGTTGTGGTAGACTGGTTCTCAAAGATGGCTCATTTTATACCACTCTCCAGACTTTCTTTGGCTCCAGAACTTTCTCAACTCTTTTCCAGCATGCCTTTTAACTCCACAGCTCACCTGAACACCTTCTGTCAAACAGAGGAGTGCAGTTTACAGCAAGTTTCTGGAGAAGCAAAATATTTGCAATTTCATTGGATTTCTCTTCAGTGTATCATCCACAAAGTAATGGGCAAATGGAAAGAACCAATCAAATATTCAAGGGATTCCTAAGAGCTTGTGTGAATAAATGGCAGGATAATTGGGTATCTCTTCTTCCTTAGGCAAAATTCTGCCATAATAATCACATCAGAGACTGAATGGAATCATTCCCCTTCAAGATCTTACATGGCAGACACCCATGAGTCCCACTTCCTATACCAGTAACTGTCTTGTGTGTCCCACAACCGACATAATAGGTTTAGATCTTGAGGAAATGTGGCAAAAGACCCTCCAACTTCTTACCTCGGCCGCTGAATGGTATAAGAAGCAGGCTGACAAAAGACGTCAACTGGCACCTCAGGCATTATTTAGCCATACCCTGGAGACTTGGTATGGCTAAATACCAGCAATCTTTGATTAAGAACAATATTTATGAAGTTTTCATCTCGTTTCCTTGGCCCATTTCCAGTTGCATGCCAGATTGTGCCAGTCGCATACTAATTGAAACTGCCATCTATTGTTTTCATGAGATTTCCACAGATTGCTGTTAAAGGATATTATATGATTGTCTTGTTGCTTTAATATAAGGTATTTTGGAAACTACCACCTACTCTCAAGATTCACAATTTCTGCCAAATGTTTCTGCTCAAGCCTCATAATCCCTTAATAAACCATCTGATATAACTTCAGAAGACGACATTAAGCACGATGTAGGGGTGTGCATTAGTTTGCAACACATTGGCAATTTGCAACGTATAGGTCCATATTCGTTGTGTTTGTGGGTTCGCGAAACGTTTTGCGATCCCCCACGAATACAAACATATCATTAGTTTCATTCTTTTGGCTTGCTCGCAGTGATTTTTTAGCGACCGTTTGAAATAGGAGAATGTCATGTGGGTGTATCAATAGCAAAAAAGCAGCCCTTTCCTGTGAGTCATAAGTGACCTCACAGTCCTGTCATAGAGTGGGTCAGACAGGTTGGCAAGGAGACCAGAATGCAACTTATCAGCGCTAAGCATTTTTCTAATGCAGCGAATCGTCGCTCTCACTCAGTGCACTGTGATACTGTTCCTGATGAACCAGCACTATATATACGTTAAGCATGCAGCGTGTCATGCACTTTCTTTGCAGGGGTGGTGTGGGGAGTTGGTCTGTGGAAGGTAGCTTCACTCAGAGCTAGTCTGAGTGTCTCAAATCTATATTCAATTGCTAGCTACTTTGATAGAAAAATATATTATTATTTGTTCGATTTGGCTGCAGTGCCAGCTACTAGCCCTGTTTCTTTTGACTGCAACTTTTTAAATTGATCTGAGACGGTCTCTCTGTGCCACTGAGAGAAGCTGCTAGCACTAGCAGTAGCATTTTGCTGCTTATTTTACCCCATGGGGTTGGTTGCAAGCAGCATTTGGGTGTTGTGGGTGGGAGATATATTCAATTTGTAGCTAGTTTGATAGAATTGCCTTTGAAAAATATATTTCATCGATTTTGCTGAAGTGCCAAGCCAGGCTTTTTTGTTGACTGCAGTTTCGTTTTATTGAACTCACTGTCTCTCTGTGCTCTTTTAATCCAAGAAGGCACTAGGCAGTGCACTGAGCATCAGTGACAGTGGACACTGGGTAGTTTTGCAGACTCACATATATTGGTACAATGGTGGACTGTGAAGCCAAATCCCAGTGGGCCTCTTTTGTAGTTACAATCTTGGTGTGTGCACACACACATTACATTAGTGCACATCAAGGCACTGTGCCTGTGGATAGCCAGTTTAGCAGACTCACGTATATTGGGACAGCGGTGGTCTGTGAAACCAAATCCCCAGTGGGCCTCTTTTCTGGTTACAAGCTTGGTGTGGGCACATACATTACATTAGTGCACATCAAGGCATGTGCCTGTGGGCAGGCAGTTTAGCAGACTCGTATATTGGGACAGCAGTGGTCTGTGAAGCCAAATCCCCAGTGGGCCTCTTTTGTAGTTACCACTTTGTTGTGTGCACATACATTACATTAGTGCACATCAAGGCACTGTGACTGTAGGCAGCCAGTTTTGCAGATTCACGTATATTGGGACAGTGGTGGTATGTGAAGCCAAATCCCCAGTGTGACTCTTTTGTAGTTACAAGCTTGGTGTGTGCACATACATTACAGTAGTGCACATCAAGGCACTGTGCCTGTGGGCAGGCAGTTTAGCAGACACGCATATTGGGACAGCGGTGAAGCCAAATCCTCAGTGGGCCTCTTTTATAGTTACAAGCTTGGTGTGTGCACATACATTACATTAGTGCACATCAAGGCACTGTGCCTGTGGGTAGCCAGTTTAGCAGACTCACGTATATTGGGACAGCGGTGGTCTGTGAAACCAAATCCCCAGTGGGCCTCTTTTCTGGTTACAAGCTTGGTATGTGCACATACATTACATTAGTGCACATCAAGGCACTGTGCCTGTGAGCAGGCAGTTTAGCAGACTCGTATATTGGGACAGCAGTGGTCTGTGAAGCCAAATTCCCAGTGGGCCTCTTTTGTAGTTAAAAGCTTGGTGTGTGCACATATATTACATTAGTGCACATCAAGTCACTGTGCCTGTGGGAAGGCAGTTTATCAGACTCACATATATTGGGACAGTGGTGTCTGTGAAGTCAAATCCCCAGTAGAACTCTTTTGTAGTTACCACTTTGCTGTGTGCACATATATTACATTAGTGCACATCAAGTCACTGTGCCTGTGTGCAGCCAGTTTTGCAGACTCAAGTATATTGGGACAGCGGAGGTCTGTGAAGCCAAATCCCCAGTGGGCCTCTTTTGGAAATAATTCTTTTAATTGAAATTTCTAGAAAGCAGTGACATTAAATCCGTAATGTCAGGGAAAGCTAGACGTGGTTGGGTGATTGGGACTGAGAGAGGAGACACCTCAAAAGGGAGTACCAGTCGCCCATTAACGTTAAAAAGGGACCTGTTCCAATCTAAAATCTCTGGAGGGGCAGGCAGTTCCATCCGTAAAAAAATGAAATCTAAACATGATGCATCGCCACCACCTATTTTTGACCCTATAGTTTTGGAGCTGAGAGAAGGGGAGGCTGAGTCATGCAAGACAAAATGGCGACACCCAAAAGCAGCAGTGCGACAGCAGTCTTGACTTAGCGTTGACAATGTAGTGTAGGCACTGTTTGCTTCTGATTCCAATGAAGAATCATCTTGTATGGGATTCTCATCAGAAATGTACAAAGTAATACCTGACTAAGGCTTAGGAGGATTCGTTACTCCTGTCTTAGCCTCCACTTCAGTGCTGCAGGGGAGAGATGAAACTGATGATGAGGAGGAGGAAGAGCAGTAGGCACAGGCACAGAGTGTGACTGATGCCCCTGGCATTGCTTCTCAGGGTGCACACACTACTTCAGCTACACTGCCAGCATCCACCCAGAAGGCTATAGAGAAGGGATCACAAAAGACATCTGTGATATGGAGTCACTTTAAAGAGACAGAGGACCTGTGTTTTCATCAGTGTAATTAATGTGGCAGGGCTATTAGCAGAGGCAAGCAAATGGGACATCTATCTAATTTTGGCAAGACGCATCATATGAAGAGGCAACACCCAACAACAGTACTGCCATCTGGGGATGGTGACAGTACCAGTCAGGGGACTCCTTTTTCTAGACAGCATAAAGTGGTTGAAAAGGAGCAGAGTCACCCCACGCCCTCAGCCCCTTCTAGCAGTCAGGTGGCAGGCCAGCAGCCCCCTGCCATGTGGCAGAAGCGACAACACACTATGGAGGAAATGGGGTGGAGTGCGGTAATGCTATCCCAGGGTAGGAGTCAGGCAGCCTCAAAAGTTGTAACCAGGAGCATTGGGGAAAAGATTGCCCTTGATTACCACCCTTGCAGATAGTGGAGAATGTGAGTTTCAAGCATTTTCTGAAGGTCGTAGTTCCAAATTACAAAGTCCCCTCCAGAACTACATTTAGCAGAAAAGCCATCCCCAGCCTGTACAAGCAGTGTCACAATCGCATCCAAGTGCTGCTAGCTAAGGCAGAGGAGAGTGTGCATTTCACCTGCGATATCTGGAGCGCCATGAATGCTGCACACTCTTACCTCTCCCTGACAGCACACTGGTGGAGCCTGGCTGAGGCACGGGCAGGCAGCAGCTCTATTAGTGAACAAGTATCAGGGTGGAGGTGGACTTTACTGCACACCCACCTGATAGACCAGACCCATACTGCAGCCAATATTCTAGCATGCATCAGCCAGATGATGGAGGGCTGGCAACTACACCAGCGAGACAGGAATCCTCAGGCAGGGTTCTTTGTCACAGACAATGGTGCAAACATGGTTAAGGCAATAACTGACGGGCATGTTCAGAAAATCCAATGTTTTACACATACTCTGCACCTGGTAGTGAAGTAAGCCCTGGGGTTGGAGTCCAATCACCAAGAGAATGAATACCTGCATACGTTAATACACAAGTGCAGGAACATAGCAGTGCACTTCCTCAGAAGTGTGAAGGTGGGGCAGGTTCTCCGACAAAAGCAGACTGATTTGGACATGCCTCACAAGCGTCTCATTCAAGACATTGCCACCCAGTAGAATTCCACCTATATGATGCTGCAGCAGTTAGTGGAGCTACAGACACCCTTTCATGAACTTTCTGGTTCAATGGACATAGGTGTGCAGAATCCCCTAGGGCATCATGATTGGTTAGTCATGAGTTAGCTGGTAAAAATCCTGTAGCCCTTCAAGGATGTCACAGATAGGGATGTGAATTGTTTTAGGACGATTAAAATTATCGTCCGATAATTTTAATATCGTCTTAAACCGTTATGGAACACAATACAATAGAGATTCTAACGATTTATCGTTATAAATCGTTAGAATCGTGAGCCGGCACACTAAAACCCCCTAAAACCCACCCCCGACCCTTTAAATTAAATCCCCCACCCTCCCGAACCCCCCCCCCCCAAATGATTTAAATAACCTGGGGGTCCAGCGGTGGTCCGGAACGGCAGCGGTCCGGAACGGGCTCCTGCTACTGAATCTTGTTGTCTTCAGCCGGCGCCATTTTCCAAAATGGCGCCGAAAAATGGCGGCGGCCATAGACAAACACGATTGGACGGCAGGAGGTCCTTCCGGACCCCCGCTGGACTTTTGGCAAGTCTTGTGGGGGTCAGGAGGCCCCCCCCCAAGCTGGCCAAAAGTTCCTGGAGGTCCAGCGGGGGTCAGGGAGCGATTTCCCGCCGCGAATCGTTTTCCGTACGGAAAATGGCGCCGGCAGGAGATCGACTGCAGGAGGTCGTTCAGCGAGGCGCCGGAACCCTCGCTGAACGACCTCCTGCAGTCGATCTCCTGCCGGCGCCATTTTCCGTATGGAAAACGATTCGCGGCGGGAAATCGCTCCCTGACCCCCGCTGGACCTCCAGGAACTTTTGGCCAGCTTGGGGGGGCCTCCTGACCCCCACAAGACTTGCCAAAAGTCCAGCGGGGGTCCGGAAGGACCTCCTGCCGTCCAATCGTGTTCGTCTATGGCCGCTGCCATTTTTCGGCGCCATTTTGGAAAATGGCGCCGGCTGAAGACAACAAGATTCAGTAGCAGGAGCCCGTTCCGGACCGCCGCTGGACCCCCAGGTTATTTAAGTCATTGGGGGTGGGGGATTTAATTTAAAGGGTTGGGGGTGGGTTTTAGGGGGTTTTAATGTGCCGGTTTTGCGATTTTACGATTTTTCGATTTTTCACGATTTTTCACGATATTTTACCCCCCCAAACGGCAACAATACGATTCCCTCCCCCTCCCAGACAAAATCGATCGTTAAGACGATCGAGGACACGATTCACATCTCTAGTCACAGAGGAGCTGAGTTCCATAAGTGCCACCTTGGCTGACATCATCCCTATACTTAATTTCCTGGATGAAAATTTGGAGGGCTTTAAACAGTAAGAGGGAATGACAGCTGAGGTGCTGCATTGTCTGGACGTTTTGCAGCAGCAGGTGCAAGAGAGATTAAGGTCTTTAACAGAAGACCATACATACATGCTCGCCACAGTCTGTGATCCCCATGTGAAAGGAAACATGCCCTACAGTCCAATTATCTCTCATTTGTGAAGGACCTGCTGTTACTAAAAGTCCGTGAACAGGAGCACCATAGGCAGAGACAGATCAGGCATGAAGCAGAGGAGGAAACAGCGGGCACTTCAGAGAGTTGTGCTAGCCCAAGCAGGAGTAGCACTCTGTCAGCGACAGCTAGTACCTCCTCCTCCTCCTCCACTTCAGTCAGCCATAAAGATTCATCTTTTGTGCTACAGGCTAGAGAGAAAGCAGCTGGCATGAGTGACTCTCGGCCCACCCAAGCAAAGGAGACACCAGCACAACTATCAGTGACAACATATCTCTGAGATCCCACAGAGGACATGCAGACAGATCCGCTGGCATATTGGGCACACAAGTCCACTCTCTGGCCATACCTAGCCAAAGTGGCTCAGCGATATCTGTCATGTCCACCAACCAGTGTTCCCAGTGAATGTGTATTATCAATGACAGGGGATATCATGAGCCCTCACCGCTCAAGCATTGAGGGGATATCATGAGCCCTAACCGCACTAGAGTTAATGGAAATGCTAGTGTTTTTGAAAATAAACCTGCCTTTGCTTGGGTTTCCAAATTTTCGCTGTGAATGGCAAGATGAATAAAAAGCTGTGCTTGTCTGTCCACTGTCCAGGCTGTATGTCCCTACAAGGGCCGGACCTCAAATGCTGTGCCTGTCCATCCACAGTCTATGCCAAATGTCCCTACAAAGGCCTGACCTCAACCGCTGTGCCTGTCCATCCACTGTCCAGGCCATATGTCCCTACAAGGGCCTGACCTCAAACGCTGTGCCTGTCTGAGTTTAGTTCTGGTATTTCTAATTTCAATTTCATGTATTTGTGCATCACATCCTTCCAGAATATTCTTTTCCTGTTTTGCAAAATTTGGAATGTAAGAACATAAAAAGCTGACTTCAGATGTTTGGAGTATGCATAGTTCATATGCTCAATAGCTTTCCTGACCTTCATAATATGGGCCATGTTCCCGAAATCTTTCTTAGCTGCCAACAGTAATGTTCCTAGTACTATAGAAAACTGGTGGTAGTTACACTCTAGTTCATCCTCTGTCTTCCCATAGTTTGCAAAGGCACTATGTAAACCATAAAGTCAACATAGGTTGATATTGTACATTTGGACTCGAGTAGCAGTCTTATTTCTGGGAGCTCTTCATGTTCCTTTGTCATCAGTTAAAGTGCATAAGTACAGTTAATAGCTTCTGGGTATTCACAAATAATCTCCAGATCAGTTATTGCTTCACAAATGGCAGTCTCTATTGCTCTAAAAGCATTCTCTGTTGAATTATCTTTCAGAAATGAAAAAGATGCCATTTTCTTCTGGCAGTGAACTAGTTCAAGAAGAAGTGACGGATCAAACCACAACATACCTGCACAAAGGAAATCCTCTAATGCTGTGCCTGTCTGTCTAGGCCTTATGTCCCTACATGGGCTTGACCTCTGTCCTCCAATACTGTGCCTGTCCATCCAGGTCTTATGTCCTTACAAGAGTTTGACTCGATTGCTGTGCTTGTACGTCCAGGCCTTATGTCCCTACAAGGGTTTGACATCGATTGCTGTGCCTGTTCGTCCAGGCCTTATGTCTCTTTGGGGGCTTGACCTCTGTGCTCGATTGCTGTGCCTGTCTGTCCAGGCCTTATGTCCCTATGTGGGCTTGACCTCTGTCTTCCAATGCTCTGCCTGTCCGTCCAGGCCTTATGTCCCTACAAGGGTTTGACCTCAATTGTTTTGCCTGTCCGTCTAGGACTTATGTCCTATGAGGGTTTGACCTCTCATGCTGTGCCTGTCCATCCAGGCCTTAAATCCTTATGAGGGCTTCACATCTAATGTTGTGCCTGTCCGTCTAGACCTTATGTCCCTATGAGAGCTTGACCTCTAATGCTGTGCCTGTCCATCCAGGCCTATGAGGGCTTGACCTCTAATGTTGTGCTTGTCCGTGCAGGCCTTATGTCTCTATGAGGGAATGACCTCTAATGCTGTGCCTGTCCATCCAGGCATTAAGTCCCTATGAAGGCTTGACCTCTAATGCTGTGCCTGTCCCTCTAGGCCTTAAGTCCCTAAAAGTGTTTCACCCCTAATTCTGTGCCTGTCCATCCAGGCTTTATGTCTCTATGAGGGTTTTACCTCTAATGCTTTGCCTGTCCATCCTTGTCTTATGTCTCTATGAGGGTTTGACCTCTAATGCTGTGCTTGTCCATCCAGGCCTTACGTCACTACGAGGGTTTAACCTTGAATGCTGTGTGTGTCTGTCCAGGCCATATGTCTCTATGAGGGTTTGTCCCCTAATGCTGTGCCTGTCTGTCAAAGCCTTATGTTTCTATGAGGGTTTGACCTCTAATGCTGTGCCTGTCCGTCCTTGTCTTATGTATCTACGAGGGTTTGACCTCTAATGCTGTGCCTGTCCATCCAGGCCTTAAGTCCCTATTAGGGCTTAACCTCTAATGCTGTGCCTGTCCATCCAGGGCTTATGTTTCTATGAGGGTTTGACCTCTAATGCTGTGCCTGTCCGTCCAGGCATTAAGTCCCTATGAGGGCTTGACTTCTAATGCTGTGCCTATCCATTCAGGATTTATGTCCCTAAAAGGGTTTGACCTCTAATGCTGTACCTGTCCGTCCAGGATTTATGTGTCTACGAGGGTTTGACCTTAAATGCTGTACCTGTCATCAGGCTTTATGTCTCTACAAGGGTTTGACCTCAAATGCTGTGCCTGTCCATCCAGGGCATAAGTCTGTACGTGTGCTTGACCTCTACTGCTATGCCTGTCCATACAGGCCTAACATCCCTATGAGAACTTCACCTCTAATCCTGTACCTGCTCATCCATGCCTTAAGTCCCTAAGAGGGTTTAACTTCTAATGTGTGCCTCTCCGTGCAGGCTTTATGTCCCTAAAAAGTTTTGACCTCTAATGCTGTGCCTGTCCATCCAGGCCTTAAGTCAAAATGAGGACTTGACCTCTAATGCTGTGCCTGTCCATCCAGGCCTTAAGTCCCTATGAGGGCTTGACCTCTAATGCTGTGCCTGTCCGTCCAGGCCTTATGTCTCTATGAGGGTTTGACCTGTAATGCTGTGCCTGTTCATCCAGGCCTTATGTCTCTACAAGGGTTTGACCTCAAATGCTGTGCCTGTCCGTCCAGGCCTTATGCCCCTAAAAGGGTTTGACCTCCAATGCTGTGCCTGTCCGTCAAGGTCTTAAGTCCTTACGAGGGCTTGAACTATCATGCTGTGCCAGTCCATCCATGCCTTATGTCCCTAAGATGACTTGACCTCTAATGCTGTGTGTCCATCCAGGCCTTAACTCCCTATGAGGTCTTGACCTCTAATGATGTGCCTGTCCATTCAGGCCTTATGTCTCTATGAGGGTTTTACATCTAATGCTGTGCCTGTCCGTCAAGTGTTTATGTCCCTAAAAGAGTTTGACCTGTAGCGCTATGCCTGTCCATCCAGGCTGTTTGTCTCTATGAGAGTTTGATGTCTAATGCTGTGCCTGTCCATCCAGAAATTAAGTCCCTACGAGGGCTTGAGCTCTAATGCTGTGCCTGTCTGACCAGTCCTTATGTCTCTACGAGGGTTTGACCTCTAATGCTGTGCCTGTCCGTCCAGGTATTAAGTCTCTATGAGGGCTTGACCTCTAATGATGTGCCTGTCCATCCAGGCCTTAAGTCCCTATGAGGGTTTGACCTCTAATGTAATGCATGTCCATCCAGGCTTATGCCCTTAAAGGTTTTGACCTCTAATGCTGTGGCTCTCCATCCAGGCAAAAGAACATAAGAACATAAGAAATTGCCATGCTGGGACAGACCAAGGGTTCATCAAGCTCAGCATCCTGTTTCCAACAGAGGCCAAACCAGGCCACAAGAACCTGGCAAGTATTCAAACACTAAAAAGATCCCATGCTACTGATGCTATTAATAGCAGTGGCTATTCCCTAAGTAAACTTAATTAATCGCCGTTAATGGACAACTCCTCCAAGAACTTATCCAAATGTTTTTTGAACCCAGCTACACTAACTGCACTAACCACCCTAAAAGGGTTTGGTCTCTAATTCACTTAGAGAATAGCCACTGCCATTAGCAATGGTAACATGGAATAGACTTAGTTTTTGGGTACTTGCCAGGTTCTTATGGCTTAGATTGGCCACTGTTGGAAACAGGATGCTGGGCTTGATGGACCCTTGATCTGACCCAGTATGGCATTTTCTTATGTTCTTATGATGTTATGTTCTAATGCTGTGCCTGTCCGCCAAGGTTTTACATCTCTACGCAGGTTTGACTTCGAATGCTTTGACTTTCCGTCCAGGCCTTATGTCCTTATGAGGGCTTGACCTATCATGCTGTGCCAATCCATCCAGGCCTTATGTCCCTAAGAGGACTTGACCTCTAATGCTGTGTCTGTCCATTCAGGCCTTATGTCTCTATGAGGGTTTTACATCTAATGCTGTGCCTGTCTGTCAAGTGTTTCTGTCCCTAAAAGAGTTTGACCTGTAGCGCTATGCCTGTCCATCCAGGCTGTATGTCTCTATGAGAGTTTGATGTCTAATGCTGTAACTGCCCATCCAGAAATTAAGTCCCTTCGAGGGCATGAGCTCTAATGCTGTGCCTGTCTGACCAGTCCTTATGTCTCTATGAGGGTTTGACCTCCAATGCTGTGCCTGTCCATCCAGGTATTAAGTCTCTACGAGGGCTTGACCTCTAATGCTGTGCCTGTCCATCCAGGTACCTATGAGGTCCCTATGAGGTCCCTATGAGGGCTTGACCTCTAATGCTGTGATTGTTCGTCCAGGCCTTACGTCCCTAATAGGATTTCACCTCTAATGCTGTGCCTTTCTGTCCAGCCTTTATATCTACATGAGGGTTTGACCTCTAATGCTGTGCCTGTCCATCCAGGTATTAAGTCTCTAAGAGGGCTTGACCTCTAATGCTGTGCCTGTCCATCCAGGCCTTAAGTCCCTATGAGGGCTTGACACCTAATGCTGTGATTGTTCGTCCAGACCTTACGTCCCTAATAGGATTTCACCTCTAATGCTGTGCCTTTCTGTCCAGCCTTTATATCTACATGAGGGTTTGACCTCTAATGCTGTGTCTGTCCATGCAGGCTGTACGTACGTACGAGGGTTTACTTCGAATGCTGTGCCTGAATGTCCAGGCCTTATGTCCCTATGAGGGCTTGATCTCTCATGCTGCCTATCCATCCAAAAATTACGTCCCTACGAGGGCTTGACCTCTAATACTGTACCTGTCCGTCCAGGACTTGACCCTACGAGGGCTTGACCTCTAATGCTGTGCCTGTCCGTCTAGGCCTTTTGTCTCTATGAGGATTTGACCTCTTATGCTGTGCCTGCACGTTAAGGCATTACACCTCTACGAAGGATTGACCTCAAATGCTGTGCCTGTCAGTCCAGGCATTACGTCTCTACGAGGGCTTGACCTCTAATGCTGTACATGTCCATCCAGGCCTTAAGTCCCAATGAGGGCTTGACCGCTAATGCTGTGCCTGTCCGTCCAGATTTTACATCTCTACGAGGGTTTGACATCGAATGCTGTGCCTGTCTGTCCAGGTCTTAAGTCCCTATGAGGGTTTGATCTCTAATGCTACCTTTCCGTCCAGGCCTGAAGTCCCTATGAGGGCTTGACTTCTTTTTTTTATAATTTATATATTTATTGATTTTTTTAACATATTACATAGGTAAATAGGTACTCCTTTACATTTTTAACAAACCATCATTACTAAAATATGTAACAACTTTCTATCATAATCCACTGTAATTTGGATTCAACATCTATTGAAATTACAAACAAAAGAAAATAGCAAGGGCTTAGTTATCTTAGAAGGGAGATTATTACGTTAATCTTCAAGAAAACATCCTACACTGTAATTCCTGCCTATTAATTGTTCATTCACTTGTTATTGGGGACAATGTTGCAGTTTTTCTCTGTTCAATAAAATTTTTAAGCTGTTCAGGTGAAAAGAAAATATAAGTGTCTTGTCGTTTCTTAATCACACACTTACATGGGTAACGTAAAACATATGTATATCCCAAATCTAATACTTCCTGGCGGAAAGTCAGGAAGTTTTTCCTTTTTATTTGTGTGAGTGTGGACAAGTCTGGGAAAATTTTAACAACACCATCATTAAAAGTGATAGGATATTTAGTAAAATATACTTTCATTACCTTATTCAGTTGCAGAAGATTCATGAATGATACTAACAAAGTACCCCTATCAATAATCTGATTGTTAGTACTCTCCAGAAAATTTGTTAGGTTCCCTTGAAAGGGAGCCTCTTCTGTATTCATATTGGGGTTTCTATTGGGGATAAAGTAACAAAAACTAATCTCAGGCATATCATCATCCGAAAAAGAATCTTCGTAAAGTTTCCAATGGTACTTCACCTACTATCCGTGGAAAGTTTAACATTCTCAGATTTAAACGTTTCACATTATTCTCAAAAATTTCAATTCGCCTGGATAGGAAATCCCTGTCTTTAACGACAGCTACTTGAAATTCAATATTTTTCCTCCCCATATCTTCTAAAATGTTTACCCTATCTTCTCTATCCTTTAATTTATTTTGTATCACTATCACTTCCTGTTTGTTTTCCCCTATATTATCATCCATTTTCTTCTCTAACCCCTTTAAGTTCAACGTCATAGCAGCCATCATGTCCCACAATATTTCAAGTGTTACCACCGTGGGACGTTCTAAAGTCTCTGGAAGTCTCACTCCACCTACAGCTTGATTTTCTTCTCCTTGGGCTGTTCCTCCCTCAGCACCTTCCACTCCGACAGGGGTTTGTGGCCTGACATTGGTGGGGTGGGATTGATCCAGTGATACCTCAGGAGCCCTCCATTCAGGTGGTAATCCCAGATTGGGGCTCAGTGAAGCTTCCTCCATGGATTCTGAACCACCTCCCTTTGTGGCAGAATCAGCGGATTCCTTAGCTACTGGAGATGATGCAGGATTTACCATAAACCGAACAATTTCCTGTTGTGTTAACTGCGGCAATTGTAAGGAGGGGTAAACCCTTACCTTGCCTTTTCGTTTCGGTGGCATTTTTCACGCTTACAGTCCAAACACAGAACGTTCGTTTATGGCAACAGTGTAGTCTTTTAGCCTCTGCGACAGCAAATCTTCTTTCTAACTTTATAGGCTCTCCTCCTCTCGAGTCCAAACGGAGTTGAACAGAGTCGCGCGCCCCTTAGGGCGCGCGGCTTGGTGGCACGCCGGCAGCGGTGGCGCGCCGTAGGGCGCCGGTCTTATCGGCGTCCTCCCAGGGCTCCTCCCTCCGGACGGACAGGGAGCAGAGAGGTCCAAACAGGAGGAAATGGCTCACCCGGGGCTGCCTCCAAACACGAACACACTGTACAGTTTTAGTCTCTCTGGCGCCGGTCTTATCGGCGTCCTCCCAGGGCTCCTCCCTCCGGACGGACAGGGAGCAGAGAGGTCCAAACAGGAGGAAATGGCTCACCCGGGGCTGCCTCCAAACACGAACACGCTGCCTACGAGGGCTTGACTTCTAATGCTTTACCTGTCCGTCCAGGCCTTAAGTCCCTACAAGGGTTTCACCTCTAATGCTGTGCCTGTCCATCAAGGCCTTTCGTCTCTATGAGGGTTTGACCTAGAATGCTTTGCCTGTCCATTCAGGCCCTATGTCTCTATGAGGGTTTGACCTCGAATGCTTTGCCTGTCCGTTCAGGCCATACGTCTCTACGAGGGTGTGACCTCTACTGCTGTGCCTCTCCATCCAGGCTTTACATCTCTATGAGGGCTTGACCTCTAAAGCCGTGCCTGTCTGTCCAGGTCTTTTGTCCCTAAAAGGGTTTGACCTCTAAAGTTGTGCCTGTTCGTCCAGATGTTATGTCTCTAAGAGGGTTTGACCTCGAATTCTATGCCTGTCTGTCCAGGCCTTAAGTCCCTATGAGGGCTCGATCTCTAATGCTGCCTGTTCGTCCAGGACTTACATCCCTAAGAGGGCTTGACCTCTAATGCTGTACCTGTCTGTCCAGGCCTTAAGACCCAATGAGGGCTTGACCTCTAATGCTGTGCTGGTCCGTCCAGGCCTTATGTCTCTACAAGGGTTTGACCTCTTATGCTGCACCTGCCCGTCCAGGCCTTAAGTCCCTATAAGGGTTTGACCTCTATTACTGTGCCTGTCTGTCTAAGCTTTATGTCCCTAAAAGTGTTTGACCTCTATAGATGTGCCTGTCCATCCAGGCTTTATGTCTCTATGAGGGCTTGACCTCTAATGCTGTGATTGTTCATCCAGGCCTTTCATCCCTAATAGGATTTCACCTCTAATGGTGGGCCATTCCATCCAGGCTTTATGTCTACATGAGGGTTTGGCCTCTAATGCTGTGCCTGTCCTCCAGGCCTTATGTCTCTACGAGGGTTTGACCTCTAATGCTGTGCCTGTCCATTCAGGCCTTATGTCTCTATGAGGGTTTGACCTCAAATGCTGTGCTTATCCCTCCAAGTTTATTTCCCTAAAAGTGTTTGACGTCTAATGCTGTGCCTGTTCATCCAGGCTTTATGTAAAACAAGGGTTTAACCTCTAATGCTGTGCCTGTCCGTCCAGGTCTTATGTCTCTCGAGGGTTTGACCACTAATGCTGTGCTTATCCATCCAGGTTTATGTCCCTAAAAGTGTTTGACGTCTAATGCTGTGCCTGTCCATCCAGGCTTTATGTAAAATGAGGGTTTAACCTCTTATGCTGTGCCTGTCCGTCCAGGTCTTATGTCTCTAAAAGAGTTTGAACTCTAATGCTGTGCCTGTCCATCCAGGCTGTATGTTTGTACGAGGGTTTTACCTCGAATGCTGTGCCTGTCTGTCCAGGCCTTATGTCTCTACGACATCTCTCATGCTGCCTGTCCATCCAGCAATTACGTCCCTAGGAGGGCTTGACCTCTAATACTGTACCTGTCTGGCCAGGCCTTAACACCCTACGAGGGATTGACCTCTAATGCTGTGCCTGTCCATCCAGGCCTTATGTCTCTAAGAGGATTTGACCTCTTATGCTGTGCCTGCCCGTTCAGGTATTACACCTCTATGAGGGTTTGACCTCGAATGCTGTGCCTGTCTGTCCAGGCCTTATGTCTCTACGACATCTCTCATGCTGCCTGTCCATCCAGCAATTACATCCCTAGGAGGGCTTGACCTCTAATACTGTACCTGTCTGGGCAGGCCTTAACACCCTACGAGGGATTGACCTCTAATGCTGTGCCTGTCCATCCAGGCCTTATGTCTCTAAGAGGATTTGACCTCTTATGCTGTACCTGCCCGTTCAGGTATTACACCTCTATGAGGGTTTGACCTCGAGTGCTGTGCCTGTCTGCCCAGGTCTTATGTCTCTACGAGGGTTTGACATCGAATGCTGTGCCTTTCCGTCCAGGCCTTTCGTCTCTATGAGGGTTTGACCTCGAATGCTTTGCCTGTCCATTCAGGCCTTATGTCTCTATGAGGGTTTGACCTCGAATGCTTTGCCTGTGCGTTCAGGCCATACGTCTCTACAAGGGTTTGACCTCTAATGCTATCCCTCTCTGTCCAGGATTTGCATCTCTATGAGGGCTTGACCTATAATGCTGTGATTCTCTGTCCATGCCTTTTGTCCCTAAAAGGATTTGAACTCTAATGCTGTGCCTGTCCGTCCAGGAATTATGGCTATAATGAGGCTTTGGCCTCTAATGCTGTGCCTGTCCTTCCAGGCCTTTTGTCCCTAAAAGGGTTTGACCTCTAATGCTGTGCCTGTCCGTCCTGACATTACGTCTCTAAGAGGGTTTGACCTCGAATCCACTGCCTGTCTATCCAGTCCTTAAGTCCCTAAGAGGGCTTGATCTCTAATACTGCATTTCTGTCCAGGCCTTATGTCCCTACGAGGGCTTTACCTCTAATGCTGTGCCTGTCCGTCCAGGCCTTATATTTCTACAAGGTTTTGAACTCTAATGCTGTGCCTGTCCAACCAGGCTGAACGTTTCTACGAGTGTTTGGCCTCGAATGCTGTGTCTGTCTGTCCAGGACTTAAGTCCCTATGAGGGCTTGATCTCTCATGCTACCTGTCCATCCAGGAATTACGTCCCTAGGAGGGATTGACCTCTAATGCTGTACCTGGCTGTCCAGGCCTTAAGACCCTACGAGGGCTTGACTTCTAATGCTGTGCCTTTCCATCCAGGCCTTATATTTCTACAAGATTTTGACCTCTTATGCTGTGCCTGCCCGTCAAGGATTTACACCTCTACGAGGGTTTGACCTCGAATGCTGTGCCTGTCTGTCCAGGCCTTACGTCTCTACGAGGGCTGGACCTCTAATGCTGTATATCTCTGTACAGGCCTTAAGACCTTTTGAGGGCTTCACCTCTAAGGCTCTGCCTGTCCATCCAGGCCTTATGTCTCTACAAGGGTTTGACCTCTTATGCTGTGCCTGCCCGTCCAGGCTTTACATCTTTATGAGTGTTTGACCTCGAATTCTCTGCCTGTCCATCCAGGCATTAAGTCAATATGAGGGCTTGAACTCTAATGCTGTGCCTATCCATCCAGGCCTTATGTCTCTACAAGGGTTTGACCTCTTATGCTGTGCCTGCCTGTCTAGTCTTTACATCTCTATGAGGGTTTGACATCAAATGCTGTGACTGTCCGTCCAGGCCTTAAGTCCCTATGAGGGTTTGATCTCTAATGCTGCCTTTCCATCCAGACCTTACATCCCTACGAGGGCTTGACCTCTAATGATGTACCTGTCCATCCAGGCCTTCTCTACAAGGGATTGACCTCAAATGCTGTGCCTGTCCATCCAGGCCTTAAGACTCTATGAGGGTTTGAACTTGAATGCTTTGCCTATTCATCTAGGCCTTATATCTATATGAGGGTTTCACCTCTAATGCTGTGTCTTTCCATCCCAGCCTTTCGTCTCTAAGAGGATTTGACCTTGAATGCTTTGCCTGTCCATTCAGGCAATATGTCTCTACGAGGGTTTAACCTCTAATGCTGTGCCTCTTTGTCCAGGATTTACATCTCTATTAGGGCTTGACCTCTACTGCTGTGATTCTCTGTCCATGCCTTATGTCCCTAAAAGGATTTGAACTCTAATGCTGTGCCTGTTCATCCAGGCTTTATGTCTATAATGAGGGTTTGGCCTCTAATGTGGTGCCTGTTCGTCCAGGCCTTTTGTCCCTAATAGGGTTGGACCTCTAATGTTGTGCCTGTCCATCCAGACGTTACTTCTCTTAGAGGGTTTGATCTCGAATACTGTGCATATCTGCCCAGGCCTTAAGTCTCTACGAGGGCTTGATCTCTAATTCTGCCTGTCCGTCCAGGACTTACATCCCTACGAGGCCTTTACCTCTAATGCTGTCCCTGTCCATCCAGGCCTTATGTCTCTATGAGGGTTTTACCTCAAATGCTTTGCCTGTCCATCCAATCTTTACGTCTCTACGAGGGATTGACGTCTAATGCTGTACCTGATCGTCCAGGCCTTAAGTCCTTACGGGGGCATGAATTCCAATGCTGCGCCTGTTCATCCAGGCCTTACGTCCCTACGAGGGCTTGACCTCTAATGCTGTGCCTGTCCGACCAGGCCTTATGTCCCTAAAAAGGTTTGAACTCTAATGCTGTGCCTGTCCAACCAGGCTGTATGTTTCTACGAGGGTTTGACATCTAATGCTGTGCCTGTCTGTCCAGGACTTAAGTCCCTATGAGGGCTTGATCTCTCATGCTACCTGTCCATCCAGGAATTACGTCCCTAGGAGGGATTGACCTCTAATGCTGTACCTGGCTGTCCAGGCCTTAAGACCCTATGAGGGCTTGACTTCTAATGCTGTGCCTGTCCATCCAGGCCTTATATTTCTACAAGGTTTTGACCTCTTATGCTGTGCCTGCCCGTCCAGGATTTACACCTCTACGAGGGTTTGACCTTGAATGCTGTGCCTGTCTGTCCAGGCCTTACGTCTCTACGAGGGCTGGACCTCTAATGCTGTATATCTCTGTACAGGCCTTAAGACCTTTCGAGGGCTTCACCTCTAAGGCTGTGCCTGTCCATCCAGGCCTTATGTCTCTACAAGGGTTTGACCTCTTATGCTGTGCCTGCCCGTCCAGGCTTTACATCTTTATGAGTGTTTGACCTCGAATTCTCTGCCTGTCCATCCAGGCATTAAGTCAATATGAGGGCTTGAACTCTAATGCTGTGCCTATCCATCCAGGCCTTACTTCCCTACGAGGGCTTGACCTCTAATGCTGTGCCAGTTCAGCAGGCCCTAAGTCCCTATGAGGGCTTGACCTCTAAATCTGTGCCTATCCGTCCAGTCTTTACATCTCTATGAGGGTTTGACATCGAATGTTGTAACTGTCCGTCCAGGCCTTAAGTCCCTATGAGGGTTTGATCTCTAATGCTGCCTTTCCATCCAGGCCTTACATCCCTACGAGGGCTTGACCTCTAATGATGTACCTGTCTGTCCAGGCCTTCCCTACAAGGGTTTGACCTCAAATGCAGTGCCTGTCCATCCAGGCCTTAAGACTCTATGGGGGTTTGAACTTGAATGCATTGCCTGTCCATCCAGGCCTTACATCTATATGAGGGTTTCACCTCCAATGCTGTGTCTTTCCATCCCAGCCTTTTGTCTCTAAGAGGATTTGACCTCGAATGCTTTGCCTGTCCGTTCAGTTAATATGTCTCTACAAGGGTTTAACCTCTAATGCTGTGCCTCTTTGTCCAGGATTTACATCTCTATTAGGGCTTGACCTCTAATGCTGTGATTCTCTGCCCATGCCTTATGTCTCTAAAAGGATTTGAACTCTAATGCTGTGCCTGTCCGTCCAGACGTTACTTCTCTTAGAGGGTTTGACCTCGAATGCTGTGCATGTCTGCCCAGGCCTTAAGTCTCTACGAGGGCTTGATCTCTAATTCTGCCTGTTCGTCCAGGCCTTACGTCCCTACGAGGCCTTTACGTCTAATGCTGTGCCTCTCCGTCCAGGCCTTATGTCTCTATGAGGGTTTTACCTCAAATGCTTTGCCTGTCCATCCAAGCTTTACATCTCTATGAGGGATTGACATCTAATGCTGTGCCTGATCGTCCAGGCCTTAAGTCCTTACGAGGGCATGAACTCCAATGCTGCGCCTGTCCATCCAGGCCTTGTCCCTACGAGGGCTTGACCTGTAATGCTGTACCTGTCCATCCAGGACTTAAGTCTCTATGAGGGCTTGACCTCTAATGCTGTGCCTGTCCATCCAGGCCTTATGTCTCTATGAGTGTTTGATGTTTAATGCTGTGCCTGTCCTTTCAGGCCTTAAGTCACTACGAGGACTTGACCTCGAATGCTGTGCCTGTTCATACAGGCTTTAAGTCCCTACGAGGGCTTGACAACAAATTCTGTGCTGTCCATCCAGACCTTAAGACCTAATGAGTGCTTAACCTTTAATGCTGTGGTTGTCCATCCAGGCCTTAAGTCTCTATGAGGGTTTGACCTCGAATGCTGTGCATGTCTGTCCAGGCCTTGTCCCTACGAGGGTTTGACCTCTAATGCTCTGCCTGACTGTCCAGGCCTTAAGTACCTATGAGGGCTTAACGTCTAATGCTGTACCTGGATGTCCAGGCCTTAAGTCCCTAGGAGGGCATGACCTCTAATGCTGTGCCTGAACGTCCAGGTCTTAGGTCCCTATGAGGGCATGACATCCAATGCTGTATCTGTCCATCCAGGCCTTAAGTCCCTACGAGGGTTTGACCTCCAGAGCTGTACCTGTCCATCCAGGATTTACACCTCTATGAGGATTTGACCTCAAATGCTGTGCCTGTCTGTCCAGGCCTTATGTCTCTACGAAGGCTTGATCTCTAATGCTGCCTGTCCGTCCAGGAATTACATACTTATGAGGGCTTGATGTCTAATGCTGTACATGTCCATCCAGGCCTTATGTCTCTACGAGGGATTGACCTCTAATGCTGTGCCTGTCCGTCCAGGATTTATGTATCTATAAGGGATTCACCTCAAATGCTGTGCCTGTCTGTCCAGGCCTTAAGTCGCTACGAGTGTTTGACCTGTAATGCTGTGCCTGTCCATCTATGCCTTAAGTCCCTACGAGGGTTTGACCTCCAGAGCTGTACCTGTCCATCCAGGATTTACACCTCTATGAGGGTTTGACCTCGAATGCTGTGCCTGTCCGTCCAGGCCTTATATCTTTACGAGGGCATGGTCTCTAATGCTGCCTGTCTGTCCAGGAATTACATCCCTATGAGGGCTTGATGTCTAATGCTGTACATGTCCATCCAGGCCTTAAGACCCTATGAGGGCTTGACCTCTAATGCTGTGCCTGTCCATCCAGGCCTTAAGTACCTATGAGGGCTAGACCTCTAATTCTGTGCCTTTCCATCCAGGCATTAAGTCCCTATGAGGGCTTGACCTCTAATGATGTGCCTGTCCATGCAGGACTTTTGTCTCCATGAGTGTTTGACGTCTAATTCTTTGCCTGTCTGTCCAGGCTTAAAGTCCTTATAAGGGTTTGACCTCTAATGCTGTGCCTCTCTGTCCAGGCTTTATGTCCCTAAAAGTGTTTGACCTCTAATGCTGTGGTTGTCCATCCAGGCCTTATGACACTATGAGAGTTTTACGTCTACTGCTTTGCCTGTCCATCCAGGCCTTATGTCTCTACGAGGGTTTGACCTCTAATGCTGTGCCTGTCCATCCAGGGCTTATGACTCTATGAGAGTTTGACGCCTAATGCTGTGCCTGCCCATCCAAACCTTATGTCCATAATAGGGTTTGACATCTAATGCTGTGCCTTTCTGTTCAGGCCTTAAGTCACTGTAAAGGTTTGATCTCTAATGCTGTGCCTGTATGTCCAGGCCTTAGGTCCATACGAGGGCTTGTCCTCTAATGCGGTGCCTATCCATCCAGGCATTATGACTCCATGTGAGTTTGATGCCGAATGCTGTGCCTGTCTGTCCAGGCCTTATATCTCTACGAAGGTTTGACCTCTAAAGCTGTGCCTGTCCATCTAGGCCTTCAGTCCATACAAGGGCTTAACCTCTAATGCTGTGCCTTTATGTCCATGCCTAATGTCTCTATGGGTCTTTGGCCTCTAATGCTGTACCTGTCTGTCCAGGGCTTAATTCCCTACAAATTCTTGACCAGTAATGCTGTACCTGTCCTTGCAGGCCTTATGTCCCCACAAGGGTTTGACCTCTAATGCTTTGCCTGTTCATCCAGGCTTTACATCTCTACAAAGGTTAGACCTCAAATGATGTGCCTGCCTGTCCAGGCCTTATGTCCCTTTGAGGGTTTGACCTCTAATGCTGTGCCTGTCCATCCAGGCTTTATGTCCCTACTAGGGCTTAACCTCTAATGCTGTGCCTGTATGTCCAGGCCTTATGTCTCTATGAGGGTTTGACCTCTAATGCTGTGCCTGTCCATCCAGGCCTTGTCCCTGCGATTGCTTGACACCTAATGCTGTACCTGTCCCTGCAGGCCTTATGTCCCTATGAGGGTTTGACTTCTAATGCTTTGCCTGTCCATCCAGGCTTTATGTCCCTCAATGGGTTTGACCTCTAATGCTTTGCCTGTCCATCCATGTCTCTATGAGGGTTTGACGTCTAATACTGTGCATGTCCGTCCAGGATGGACATTAGAGACAAACACTCGTATTGACTTAAGGCCTGGATGGATAGGCACAGCATTGGAGGTCAAACCCTTGTAGAGACATAAGGCCTGGATGTACAGGCACATCATTAGAGGTTAAGCCCCTGTAGGGACTTAAGGCCTGGATAGACAGGCACAGCATTAGAGGCCAAACCCTCATATAGACATAATGCCTGAAAGGACAGACATAGCATTAGAGGTCAAACCCTTTGAGGGACATAAAGCCTGGATGGACAGGCACAGCATTAGAGGTCAAACCCTCATAGGGACTAAAGACCTGGAAGGACAGGAACAGCATCAGAGGTCAAACCCTCGTAGAGACATGAGGGTTTGACCTCTGATGCTGTTCCTGTCCTTCCAGGTCTTTAGTCCCTATGAGGGTTTGACCTCTAATGCTGTGCCTGTCCATCCAGGCTTTATGTCCCTCAAAGGGTTTGACCTCTAATGCTATGTCTGTCCTTTCAGGCATTATGTCTATATGAGGGTTTGGCCTCTAATGCTGTGCCTGTCTATCCAGGCCTTAAGTCCCTACAGGGGCTTAACCTCTAATGATGTGCCTGTACATCCAGGCCTTATGTCTCTACAAGGGTTTGACCTCCAATGCTGTGCCTATCCATCCAGGCCTTAAGTCAATACGAGTGTTTGATCTCTAATGTCCATCCAGGACTTACGTCTCTATGAGGGTTAGACCTCAAATGCTGTACCTGTCCATTCAGGCCTTATGTCTCTACGACGCATTGACCTCTAATGCTATGCCTTTCCTTCTAGTGCTGTGCCTGACCGTTCAGGATTATGACTCTATGAGGGTTTGACCTTGAATGTTGTGCCTATCATTCTAGGCCTTATGTCTCTAGGAGGGTTTGTCCTAGAATGCTGTGCCTGTCCATCCAGTCCATACGTCCCTAAAAGGGTTTGACTTCGAATGCTGTGCCTATCCCTTTAGCCTTATGTCCCTAAAAGGGTTTGACCTCTAATGCCCTCATAGGTTGATAAGTGCAAGGTGATGCATATAGGGAAAAATAACCCATGCTATAATTACACAATGTTGGGTTCCATATTAGGTGCTACAACCCAAGAAAGAGATCTAGGTGTCATAGTGGATAACACATTGAAATCGTCGGTACAGTGTGCTGCGGCAGTCAAAAAAGCAAACAGAATGTTGGGAATTATTAGAAAGGGAATGGTGAATAAAACGGAAAATGTCATAATGCCTCTGTATCGCTCCATGGTGAGACCGCAACTTGAATACTGTGTATAATTCTGGTCGCCACATCTCAAAAAAGATATAATTGCGATTGAGAAGGTACAGAGAAGGGCTACCAAAATGATAAGGGGAACGGAGCAGCTCCCCTATGAGGAAAGACTAAAGAGGTTAGGACTTTTCAGCTTGGAGAAGAGACGACTGAGGAGGGATATGATAGAGGTGTTTAAAATCATGAGAGGTCTAGAACGGGTAGATGTGAATCGGTTATTTACTCTTTCGGATAGTAGAAAGACTAGGGGGCACTCCATGAAGTTAGCATGAGGCACATTTAAAACTAATCGGAGAAAGTTCTTTTTTACTCAATGCACAATTAAACTCTGGAATTTGTTGCCAGAGGATGTGGTTAGTACAGTTAGTATAGCTGTGTTTAAAAAAGGATTGGATAAGTTCTTGGAGTAGAAGTCCATACCTGCTATTAAGTTCACTTAGGGGTAGATTTTCAAAAACGGCGCGTTGGCGTACTTTTGTTGGCGCTCCAGGTGCAAACAAAAGTACGCGGGATTTTAGTAGATACGCGCGTAGCCGCTAAAATCCTGGATCGGTGCACGCAAGGCTACCGATTTCGTGTAGCCGGCGCGCGCCGAGCCGCGCAGCCTACCTCCATTCCCTCCGAGGCCGCTTCGAAATCGGAGCGGCCTCGGAGGGAATTCGCTAACGCCCTCCCCTCACCTTCCCCTCCCTTCCTCTACCTAACCCACCCCCCCCCGGGCCCTGTCTAAACCCCCACCCCCTACCTTTGTTGGGGGATTTACGCCTCCCAGAGAGAGAAGTAAATCCCCGCACGCCAGCGGGCCGCTGGCGCGCCTAGACGCAACCCGGGGGCGGTTCTGGAGGGCACGGCCATGCCCCCGGACCGCCCCGGGCCGAAACCACGCCCCCGGGCCCTCCCCCGAAACTCCACGTCCCACCCCGAAAATGGCGCGCCGCTCGGCCCCGCCCCCCGACACGTCCCCGACACGCCCCCCTCGGAAAACCCCGGGACTTACGCGAGTCCCGGGGCTCTGCGCGCCCCGGTAGGCCTATTGAACATAGGCGCACCGGCGCGCAGGGCCCTGCTCGCGTAAATCCGGGCAGATTTACGCGAGCAGGGCTCTTAAAATCCGCCCCTTAGAGAATAGCCACTGCCATTAGCAATGGTAACATGGAATAGACTTAGTTTTTGGGTAATTGCCAGGTTCTTATGGCCTGGATTGGCCACTGTTGGAAACAGGATGCTGGGCTTCATGGACTCTTGGTCTGACCCAGTATGGCATTTTCTTATGTTCTTATGTTCTAATGCTGTGCCTGTACATCCAGGCCTTAAGTCTCTAAAAAGATTTGACCTCTAATGCTGTGCCTGGCCATCCAGGCTTTATGTTTCTACGAGGGTTTGACCTTGAATGCTGTGCCTGTCTGTCAAGGATTTTATTCTCTATGAGGTTTTGACCTCCAATGCTGTGCCTGTCTGTCCAGGCCTTAAGTCCCTATGAGGGCTTGATCTCTCATGCTGCCTGTCCATCCAGGGCTTACGTCCCTACGAGGGCTTGATCTCTAATGCTGTGCCTGTCTATCCAGGCCTTATTCTCTATGAAGTTTTGACCTCCAATGCTGTGCCTGTCTGTCCAGGCCTTAAGTCCCTACGAGGGCTTGACCTCTAATGCTGTGCCTGTCCATCAAGGCCTTATTCTCTATGAGAGTTTGACGCCTAATGCTGTGCCTGTCTGATCAGTCCTTATTCTCTATGAGATTTTGACCTCTAATGCTGTGCCTGTCTGTCTAGGCCTTAAGTCCCCACGAGGGCTTAACCTCTAATGCTTTGCCTATATGTCCAGACCTTATGTCTCTGCAAGGGTTTGATCTCTAATGCTCTGCCTGTCCATTCATGCATTATGTCTCTAGGAGGTTTTGACCTCGAATGCTGTGCCTATCCCTCCAGGCATTAAGTTGCTACGAGGGCCTGACCTCTAATGCTGTGCTTGTCCATTCAGGCCTTATGTCTCTATGAGGTTTTGATGTCTAATTCTATGCCTGTCCGTCCAGGCTTAAAGTCCCTATAAGGGTTTGACCTCTATTGCTGTGCCTGTCTGTCCAAGCTTTATGTCCCTAAAAGTGTTTGACCTCTAATGCTGTGCCTGTCCATCCAGGCCTTATGACACTATGAGAGTTTTACATCTACTGCTGTGTCTGTCCGTCCAGGCCTTATGTCTCTACGAGGGTTTGACCTCAAATGCTGTGCCTGTCTGTCCAGGCCTTAAATCCGTACGAGGGCTTGATCTCTCATGCTGCCTGTCCATCCAGGAATTACGACCCTATGAGGGCTTGACCTCTAATGTTGTACCAGTCCGTCAAGGCCTTCTACCTCTAAGAGGGTTTGACCTCTAAAGCTTTGCCTGTCCGTCCAGGCCTTACATCTCTATGAGGGCTTAACCTCTAATGCTGCCAGTCCATCCAGGAATTATGTCCTTACGAGGGCTTGATGTTTAATGATGTGCCTGTCTATCCAGCCCTTATGTCTCTACAAGGGTTTGCCCTCTTATACTGTGCCTGCCGGTCCAGGCTTTACACCTGTAGAAGGGTTTGTCCTCAAATGCTGTGTCTGTCAATACAGGCCTTAAGTCCCTAAGAGGGCTTGACCTCTAATGCTGTGCCTATCCGTCCAGGCCTTAAGTCCCTATAAGGGTTTGATCTCTAATGCTGTGCCTGTCTGTCCAAGCTTTATGTCCCTAAAAGTGTTTGGATGCTAATGCTGTGCCTGTCCATCCAGGCCATATGACTCAATGAGAGTTTGACGGCTAAAGCTGTGCCTGTCCATCCAGGCCTTATGTCTCTACAAGGGTTTGATCTCTAATGCTGTGCCTGTCCGTCCAGAATTTAAGTCCCTACGAGGGCTTAACCTCTAATGCTGTGCCTGTACATCCAGGCCTTATGACTCTACGAGGGTTTGACCTCTAATGCTGTGCCTGTCCATCCAGGCCTTAAGTCCCTGTGAGTGCTTGTCCTCTAATGCTGTATCTGTCCATGCAGGCCTTATGTCCCTATGAGGGTTTGACCATTAAAGCTTTGCCTGTCCGTCCAGGCTTTATGTCTCTTTGAGGGTTTGACCCCTAATGCTGTGCCTGTCCATCCAGGCCTTTAGTCCCTTTGAGGATTTGACCTCTAATGCTATGCCTGCCCATCCAGGCTTTATGTGTCTACGAGGGTTTGACCTCTAATGCTGTGCCTCTCCGTCCAGGCTTTACGTCTCTACGGGGGCTTGACCTCTAATGCTGTGATTGTCTGTCCATGCCTTATGTCCTTAAAAGGATTTGACCTCTAATGCTGTGTATGTCCGTTCAGGCTTTATGTCTATATGAGTGTTTGGCCTCTAATGCTTTGCCTGTCTGTCCAGGCCTTAAGTCCCTATGGAGACTTAATCTCTAATGATATGCCTGTATATCCAGGCCTTATATCTCTATGAGGGTTTGACCTCTAATGCTGTGCCTGTCTGTCCAGGCCTGTCTGTCCAGGCCTGAATGGACTTATGTCTTTTCGAGGGTTTGACCTTGCATGCTCTGCCTATCATTCTACGCCTTATGTCTTTAGAAGGGTTTGTCCTTGAATGCTGTGCATGTCCATCCAGTCCTTATGTCCCTAAAAGGGTTTGACCTTGAATGCTGTGCCTATCCCTCCAGGCCTTATGTCCCTAAAAGGATTTGACCTCTAATGCTGTGCCTGGCCATCTAGGCTTTACGTTTCTATGAGGGTTTGACCTTGAATGCTGTGCCTGTCTGTCCAGGCCTTAAGTCCCTATGAGGGCTTGATCTCTCATGCTGCCTGTCCATCCAGGAATTACGTCCCTAGGAGGGATTGACCTCTAATCCTGTACCTGTCTGTCAAGACCCTACGAGGGCTTGACTTCTAATGCTGTGCCTGTCCATCCAGTCCTTATATCCCTACAAGGGTTTGACCTCTTATGCTGTGCCTGCCCGTCCAGGATTTACACCTCTATGAGGGTTTGACCTCGAATGCTGTGCCTGTCAATCCAGGCCTTACGTCTCTATGAGGGCTTGATCTCTAATGATGCCTGTCCGCCCAGGAATTACATCCCTATGAGGGCATGATGTCTAATTATGTACCTGTCCATCCAGGCCTTAAGACCCTATGAGGGCTTGACCTCTAATGCTCTGCCTGTCCGTCCAGGCCTTACGTCCCTACGAGGGCTTGACGTCTAATGCTGTACCTGTCCATCCAGGCCTTAAGATTCTACGAGGGCTTGACCTCTAATGCTGTGCCTGTCCATCTAGGGCTTACATCCCTTCGAGGGCTTGACTTCTAATGCTGTGCCTGTCCATCCAGGCCTTATGTCCCTAAAAGTATTTGACCTTGATTGCTGTGCCTGTCCATCCAGGCCTTATGTCCCTAAAATTGTTTGGCCTCTAATGATGTGCCTGTCCATCCAGGCCTTATATCTCTACAAGTGTTTGACCTCTAATGCTGTGCCTGTCTGTCCAGGCCTTATGTCCCTATGAGGTCTTGACCTCTAATGCTGTGCCTGTTCATCCAGGCTTTAAATCTCTACAAGTGTTTGACCTCTAATGCTGTGCCTGTCTGTCCAGGCCTTACATCCCTATAAGGTCTTGATGTCTAATGCTGTGCCTGTTTGTCCAGGCCTTATGTCCTAAAAGGGTTTGACCTATAATGCTGTGCCTGTCTGTGCAGGATTTACGTCTCTATGAGGGTTTGACCTCTAATGCTGTGCCTGTCCGTCCAAGCCTTAAGTCCCTATGATGGCTTGACCTCTAATGCTGTGCCTGTCTATCCTGGATTTATATCTCTATGAAGGATTGACCTCAAATGCTGTGCCTGTCCATCCAGGTCTTATGTCCATTAAAGGGTTTGATTTCTAATGCTGTGCCTGTCCTACCAGGTTTTTCGTCTCTACGAGGGTTTGACCTCGAATGCTGTGCCTGTCTGTCCAGGCCTTCTGTCCCTAAAAGGGTTTGACCTCTAACACTGTGTCTGACCATCCAGGAGTCCTTTCCTGATCAAAGGAAAGGGAACTCTCCCGGGCGTAGCTGGCCAGCCTATCTCTTATTACCTGTTGACCTATGTTAAACCGCTGTTCACAGTGAGATCTCCTCTACATAGCCACACTTTTAAGGCTTGTGCTCCACTCTAGGGTCCAACCCATTCTAGGGAGCCCTTTCCTGCTCAAAGGAAAGGGAACTCTACCTGGGGTCAGCCTGTCTTACCCCTATGAAAACCACAGGGACCAGACTACCTCCGCTCTGCCAGCCTGCCTTGCCCCTATCAACTTTCTGCCACTCTGCCTTGCTTCCAATATACCAGTTGACTCACTCAATGCCTTGTGGTTTTCTTGCCACTATCATGGTTCCTCAGGTGAGTTGGTGCTAGTCTTTCTGCTTGCTATGTTCCCCGTTCATTGTGCTGTAGGATGTTGATGCCACTTGTTTTGCCACTTTGCCTGTTGTGCTGCCTTCAAGGATTCATGCATCTGTTATTGGTGCTCTCATTTGAAGCTGTGGTGTGTTTTTGATACTCTCCCTGCTACTTTGCACCTCTGTTAAAGCACTCTTGCCACTCCTGGAAACCCCTTGCCCCTTTAAAGTGCTTTAGGCTATTCATGCCACTTTGGTACCACTTTGCCACAGTCTAAGTACCTTGGATCTCTTTTCTCGTTCTGATGATAGCTCCCCAGAAGTTTCATCAGAATTGATTAGAAAACTCCAATTTTGCAGCCCAAAATAGGCTGCAAGTACTTCCCCCATTGACTTTAATGGGAAATCGAAAAACGAATAAAACATATGAACAAATTGGTTTTCTCCCCTATGAGACGAATGCAACGAATTTGGGTCCCGGCGAAACGAATACCGAATAGCAACAAATTTTTTCCTTCTGCACATCCCTAGTATGATGTATAAGATATCCTTGACTCCATGTGCTTCCTAAACAAACTCCACTACCTCATCTCCTGGAAGGGATTTGGCCCCAAAGAGAACTCTTGGGTACCAGCTTCTGATATCCAAGCTCCCCATCTCACTGGCCAGTTCCATGGGCTCTTACCACATAAGCCTAAGGGCTTTGGGGAAGGGGCTTAGGAGGAGGAGTACTTAATGTTTTGGCTGGCCACAGGATGTCCCACTACCAGTTGTATTCACTCCCAGCTTCACAGTTCAACCACGCCGCTGAAGCGGCCAAGACATTGTCCTGCTGTGTCACCTTGGGGCTTCCTAGACATGTGCACATGCAGCCTGGCACCTGCAACAGGAAACCCTTCAGCTGGCACTTCTTGATGATGTCACACAGTGGTTATTTAGATCCTAGCCACATCCTCCTGCTTCTGCAGTGTGTGTTGCTTCGATGTCTTGTGTTTGCCTTGCCTTGTTGTTCTTCCTGCTTTGCCTTGCTGTCTCTTTGCCGTGCCTTGCCTCTGTGTGCCTTACCCTGCCTTATTTTGTTGTTCCTGTCATGCCTTGATCCTCTGTCTTGTCTATCCATCTCTGCCTGCCTTCTGGTTCTGACCTTGTCCTCAGACCCTGACTACTCCTTCGGACTGCTGCCTGCCCTGACCTTGGTTTGAACCTCAACGCTGCCTGATCCCTACCTGCCCCAACCTTTGCCTGAATCTTGACACTAGTTACTCGCTGCCCACCCTGACCTTGGCCTGCAACTTTATCTGACCGCTTCTTATAGGACCCTTGTCTAAGTCCTGCTGGCCCCTGGAACCAAAAGGCTCAACCTGTGAGGAACGGGGCTGGTATATGTGAAGCCCTAGTCCTTGTGAGAGTGAGCGCCACAGCCCAATTGTTCACATCTATGACAGCAATTTTTGAGAGTTACCCTCAAAGAGTACAACTTGGGTAAAAATATAAAAAAATGTTTGTATTGCTTGGTTAGTGAAATTTATTCAATCCTGTTGTCTTATAAAAATGTCTGTCCTTTTCAGTCAAAAGCCAAAAGTAAAGCAAACATGCTTTTATGAACATGAGTGATTTAGCAGGCAGAACAGGAATTTGCCACTTACTAAATTGTATTTTCCTCTTTATGTTGGTTGAGCAGGCAGAGTATAATGAAGAATACAGGGTACTTAAAAATCTGTCTGCCATTAATAGTTTAATTAAAACTGTCGCGTTCTTCAAAAAACAGGAACACAGAAAACATTAATTTTAGTTATATAGGGCATGGCATTATTAAAGTCCAATTAAAAACAGCATTCACTTACAATTAACAGTTAAAACAATTTAATTATTTAGTACTTGATTGTCACTTCTGGCTAATTTCATTTTCCAGCCAGATAGAAGTCGTTTTAATCCCTATATCCCCAAGTCAAGATTCCCGTGCTCACTGCAGGCATTTTTAAAATTTGACAGCAGTAACACTTCACTTACATGGAGGTTACAAGGTATAAAAGGCTGTTGAGTGACACTGCATGGCAAGGTGTGGATTATTCTCAGCATCATAACTAAACATTTTCTATGTTCTGTAATGTCTAGTCTTTGCAATTTTTGGCTCTTTTCATAGGTTGCTTATTGATTTATTTTTTTCTTCAGCAATCTCTTGTTTTTACTACAAATTTCTATCTTTTCTATGTTCATAGTACTGAATGAGTATTTGACCAAGGTTCAGGCTGTCTATTCCCTTCTTAAGCTGAACAAACAACCAGACAACAACCAGACAAATAAGAGCAGCAGAACTGTTTCATGCTTAGAAGAATTTCACCCCTATAATATACTGCTCCCATATGAGTAAATTTTAGAAGGAGACCATAAAAATAGCATATATATGCATAAGTAGCTTATACCCACATCCATGCTATTTTACAAACATCCAAAGTGTGCACGTAATTTTGGTTTTGTGTGCACATTTACTTGCACGAAAAAGGGAGTAGTCTAGAGGCCTTCTGGTGTGGAGCTTACTAAATTACTATTTTATAAGAGATTGACATGAATGCATTAGGCAACTTATTTGTGCAATTTTACACCTGCTCATTAGGGTAATTGATATCAAACTCATATACCTGCTATTGTTGGTGGGGGGTCAAATGAACTTGGGGGAGTTCAGGGTGAGGTACTAGGGTCTCAATGAACTGGAGATGGACTGGGTGGATATATCAGCAAACTAGTGATTTCAAGAACGCGCACATATTTTAAAATTATACCTACTTCCAGGTATAAATCAGGGTTTTATGCAAACAAATATTTTTTTCATACTTAAAATATAGGTGAGTATATTTATAAAATAAAATAAAAGTACACACTTTCAAAGCATTACTGCTATTCATGCATAATGAAACGTGCAAATATGTTGGGAGGTGCATCTATGCGTATTTTATAATATCCTTGGACCAGATACACACAGGTTATAAAATTCTGTAGTAGATATCTAGGTGCCCATATATGAGCATTCTCTGAAAATTTCCCTCCCTGGTTTTTGTAGCCCAAATGCATGATTCTGCAATTATTAGCATTAAATCTTAGCTGCCAGTCTTTAGACCATTCATCAACATCCCTCGTCATGTTTTCTACAACTTTTTTTGTCTAAAACCAAAACATTGACTCCTTAATCAACTTCAAACATGGAAATGTAAAAAAAAAATAGATTAAATTAATTTGTTTAAAAGCACTCAACAAAACTGTCTAAAAAATGTACACAAATTTTTTCGGGTTTCCACTTTATATAGAATAGCACACAAATCCTACATTGTGCACCTTGTTTGAAAGGAGCAGTGCAAATTATCAAACCATGTGTTAAACAGGGTAAATCTACAGGCCCCAGTTTCCTGCAATTCCATGGCTACTACAATTGCCACATAATTTTACTTTTCCTGTGGTATCATGGGAAACAACATAACTCCTTATCCCTCACTCCAACAAACACACTTGCATCATTCCTCCACTGCCACCATCAAAATGCCAGCCTCTCAGATACTGGCCTCCCTATTACACCACTACCACTGTTCTCCCTTGAAAAATTGGCATCTCCTCCTATTCCCTCCTTATTAGCAGATCTGCTCTTTTTCTGCACCATGTGCTGCCCAGTATGCAGAGACATATGGCCCTGAAGAAGAGCAGAACTGCTAACAGCCAGTCAGAGGAGAGGCCAGTGTCAGTGGGAGGGGGAAGCAATGAGCAAGAGAGTAGCAAGTTTGTTTCTGCAGGGGTTGGTGGACCAGGTGGAGGGGAGATGAGAGGCTGGTGTCTGCAGGGCTATGGAGAAAAGAAGCCAAAGATGGGAGTGGAGTTCAGAGGCTGATACTTGTGAGAGAAGGAAAGGTCTGTGGGGGAAGGGAGAGAAGACTGTGGAAAACAGGGCGAGAGAAAGGGCCTGGGATGAGGTTAGGAGAGTGAGAGTGAGAGTGCGAGTGAGAGAAGATGATCAATGCAAAACACAAATGGAAGCCATTGCAACGCCATAAGTAATAGATGTACCCTTTCCCTTTGGGGTTCCCAGTACATAGCTCTGACTGCTTTTTTTTAACAACCCATAATATTTTTGGTTCTCTTAGGGAACCCTAAAAACAGTGCATTGCAATAGTGCTAATGATCAAAGCATTCATCAACTTAAAATAGGTTATATCTAAGAAGGGCTGCAGTCGGTAAACTAGGCATAATTCAAAAAAGATTATTTTTTGCTACCATAGTGATACAGGTTTCAGAATTAAATGATGAATCCAGAATGACTCCTAAATTTTTTACCTAATATTGAGAAGTATATATAATATCATCCTATTGAAGGTACCAAAAGCCACCTAGGAATATTTCTAGTACTTACTCATGAAATCTTTTTTTCTTATTCAGCGTGAGTCTACTCAGCTTCATCCATCCCACTAATATTGGAAAGACATAAATTAAGTAAATGCTGAATGGGATGATGAAAAGGGGGTGATGAAAGTGGATGAAATGATGGAATGGAATGGAGTGGCAAGGCATGAAGAGGTGTGAATAAATGAGATGATAGCATAAGGAAGGGTAAGTTGGAGGAGGATAAAAGTAAGAGAATGAAGAAAAGGACAGAATGGGAAATGGAGGAGACATCAGGGCTGAAAAATTGGGAGAGAGAACAGGAAAGAGCAGAGCAGATGAGAGGAAAAGAGACACCTTTGTGAGTGGAGCAATAGGTAAGAGAAGATGGAAAGATGAGAGGAAAGGAAAACAGAGAAAGAAAAAAGAAAGGAAAATTAAAAACTAACAGATGTGCACGCATCTGGATGCGCACGCACCCCTAGGTCGCCAGCTCTCGCAGTGACGGTTCTGGCAGAACAGGCAATGTCACAAATTTCTGCAGTCCTCACTGGACTCTTCACATCCCTGGAGTCAGGTGGACAAGAACATCATCCTGCTAGTCCAGCCTCCAAATAAACCCCTCCAGAGGATGAACCCCAGCACAACAGGTTCAACAGGCAGGGATATCACCACAGCCATAGTTCTCTCCTCAGCCTAGCTTGCACTTGGAGGCCTCACCTCCAAGCTGTCCGGGTTCATCCACTGGGTTACCATTGGATCCACCAGAGCCCTCCTCCCCACCAGAGGACCTTTCCTATTCAAAGTTTATTGAGAAAGTGGGAGCAAAGATCAGTATCGAAACCAGGAAGGTCCCAGACCCAAGAGCAGAAGTCCTGGGTATATTAAAGATCTTTGAGCGTGGCCGAGCCATTGGCGCTGCCCTCCCACAGTGTATTGGAGGCGGTCTTGGAAAAGATTTGGGAGTCCCCTTTCTCGACCCTGGTGACCTCCAGGAAAATAGATCTAAAGTTTAGGATGGGAATTATTAGGGAATGGTGAATAAAACAGAAAATGTCATAATGCCTCTGTATTGCTCCATGGTGAGACCGCACCTTGAATACTGTGTACAATTCTGGTCGCCGCATCTAAAAAAAGATATAATTGCGATGGAGAAGGTGCAGAGAAGGGCTACCAAAATGATAAGGGGAATGGAACAGCTCCCCTATGAGGAAAGACTAAAGAGGTTAGGACTTTTCAGCTTGGAGAAGAGATGGCTGAGGGGGGGATATGATAGAGATATTTAAAATCATGAAAGGTCTAGAACAGGTACATGTGAATCGGTTATTTACTCTTTCGGATAATAGAAAGACTAGGGGGTACGCCATGAAGTTAGCATGGAGCACATTTAAAACTAATCGGAGAAAGTTCTTTTTTACTCAACGCACAATTAAACTCTGGAATTTGTTGCCAGAGGATGTGGTTAGTGCAGTTAGTATAGCTGTGTTTAAAAAAGGATCGGATAAGTTCTTGGAGGAAAACTCCATTACCTGCTATTAAGTTCACTTAAAGAATAGCCACTGCAATTAGCAACGGTAACATGGAATAGACTTAGTTTTTGGGTACTTGCCAGGTTCTTATGGCCTGGATTGGCCACTGTTGGAAACAGGATGCTGGGCTTGATGGCCCTTGGTCTGACCCAGTATGGCATGTTCTTATGTTCTTATATTATATAAGAATATAACAAAAATGCATACAAAAGGTTAGAGAAATATTTCATTTTAAAGAAACATTAAACACATTTTCAAAATATTGGGGATTTGCATGCATAGTAATTCTATGCACATTTATGCAAATGTTCCAGAAAATTGCTAGAGTCTTCAATACCGTGCCATAAAATTTTCTAACCTTTGCTGTAAAATTTATCCTTGAGCTGCACAAGAAGCTGGAGGGTGTGTATACTAGAGATGTGAATCGTGTCCTCCATCGTCTTAACGATCAATTTCGGCTGGGAGGGGGAGGGAATCGTATTGTTGCCATTTGTGGGTGTAAAGTATCGTCATAATCGTTAAAATCGTGAGCCGGCACACTAAAACCCCCTAAAACCCACCCCCGACCCTTTAAATTAAATCCCCCCCCCCAAATGCCTTAAATTACCTGGTGGTCCAGCGGCACACTAAAACCCCCTAAAACCCACCCCCGACCCTTTAAATTAAATCCCCCACCCTCCCGAACCCCCCCCCAAATGCATTAAATTACCTGGGAGTCCTCCGTAGCGGCGGTCCGTGGCTAAATCGGGGGAAGGGGGAGAGCACGAAAACCGGCACACTAGATCGTGAGGTCTTCAGCCGGCGCCATTTTTCAAAATGGCCACCGCAAAATGGCGGCGGCCATAGACGAAAATGATTCGATGCAAGAGGTCGTTCTGGACCCCGCTGGACTTTTGGCAAGTCTTGTGGGGGTCAGGAGGCCCCCCCAAGCTGGCCAAAAGTTCCTGGGGGTCCAGCGGGGGTCAAGGAGCGATTTCCTGCCGCGAATTGTTTTCCGTACGGAAAATGGCGCCGGCCATACGCGTATGGCCGGAGCCATTGTCCGTACGGAAAATGGCGCCGGCAGGAGATCGACTGCAGGAGGTCGTTCAGCGAGGTCCGGAACCCTCGCGAGATTTTCGGACCTCGCTGAACGACCTCCTGCAGTCGATCTCCTGCCGGCACCATTTTCCGTACGGAAAACGATTCGCGGCAGGAAATCGCTCCTTGACCCCCGCTGGACCCCCAGGAACTTTTGGCCAGCTTGGGGGGGCCTCCTGACCCCCACAAGACTTGCCAAAAGTCCAGCGGGGGTCCGGAACGACCTCTTGCGTCGAATCGTTTTCGTCTATGGCCGCCGCCATTTTGCGGCGGCCATTTTGAAAAATGGCGCCGGCTGAAGACCTCACGATCTAGTGTGCCGGTTTTCGTGCTCTCCCCCTTCCCCCGATTTAGCCACGGACCGCCGCTACGGAGGACTCCCAGGTAATTTAATGCATTTGGGGGGGGGTTCGGGAGGGTGGGGGATTTAATTTAAAGGGTTGGGGGTGGGTTTTAGGGGGTTTTAGTATGCCGGTTTTCCTGCCCTCCCCCTTCCCCCGATTTACGATTTTTTGACGATAAATCGGGGGAATTGGTATTGTATCGTGGCCCTAACAATTTTTGACGATTTAAAATATATCGGACGATATTTTAAATCGTCAAAAAACGATTCACATCCCTAGTGTATACAGTCCATGAATTTATATCATGATTTAAAATTTTATGCCTATTATACCTGACCATGAAAATGTTTAAAATGTATTTATTTAAAATGTTTATGTATCGTTCAATAACTGCAGCTCTGAGCGGCTTACAATTTAGACATTCATAAAAATTAAAACCAAACAGGGTATAACAAAAAGAAGAATAGCATATCACAGCTGCAAAAGAGGACATATTGGGCAAGATTTTAAATCTTAAGCGTGCGGGGTACATTTGTGTGCACTACCCAGCAAGCACAAATGTACACCTAATTTTAGAACATGCGCGTGCTACCGGTCCCCCTCACCTTCCCCTCCCTTGACCTATCTAACCCACCCCCCAGCCCTTCCTAAATCCCCCCTACCTTATTTTATTTTTTAAGCTTGCTTTTTGCAGGCGTAGCTTGCCGGCGTGCGAACCTCTGGCACGGCTGCTGTGCCGGAGGACTCGAGACCGCACCCAGACTACCTCCGGATTGGCGCAATGCCCATGACCCCGCCCCCAGACTACCCCTTTTTCAAAGCCCCGGGACATACATGCATCCCAGGGCTTGCGCATGCCACCGAGCCTATGCAAAATAGGCTCGGCGCGCGCAGGGGTAGGTTTTCAGGGGTTACGCATGTAACCCTTTGAAAATCTACCCCATTATGTCTCCGAAACTTCAACTAACTCAAACATCAGGAAAAGCCAGCTGGAATAGAAAGGCCTTCAGCAGTTTTCTGAAGGATTTTACACATAAAGCTACTGGCAAGATGTTCCATAATTCGGGAGCAGCCACTGAGAAAGGTCTCTCATGGGTCTCCAAAAGTCGTGCACTGCACATTGAAGGGACTTCCAATAGCCCTCTTTGGGAGGACCTCAATGCTCTTGAGGGGTTGTGAACATGGTGTTGCGGTCCCGGTCACTAGACTAGCGACCAGGTCCTTACCTGCTTTTCCCCGCTGCAGGCCGTGACGGGGCACGGCATCTCCCAGGCCTAACAGGCCTCTCTGCAGTGGCATCTCCACGAGGGAGACGCCGCCAAGCCCCGATCCAGACTCCGCCCCTCCCCGGGGCATGCGCATGTGCGAGGGAGGACCTTTTAAAGGTCCGGCCCCAGGGAACTCTGGCCAGCCCCCTTCATGACGTCAGACGCCGGCAGACTACTTAAGACCGGCGTCTGCCCTGGGGAAATTGCCTTGCAACGAGGTTCCTCAGTTCTGAGAGTCAAGTTGTGTTCCTGCTGTTCCTGATCCTGCTGTTCCTGATCCTGGTCTCGCTGTTCCTGATCCTGATCCTGCAGTTCCTGTTACGGATCCTCTTTGGCTTGTTTCTCTGGTTCCTGACTCCGGCTCCGCTTCCGAAATCCCGTGTCTGCCACCTGCCACAACTTCTGGCCTGTCTTCTCATCTCTTCTTGCTGCCGTCACCTAAGTCCCAGCAGTCCGGGTCCTCACGGGCTCCTCCAGGGGGATCTCGGGCTTCCAGGGTGAAGATTCCATCTTTTCTTCAAGTCTCGCGGTTGTCACCTAAGTCCCAGCAGTTCGGATCCTCACGGGCTCCTCTCGGGGGGATCTCGGACTTCCAGGGTGAAGACTCCATCTTTGCCTCTGCAGTGGTTCCACCTCCTGGCCTGATCGATCTCCGCGGAGCTTTCTCTTCCAATCAGCACACTCTGCCAGGCCGGCCCAAGGGTCCACCGTCCTGTCCGCAACAGTTTGCAAGGCCATGGAGCCGGCGGACATCTCTGGACTGCAAGCCATTCCTGGGATGGCCCAATGACTGCAGCATCAGCAACATTGTCTCGATGTTCTGGCTGCCACCGTCGAACAATTGGCAAATCGGCTGGATGCCACCCCGCCGGAGACACTACCAGTGCAACCTCCAGTTCCCACAGTAAACATAACTGCGCCAACTCAGCTCCCTGCCCCTTCCCGCTACGCGGGCGATGCCAAGGGCTGCTGGGGATTCTTGAACCAGTGCTACATAAGGTTCTTGCTACCTCCTGGTCAATTCCCGTCAGATTCGGTGAAGGTAGCCCATATTCTGTCATTGCTGGAGGGGAAGGCGTTGACTTGTGCCTCACCGATGTGCGAATGCCAGGATCCATTGTTGAATAACTTACAGCAGTTTGTTCTCAATTTCAAGCAAGCCTTCGACGAACCCATATGCCTGCCTACAGCTACGTCAGAGCTGTTACAGCTAAGACAGGGATCTTGGTCACTGGCAGACTTCGCTATCGAGTTTTGCACTCTCGCTATGGAAGTAGGCTGGTGCGATAACAGCCTGCGGGGAGTCTTTTTGGAAGGTTTGTCTGGTCGTATCAAGGATGAGTTAGCCGCCAGAGACATTCCTGACAACTTCAACGAGGTAATCGATTTAGCTGGTCGGATTGACCGTTGCCTCCAGCAAAGGGCCAAGGAGGGATGATCGCTACTCCGCCCCATATCTTTGGCTTCCATCTTCTCTAGACCTATGACGAGACCCTCAAGTCAGGGGACGTCACACTCAGAACTGTCAGCTGAAGAACCAATGCAGTTGGGCCGCACGCCGTTGACTGCAGAGGAGAGGCGAAGACGTCAGGCACTGGGCTTGTGTCTTTACTGTGGCAGCAAGGGCCACTTTCTAGCCCAGTGCAAGGAGTGTCTGGAAAACGCCAAAGCCTAGGTAGTTCAGGGGAGCTACTTCTAGGCTGTGTTAATTCTGCTCCTCAATGTACTGTACCAGTGATTCTGGAATACCCAGGAGGGTCGTTTAACACTCTTGCCTTCATCGACTCTGGAGCGGGTGGAAACTTTATCTTGTAGGATTTGGTGCAATAGCTGTGGTTGCCCACTGTTCCTCGGAGCCCCCCGCTACGAATCACTTCTATCCAAGGTACAGTCCCCCCCGGGAGTATTTCTAACACTACAGCTCCTCTGACTCTCCGGACCGGAGCACTGCATTCAGAGGAGATAGCCTTCTTGATTTTGGAAAAGGCTGTTCACCCGGTGGTACTGGGTTTACCGTGGTTGCAGCAACATTCTCCCATAATTCATTGGGACTCCTTACAAATAGCTCAGTGGGGTCCCTTCTGCTTCTCCAACTGTCTCAAGGTTCCAAGGCCTTCTGTTGTGTCCATGCTAAGTACTTCCGTATTGCCTCCTACACCCTACATGGAATTTGCAGAAGTCTTCTCAAAAAAGAAAGCGGAGATTTTGCCACGTCATCGCCCCTTTGACTGCGCCATAGACTTACTACCCAGCACCACGCCGCCGCGTGGTAGGGTATATCCTTTGTCTCTGCCAGAGACACGCACAATGCCCGAGTACATCTCTGAGAACCTTGCCAAAGGATTTATCTGGCCCTCTCAGTCACCAGCTGGAGCGGGGTTTTTCTTCGTGGGGAAAAAGGATAGTACACTCAGACCATGTATTGATTACAGAGGCTTAAAAGCCATTACCAAGCGAGATCGGTACCTGTTCCCACTGATTCCTGAACTCTTGGACAGGCTACAGGGGGCCAAGATCTTTACCAAACTCGAACTACGAGGGGCCTACAATATAGTTCGCATCCATCCTGGAGACGAATGGAAGACTGCCTTTAACACAAGAGATGGGCATTTTGAATACGTGGTAATGCCGTTTGGCTTGTGTAACGCTCCGGCAGTCTTCCAAAATCTCATGAACGAGGTAATGCGAGAGATGCTGCACTCTTACGTCATAGTGTACCTGGATGACGTCTTGATTTATTCTCGAGATCTGGAGTCCCATCGCCAACATGTTAAACAAGTGTTACAAGTTTTGAAAGACAACCACTTGTATGCTAAACTAGAGAAATGTATGTTCGATTGTGAGTCACTTCCCTTCTTGGGTTACATCATTTCGTCTACTGGTTTTCATATGGATCCAGAGAAAGTCTCAACTATCACTAACTGGCCCCGTCCCGTGGGGGTGAAAGCCTTACAGCATTTCCTCAGATACGCGAACTTCTACAGGCAGTTTATTCCTCATTGCTCGCTGAAAGTTGAGCCCCTTACCGCGCTGACTCGTAAAGGGGCAGATGCCAAGGAATGGCCTGAAACAGCCTGTCGAGCCTTTGAGGATTTAAAACAAACTTTCTTGTTGGATACTTGTTTGTATCATCCGGACCCGCAACGCCCTTTCATTGTGGAGGTAGACGCATCCAGCATCGCGGTAGGAGCAACACTCAGCCAACACTCAGACACAGGCAAATTGCTCCCATGCTCCTATTTCTCCAAAAAGTTCTCATTGGCTGAGTGTAACTACAGTATAGGGGACAAGGAGCTCTTGGCAATTAAGTTGGCCTTTGAGGAGTGGAGGCAATGGCTAGAAGGAGCAACTCACCCTATCACAGTCTACACTGATCATAAAAACCTGGAGTTCCTGTGTCAAGCACAACGGCTGAACCCTAGACAAGCCAGGTGGTCTTTTTTCTTTAATCATTTTGATTTTACCCTTCGCTACCATCCAGCATCCAAAAATATTCATGCGGATGCCTTGTCCCAATCCATTGAACTCGAGGAGGAGGAGGAACATCCGCAATACATTTTGGACCCCGCTAGGATCAACTTAGCCGCTGTGATCATGAGCCCTCTGGGGAGGACAGTAGTTCCAAAGCATCTCCAGAAGAGGGTCTTAATTTGGGCTCACGATTCCCTGTCTGGGGGCCACGCTAGTCGAGACAGGACTCTGGGCTTGTTGAACCGCTATTACTGGTGGCCAAACATGAGACAAGACGTACGCATTTATGTGAGTTCCTGTCTCACCTGTGCTAGACAAAAACCTTGAATAGGTCAACCTTGGGGGTTACTGCAACCACTGCCTGTACCTACTGAACCTTGGACTCATATAGCTATGGACTTTGTAGTAGATTTGCCTTCGTCCAATGGGAAAACGGTCATTTGTGTCACGGTGGACCGTTTTTCCAAGATGGCTCATTTTGTTCCGTTGGCCAAACTGCCATCTGCACCAGAGTTAGCACTGCTATTTGCACAGCACATCTTTTGCATTCATGGACTTCCCCAGGACATTGTTTCTTACCGGGGCCCTCAGTTTACGGCCTGTTATTGGAAAGCTCTGTGCAAGAGGTTCGAGGTTCGGGGGGACTTCCGGTTAAGATGGCGGCATGAGAGAGACGCTCTTAACATCTTTGTGAAAAATTTCCTTATTTCTCTGAAGAAACGAAATTATGCCTCCAAAACGTAAGGGAAAGGTGAGGGTATTTCCAATGGAACCTTTACCCTCACCAATCCAGCAAGAAATAGTTCGCTTTTTGTCCGTACCTACGCGTCCAGGAGCCGATGATCCCGCTGGGCGAGGAGATGAGGGAGAGCCTCTTGCGCTCTTGGAGGAGGCGTCGCTGAGCCCCGATCACAGGATGCCGCCGGCACAGAGAGACGACGGAGGAGATGGCGATGTTGACCCGGGAAATGTTAATGCTTCCGGGGTCACCTCCGCTTTGGAGAGGAGCCTTGCCCCAGATACGCCGAGGATGAGTACAACAACTGCTACAAGCAGTGCCACGGAACCCACAAGAGAAGGGGAGTTAGCTGCGGGGGAAATGATACTGCAGGTACAACTAGCCTCAGAAATTGCTGAAAATCCTCTGCCGCTTGTCGAAGCAGGTAGGGGAGAAACTAGCGTTATCAGCGGTGTAAGGGACTTTTCTTCCCCTCCTGTCCTCCCTAGTCCAGCCGGTGTGACCCTACAGGGACTCTGGGATTTGGTTGTAGGGTTTAGGCTGGAGATGAAAAATGCTTACCAAACTTTGAATCAAGCCAATGCTAAACAACTACAGGAGTTGGCTGCTATGGAGTTGAAATTGACTGAGACAAATAGAAGGGTTATGTTATTGGAAAAGGAAAATGAAAAAATGAAAGATTTCAAAGCTACTGTTGCTAAAGACCGCCTAAGACTGGATAGACAAATGGAATTACTTGAAAACAACTCTAAAAGTTTAAATCTTCGAATATTAAATTTTCCTCATATTGTTGGAGAGACTCCATATGATACTCTTAAGAAATTCTTTACAGAAATTTCGGGTTTTTCTGATGTAGATATGCCGGTAATAAATACTTGCTATTTTTTACCTATTTCCAAGAATAATAAGTCAAATGAGCCTTTTCAAGGCAATTTGACGAATTTCCTAGAAAACTCAGAATTAACAGTAATTGATAAAGGAACTCTATTGATATCATTGGTTACAATTTTGAAGTAAATAAGATTATGAAAATCTACTTTAGGAAATATCCAATTGTATACTATGATTCAAATGTAAAATTTTTCCCAGACTTAGCTTTGGCAACGCAACAAAGGCGTAAGCAATTTTTAAATTTGCGTGCAGAAGTATTAGCTCTAGGATATACCTTCTTATTACGTTTTCCTTGTAAGTACTTAGTAAAAAGGAGAGACGAATGTAATATTTTCTTTTCTCCGGAACAACTGGCAGGATTTATTGAGTTTTAAAAACAACCCATGTCCTCCCCAGAGACATAATTAAAATAAGTAGGTGAGCATGCCGCAGTATTCTTAATTTTTTTTTCCTCTGATTTTTTTTTCAATTGATTAAAAATTCTCCCTTTTTCTGTCCCCATTTAGATTTGGTATTAGAATCATTGACTGTATTAAATAAGAAGTCATATAGTATAAAGATTTTCTTTTGATGTAATTTCCTTTTAGTTTATTTGTAATATGACATCTGTGATTTCTGTTATACATCTTTGATTTGTAATTTACTAAAAGCTTATAAATAAAGAATTAAAAAAAAAAAAAAGAAGTTTGAGGTTCAACTCAGTTTCTCCACCGCATTTCATCAGAGTAACAGTCAGACTGAGTGCATGAACCGCTCCTTAAAGACATTCCTTCGTGCCTTTGCTAATGACAGACAGAACAACTGGGTAGAGTTGCTACCCTGGGCCGAGTTTTCCTACAATAACCAAATTCACTCGGCTACTGAAGAATCACCCTTTCAAGCAGTATATGGGAAGCAACTTAAACCACCGCTACCGCTGTCTGTGTCTGTGCCATCACCGGCAGCTCAGCTGTCTGCTCAGCAATTGCATAAACTCTGGAATTCCATCCAAACCAAACTCACTGCATCAGCAAGCTCCGCTAAAAGGCATGCCGATCGGCATAGTCGCCCAGCACCAGTATTCTTCCCTGGAGACAGAGTCTGGCTCAGCACCAAGAACATTCACCTTAGGTTGCCCTCTAAAAAATTGGCTCCTAAATTCTGCGGGCCATTCCGAATTGCTGAAAGGGTTGGAATGGTTTCCTATCGCTTACGCTTGCCTACTACTTTACGTATTCACAATGTATTTCATGTCTCCCTTCTTAAACCAGTAGTCCTTTCTAGATTTCATCGGAGACTGCTTGATCCTGTGGCTACCCCCACTGCTGATGACCCTATTTACCAGGTTCAAGAGATCCTTGATGTACATTTCTTCAACCGCCGCTGGGAATACTTGCTGGCTTGGGAAAGTTGCCGTGTGGAGGAGAACACCTGGGAGCCCGCTCGCAACATCCTTGACAAATCTCTTCTGCAACAGTTCCACTTGGACCATCCTGGTAAACCGGGCCCCCTCCCCCCCCCCCCCAGACTAGTGACCAGGTCCTTACCTGCTTTTCCCTGCTGCAGGCCGCGACGGGGCACGGCGTCTCCCAGGCCTACCAGGCCTCTCCGTGGCGGTGTCTCCACGAGGGAGATGCCGCCAAGCCGCGATCCAGACTCCGCCCCTCCCTGGGGCACGCGCGCAAGGGAGGACCTTTTAAAGGTCCAGCCCCAGGGAACTCCGGCCAGCCCCCTTCATGATGTCAGACGCCGGCAGACTACTTAAGGCCGGCGGGAATTGCCTTGCAACGAGGTTCCTCAGTTTTGAGAGTCAAGTTGCGTTCCTGTTGTTCTTGATCCTGATCCTGCTGTTCCTGATCCCGGTCTCGCTGTTCCTGATCCTGCAGTTCCCGTTTCGGATCCTCCTTGATTTGCTTCTCTGGTTCCTGACTCTGGCTCCGCTTCCGATACCCCCAAGTCTGACGCCTGCCACGACTTCTGGCCTGTCTTCTCATCTCTTCTCGCTGCCGTCACCTAAGTCCCAGCAGTCTCATCTCTTCTCGCTGCCGTCACCTAAGTCCCAGGTCCTCACGGGCTCCTCCTGGGGGATCTCGGGCTTCCAAGGTGAAGATTGCATCTTCTCTTCAAGTCTCACGGTCGTCACCTAAGTCCCAGCGGTCCGGATCCTCACTGGCTCCTCTCGGGGGATCGCGGACTTCCAGGGTGAAGACTCCATCTTTGCCTCTGCCGTGGTTCCACCTCCCGGCCTGATCTATCTCCGTGGAGCTTACTCTTCCAATCAGCGCACTCCACCAGGCCGGTCCAAGGGGCTACCGTCCTGTCCGCAACACATGGAGCATCAAGTTCATCCTTAGCAAATTTTCCTTACGGGTCATTTTAAAGACCAGACAGGCTGCCTTATAATGGACTCTCATCTTTACTGGAAGTCAATGTAAATCACAAAGCATTGGTGAAATATTTTCTCTCTTATTAAATCCAGTAATTAGCCTGGCAGCGGAATTTTGCAGCAGCTGAAGAACACGCAATGCATATGTGGATAAACCACTGTACAAGACTGTAATAATCTAGGCTGGGAAGAGTGATGGCCTATACCAACGACTAAAAATCATCCTTCACAAGAAGCTTCTTCAGGGGCCTTAAAAGGCAAAGCTTATATTAGCCAGATTTAATAACTGAGGCAATCTGAGATGACAAAGAAAGCTTTTTATCTAGAATAATCACAAGGCTTTTAACTTGTGTAACTACCGGGATATTAGTATTCTCAGAAGTTGCAGATTTAGTCCTACTGTGTTTCCACAGCACTATGACCTCAGCTTTTTCTAAATTAAACCATTGTGCCCCAACCATTGTATAATGACAGAGAGACAAATGGAAGCTAAACCAAAAGTGGAAGACCAAGAAGATACAATGGGAATGAAAAAATGAATATCATCTGCTTATACGTAGTATCCCACACAGAGCCAGGCCAGTAATTGGCATAAGAGGTCCAAGTAGATATGGAAAAGCATGGCTGATTATTATGTTTGACAGCTCATGGGACTGCTTTGTGAGCCGCCGCACTCACTCTAGCCACTGTCCAACAGTACCGGAGTCCTCCTGTCACAGCAGAACACTGCCATCACAGCACACCATCGTGTGCTGACACTGCCATCTCAGCCAGGCTGCTGCCTTCCCTTAGGTGCGCACACGCTCATATGACGTCAAATCAACTTTAGGCGTACCGCAAGGATCTTCCCTGTCCCCCACCCTCTTCAATATCTACCTCCTCCCCCTCTGCCAGCTGCTTACAAATCTAAAATTAATTCACTACCTCTATGCAGACGACATACAGATTCTGATCCCCATAACAGAATCACTCTCTAAAACGCTCACATACTGGGAAAGCTGCTTTCAAGCTATTAACTGCCTACTCTCCGGTCTAAACCTAGTCCTCAACGCATCCAAGACAGAACTCCTTCTCATTTCCCCCGACCACTCAGCCCTAACCCATCCGACATCATCCAACACCCAGATCTCACAAGTTATCCTCGATAACCACCTGAATCTAAAGAAATCCATCAACAACACCTCCAAGGATTGGTTTTATAGACTCCAAGTTATGAAAAGGCTCAAACCTCTCCTCCATTTCCAGGATTTCAGGACTGTGCTCCAAACCATGCTCTTTTCCAAAACAGATTACTGCAACGCTCTCCTTCTCGGACTCCCTTTCTCCTCTATCAAACCATTACAGATGCTCCAGAATGTGACAGCCAGAATCCTAACGAACACCAACAGAGGTTCGCACATCACTCCCATACTATGGAACCTTCACTGGCTGCCAATAAAATATAGAATAATGCACAAGGCCCTCACCACAATTCATAAAACCATATACAATCAGCAACAACTAGACCTCCAGATTCCTCTCAAATTATATTCATCCTCAAGACCTATAAGAGAAGCGTATAAAGGTACCCTGCAAGTTCGCCCAACAAAATCCACGCGACTATCTTCCATCAAAGAACGAGCATTCTCTACAGTGGGTCCAACTATCTGGAACAATATGCCCACTGACCTCAGACTAGAACCTTGCCCTCGAACTTTCCGAAAAAAACTTAAGACCTGGCTCTTCCTCCAGGCCTTCTCCTAACTTTCTAAGCCTTTAATTGTCAACCGGACAGGATGCTGCTTTACCGGCTAACGCCCCGCCTTGTTTAGACATTATAATTAAGCCGCTGTTTCTTTTGTTTCATTGCTTTTTCCAGTTCTCTTCAGTTACACTGTCCTTTACCTCTGACTAGCCTAGCCCCCAAGTTATCTACCCTTGTTATATGTAACTTCCGCTTCTAGTTAATTGTTCTTGTTTAAGTTATACCCTTTGTTACATGTAAACCGATCTGATATGAAATTTTTTCATGAAGGTCGGTATAGAAAAGTGTTAAATAAATAAATAAATAAATAAATAAATAAATATGCACAAATATAGGACCCACGCTGGGAAACACTAAGCAGCGCCTTCCAATGACGTCAACCTGATTGGGCTATTTCAGCAAAGGCCCCATAGCATTATCTCGCCTCAGCAACATGTCCTCTGCCTAGAGCAATGTGTGTTGCTCCTGTTTTCTGATTTTTCCTGTGCTCCAGTCTTGCCTTGCCCTGCTGTCTCATCCAGTGTCTCCTGTGAATCTTTGTACATACTTGGCTTGATCCCCTCGATCTGAGCTCTTGCATTGGATGTGACTATGCTTGCCTGCCACCCGGACCTGATCTCTTGCATTGTACCCTGACTATGCTTGTCTGCTGCCTGCCCCAACCATTTTCCTGTTCCCACTCTCTCAAGTTTGCTGCCTGTCCTGATCCCAGCGTTCCTCTGGATTTTTGCTTACTCCATTGTGTGCAGTTCTGGTCACTGCATCTCAAAAAGGATATAGCTGCACTGGAGAAAGTGCAGAGGAGGGTGACCAAAATGATAAGGGACATGGAATGGCTGCCCTATGAGGAAAGGCTAAAGAAGTTAGGGCTGTTCAGTTTGGAGAAGAGACGACTGAGGTGGGATATGATTGAAGTCTACAAAATCATGAAAGCCCTTGAACAAGTTAATGTAAACCAGTTATTTACTCTCTCAGATAATAGAAGGACCATGAAGTTAGCAAGGAGCTCATTTAAAACAAATCAAAGAAAATACTTTTTCATTTAGTGCATAGTTAAGCTCTGGAATTCATTGCCAGAGCATGTGGTTACAGCAATTAGTGTAACTAGGTTTTAAAAAGGCTTGGATAAGTTCCTAGAGGATAAATCCATAAACTGCTATGACGGGAATTAATAAGCAATAGTAGCTTGCCAATTACTTGTGACTAGGATTGGCCACTGTTGGAAACAGGATACTGGGTTTCATGGACCCTTGGTCTGACCCAGCATGGCATATCTTATGTTCTTATGTACCTACAAGGCGTGAGGCCTTGGCTTGGGCTCTAGCCTAGACATTGGGAACCGGCCTCCAGTATGGGCCCTGGTGTAGGGCCTGGGCTCTGGAATAGGGCCTGGGCTCAGGCTGAGGCCCAGGTGTCAGGACCCAGCCTTCAGACCAAGCCCAACCTTCAGGTCTGGGCCTGTGCCCTGGCCTAGGCTGAGCCCCAATGTAGAGATCCAGCCTCCAGACTGGGCACTAGCATTGGGTCTGGGCCTAGGCCCCAGCATCCAGGTTGGGTCATGGCATCAGGCCTGGGTCTGGGCCGAGGCCCCAGGACCTGTCCTCCATGTCAGGTCTCGGCGTTCAGCCTGGGTTAAGGCTGAGTCCCCGGCATTGGTATTCAGCCATTGAGTCAGGTCACACTGTTGTGCCTGGGCCCAGGCCTTGGCATCCTTATCAGGCCTGGGTTCAGGACAAATCTCTGTATTGAGACCCAGACCTGGGTCACAGTGTTGTGCCTAGATCCAGTCCTGGCATCGGTATCAGGCTTGGTCTGGTCCAAACTCCATATTGGGACCTGGAACTGGGTCCAGGCCCCCTCCTAGGCTGAAGCCCCGGTGTCGGGACCCAGTCTCTGGGTCGGGTCGCGGCATCAGTTCTGAGTCCGGGCCAAGGCCCTGGTGTCAGGAATTGGCCTCCAGGTTGGATCATGGCATCAGGCCTGACTCTGGGCCAAGGCCCTGGCAATAATACCTGGCCTCCGAGTCGTGTCACGGCATTGGGTCTGGGTCAGGCCAAGGTCATGGTGTCCTACTATGCCCTTGGCCCTTGCAAGGCTAAGGCTTTGGCCTGGGCCTAAGCTGAAGTCGGCCCAGGATAAGTGGGGGTAGAAGGTGGATCCCAGCTCTGGCATTTTTTTGGGCAGGTGGGCGGGAATCCCCAGGAGGCCTCATTTTTGGTTTTTGGCCATTTTGTTTGTAATTTGATTTGGTTTTTTCTCACGAATGAAAATGAATCAAACAAACCACAAACCAAAATTTGTGGATAAAAAACCTCCCAAAAACAAAAATGAATGTTTTTTTCCTGCACAACCCTATGAATGTTGGATGGGTTATTTTTTTTTTTTATCAATTTTCAAAACAAAATGATATTCTGACAAAATTTCATCATAATTTAAATCATTTCATTCTGAAATGATTTAAAATGAAATAGGAAATTTTGTCTTATTTCCTGTTTCATTTCTCCTGATTCCAAATCCCTAGTTCAAAGCTTGCCAACATTTGTGTGTGGGCTCTTTCACAATTTGAGACCTGCTCAAGTATTTCATGGCATGAAGACAGAGCTGTGTTTCAGGAGCTAACGGATGGGTGTCCACATGAAGATTGAAGTTGCTTATAATTAACATATTCCTTAAATTGGTCTTCCTGTTCATCAAGGGGTAAATTTTAAAAGGTTTATGTGTGGCCGGGCCTTACGAGCGCTGGGCCAATTTTCAAAGGCCCGGTGACACGCATAAACCCCCGGAACGCGTATAAGTCCCGGGGTTGGTGAAAGGGACGGTCCGGGGGGGCGGGGCTAGAGGCGCCCGGCACAGCAGCCATTTGCCACTATACCAGGGGATCATGTGCCGGCAGAGTGCCGGTGCGCGCAACTTGCTCCTGCTCGAAACAGGTGCAAAAGATAAGACAATGCATTTTTTTGGGGGGGGGTTTAGGATAGGGATGGGGAAGAGCAGAATAGGGGAAGGGGGAAGGGAGGTCAGACTAGGGGGTTAGGAAGTTCCCTCCCAGTCCACTCTTTAATTGGAGCGGACTGGGAAGGAATTGGGGAAGGCACCGATGCATCGCTGTGCGTAACAGCGAAACTCCTTCCCCACTTGCGCATGCCGAGCCGGCATTTTATAACATGCACAAGCCAACGGGCACGTTATAAAATCATGTGTCCATTAGAGATGTGAATCGTGTGCCCGATCGTCTTAACGATCAGGTTCGAATGGTGGGAGGGAAAAATCGGATCGTTAGAGATTGTGAATTGGAATCGTTTCGATTCCAATTCACATTGTTAAATTTTTAGTGAGGCCTGAGCAGATAAACAAAACCCCACCGACCCCCCCCCCCAAAATGTTAAATTACCTGGTGGTCCAGTGGGGGGGGGGGGGGGTCCCCGGTGCGATCTCCCGCTCTCGGGCCATCGGCGCCATTTTGGCTACCACTGATAAAAAGGCGCCGATGGCCCGAAAAAAAAAACCCACCCCAACCCTTTTCAAATTACCCCTTTGCTTCTCCCACCCTCCCGACCCCCCCAAAACCTTTTAGATATACCTGGTGGTCTAGTGGGGGGTCCAGGAGCCATCCCTTCAATCGTGCCGGTGCCGGTGCTGGAGGTTTCAAAATGGCGCCGATCGCCTTTGCCCTTACCTTGTCACAGGGAGCGACCGTCGCTCCCTGTGACAAGGTAAGGGCAAAGGCGATAGACTGCCAGAATGGCGCCGATCACCTTTGCCCTTACCTTGTTACAGAGAGCGACCGTCGCTCCCTGTGACAAGGTAAGGGCAAAGGCGATTGGCGCCAACTTTCCAATCCTTATACTAACATTCCTACTACTAAATGTACAATCCCTAGGAAAAAAATTCCCCTTATAAATGACCTAATAGAAGATATAAACCCCTTCGTATTCTGCATAACTGAAAAATAGCTAAAAGACTTTGACAATGTTCTTATAAACCAAATTGAATTTCCGAACCATGAAATGTTTCATTTTCCAAGACCTAAAAGGAAAGGAGGAAGCCTCCTAATAATCTGCAAAAAAGAACTCAAACTCAAACCATACAAAATTGAGATAAAGCCACCACATGAAGTGGCAATACTTAAATCACAAAAAATAATTATTGGTCTAATATACAGCCCACTAGGAACACTCCTAAAAGATTGTTCACAAAATCAGTCCCTAACCCTGAAACCATAATTGCAGGAGGTTTTAACTTACATATAGCTAACACACCTAAATCCAACTTATGTAAAATATTCATAGACACAATGAGAGCAATGGGACGGACCCAATTTGCAACTAAACCAACACACAAAGCAGGCCATATCCTTGACCTTAATTTTGCCAATCAAAATAACTGCCAAATCAATCTATCCCAAAATTGTTCCATGGTCAAACCATCAACTAATTGAAGCAAATATTACATTTCAAACCTTACAAAAAATAAAAACTAAATATAATCAAATCGTCAAATACAGAGAAAAAGTAGAACCTGAAATTCTAGAAGAACATATGTATGATTTTTTACCCACTGGTGAGAAGTTGTACATGTGCATGCGATGCAAAGAGGTCCTAGCTCTCAGAGAACAAGTCCGATCTCTGGAGGCTAGAGTGGCAGACCTGGAGGAGCTGAGGCAGACAGAGAGGTATATAGATGAGACCTTCAGGGACATAGTAGCCAAATCCCAACTTCAGACTGGCAGCCCTGGTGCTGCCTTGGAGGAAGAAGGTCTCATGATTGGAGAGCATCAACCTGGTGTAGCAGGAAAGGATCCTGTAGCAAGGACCTGCTCTCCAGGTGATGCATTGTCCTTTTATACCGAGGATATCTCCCCAAGGCCTACTGCTCAGGAGGGAAGGGTTAGGTCGGCTGTCATAGTTGGTGATTCGATTATTAGGTCACCAGAGGCAGGCAGAGCTCTGGAGTCTCAATGCATGGATGAGACAATGGTGCAAGGAAGAGGGATTCAGTTTTGTTGGGAACTGGGGAATCTTTTGGGGAAGGGGGAGTCTCTTCCGAAGGGATGGGCTCCACCTTAACCAGGGTGGAACCAGACTGCTGGTGCTAACCTTTAAAAAGGAGATAGAGCAGCTTTTAAACTAGAACAAAGGGGAAAGCCGACAGTCACTCAGCAGTGCATGGTTCGGAGTGAGGTATCTTCAAAGGATACTAATGATGCATTAGAATTAGGGCATCCTGACAGTGAGATTCCAATAATAAAAAATGTAGTCCAAGTGCCTGTAACTAAAAACTCACCTGAGGTAAAAAATTCTTACTTATCCCTATCAATTAAAAAGCAGAATGAAAATACAAACAAAAAACAAACTTTGAAATGTTTGTATGCTAATGCCAGAAGTCTAGGAAGTAAGATGGGAGAATTAGAATGTATAGCAGTGAATGATGACATATACTTAATTGGCATCTCAGAGACATGGTGGAAGGAGGACAACCAAAGGGACAGTGCTACCCCGGGGTACAAATTATATCGTAATGACAAAGAGGAGCACCCAGGAGGCAGTGTGGTACTTTATGTCCAGGATGGCATAGAATCCAACAGGATAAACAACCTGCACGAGACTAAATGCACAAATGAATCTTTATGGGTAGAAATCCCTTGTGTGTCAGGGAAGACTATAGTGATAGGAGTATACTACCGTCCACCTGGTCAAGATGGTGAGACTGACAGTGAAATGCTAAGAGAAATTAGGGAAGCTAACCAAATTGGTAGTGCAGTAATAATGGGAGACTTCAATTACACCAATATTGACTGGATACATGTATCATCGGGACACGCTAGAGAGATAAAGTTCCTGGATGTAATAAATGACAGCTTTAGGAAGCAATTGGTTCAGGTACAGACGAGAGAGGGAGCAATTTTAGATCTAATTGTCAGTGGAGCACAGGATTTGGTGAGAGAGGTAACGGTGGTGGGGCCACTTGGCAATAGTGATCATAATATAATCAAATTTGAATTAATGACTTGAAGGGGGACAGTAAGCAAATCCACGGCTCTCGTGCTAAACTTTCAAAAGGGAAACTTTGATAAAATGAGAAAAATGGTTAGAAAAAAACTGAAAGGAGCAGCTACAAAAGTAAAAAGTGTGCAAGAGGTGTGGTCATTTTTTAAAAATACCATCCTCGAAGCACAATCCAGATGTATTCCACAGATGTGGAAAGAAGGCAAAATGATTACCGGCATGGTTAAAAGGGGAGGTGAAAGAAGCTATTTTAGCCAAAAGATCTTCATTCAAAAATTGGAAGAAGGATCCAACTGAAGAAAATAGGATAATGCATAAACATTGGCAAGTTAAATGTAAGACATTGAAAAGACAGGCTAAGAGAGAATTGGAAAAGAAGTTGGCCTTAGAGGCAAAAACTCACAGTAAAAACTTTTGAAAATATATCCGAAGCAGAAAGCCTTTGAGGGAGTCAGTTGGACCGTTAGATGATCGAGGGGCTAAAGGGGCACTTAGAGAAGATAAGGCCATTGCGGAAAGATTAAATGATTTCTTTTCTTCGGTGTTTACTGAAGAGGATGTTGGGGAGGTACCCGTACTGGAGAAGGTTTTCATGGGTAATGATTCAGATGGACTGAACCAAATCACGGTCAACCTAGAAGATGTGGTAGACCTGATTGACAAACTTAAGAGTAGTAAATCACCTGGACTGGATGGTATACACCCCAGAGTTCTGAAGGAACTAAAAAATGAAATTTCAGACCTATTAGTAAAAATTTGTAACCTATCATTAAAATCATCCATTGTACATGAAGACTGGAGGATAGCTAATGTAACCCTCATATTTAAAAAGGGCTCCAGGGGTGAACTGGGAAACTACAGACCATTTAGCCTTACTTCAGTTCCAGGAAAAATAGTGGAAAGTGTTCTAAACATCAAAATCACAGAACATATAGAAAGACATGGTTTAATGGAACAAAATCAGCATGGCTTTACCCAAGGCAAGTCTTGCCTCACAAATCTGCTTCACTTTTTTGAAGGAGTTAATAAACATGTGGATAAAGGTGAACTGGTAGATGTAGTGTACTTGGATTTTCAGAAGGCATTTGACAAAGTTCCTCATGAGAGGCTTCTGGGATAGGTGGCGATGTCCTTTTGTGGATCACAAACTGGCTAAAAGACAGGAAACAGAGAGTAGGATTAAATGGACAATTTTCTCAGTGGAAGGGAGTGGGCAGTGGAGTGTCTCAGGGATCTGTATTGGGACCCTTACTTTTCAATATATTTATAAATGATCTGGAAAGAAATATAACAAGTGAGGTAATCACATTTGCAGATGATACAACACTGTTCAGAGTAGTTAAATCACAAGCAGATTATGATAAATTGCAGGAAGACCTTGTGAGACTGGAAAATTGGGCATCCAAATGGCAGACGAAATTTAATGTGGATAAGTGCAAGGTGATGCATATAGGGAAAAATAACCCATGCTATAATTACACAATGTTGGGTTCCATATTAGGTGCTACAACCCATGAAAGAGATCTAGGCATCATAGTGGATAGCACATTGAAATCATCAGTTCAGTGTGCTGCAACAGTCAAAAAAGCAAACAGAATGTTGGGAATTATTAGAAAGGGAAAGGTGAATAAAACAGAAAATGTCATAATGCCTCTGTATCCCTCCTTGGTGAGACTGCATTTTGAATACTGTGTACAGTTCTGGTCGCTGCATCTCAAAAAAGATATAATTGCGATGGAGAAGGTACAGAGAAGAGCTACCAAAATGATAATGGGAATGGAACAGCTCCCCTATGAGGAAAGACTAAAGAGGTTAGGACTTTTCAGCTTGGAGAAGAGACTGCTGAGGGGGGATATGATAGAGGTATTTAAAATCATGAGAGGTCTAGAACGGGTAGATGTGAATTGGTTTTTTACTCTTTCGGATAATAGAAAGACTAGAGGGCACTCCATGAAGTTAGCATGTGGCGCATTTAAAAATAATCGGAGAAAGTTCTTTTTCGCTCAACGCACAAATAAACCCTGGAATTTGTTGCCAGAAGATGCGGTTAGTGCAGTTAGTATAGCTGTGTTTAAAAAAGGACTGGATAAGTTCTTGGAGGAGAAGTCCATTACCTGCTAATAATTAAGTTGACTTAGATAATAACCACCGCTATTACTAGCAATGGTAACATGGAATAGACTTAGTTTTTGAGTTCTTGCCAGGTTCTTATGGCCTGGATTGGCCACTGTTGGAAACAGGATGCTGGGCTTGATGGATCCTTGGTCTGACCCAGTATGGCATGTTCTTATGTTCTTATATCAAACAAAAAGTTTTGGACTCAGATATAAACAATACTCCATCACCTTTTGATCTCTGGCAAAAACCATCAATGAAATAGCTGATGATTTATGTCCAAACAAGAAAAAAACCTCTGCAAAAAAGAAAATTATTTGGGGGAGCGTTTGGAGAAGGAGTGGGCTGTCGGCCACCACTCCCTAGACTTACCGCATAACGCAAGGA